>NC_064639.1:500439064-501072814 GCF_023864345.2 Schistocerca serialis cubense
TATGCTGCAGGTCCCAATTATACTGTTGAAAAAAGAAGAAGAACTGTTACATGCAATAATAATAATATCAATTACAGACATAGATGTAACAGATATAGATGTACGAGGGCAGTTCAATAAGTAATGCAACACATTTTTTTTCTGAAACCGGGGTTGTTTTATTCAGCATTGAAATACACCAGGTTATTCCCCAATCTTTTAGCTACACAACACTATTTTTCAACGTAATCTCCATTCAATGCTACGGCCTTACGCCACCTTGAAATGAGGGCCTGTATGCCTGCACGGTACCATTCCACTGGTCGATGTCAGAGCCAACGTCGTACTGCATCAATAACTTCTTCATCATCCTCGTAGTGCCTCCCACGGATTGCGTCCTTCATTGGGCCAAACATATGGAAATCCGACGGTGCGAGATCGGGGCTGTAGAGTGCATGAGGAAGAACAGTCCACTGAAGATTTGTGAGCTCCTCTCGGGTGCGAAGACTTGTGTGAGGTCTTGCGTTGTCATGAAGAAGGAGAAGTTCGTTCAGATTTTTGTGCCTACGAACATGCTGAAGTCGTTTCTTCAATTTTTGAAGAATAGCACAATACACTTCAGAATTGATCGTTTGACCATGGGGAAGGACATCGAACAGAATAACCCCTTCAGCGTCCCAGAAGACTGTAACCATGACTTTACCGGCTGAGGGTATGGCTTTAAACTTTTTCTTGGTAGGGGAGTGGGTGTGGCGCCACTCCATTGATTGCCGTTTTGTTTCAGGTTCGAAGTGATGAACCCATGTTTCATCGCCTGTAACAATCTTTGACAAGAAATTGTCACCCTCAGCCACATGACGAGCAAGCAATTCCGCACAGATGGTTCTCCATTGCTCTTTATGGTGTTCGGTTAGACAACGAGGGACCCAGCGGGAACAAACCTTTGAATATCCCAACTGGTGAACAATTGTGACAGCACTACCAACAGAGATGTCAAGTTGAGCACTGAGTTGTTTGATGGTGATCCGTCGATCATCTCGAACGAGTGTGTTCGCACGCTCCGCCATTGCAGGAGTCACAGCTGTGCACGGCCGGCCCGCAAGCGGGAGATCAGACAGTCTTGCTTGACCTTGCGGCGATGATGACACACGCTTTGCCCAACGACTCACCGTGCTTTTGTCCACTGCCAGATCACCGTAGACATTCTGCAAGCGCCTATGAATATCTGAGATGCCCTGGTTTTCCGTCAAAAGAAACTCGATCACTGCCCGTTGTTTGTAACGCACATCCGTTACAGACACCATTTTAACAGCTCCGTACAGCGCTGCCACCTGTCGGAAGTCAATGAAACTATACGAGACGAAGCGGGAATGTTTGAAAATATTCCTCAAGAAATTTCCGGTTTTTTCAACCAAAATTGGCCGAGAAAAAAAATGTGTTGCATTACTTATTGAATTGCCCTCGTAATATTATTAAGCAGGGGGTACTTACTCTTGCTCTTTTTTTCTATTGTGGAAGATGCTGGGTGATTTCACCTGCTGCTGATGTTTCATGGTCCTTCCACTGACTACAGCTGGGACTGGTGAAGTAGCGTGCTCACCTTATACTTCCGGTGTTGCCAGGTCGCATGTTGGGGACTCTCACAGACATTGGTTGATCTGGGGCTGTGGAAGAGGATGGTTTGCTGCAACCCTGTCCGTCTGGCTATGGGGAGAACCACTATTATTATTGGTATCTGTATGGCGCCACGCACATAATGTAGCACCGAAGAATAATATCACTTACTTGCTGGACTGGTGGCAATCGCCTCTTGTGTAGCAGAAGAGGTAGATTGACTAGCCATATCAAACAAGGTTGGTAGTTCGAGCACCAGCAGCCATTTGCGTTAGTTCTGAAATACATCGTCAAGCTGTTCCCCTACATCACCATTATTTGCCAAAAAGTATTCTTTTTACGCTCCTCCGTTATCACTTCTTTCCAATCCCTATGTAGGAAGCTATGGACACAGGCCTCTGCTGCATGCGTACAGGTAATACAGTTATTAAAGTTCTCTCCGTCTGACACCAACAGATCAGTATAGATTGAGCTTTTCCCACCAATTTCCAGGTGAGGGAGGGAAGGGGATGGGGGGACGAAGGAAGGATAGGGATGGGAGGAAGGAACGGGATGGATGGAAAGGGTTGGGGATGACCCAGTTCTGGAGGTCAGCGACAAATTTGGCTGGGAGCAGTAGGAATGCTTCTACAGAGCGGTAACATGTGAAAATCCAGGTCTGTGAGCACAGACTCGTTTTGAATGGGGTGACTCACTAGGTCAGCATTTCTGTATGTTTTGGTTTGCAGAAAGCTTTTTTTTTTTTCGACATGAGGCGAGGTAACGTGAAAGACTGATATTCTGTCTGTCTTTGCTCGCCTGGAGGTTACAGTAGTGTGATAGCACTACGAACGATGGATATGCCATAATGTCTGAATATGCTGTGTTGCTATTGGAACCGCAGTTCATGAAGGCTGTATCTTTTACTGAATTCCTTTGGTGTGTTGATATTTGCGCTAAATACTGAAGCGTTTGAAGATGTCAGCGACACAGATTTCGAGTGTTTTTGCATCTGGATGTTGTGATACCATCCATGTCCACATTCAGAACGTTTACATGCATATCAGAGCAGGGTCATATACACAGCACACACCAAAATATACAACACGCGACGAACACTAAACCACACTACATATAACATGGCATAAGAGAGATAAAAAGTGGCGATGAGTTTGACTACATTTGCTACGTTAAAAGCTTAAGACTACATCTGGAGGGTGAATTAGATACGAAATGAACTGTCCTCAGAGGTTCCAAGATGTACCCACAATTTTCAGAGCAACTCTGTTATGGTCATAGGATCTTATGTGAGAAGTCGCTTAAAACGCAGTGCTAACTTGGAGTCATAAGAAATGGTACAAAATCCTACTTCTGACTGACCACTGATATCAGAAATGTTGTCTGCGGTTTGGAATCAGACATGATTAACTAAATCACACATTTACGTTGGATCCTATGAGGAGATCTGACCAGTGTGTGGTCCAATGTGGCTGCTGTGACATGTCCCACGAAGGCTGGGCGCGACAGACGAGAGAGCTGTCCATACAAAGATACAACAGAATCACGAAGCACACTATTGTCGACAGTGAAGGCGATTTCCCAGAGTTGGAGAGAGGGAAGGGCCCTCTGATCGGCTTGGGATTTACCAGAGGGGGAGAGAGTGATTAATTGACAATTTAATTAATTAATCAATTAATTTGATATCAAGTTTATATCAAAAGTGCACCTATACGAACTTTGCCCTATTATTAATTAATTCTAAATTATATGTCCAGCAAAAGACGAGCAGGAGCTCGTTTCAAAGAAAACAGACTGTCGCAATTACAAACTACACTCCTGGAAATTGAAATAAGAACACCGTGAATTCATTGTCCCAGGAAGGGGAAACTTTATTGACACATTCCTGGGGTCAGATACATCACATGATCACACTGACAGAACCACAGGCACATAGACACAGGCAACAGAGCATGCACAATGTCGGCACTAGTACAGTGTATATCCACCTTTCGCAGCAATGCAGGCTGCTATTCTCCCATGGAGACGATCGTAGAGATGCTGTGGAACGGCTTGCCATGCCATTTCCACCTGGCGCCTCAGTTGGACCAGCGTTCGTGCTGGACGTGCAGACCGCGTGAGACGATGCTTCATCCAGTCCCAAACATGCTCAATGGGGGACAGATCTGGAGATCTTGCTGGCCAGGGTAGTTGACGTACACCTTCTAGAGCACGTTGGGTGGCACGGGATACATGCGGACGTGCATTGTCCTGTTGGAACAACAAGTTCCCTTGCCGGTCTAGGAATAGTAGAACGATGGGTTCGATGACGGTTTGGATGTACCGTGCACTATTCAGTGTCCCCTCGACGATCACCAGTGGTGTACGGCCAGTGTAGGAGATCGCTCACCACACCATGATGCCGGGTGTTGGCCCTGTGTGCCTCGGTCGTATGCAGTCCTGATTGTGGCGCTCAACTGCACGGCGCCAAACACGCATACGACCATCATTGGCACCAAGGCAGAAGCGACTCTCATCGCTGAAGACGACACGTCTCCATTCGTGCCTCCATTCACGCCTGTCGCGACACCACTGGAGGCGGGCTGCACGATGTTGGGGCGTGAGCGGAAGACGGCCTAACGGTGTGCGGGACCGTAGCCCAGCTTCATGGAGACGGTTGCGAATGGTCCTCGCCGATACCCCAGGAGCAACAGTGTCCCTAATTTGCTGGGAAGTGGCGGTGCGGTCCCCTACGGCACTGCGTAGGATCCTACGGTCTTGGCGTGCATCCGTGCGTCGCTGCGGTCCGGTCCCAGGTCGACGGGCACGTGCACCTTCCGCCGACCACTGGCGACAACATCGATGTACTGTGGAGACCTCACGCCCCACGTGTTGAGCAATTCGGCGGTACGTCCACCCGGCCTCCCGCATGCCCACTATACGCCCTCGCTCAAAGTCCGTCAACTGCACATACGGTTCACGTCCACGCTGTCGCGGCATGCTACCAGTGTTAAAGACTGCGATGGAGCTCCGTATGCCACGGCAAACTGGCTGACACTGACGGCGGCGGTGCACAAATGCTGCGCAGCTAGCGCCATTCGACGGCCAACACCGCGGTTCCTGGTGTGTCCGCCGTGCCGTGCGTGTGATCATTGCTTGTACAGCCCTCTCGCAGTGTCCGGAGCAAGTATGGTGGGTCTGACACACCGGTGTCAATGTGTTCTTTTTTCCATTTCCAGGAGTGTATAAAAGAGCATGTAATACCACAGTTTGATAGAGTAAAGTCGTGTGGCTCTAAGTTCACTATTGGAATCTGCAAATGTGGACACTAGAAGTCCCTAAAATGGTTGTCCTGGACAATTTCAAAGTTTCAGTTTCTTTTACCGACAATCTTAAGGCTGGATATAGCATTTCATGCAGGAATTTTACCACATTTGTCGCAGGTAGCGACACAGAAGACAATAATAGTATATGTCAAAAGGGACAACATTTTGTGGAGGAAGTGAACATGCATATGACAGAGCAGGGTGTGGAGAAAGGAAATGTTTGGAACAGTGGTGTCCCACAGAGAATACAAAACTACAGCTAGTGCAATCTCTACATAGCTCTATCTGCAGCTACACAATTAATGTGACTTTACCAACGACAGGCAACTAGCAAGCAAGTTGTATATCTGTTTTCAAGAGGCACAAGACACTTGCGGCCCAAAATATTTCGGCTCAAATATTTCAAAGAAACTTGAAACAACTTGCCCACAAAATATTCACATGTGGCAAGTAAAAGTGTAAAAATGACTACAGAACATATGAAACGATTCCTAGGTTCAGTCCTTGGTGAGCGTGTAACATGGGAGACGAGCCTATTTCTGTGTGGCTCCTGGTCAGGTCACACACATTGTTCCATTCCAGAATCAAGTTTTCCGGACGAAGGTATTACCGATCCCTTGGTGTTTACTTCTTTTGTCAATATGAGCTCTGTATCAGAAGGATAGCTGATTTCGTAAGACTACAATGTGTCAGACTAAAAGTGAAGACATATGGTCGTTATTTCACCATCAACATTTACTCTGTGATTTACAATTAATTTTCTGCACCAAAGTATACACCTATGTTGCAGTATGCTTGGCGAAAGCCATTTTATGATAGTGATATAACCATATTATTATTTGAAAGTGTAATTAGTGTGACTTTTGATATTGGACTGCTTGAATACGGAAGCGAATTTAAATGTAAGAACATAGCTTTAGTGATATGTATACATTGTTTTCTTCCGCTTTGTTTAATCACATCGTCGGAATCCCGAATTTGCACTATGAGAACTAATGTAAGCGCTATCAGATGTGTAGGATATGTGTGTTTTGCGCTATTTTAATTACTCTAAGCAGAGGGTTCTTGTCACTGTTGCTTGAAAATGTAATGATTTACGTATAATTTCGCCCCTATAATATTCATATTTTGTTTCTTTGTTTTTCTCTATTAAAATGTCACTTTCAGTAGAATGCAACGTTTTGCATGGAAATGACACAGACACTTTTTTTACTATCGGGTGTTATTCTAAACATGGTTTCGTGCAGTTCCGAGCATTCGAGGTCAAATGTGTCCACTGTAAGAACAAACAGCAAACCAGCAGCGACTTAGTACCGCTGCATGCTTGATGGTACCTGTAGCAGTCAGCACAGGCAAGAGCAGTGCCGTCGCTCCTGGATTGCTGTTCATTCTTTGATTATATTATATTAGATTAGAGATTAGATTAGAACTTGTTCCACAGATCATGAATACGATACTTCGTAATGATGTGGAACGTGTCAGGTTAATAAAAGGTGTCTATACAAGATATTACATTACACAAAATATTACATGACGCTTAATATTTTCAATTTTTTTGTGGGGGTTGGGGAAATTACCCACTTACTGTATCCAAAAATTCATCTAATGAGTAGAAGGAGTTGCAATTAAGAAATTCTTTTAATTTCCTTTGTAAATGTTATATGGCTATCTGACTTTAGATGCTATTAGGTAAGTGACCAAAGACTTTTGTGGCAGCATAATTTACCCCCTTCTGAGCCAAAGTTAGATTTAACCTTGAGTAGTGAAGATCATCCTTTCTCCTAGTGTTGTAGCCACGTACACTGCTATTACTTTTGAATTCGTACAGATTGTTAATAACAAATTTCATAAGTGAATATATATATTGTGAGGCTACAGTGAAGATCTATAGCTCTTTAAATAAGTGTCTGCAGGATGATCTTGGATGAGCTCCAGCAATTATTGTGATTACACGCTTTTGTGCAATGAACACTCTTTTACTCAATGGTGAGTTACCCCAGAATATGATGCCATACGAAAGCAGAGAATGAAAATAGGCGTGGTAAGCTAATTTACTGAGATGTATATCGCCAAAATTTGCAATGACCCTAATAGCATAAGTAGCTGAACACAAACGTTTCAGCAGATCTTCAGTGTGTTTTTTCCAATTCAACCCCTCATCAATGCATACACCTAGAAATTTTGAATATTCTACCTTAGCTACCGATTTCTGATCGAAGTCTATATTTATTAATGGTGTCATTCAATTTACTGTGTGGAACTGTATATACTGTGTTTTGCCAAAGTTTAGTGAGAGGCTATTTGCAGAGAACCACTTAATGATTTTCTGAAAAACAGTTAATTCTTGTCTGTTGGGTGTGATAGCTATATTTGTATCATCGGCAAAAAGTACCAGCTATGCATCTTGTGAATATAGAATGGCAAGTCATTAACATATATTAAGAAAAGCAGAGGACCCAAGACCGAACCTTGCCGCACCCCATTCTTGATTGTTCTCCAGTTTGAGAAATCACAAGTTTTTTGCATATTATGTGAACTGCTTATTTCAACTTTCTGCACTCTTCCAGTTAGGTATCATTTAAACCACTTGAGCGCTGTCCCATTCATACCACAGTACTTGAACTTATCTAGAAGTGTTCCATGATTTACACAGTCAAAAGCCTTTGAGAGGTCACAAAAAATCCCAACGGGTGACTTCCGGTTACTCAGAGCATTTAATATATTTGTATTTTCTTCTCCCTGTTAATAAATATCCGTAAAACAAACAGTGACGTATTTACAATTAAGTTTTTTTTTTTCTTTTGAAGGGGAGGCTATGCCTGTCATTTTACAACAGCTCAAATCGAAAATTAATTTTATGGATGCATACTAAATTAATGTCCAAATTAAGACAGTTAAAGTGCGTCATTAGTTTATATTTCCACAATCCAGTTGCTAAGAAAATTTTCTGCACTGATTCTATTAATTGCCTGTTTTTATAGTCTAGCCGATGTTAATTCACATTGAAGTGTATAAAATCCGCTTGATACTTTAATACACGTAAATGGAACAAATGATTCAACCATTCACTAGAAATTTGAAGTACAGAAGAAAGATGGAGGTCTCTTTGTTTCGCCATGTCAGTTTTTTCTTCTCTGTGAATTGTCTTCATGGCAAGCCCATCACCAGTGCCTCGCTGGTTGTAGTCCATTCTCTTGAGGGTGGAGAAACCGCGCTCACTCCTAGCCGTTGCCACTAGTAGAATTTCCAAGAGCTGTAGAAACCGAACGATATTATGCTAGGTCTGATGGTCGCAGCAGACAAACTTTCCACAGGGTTTTGAGGCAACTGCTCCAGTCGACTCATGCGTTGGTGGAAGCGTTTAAACTCAGCTGTTGTCATCGTTAAACCTGCGACTAATGGATTTAAAACATAAAATAAATGGAGTCTCGTAACTCCATCAGTGATACCTATGTCTCCAGTTTTCGGTTGTTGAAGACAAAAATGTTAAAAAGTTTACAATGTGTCAAGAACTGATCCTGCAGTGAACTAATGAAGACACTCAAAAAGTATATGAACGCAAACACTTTATAGTAATCCTCAACATCATCACTGGTATCCTTATTTGCACAATGTTCTAGTAGTAGGGTAAAGCTGATCCTGGGCCATTTTGTTTGTGTGGTTGTTCTGTTAATTGATTTATGACCCCCTTGTTCTGGAAGACTTTTTATATCAAACTGATGTGATAATGAATTAAATTGATCAATTAAACCACTTCTTCCCCTCCCCCGAACCTATTGTTCTGTTAAGTGGCATATGACCCCCTGAGGGCTGATTCATGAACTCTTGGGATAATTCGTCCTTCTGAGAACTTTCCCCCCACCCCCCCCCCCCCAACCCCTCTGGGGAAAGAGATGCTGACCCCAATCAATTGATATCAATTGATTTAATTATCCCCTGCACATCTGGGAATTCCCCAGCCCATCAGAGGGGCTCTACCCTCTCCTCCTATCCCCTCCACATCCCCTATTGGTGGGAAATTCAAAATTTCAAGTTAAAATTGGTAAATTTTTCTCTGTCCCTTGCAGTAAATTCAAATGCTAATTACATTATATTGCAGTGGTCATAATAATTATTAATAATAATATATTTTTTATTTACATAGATTCAATTTGCGTATTACTGGTGTGGAAGAATGTAGAGTACTCTCTTTATTTCACCATCTTTGGAATACTTATACAGTCTATAACATCAGAATCCAAGATGACTGACCCAGAATACTGGTGCAATCTAACTCCCCCCTCCTACTGGTGGGAAAATCCAAATTTTTTTCTGTGGCTGTGAAGCATGGGAGTTGGGGAGGGGCAGTTGCCATTGCTCGAGCACTAGACGGTAGCTCTACCCAGTTTTGTCAACCGCTGGATGTGGAGAGAATATTTTCGATATTAATCTAGCACTCGAGAGTTGCTCCAGCCGGTGTAGCCAATAGCATATGTGTGCAGGATGGGTAATAATAACAGGACAGTAAGTTATCACTGAAGTGCAGGGAAATAGCCTCCTGCTGATCTACAAGTGAATTGCTGCTGGGAGGAACATAAGGATGGGTAATGATATTATAAAACTGATGTACTGTCCCCTTGCAGCTATAAATCCCTGCCCCTATATACAGGATTCCCGTAGTTACATCATTAGGGAATGAAATACACTTCATTTATGAGTCGCAAGTCGCATCCTAGCCAACAGAAACGTGGTGAATGTATTGTGTGATATTTTTTATGAATCTACTGCTCATTATCTTACTTGAACACTGCATCTCAGGACGAAAAACTGACAAGTCACCTCCAGCTTAGTCCATATAATGAGTCTATTGTGAAACCAAAGAGCCAGGCAGCCAGAACTTCTCTTAGTAATACCACTCACTACAGGCTTCAGCCATGGCTTCTGGTCACTCAGCCCTCGTGACCACTCCTGCTGCTGGGCGTGACACAATGCGAGACAAGCAGGTGCCACCTCAATGTATAGTACTAACTGCAGTTACATCCCTGACATAGATTTCCCAGTTTAAAGAATCGAATTTACCCAGTTTGAAATGGGAATTTTGTTTTATCAATACACCTAGAATTTCTCACACAAAATGTAGATTCTTTCCTTTTGTATGTTCTATTTTTCAAGAAATCAGACCATACACATGTTTTCACATCGCTAAAGTATCGTTACTTGTTGTTAAAATCCTGTACAACACTATGGCACGGGCTATATTTCCCCTAACTATTCTCTCATCAAGTAGAAGCTTAACATCTGCCATGTTCCGCATCACAAGATTAGAATATTAAAGTCATTTTTGGCTCATGATGGAGCGCTAAGAGCATACTCTACTTCTGTCACAGATGCTTCATCACTTTCGAACTCTCTTAAAGTAACCAAATGTCCCATCACCTGCAGAGTCTCTTAAAGTAGCAGCACGGAGGAATTGTACATATCAGGTTTATACTACGTATCACTTTATAAATTCAGTAATATAGGTGGTTTTATTGCGATGGTCGTCTCTTCCTGTGTAGGTGAGAGATTGAAATTCCATTAAAAGATCTCTCCGTAACGGAAAAACGCCCGATTACCACTCCAACTCGTGAATCATATCCGTGGTGATATCGTCCTCGCTTTCAGCCGCCCGACGACACATCATTGATATCGAATTAATTGACTAATTAATTAATTTGATCATGAGAGTTCCTTTCGATGGTGACTAATTTTTTCATACAGTTGGATTACACTCATCACGTAACCACTACAGATGGTTCAGTGACATCTCTGGAGGCTTCCCACAGGCTGAATAGTTACTTCCCCCGATGCCAAAATGGGTGACAACCGTCGTCAAATAGCTGGAGATATCCGATGGTAATGGCGTTCTGTCCCTTGGTTTGCCTTGTCATACTGGTGGAAGTAAGTCACTTAGAATTCTGATATCCTACTCCGGAACTCTTCCTTCTGGGACTTGCCGGTCTATGGCGGTGGTAGGATGTTTCATATTCTTCTCCATCCCTGCGACGCCTCTGCCCGCATCCCTCCACAGCCGCCCGGTCGCAAGTGAGCAGCAGCAACCCCGGCCCGGCCACTGGGTTGTGAAGCTCCGTCAACACGTCAGGACTGTACCGCTCCCAGCCCACAAGCCACCGTTCGCCGTGTGGAACAGCTGTTAATGATTCCCGACTCGCAAAAGTTGTCCTATCCTTCTTAGAAGGACTCGGCGCTTAAATGTCACTGGGGTAAGTACCGAGATGTTTAACAATATGGGCCCCTTCATCCCTCCGTTCTGAGATGTGCTTTTGAAATATCCCGGGAAGGGTGACCCAGTGAGCAATAGCAAAGTACCCGTCTGCTCACTGCCCCATCCCAAATGTGTATAAGAGTGCAGACCTAGGTTTCCCTCAGAATACAGCCCTGTCGAAGCATTCCTATTGGCTCCCGCCAAATTAGTGGGCAGACACTCCGAGAACTCAACTGGGAATCCCTGGAGGGAACGCAATATAGTTTTAAAGTAACAGTATTCAGAACCGACATTTGAAGCTGACTGTAGAAGAACTGTACTGCCGCCAACATACATTTCACATAAAGACCACAACCATAAGAGGCAGAGGCATATAGACAGTCTCTTTCTCCCTCACTCTATTTGCGAGTGGAATAGGAAAAGAAATGACTAGTGGTGGCACAGGGCCTCAGCTATTAGGAGGAGGACAATAGCAATCGACGAACATTTAGGTTTATAGTTACATCCTGGACAATCTTGTTTCTGACATTGTCAACATAAACTATACCGAAGATAGTGCACTCCTTAGGAAGAAGAATTTAAATGTGCTTAGTCCTATTACAGAAGCATTTTGCGATAAGATTATCGTAGGTTAAATCTGTGAACAATTGGAATGTCAGGGTCAATTAGAGAAGGCATGATGTAATGTTAAAGAAGGAGATGTGCAGCTGGTTTAACAAGTACCTACATAGTAAATTCTCTGACATCGTCACTGCATGACATGGTGTCAAGGTGAAGCTACCATTTCTCCTACATGGGAGCGAAAGTGTGACAGCAAAAGGAATATTGGATAAAATCGACAAGGAAGCACCGGAAACCATTTCGAATAAATACAAAAACCCTCTGGCTCTACCATATAAAGTGAATTAGCTGACGTTAAAATGGATGTTCTAATGGATGAGATGCCTGAAACACTGCAACATCAGCGAGTAGACGACTATTTCGTTAAGGATTTGGACATAACGCAAAATTTTGCCGGGATTTTTAATAAAATAGAGATTTGCGACTACCTAACATCAAACGACGACTTCTGCATGGAAGAAGATCGCCTGGGAAGCTGCATTGTGATTGTGGACAACTATAATTGGAACAGACTGTTAAACGTCTACGACCCTCCAACTATAGAGTAAAGATATGTAACTAATTTATATGTCAAATCACAAGTCCAGGTGTGAACAAAGTGGTCGGTAACCATCTTATAGATTTTATAAAGTGTCCGGACAAGCGATTATGAGAAACATTTACGTCCGCCTCCGCTAAACAGTGTGGTATCACTAGACTGGAGGCTACAATATACAGCTACAAAATGGATATTGTGTTTGATCCTGCACAAAACTGTTTAAGTGTTTTAAACTCTAACAAGCAGTATTTACAGTATGCTCCACTGTACTCTGTGCCCATCACATCCATGTGTTGTCAAGTATCCCATAACTCAGAAAACAGCTATTGCAAATGCGCAGGTGAGACTTACACATTACTTTAAATACGGTATGTGGTGAAATCTGGCTACCATTGGCGAATGTAAAATATCTGCATTCACTGTTAATAGCACTGGTAAGTGGCCATATGTTGGAGTCTCGAAAAACTTGTTTATAAAGCTCAATTATCGAAAATGGTTCAAATGCTTCTGAGCACTATGGGACTTAACATCTGAGGTCATTAGCCCTCTAGAACTTAGAACTACTTAAACCTAACTAACCTAAGGACATCACATACATCCATGCCCGAGGCAGGATTCGAACCTGCGACCGTAGCGGTCGCGCGGTTCCAGACTGAGGCGCCTAAAACCGCTCGGCCACATTGGCCGGCGCTCCATTCTCACCAGGATCTACTTAAAAAGGGTGGTTACATCGTCTCTAAGTGAGCTGGATTGGATATTGTGCATTTAGCAACAGAACAACCGTTTGCGGAGCTTAAAACCGACGGCGTAATAACATTTAATTACCAATCGTTTGCAAAAGTTCTTTAAACATAAAGTCCTATACGAAAATTCCACAAGAATTTGTAGTAGAAGAGCTGATAGGTACAAGTACGAAGAAGTGGAGTGTCACAACAATAGTATTATGAAGGAAATAATAGGCAAGATTAAAATCACTGCATGCTCTCGTCTAGAAGAGTGCTGGAAGGAACAGAGCTAATTGCTAAAGCCACAAAATACATAGTTTACATGAAAAAAATTTGATATGTTTTGGAATTAATGAACATACCTTCTTTGTACCTGTCAGGTTACTGGCTGGAGAAAGAATCAGAAGAGTCCAGTGTAGTTTTAAATTATAAGATAAAAGTTAAGGTGGATGTTATCAAAACAAAATCAATCAAAAATATAGGAAGTGTTGTTTTCTGTGCGTAAATGTATACAACTTCTGGCAATAAAGTTCGGTGAATGAAGTCAGAATGGTCGATCGGGCAACACTGGCGACTCACAACGCTGCACCTGCGCAGCAGCTGGTGTTGACAACCTGCCCTCACTGTAGTTCAGTTGAGCATCGTGTGTGTTCCGTGTTAGACCTGTTGGACGAAGTGTTTGTTTAGATCGTTGGTTCTGAACTGAGAACAGGACAATGAACGAGCAAAGGATCAATTTAAAGTTTTTTTTCAAGCTTGTCAAGGCACTGAAAGAAACACAATCAATGTTGGTACATGTTGATGGTGTCAAGCACTGTCCGTGCAGTGTGTATACTAGAGGTTCGCTCGTTTTCGAGGAGGTCGGGAAAGTGTTTGTGACAATCACCGAGCAAACGACTGGCGACTGCTGTCGCTGACGAAAATATTGAGAAAGTGAGGACATTAATCACGAACGACCGTCGATAAACTGTGCGCATGATAGTGGATGAACTGCAGATGAACCGTGAATCCGTGTGACAAATCCTCACCCAGGAGATAGGAGAGAGGAAGACATGTTGTCGTCTTCTGCCACATCACTTGACTGACGATCAGAAGCAGGCACGTTTAGAGGCTTCACAGGATTTTGTCGAAACGGTGTATGCAACACCCAATTTCTTGAACCTTATTGTCATTGAGGATGAAACCTGCTGTCTCCGGTACGACCTTGAAATGAAACGGCAAAGCATGGAATGGCGTTCTCCGGCATCACCTCGTAGGAAAAAGATCAGAGCCGAAAAATCACGCATTAAAACGATGCTCATCACCTTTTCCAATGGTCAAGGCTTTATCCACAAGGAATTTCTACCTGAGGACCTGAGATAACGACGTCGAACGCTGCACAGCACTTTGAAATTTTGACCCTTTCATGCAACGTCTGTGCAGGATACGACCTCAGTACACACAACAAAGTTCTTGATTTTTTTTCAGATAACGCTCACCTATACACAGCCAATGTCGTCAAACAGTTCCTGGCAAAAAAAGGGGGCGGTGCATCTTGAACATCCACTATACTCGCCGGATCTCAATCGTCCAGGCTTCTTCCTATTCTCTTGATTCAAACTCGCTTTGAAAGAAAAGAGATTTGACGATATTCCTGACATCCAACGACGCATGACGCGGCTTTTGAACACCATCCCAAAGGAAGACTTCGTGCAAGATTTCCAGGACATGTATCGCAGAAGCATAGTAAGGTAACTGTAGTTCATAGTTCATCTATGGTAATGGTTCAGGACTATTCACTGAACTTTTTTGTAGAGGTTGTATGTAGAAATTAATAACATTTTTACAAGAATATTTGTTGGTCTTCTTTACTAACCTAGTAATAATTCCAAGAATTTCCCTATTTACAATTATCTATACACATGTATTTTGGATGTGGGTAGCGGGTAGTTGGATGACCTAGAAAAATATTTGAAACTAGGTAACTGAAAGCAAGGAAATATTCGTTTTTTTCCTATATGGCGTGACAATTCGTCGAGAGTGGTGGCTTGAACCTCGAGTAATCAGGTAAAACGCGTTGAAATTATGGAAAATCTGGTTAAGTTACGAAAATTGATGGAAAATACGTAAAACTGATGAAAATACGTCAAGTGGAGGAACGAGGGTACTTACATACTCACCCAGGTGTATGAAAATCATTCCATTCCTCCACAAGTGGGATTGACAACTGATGGTGCATACTATCCATGTCTCTTGTGTGTAATTCCCGTAGAATACCCCCTTGTTCCACGTGCAGTTATGCATTGTAAGCCATAAAAATAAAAGACCTAGTGTCCAAAGATTTGGAGCTCAGGATGACCACCATCTAGGACACCAAAACAGTGATAATATATCTGGGTGTAATATGTACCCAAATATAACGAATCAATGCTCTTGGTCTCTTCGAAAAAGGATCACCAAGACATCTGCTACCCTGTCGCTGTAGAAGATGAAATTAAATGTAGAGGTCACACCTTCGAACAGCTGTTTGGAAGTGCTCCACAATGCCATGAACTCTTCCAGTTTCCATATGCTGTGATGTCTTCCACATTTTTGGAAATGAAAAACACCGGCTTTGTCTTTTATTTCACTCATCCTGTGTGTTGTTGGAGCAGCTTAGTTGTGATGTCCAGTTTTCTGTGTGAGTCAATGGATCGAAATGTGTTAATGTTGGTTTAGCACCCGTCACCAGATTCAAAGTATTGATAGTAAAACAAAATGTATGGCTGTGTACATAACTGTAGTCATACACTGCTTCTGTGGGTTTAAAAAAAAAAAAAAAACCCTCGAACTCTGCTCTTAGCACACCACCATGAGCCAAAAATGAGTTTAACATTCTAGTCCTGTGATGCAGGACACAGCATGTATTAAGCTGTAGAGTGTTGCATGTGTTGGTGACCTTTTTATTTTGTATCTTCAGTCTCCTATTTGGTTCTATGCAACCTGCCACGAATTCCTCTCCTGTGCCAATCTTTTGCTCTCAGAATAACGTTTGTAACAAACGTCCTCAACTATTTGTTAGATGTATTCCAATCTTTGTCTTCCTCTACATCTCCCTGTAGTACCATTGAAGTTATGTCTTAACAGATGTCCTATTATCCTGTCCCCCCTTTCTTGTCAGCGTACTGCATATATTACTTTCCTCTCCGATTCTGCACAGACCCTCGTCATTCCTTGCCCTATCAGTGCACATAATTTTCAACATTCTTCTGTAGCACCATCTCTCAAACTCTTCGATTCCCTCCTTCTATTCCAGTTTCCCAACAGTCCATGTTTCACTACCATACAATGCTGTGCCCTCAAACATACATTCTCAGAACTTTCTTCCACAAATTAAGGCTTATGTTTGCTACTAGTAGTCTTCTCTTCGACAAGAATACCCTTTTTGCCAATGCTAGTCTGCTTTTGATGTCCTGTAAGTAGCGAAACAGGTGCGGTAGCGTGAACATCGTTCAATTACCGCATGCTTATTTTGTAGAAGGGTGCAAGGACCAAGTCGCGATTTGTCCCTGACTTCATAAAGGCAGGCGATGTCCTTCGTACGATTCAACCACAATGGAGGGGCGTGGATGAAACAGGTGATCATTTGCAGCCCCAGTGTCCAGACTTCACTGACACTAGCGCAGGTCAGGCGATGGGCGTCATCGTCCACTGAATGACAGGTGGAGCATAAAGGATTGTCCATTAAACCAGTTGCATATAAATGCTGGTTAGCGGCGAATTTTCCACAGGCCATGTGATACCACGTCGCTTGGACTGATGTTGGGAGCTACAGTTGATGAAAGTTGCATCCATATCGTTAATGGATACTTGATCTCAACGTTGTTGCAAGATACGTGATGCAGTAATTGAATGTATATAGAAATTCCTTGGATGAAGGGGGGGGGGGGGGGCATGTACATGGGAGGACAGTGCGGGCATAGCTAAGGTCCACAAAAAATATAGACAGATGCGCAAATAGAGGTGCAACATGTCCTTCTGACACCGGCAGGGAGGTGGAGGCTGGCATGTAAATATCCAAGAGTTGTTCCACGAGTGAGTTCCCTGTGCCTGACCACTTTTGTTCATGGTGTTCAGATATAAGGACACCAAGTGACACCAGATGTTGGTGAGTCCATGTCCCCTAGCTTTGCAGGGAAGGGTGAGTGTATCATATTTGACCTCAAAAATGTTACCAGACATCACGAAGTAGCCCAACGCGATCTGGAGGCTGTGATCAGTCGCCAGCAACATTGAAAGACTCTGTGCTATGTGCACCAGCGAGGAAACTACATTCACATTCAGATACTCCATATTTTGCAAAGCATCAAGGCAATGTAGGTAAAGTTGCTGAAGGGTCATGCAGGTGACTTGGGGGATGCGCTGGAAGTTGACCTCTGTAGTGCAACAGGTGGTGGATGTAAAGACGATGCCAAGGTATCGGAAGCTCTGGACACAAGGTAGAGGTGCCAATTCTTCTCAAGTGAGCACACAGCTAATTGGAATCACCATAGATTTGGCTTCACTCAAAGCACTGCTTGACACATCCTGAACCTAGAGATCAGATCAAGTACACCTGTGGTATCTTCTGGTGACCGTGTCAGGAGGAACAGGTCGTTTGCATAAGCACAGCATCAGAATTTGTTTTGACGCAGGATGAATCCTGACAAGTGTATCATGAGACTCCCAATAAGTTGCTCCAGGGCGAGAGCATAGAGGAGCATCAGTAGTGTGCGTCCCTGATGTAAGGAACTGCTGGTCAGTACTGGTCTGATGAAAGGACCATTAACCTGGACAAGGGATCCTGTGCTAGCAATGAGACTTTGTAGGGCATCAGTGAAGGGGGCCAGGAAGCCTGTCTACTCCATGACAGTGAAGAGGTAGCCATGCCACATCCAATCAAAAACACTGTCAAAATCAGTGGCCACTAAAGCTGCCTTAGGTACTGACAGATCCACTCGGCATTGTTTGTTCTTTGGACAGTATAGTTAGAAGGATACGACGCATCACGTCGCCAAAATACGTGCAAATATCTTGTAGTCAGCACTGAGTAAGGTTAGGGGGCGGTAATGGGCAACTATATTCTCCTATGATGCTTGTTAATTGGGGTGATAATGCCTTTGTCAAATGACGGCATAACCATGGCGACTGTCATCAACAGTTTGTGGAACATCACAGTCAGCCTTGGCGCCACCAGATCTTGGAAAGACGTAAAATTTCACAGTGAGACCATCCACACCAGGCGACTTGTTTGGAGCACCCTTTGCTTTCGCATCCTTGACGTAATCACATGTAATGTCCTCCAACAGGGTTTCTGCATTGATGCCTGAGATGGTGCAAGTGATGTGTGGCAGAACTGACTCGAAACCATGAACTTCATGTTGCTCATACTGGTAGATGTGGCAGAAGTGTTCCACAAAGCCAGCCAAGATATCTGCCTGGTTAGTGGCTCGATGCCCTGCAGGAGTGACGAGTCCTAAGACCAATTGTTGCCAATGGTGCTCCCTGTAAATCACAATGTGATGCATTGAGGGGTCTTCCTGACATGCTGTATCTTGATGGCAAATCCTCACGATCACTCCCTGAAATCTGCGACAGGTCAGCACAATTATGTGAGCCTTGATCCTGTTGCAATCCATCTGAAAGGTTGGAGAGGGTGGTTGCATATTAAAGTCACAAAGGACAGTGAAGTTGAAATCTGTTGTAGGGCAGTTCCGTGCAGACACTTCACTGCCAAACTGCATCAAGACTTGTCATATGGCAGGCTAGGTGCATTCCAGTCACCAAGTCACCATCGTCACATATGCTAGATGCTGGCATTCGTATGCCGTCCAAACCTCCACTATATGCTGCTGACAATCAGGAGGATTGGTAAGGCATGTGGTGTTTAATTTCCACAGCACACGACTGTGCCACATCACCCGCTGTGGGAGCAAGAAGGTACTGACATATGTGCAGGGGTCCAATAAAGCCAAGGGTCAACGTTTTGCATCTTGGGTAGCATCGACAAGCCTCTGGGAGATGTAAATCCAATCCTGGTGACTAACAGAGTGGCCCATCTGATATGTATAGCCTTGTGCATAGCCATTGCGAATTTCCCATTCGTCACAAAGGGAAAGGTCGTGGATGACAAAGCGCAGTTCCCGGCAAGGGCTGAAGTGTGGTTGTTAGTTCATCTGATGTAAAACATAACTGAAGTCACTTCCAAGCAGGCAGTGTTTGTTGCAGCCAAGAAAGAGGGAAGTAATCTCAAGCTCTGTCCCTTATGTGCCCAGAGTCAGACGGGCCATACACATTTACAATGCAGGTGCCCATCATGGTATGTACCATACCCTCGCGGATGGCAAGTGTATGACCTCAACTAATATCCCCCTCACAAACATACGTGTCTACACTGTGTCCAAGGTCATCACCAGAAGAGGCGTAACTGGCCACATCTGGCAGGGTGGCTAAGTGCACCTCCTGAATTAGTGTGACATCAGTGTCTGAATCCCAAATCATTTCCCACAGAAGGTAGATCTTCACCTGAGTACTAATGTTGTTGATTTTAATCGTAGCCTGTTCGTATGTTTGAACCTACACGTGTAGGAATTCCGCCAGTAAGCAACAGAAGGTGAGCAGCTGGTAACGTCGCTTGCCTGGTGTCCCTGGAAACCACTGCCACTGTCATGCATTTATTGCTCTGTCGCGGGTGCCGGGCTCACCTGAGTAGGGTTCCGTGCTTCCTCGACGTTGCTGCTCCATGCCAATGTCGTCGACGACTGAGATGTATCCATATGATCCGACGCAAACACTGCCGATGATGGCAGCAGAACAGCCGAGCCGCCAATGGGGCAGAGTCTTTCCCAGGTCATCAGTTTATGAAAGCTTCGCGCTTGTCACTGCTTGTCCGTCTGCCAAAAATAACATCATGGCCCTTTTCATCTTGATAAACCACAAGCGAGGTGTCATCAGATTGATCGGTCACTGAATCACGGATGGGAGACAAGTCGTCCTGGTCAGTGGTTATATGACGCCACCGCTTGTGCTTGTTTGGTGAGCACTGCCCGTGCACATGACCTTTATTCTCGGACGTTGGGAGGGAGTTCCAACTTTTCAACACAAAAGCTGTCATAGGAACGATGAATGTTGAAGTTCCATTGAAGTGTCCAGTATGGTGTCAGCACGAGTCGATGTGGTAGGAGGACGGAGGGATGCAGCACCTCCATTCCATCGGACGCCACAGAAGATTGTGTCACTTGTGACAGTGGTTCAGTTTGGTCACCGACTGGTGAGTGGCAAAGTGAGGGCCGCCACGTGGGTGATAGGTAGGTAGGTGTCTCGGCAGACGGCAGTTGAATGATGCGCCGTTACAGGCATTTGGAACAGAGATGACCCTCCTTGCCACACCTAGAGTGGGTCTTCGCCTCATTATGGAGGAAGCATTCTGCTTCCAGAGCTTTTGGTCGTGTATATTCATTTTTAAAGACGAATTGAAGTGTTGCTTTTCTGAAGCGACTGGCCACGCTTCTGCTCACAAGCAAGCAAAGTAAACAAAAGCAGTCTGTGCGTGTTGCAGGCGGAAACACAGCACACATCTGCACAGTGTGGCTTCTAAAGCCAAACTGCCCTAGACCGTGGGTGACTACCAATTTGAAATTACTAGCTGTACAGTGGGAATATACAGCTGGAGGGTAGTCCTGTTGTATGAATGCACGATCCCCACAGGCTTTTCCTGATATGGCTGTAGCACCGTCATAGCCCTGTCCTCATAAAAGTGACACATCAAGACCAAATTTTACCAAGTTATTATAGATCCAGCTAATCCTTTGCTAGTCAAATCAAACACTGGCACAAATTGCAGGAAATCTTCACGAATCTTGAGTCCAGGAAAATGTAACAGGCACAACGATAGAGTTGCACTATTCCAGTAATGTTAGCAGTTTCATCCGCAAGAACCGTGATACCGTTGGCATCATTTATACGTTGCACAGTCTTTTGTAGAAGTTGGTTATTGTTCCTTTTAACCCAGATTTGACCTTGGGAGATAGATAATAAATGTCACATGGTGCTAGGTCAGGCGAATAAGTTGGATAGACTAACAATGGGATGCTGTACTTCAGTAGAAACCTCTTACCAGACAATGCAGTATCAACTACTGCATTGCCTTAATCCAGAACTCCTCCCCTGCTCTTCCAAAATTCAGATCGTTTTTTTCTTATTTTCTCACGGAGTTGAACAAAATCCTCACGGTAGTAATGTTGATTAATAGTCTGACCTTCAGAAATGGCGTGAAGATTCACGATTCCATGTTTACCAATAAAAAAAATCACCGTCACTTTGAATCTTAATTTGCTCACTCGAGCTTTTTTTCGCTTTCGGTGAAGTTGGGCCCTTCCATTGCATAAACTGGCGCTACATTTCTGGATCATAAGAGAAAAACATTCGTCACATGTTGCCACTCTTTCCAAGAAATTAGTATCTTTTCAGCGGTGTTCAAAGTGTCAGTACAAACAATGTCACGAGGTTCTTTTTGTTCGGTTATGAGAATTCTGTGCACCAATTTCGCACACTTTCCTCATGTTAAATTGGGAATGTAAAATTTACCTTACGCTTTCTTTGTCAATTCCTACACTTTCAGCAATCGATCGAATACCCAACAGAAGTTCACATCGAATCAGATTACTTACTTTTTCGATACTTTCATCCATTTTTTATGTTGAAGGACATTCCGGGCGTGAGTCATCTTCAGTGTCTTGTCGGCCGAATAGGAAACGCTTGAACGACTAAAAAACTCTCGTACGTGATGAGCAGTCTTCGTCGTACACTTCTTTGGTAAAATATAGGTTTCAGTAGCAGGTTTTCATAGTTTCATGTGAAACGTCAAGGCAATTCGTTGCTCTGTTATTACACTTATCATTTTTCTGGCAAAACAAAATAAAGAGCTCTTACACAAATGAAGGCCACTGTCACAATGATTTGTCTACAAACAACAGAGACACAGCATTCTTTTGAATAGGCTTCACGCTTCACAGCTATTGGTTGTTCATCTCTGGCGCATGCGTATTTAATCTGTGACAGCATCAGTCTCGTTATTTTGTAGCCACACCTGGTATGAGATCAACATTATGCATAACCAATTTTTGCAGTTTAACATTCATATACTTACAAGATTTGATGTTGTATCACAGAAATAGGTTAAAAATAACGTTGTTATATGACTGTGTTACGTTTCATGGCAGTATAATCATTGTTTATTATTAATGACAATAGTAGACTTGTCACTGATGGCCAACGACGAGTAGACAACCATAAATAATATTAGACTGTATGCACTTACGGCGCATTTTGTAGAAGACAAGATTCAGTTAAAATCATACATTTTAAAGGGAATACAATCTGAAGTAAGACACACTGCAGAAACTATTCTTAATTGACTGATAGCTTTTATGACGAAATATAATGCCAAGCTTAAAATTACTGTGATAATAATGAATAATACTTCAAACATGAAGCCTGTTGCCATATTTTTGGATCTTCCATAAATTTCGCATTTTGCACATTTTTAAATCGCATTGTGCAAGATGCAATATAAAAGACAACAGAGAAAACAGTTGATGCGGTCAAAAGAGCAGTTATGTTTTTCAATAAGAGTAATTTAGCCTTAAGAAAACTTGCTCAACTACGTGGAGATTAAAGGAAAGGCCAGTCTCCAACCAATTACTTCCATAACTGGTGGGAGTTGTTAAATTTCGAAGGTGTTCGATGATACCATCAATTAGCTCCAAGGAAGGCATGACCTGGAAACTTCGGACGTTGTCTACTAGGCCATTTATATAAATTGTGAAAAGTCTGAAGGCTTCTCTCCTTAAGAATGACATGCTGCGCTCTGTTTGTTAGAAACTCTTCAGTCCAATCACATATTTGGTCTGATATTCTGTACTCTCGTACCTCAATCATTAAGCGGTAATGCGGAACTGTATCGCATGCTACAGAACTCAAGGAAGACGCCATCTACCTGGGCGCCAGTACCTGCTGCTTTGTGGGTCTTTTGGACGAACACGGCGAGCTGGATTTCACACGATCCTTGAGTATGGAAGCCTGGTTGACTCCTACAGAGGAGAGTTTCGGTCTCTAGAAATGTCATAATGCACAACCACAAAACTTGTGTCGAAATTATATAACACAGTCACATCTGAGATATAGACCTATGGGTCTGTGCGTCTGTTCGACAACCCTTCACGAAAACGGGAATGATCCATGCTTTTTTTCGAAACTACGCCACACTGCCGCTAGAAATGGTGCAAGTTCTTTGGCACACTCTTTGTAGAATCTGATTGGTATCCCATCGGATCCAGTGACCTTTGCCCCCACGGACACTTACTTTGATATCTGTCATGTTATCGTTCGTGCGACTAATTAAAGGAGAGATTACAGTGTGATCTTCCTTTGTGAAATAGTTTTGAAGAAAGACGTTTAGTATTTCAGTCTTTTCTGTCTCCTCCTCCGTTTCTGAGCCATTAAGGTCATCGAGTGTCTGGACAGATGGCTTCATCCGTTTACTGATTTAAAGTAAGACCAAAACTTCCTAGGATTTCCTGTGAAGTCGATAGATAGAATGTTACTTTCGAATTTGTTGAACGCTTCACGCATAGCCCTACATACGCTAATTCCGACTTCGTTTAGTTTTCGTCTGTCTATGTGGCACCGGATACGTTTAAATTCAACAGTGAAGCTCTCTTTGCTTTCGTATCAGCTTTCTACCTCGGCTGTCAAACTATAGAGGGTCTTTTCCATCCCTCACAACTTCGCTCTGTACATACCTGTCTAAAACTTATTGTACGATTCTTTCGAACTTTTTGTCAATTGATACTCAACATTGTTTGTGTTTGAGAAGTAATTTTCATGCTGACTGCTCAGGTAACCTAAAATCTCTTACTTCTTGCTCTTGCTAAACAGGAATATCTTCCTGCCTTTCTTTGTATTCCTACTTACGGTATGATCACCGATTCTCTGTTCTACACTAATTGAGTTGAAAAGTTCGGGTCTGTTTGTCAGTAGCGGACCTAAGGTGTTGCCTCCAGGAATTGGTTCTGCTCAAGGTAATTTTCAGATAATGTGTTTAGAACAATTTCACATAATTCCGTGCCCTACTACTTGAGTCTCCAAGTCTATAGCTGGTGAGTTGAAATCTCCACCTAAAACTGTGACAAAACCTAGATATTTACACAAGGTATTCTCCAGGTTTCAATTCTTCCGTCACTACTGCCCCTGAGGCATGGGGTCTATAAAAGCGCCCAATGACCATGTTTAATCCACTTTTAACAATTGTCTTTAGCCAGAATATTCCGCATTTGGATTCTGCACTGATCTCATTAGATATTACCGCATTTTTCATAGTAATAACACGCTTCCACCACCAATTCAAATGGTTCAAATGGCTCTGAGCACTATGGGACTTAACATCTGAGGTCAGTCACCTAGAACTTAGAACTACTTAAACCTAACTAACCTAAGGACATCACACACATCCATGCCCGATGCAGGATTCGAACCTGCGACAGTAGCGGTGGCGCGGTTCCAGACTGAAGCGCCTAGAACCGCTCGACCACACTGGTCGGCTCCACCACCAGTGTTCAACCTATCTTTGCAATATACATTCCATCCAAAGTTTACAATTTCATTGCTATTAGCACCTTACTATTTGTCGAAAGAAAATTCAATTTCAGAAACGGGAGGACGAAAGTTGGGGGTATATGAGTATATGCAGTAGAAGGCCGTAGTTTTTATGGAACATTTTGTTTATGGCAGGAGGCAGTACCACACAACAGCACTCTAATAAAACAGAAAACTGACAGTCGTACATAACGCAAATTGTAGCTACTGTACTAAAAAAAGGGGACTGATAGACAAAATATAGACGAACTTTGTTAATGCAGACTCCAACACAGACGACATAGATATTATACGTAAGTGCTATATTAAAGATGGAGAAGTTTTTTTTTTTTTTTTTTTTTTTTTTCTCAGCACAGAAGCTTGTGAAAGTGATACACCATGCATCGAAATTCTGTACTGAGAGCAGTAATATCTAAAGAAACCAATGTGTCTAGCAGACATTAACCATTCTATGGGGTTTGTCTACTGGAGTAATAAGGCCACATGAAAATTGATTGGTGCAGAAATACACCTCCCAGGCAACCAAGACCGAGAAAAGGCTGTTAACTACGGGGGTGTTTCAAAATATTTTGACAATTAGAATAACGCACAAACTAACGGTGAAACGAAGTTGAACATTTTACACAAGGAACATCGTTTATTCAAGTTCAGCTATGAAATACTACACTGGAAAAATGACGATCATTTGGGGCTTCACAATACTCGAGCCATTTCACCCAGTTTTTTAACATGTCTTTCGCAACTGCTGAAGGAGTTCTGGAATTTTTATCATGAATTCGAACTTTTAACTGTTGTAAACTGCTCGGCTAGTTGTTTGGGCTCGTTTTTATAACGAACGACGAGAGCCCGCCAGTAAACGGCTAGGCATACGCTCGATGTTCTCGAGAGTTCGGATAGTTTTCCAGGGGGCAGTTGACTTTCGATTTGATGCACTGGCAGTAACACGGAAGTTTCTTACGAATTTCAGTACTGTTCCATGAGCAGGGATTGGATATCGCAGCTGAATCTTGAAATGCTTACGAAAGCCCCGTTGGGTGTGCACAACAGATTCGCCGTAGCGAAATACGTAGCACTTCAGCACAAGGCCGTGTGCACATATGGTACCATTCCTATCCAGTGCCAGTGATGGTGGTAACAGCAAAAGTGGACAAAATTGTTTACAGTGCAATTTAGCAAAGCCTTTTTTGTGTTTTTTAGACGTGAAATACTTGTCTGTAGAAAAGCTCCTACTCGGATTTTCCCGCCGTTATTTACAAGTCTACTATTAACTGACAGTGTCTGGCTCAGCTAAAGAATCCTGTTAGTGAGGTAATTGTTAGCTTACTTTGAAGTCATTTTTATGCCGGCAGTGATGGTGGTTAGTAGCACAGTTGAGTTGAGGGAAATTGTAACTTTAGCAATGTCATATGTGTGTGTGTGTACTTGGTCTTCCTGCTGTTATTTCTAAACCTAATGTAATCCTATAGTCTCATACTCCCCTAAGGCATCCTGCAACCTCTTACTGACGTCACACAAAGAAACGATCCTCGTAGGCTTGGTAAGTAGCTAGAGCATATTTGTTGCTATGTGCTAATGGCTGAATAGGGGATATCAATAAGTTTGTTAAGTTATCACACTGGGCTAACTGTTTAACGTGGGATATCATAGTAACAGTTTAAAATATCGCACTGTGGAAATTATTTGACATTTGAAGTCTCGTCTTTACATGTGTCTTTTGTTGACAATCTTGAAAAGAGGGAGAAAACTGGTAAAAAAATGTTCAAATTACTCCAACATTGTAAATAGCAATGGGAGGAGGTCATAGGTTGGAGTTCTTACAGAAAATATCATTTTTAACACACTCATGCCGTCAGACATTAATAATGCAGGACAACTTCCTTATAACATAATGTAGACTCCATACACAGAAATGATATATCTGTTTAAATAATACACTAATTGTTATACATTAAAAGTCTCGTATCTATGTTCGTGAGTTGACGATCTTGAGATGGGGAGGAAACCATTTACAAATGTAACAGATTACCTTAAACATTGTAAATAGTAGTGGCAGGTAGTCATACGTTGTGAGGCTTACAGAAAATGTCATGGCGTCATTAAATTGTAGAAATTTAGCCAATACTACAACGTGCCCTTTAAAATTTCCCTCAGTTTCTTAGTCACACACTGTATTGTCAAAACGCGTTGCATAATTTTGGATCGTAAATTAAGAAAATATTTACCATTATTTTTTAAGTAGATCAGCTCTGCTGCTGCATGACGATCGTTCCACTCAGTGTACAGGCCTCGAATGACTATACTCAGTCAGTTGGTCTAGAGAGACAAAGGAGGGAGGAGCGTGCTTGTTTTTAAGTCTACCTATTGGCCTACATCAATGGGCCGAAGGTGAAATTGAAGTGGTATAGCGGATGGATGACATTCATTTTCCCGCCATTTTGTGTAATGCAATTGAGCTACAGGCATGAGCGGCAGAACGGAGGACCTTATCTCGAAACATGATTCGTATCAGGTTACATAATGACCTTGAATTTACTAACACAATTTCCCTAGAAGCATGGGAGGAATATCACGTTAAATCGTGGCCTTGAAGATTGTAATTTCTTCACGACCGCGAGAATCATCTTTAGGTCTTTTCTTGTTATTGCGATTTTGTACATTCCTTTTTTCATTGTGAAGATACTCTGATAAATTATAGTAATTCAAGATTTCTTTTATGACTTTCCATTATAATACTGCATTATCTTTTACAGAAAAACTAATTTCAGAAACTGATACAAACTCATTAAAGAAATGTGGTCAATTTTGAGCCAGCATTAGGCTCATAGTTAACTCACCCCCCACCCCCCTTCCAAAATCAACATTTCTTAAACTTTCATAAAATCTTCATTAGTTTTAACATTATTCAGCTTTACTAATTTCTTAGGGCGGTTGTAAAGCATATACGAAGCTAAGGTGAGTAATATTATTAATGTGCATTGTGATCTGACACTCCATTTACTTGTCTGCTTGTTGACTGAATACATTATCTATAAGGGTGGTGCTATCTTAAGAAACACTGACAGGAAAATTTGTGACTGATACTAAATTATTAAGTGCCTAACAGCAATTGTAGATTATTAATCCTGTGAGATCCTTTCAAGCAAATTGCATTAAAACCACCACAAATTAGTAATCTCTTCTTTATGCCCGACAGACAATACAAGAAACAATCAATATGTTTCATGAAAAATTCAGAATTATGCAGTATTAGAACGTACCATCCATGTGTAATGTAACAATCACAAATATTACATTTCCAATTCTACTTCACAACCACATGTTTCCATTTCCTGATCTATACAGAATTTTATTTATTTCAACCTTTGTTTTTATATTCCTTTTTTATGAATGTGACAGCTCGTCCTTTATCAATTTTGGATGTATATGAGTATCTAGTTAACTTATAACCACTTGCATCAACATCTTTTATGACCGTGGTTATATGGTGTTTAGACAGACAAATGGCATCAATTTCCTTCCAGTTGCTATAAGCGGCAGTCAAATGAAAACGAGAAAGGTGAAAAAAGTAAGTAAACTGTTTATTATTTCAAAAGCAACTGCAGTAACTGTTAATACATTTATCCCTCACTGAGACAAGACGGTGAATGACTTGATAGAACAATGTTTGCAGTTGTCTATAGAACCACGATTATACCCAGGAGTACAGTTCTTCGTCCCAGGCAAATCGACAGCTATGAATGTCTTCCTTCAGAGCTCCAAAAATATGGAAATCACACAGGGAGAGATCAGGACTGTATGGAGGATATATAAGGGGTTCCCAATGAAACTTCTGCAGTGTACTTGAAACAACCTTGGCAACATGTGGATCCAGCTGACTGTTTCCCAGTTGTCAATCAACTTCAGAACCCTATACTCGACCTAGACCATGAGGGGACCTTGACATCCAAAAAATGGTAATTGGGCTATGCATGTATTTACAATAGGGTAATGTCATGTCTTCTTACATTATTATTTCCATCTGTTATATACATAAGTAGAAGGACAAAGAGAGAACTGGTGCAGCTTGTTAGTGCATGTTGCCAACATCAGGGGCAGGTATGCACTCAGGGGCAAACCTATTGTTCTCCTTTGATTGACATGTACTTAACCTATTGTCCTCCTTTGATTGACAGGTACTTAACCTATTGATTGACAGGTCCTTAACCTATTGTTCTGCTAAAAGGATCCCTCCTTTGATTGACAGGCACCTAACCTATTGTTTCCCTGCCCCCTCCCCACCACCCCTCAGGAAACCTCCCCCCCTCACTCCTATAACTACACTTTCAGGTCCTAGTTACTGGAATAACCCCTCTCACTCTCATCAATTTGATTGACTACTTAATTAAATGGATTAATTAATTAACCTCTCTCCCTCTGGTAAATCCCCTCCACTCCCACCCTCCCTCCTGGAAATTGGCAGGAAAAGGACTCAGTTGATTGGTCATTTGGAGGGAATTCGGTTGCAGTGTGTGGAATATTGTTTAAACAATTTAGACAATTTGTGGAATATTGTTTATTTACACCATTTAGGGGATTCAAGTCAGTGTATGGATTATATGGAAATTGGTAGACCTTTAGTGGAGAGGAAGGATATCTTAACAGGAAATTAAAGATATATTGTTTATTTATAAAAAATTCAGTTTGTGGGAGTTAGATTTCTCTTGCTCATCATTCTCTACTGTTTGGAAACGTGTAAGTCTTGTAAGAAGTAATTACAAGGGGAAAACACCTTGCATAACCAAATATTCAGCACTGTACTCTGCGTGTCTTAACCTAATGTTTGTCCTTTTGTCGACACTTAACCTATTGTTCTGTTAAGAGGTTTTCCATGTCACCCCCATTTCCTTCAGTTATTGTACCGCCTTTGGTACCGAATTAAGTAATTAGTTATGCCCTACCACCATTTTCTGGTACACTTTACGAATTTCACATGCTTTTGAACGCCATTTTTGGTGCATTCGTCTTTGTCACCCACACCCTTAAACTATTGTACTGCTTTTTACATAAAAATTATGCAAATTAACCTAGTGTTCTGCACTTAACCTGCTGTTCCGCTGCATGTCACTCAATCACACACACTCCCTTCCCTTAACTGTTGTATCGCTAACACCACATTGGTATAAAAAATTTATGCAAATTATTTAAATCGATATTCTTCGCATGTATGGGGCAGTTTTTTTTTTAGTTTGCAGCATCCTGTTGGACGGTGAAATAGATGCAATATAGTGTAAACAAAAGATCGCTAGTAAAAAACACATCCCACCACCCAACACCCGTCACCAACGACACCGAATCAGCACGCATCCCCCAGGAGTCAGAGTGCACCAGTGGCCACCGCTAAGCTGTCAGCTGCTGAACCACGCACAAATGTCCATTTGGGTCCCGCAAGCATGAGGCAGTGGCATCCCTTTCATACTTGACACCTGAGAAATTCCTGTCGAAATATGTGTTCACCTAGGCACCACTGCTGGCGGGGTGATGCACAGCTGCAGTGTTGGTCCAGCACCGAGAGATGTTTGCATAGCAGCTAAGAGGTTCTCAGTGTTATACCGACATCATGTACCTATGTAAATAGCAGCCAAGTCCCCCCCTATGGACGCGCTATAGAAGTCTGTTGCAAAACTTCCCAGAATAACACAGCCGGCATTGTTCCCAGCAATCCTAACAGGACATGCAAGATGCGTCGAACTGTGCACACATGCTTACCTGCCTAGTGAGGCCGATGCATCACCTCAAAATGTTCGTCCTGCTGTCAACATATAGATCAGAAACGTTAAACGTTCTCACTGCTAAAAGCCTTCATCATGTCTCTGCACGCTCGCAAAAACACCGTTAATCATAAAAGCATTCCTGTTGTTTGGAAAGAGAGCACTGTCTAAGCATAGAACTTTATCGAAATAGTTACACAAACAGAATTCGAAGCACTGTTTTACAGAAGAGAAAATTGGTGGGAATTTTCGGTGTGTGGTCTGGAGATGTCCTAATGCTACAGTGGCAGATGAATTACAGTATGCCCGCCACAGATGGGTGGTCTGCTTCAGCTTGTCTTTGAGCACTTGCTTTCTCAGAACTTTCTGTAGATACCTCGCCTCCACCTTGTTCGAATCAGTTTGTAGACGCTCCTACATCCACATACTTGCATTGGATCCCATCGAGAATTCCTTTAATGATTACAGCCACTAGTGATTCATATTTCTGCCAATCTCATATCTGTCTGGTACAGTAAAATTCCAACGTGGCTTTAGGTGGTCCCTATGCAACTGCTGCCATTTCTGCAACTTTGTTCATGTAATCGTTCCAGTTTAAGTCAGAACTGAGCAGAAGTCAGACAGAGTCATATCCACCACCTTCTGGAACCCATGCAGAAACAGAGTGACCTGAGTTAGTTCGACAGGTTCGTGTTTTGACCATTTAGTGGAAATGGGAACAAGTTGTCATAGCTCTGCCAACAGTGTATGACATGTAAGGTCAGCGCCAAATAAAATCTGCTCCTGCAGCACTAGACAGTATAAAAGACAGTACGGGAACTGGTAGAAGGCGAGGATTTTGCAACTGCATTGTGGTGCATCCCCAAACCACATATAGATACTACAGTCCAAAGCAGATTTGCGTCCGTCGGGGTCCATTCACGTCTATCAGCCCAACATGCTATCTTCATTATTCTGAACCATCCAACAGAAAAAATTACGAACTATAAAAGGTCCACTAATTTTATCTGATAGAGAACTCAATACGATTTTTACCACATCTTTTTCCTCCATTATATCAAAAACAAATACCGTCTGTGTGCCAGTATTGAGCACATGTGAAGATCCGATTAAATATCCAGGTATTGATCAACTGCACAGACCAGTTTAAAATTTCATCACATGTACTGCAGGAGGATGACTGTATCCCACAAATTATGCTATAAGTCGAAGAGGCCTCCCTGTGACTCTGTATCATTGTTTGAAACATTGTTTTTTTTCTGCTGTAACACGCTTTGTACACTGCTATACATTTTGTGTTTTCTGCCACAACTTCGAGGTTTGTGTCGGGTTCTAAACTGACATTCTGATCCACTGCTTCTCACAGAAATCTAGACGTCACACGGTATAAGTCATGTTGTTACTGCTGCTACCATAACACACCACACACACTGGATGATTTTAAATAAAAGACAGTTACAACTTAAGGAAACTGGAAGAGTTTGGCGGCATTGTGGAGAGTTTCCAAACTACAGTCTGAAGGTGATTGAGGCCTCTAATTCCTCATATTGCAATCATGTATGCAATCACTGTTTCGGTGCTAGCCATTCCCACAAGGTGTTGCCCCTCCACCAAAACTCTTTCTGCACCTCAAACAAGCGGTGTCAGCCAATCATTATGTGGTAACCAACAGTGTACTAGTGGACGGATGGGATGGAAAAGACACTGTGGATGTACTGTAATAGTAAGCATCACAGTTGATAGTGTGAACAATTTTAGCAATTTTACGGTAATTTCAACACCAAGCAATGATGCGACAGCATGTTTCCCCAATTTAAGTATCATAGCTAAACCACCCCTTCTCTACTTTGCGAGTATCATTGCGAATGTAGATAGATGACTGTGCGGTATGTCCATTCATTGTTAATTCTCGAATACATATATCATCAAAGTATACCAGACAGCTATCTACATATTTCTAATTGCTCAAGCAAACTGCATAGTTTACTATTTGCCTCTATGCGGATGGGAGGCACAGAGCATTCTCGCAATCATAGGATGAAATTAGAGACTGAAAGCCCCTCTCGCACGGTTTTTGACCAGTCTGCCCTGAAGCACCATTATCAATTTAATCTGCAGCCGACCAGAAGTAGACTGCTACATTCCATGTCTCGTGAATGAGTGGAGTTTGCCGAGTCCTCGCCTATCGAAGTGCACAAGATTTCTCTAGAAGCACTCATGTCGAGGAGTTTAGCACTCCTTATCGATGTATGGTAACAGATTTGAAAGTGTTGTGATCTAATAGCGTATGGTTAAGACGAACAAGAAATGGGTGATTTTTATGCATGACGGAGCTCCACATGGATGGATCTCGAAGCATTTTATGTAAATCAACTACACTATGAATTTTAAAGTATTGTTCTACTGTCTGGGATCAGTACCAGGAAGGTACTGGTAAGAGAGAACATAAACACATGCACTCCTAAGGCTACATGGTTATGCACTTAAAACAGGCTATAATGTTAGATCGCTAGAGTTTCTGACCTATCAGTTGTGTGGGATGCAGCGCTGTTAATATTCCAGTGTAAGAAATATATTTCCTGTGCATGACATACATCCTTCTTGCAGGTTTCTCTACAATAAACTATGGTAACAAACTGTAAAACGAAAAAAACTACTTCCTTAAAACAGTGACTCTGTGTGATACACGAACAATATAGCTTTCCAGAGATGTATAGCGACCACTGTCCACATCTGATCATGGTTCAGAAATTATACTATGCCCACATCAGTCTACATAAAATGATAATTAGTAACGGAGAATACCTCTTACAAGGTAACAGATAAACGCATTGCAGCAGCGCCCGACACATGAAATTACAAGTCATGCCACCACTAACTATGTAACCAGCACATCTGTGAAGCAGATGTATACACGAGGATTGCAGTGTCTCACAAACACCTATCACTAACTTAGCTACGAAACTGAAGTATCGATTTTACACCGAAGATCCGACAAGGGAATTGAGTACATCACATAAATCTTCGTTCATTTAGAGGAATGTGTCACGATTCATCACACATGAGAAGGAAGTACTCTGATGACCGAGAGGTTTACTGTTAATCATCGCAAGTAGACACTGCTCTAAGACCCATACAGAACACACAGTTGTATATGAGTCGAACACAGGCTTTGTCACACAACTGATGTATCCTTACAGAAAAACAGGAAAAAATGATCAAATGACCTGCAACCACTTCTCCCTCTCTCTCTCTAGAATGCATCATAAGTCTACCATTAAGTCACACCTCGTTACAACTCCATCTCAACCGACCACTCCATCCACTCTATGTCATCCTTTAATACAGATGCATGTACGTTTAAAGGCAGATGGTTCTCTGTCTTCCTGAAATGCGTCAAATACAGTAGTCATCTTGCGTGTATCACTTTACCTCAAAAGACATACAGTAGAACACTGCCTCGACAGCAGAAAAGTGACTGTTTCCTTGGTTCCCTTCCCATCCATGTCGATGTTTTCTCGGATTCCTCTTGCTGTAGCATACTTGTGCTCATGTACAAATTGTTCTGCGCCAGCTAGAAGACACGAAAGTAGTTCCTCAGTTTCCATTTCGGTGTATATTCCCTCGATTTATATGTATTTTTTGCAATTCTATCGATTTTATGTCAGTTCTACCCATGTGATCATGACATAACCTCTCGTTCCGTGTTCTAAAATTGTTTGCAAATGTAGGACAGCTGCCAATACCTAGTGTAAATACACTGATTGGGAGGTGTAGTATAGCACTGTACTCGACTGTATCCCCTCGCCTCCACACCACATATCCCACATTTGCAGAGCGTCTGCTCTGTTTTCTGTCCGTCTGTGTATGTGCATGTGTTGCAGACGGTTCCCAGGAACAGGTCCTGCCGCTGGTGGACCCAACTTCGAACACAGAACACATCTTTGGACGTGATGCATGATTGGTCCACCTGCAATCCCTATCCCAGATGATGGATCAGCCTTTGAACATCGCTCTGGATATATAGTGGGCAGCAGATCCACACTCGAACGCTAACTCAGATGTGGTATACTGTGGATCTGCATCCCAACATTGCTCTGCACATTGTGAGTGGCGGATCCACCTTCAATCCCTATCCCGGTCATGGCACATTGTGGATCCGCATCCTAACATCACTCCAGATATAGCGTGTGGAGGATCAACACTCGAATGCTAATTCAGATCTACTGTGGGTCCTGGGAGCCATCCGTGACACATGCACATACACAGTCATACAGAAAACAGTGCAGACGCTCTGCAAATGTGGAATATGTGGTGTGGAGGCGACTGGATACAAATGGCAGCAGTTGCAAGATGTGTAGGGATTACCTAAAACCACATTAGAATTTTACTGTAACAGACAAGTTCGAGAAAGGTGACTCGTTTCTATATATGAGATTGCCAGAAATATGATTCACTAGTGGCTTTAATCATTAAAGGACTTCTCCATAGTATCAAATGCAAGTATGTGGTAGAGCGGAAAGACTTGATTCCAAATAATAGACATCATTTCTAGTCAATAGCCTAACAATAGAGAACTGAGAGCTGGTGTACATATCTTACGACCTCAATCAGCACACCATCTACTGTTTGTGATCCTTCTCAATCATCCATCACCTATAATCCAGTAAAATATTGCAGAACCTCTGACATGGCATCGAGACAGAATACATTACAAATACTGAAGAAATATCTATTGGCAGCATGAGGGAGCTGCAAATACGGTTTCATACCACGTTCTTTAGCCGAATCACTTCCAAAATTCAGCGATTTTATCACGAGGTTGCATCATGGGCTACGTGTAACTGCACTGCTGGTCTGATAATATACACTCCTACCATCACTGTCTATATTCAGTGTCAGTATTTGTCTGGAAAAACCAATTCATTCGGAGGTAATGCCATACCTCGATTTATAAAGCCAGTATAGCTTTCAACATGGATACTTGTGTGCACCTGTAGGACCTTGACCGCTTGTGATATTAATATGATCGTGTTTTTTAACATCTGCAGTTTGTAAGACGATTACATCTCTCTTTCTAAGTCTCAATTGTACCACTTGCAAGAAAAACTTATGAGACATGTCCACCCATCGTTGATTTTCGGTCAGTATTATTTCGTATCGCCAGCAATCAGTCATAGGAGAAGTATTATACTTAGTAGTAGGGGATGCGTAATAGGTTCGCCTTGCGCATCAGGCTTATAAAGTATGTGTTTGTGTTCCAACATGTGCAAAGGAAATTACTGTCCAGCCATAAGGAAGGTATGGATTTTATGCAGAATACTGTGATAGCAAAGGGAAGAGTATGTCAAGTCAAAACAATAGTACAGATATTTCTCTTTCCAGAGTCACACCCTTCAGCAGGGTGTATTTCCGATATCTCACTCATTGTCAAATGTCATTCAATGGGGGTGCATGCCACGCAGCGCCGGTGGCCTGTGGCGGGAATGATTCACGTTTGTGGCTAATGGTAGGAGCTGTCCAAATGGAGAGAGCTTTTGGGATGCAGGACTGTAGCTGTTATTTAGTTGAGAGAACATCGACTGTGGTTTTCGAGTCTAGCAGTTGCAAGATGAGTGGAAGACACATTTGCTGGTTCTCTAGACATGAGAAACACCTTAATTGACTTTGTAAATTATAGGAATGATTTGCAATCTGTTATATCACCAACATCAATATTTGCAAGTGGAAATATCGGTTTCCTCTATTTTATTTCTAGTTTTCACATAAAGGTCTTCACAGACAGGAAAAGTTTCTAGTTACTCAATGGTTTACAGCATGATCCACCTGGCTAAAGTTTCAGGTTTCTAGAGAAATAATTTCCAGTCTATATTTTGTTGTGCGAGCGGTACTGCTACGCAAGCGATATTGCTGTGTGCTTGATATCGAGAAGTATTGCGAAAATGTTATGATATTGTGAAAAATCCATGTGAAATTACATATGTTCCCAGAGGCTGGAGATGGGTGTTGAAAAGCAAACAAGCAAGCAGTTTGGGACCAGAAACCATTAAGTCTTTGTGCCCAGGGGGACCAACCCAGCCTTTATACAACACTTTTGAGAGTGACTTCGGCCCATTGAGGGCATTCTGATCACGTGTCGGGAGTAGATGACCATCCGACCTCGCAGAAATTTCTAGTGCAGCGAGGAGTATACCTATAGTGTACGTGTTTATGCTGTCTGTCTTTGTGGTATATGTATGAGTGTCTGGCAGTCGAGAGCTATATGAATGATGTAAAAGGGGCGATTTTGTATGGCACAGGATACGAATTGTATGTTTACTACATCGACATGGCAGATGGTGATATATTGCCAGGTTGGAGATCGGTTTCACGCTCTAATATTCAACTCCGGCCCTCAGTGTCAGAGCAGTGTAATTGAGTAAGAGTCGTTCCGTATTTGACGATCTGCAGGCCACTTTGCAGGGTTTAAATGTCCATGCAATATGGTGAACTGTATAAATAGTTTTTGCCACTGAAAGTCTCGTCTGCAGAAGAAAAAAAGGCAGAAAGTGCTCCCACACCGGCGGTATCAGTAATTCGGCGGGTAAATTCAATAAGAGCCAATCATAATACTACATTCATTCACAAGACATCCTTTGTGCTAGGAGATAGGAATGTCTACAAATTGATTTGAACAAGATAGAGGCAAGGTACCTATGGAAAATTCTGTGAAAGCAAGTGTTCAAAGACAAGTTGAAGCAGACCACCCATCTCTGGCAGGGAAGCTGTCACTCATCCACCACTGTGGCATTAGGACATCTCTAGACCAGTAGCTGTAGGGTACTGTAAATTCCCTCCATTTTTCTCTTCTGTAAGACAGTGCTTTGAATTCTGTTTGTGTAATTATTCTGATTTCCCCCATCTATGTTTAGACAGTGCTCTCTTTCCAAACAACAAGAATGCTTTTATGGTTAATGGTGCTTTTGCAAGCACACACAGACATGATGAAGGCTTTTAGTGATGAGGACGTTTAACGTTTCTGAGACATATATTGACAGCAGGATGAACATTTCGAGGCGATGCATCAGCTACACTGGATAAGTAAGCATGTGTGCATGGCTAGATGCAGTTTGTACATCCCATCAGGATCGCTAGGTACAATGATGGCTGCGCTATTCTAGGAAGCATTGCAACAGATTTCTGTAGTGCATCCATAGGGGGTACTTCGCTGTCATTTACATACGTATGTGACGTCGGTATAACACTGACAACCTCTTAGCTGCTATGCAAATATATCTCGGCGCCGGACCAATACTGCAGCTATGTGTCATCACACCAGCAATAGCGCCTAGGTGAACACATATTTCGACAAGAATTTTTCAGGTATCAAGCATGAAAGGGATGCCACTGCCTCATTATTGTGGTGCCGACACGGACACCTGTGTGTGGCTCAGCAGCTGACGGCCACATAGTCACTTTGTGGTGGCTGCCGGTGCACCCCATCTCCTGGGGGCGCGTGCAGAGTTCGTAGCATCGGCATCAGGCATTGGGTGGCAGGATGGTTTTATATTTGTGATCTTTTATTTAAAGTTTATTACATCTATTTCACCAACCAATAATGTGCTGCAAATTAAAAAACCTACCCCATGCATATGAATAATATCGATCTAATTAATTTGTGTAAACTTTTTATATCAACATAGAGTTAGTGATACAATAGTTAAGGGAAGGGTGTGTGTGAGTGGATGATATGGAGCAGAACAGCAGTTTAAGGACAGAACAGTAGGTTAATTTGCATAATTTTTATGCAAAATGCAGTACAATAGTTTAAGAGTGTGGGTGACAAAGAAGAATGCACCAGAAATGGCATTGAAAAGCATGTGAAATTCGTAAAGTGTACCAGAAAATGGTGGGAGGGCATAACTAATTACTTAATTTGGAATCAAAGGCGGTACAATACTTTGAGGAAATGGGGGTGACATGGAAAACCTTTTAACAGAACAATAGGTTAAGTGCCAACAAAGGGACGAACATTAGGTTAAGACACCTGGGATACAGTGCCAAACATTAGGTTATGTAAGATGTTTGCCCTATGTAATTACTTCTTACAAGACTCCCACAATTTGATTTTTTTATAAGTAAACAATATACCCATGAATTTCATGTCATGAGATCCTTCCTCTCCACCAAAGAGCCACCAATTTCCATATATTCCATAAACTGCCTTGAATCTCCTAAACTGTTTAAATAAACAATACTCCATATCTTCTCTAAATTGTTTAAACAATATTCCATATATAGCAATCGGTTTCTAGACAAATTCTTTAACCAAATAAATACGCTATATTCCATACACTGCCATAAATAATTAAATAATATTCTATACATTGTCTAAAATATTTAAACAATATTCCACACACTGCAACCGAATTCCCTCCAAATGATCAATCAACTGAATCTTTTTCCTGCCAATTTCTGGGCGGGAGGGTGGGAGAGGGAGCATTTGCCAGAGTGAGAGAGGTTAATTAATTAATCAATTTAATTTAGTAGTCAATCAATTTGATAAGGGTGAGAGGGGCTATTCCAATAACTCAGACCTGAAAGGGTACTTATAGCAATGAGGGTGTGGTTTCCTGAGAGGGGGGGTGGGGAGGAGGCGAAGGAACAATAGATTAATTGCCTGTCAATAAAAGGAATGATCCTTTTAGCAGAACAATAGGTTAAGTACCTGTCAATCAAAAGGAAGGGTCCTTCTAGCAGAACAATAGGTTAATGACCTGTCAATCAAAGGAGAACAATACATTAAGTACCTGTCAATCAAAGGTTTGCCCCTGAGTACATACCTGGTCGTGATGTAGGCAACCTGCACTAACAAACTGCACCAGCTCTCTTTTTGTCCTTCTACTTACATACGTCCTAGATCTAAGCTTTGGTAGCAGCAGTTAATTGTTATTCTGAACTTTATTTCTATCTTCTAATTTTAGAACATGTACTAAGCTTTGATGGCCTTAAGTGGACTGTAGTGTGTTTTATTGACATACAAGTATGTGCAGATTGCTTTCCTTACCAACAAACTATTGTACATATTAACCACCCAGCCATGGTATCTGCAAAATCAGCTTCCCCCAAAATGTCTAGCTCAAAACACTCTTGTGATCAGGCATTGCTAGCTATCAAAAGCCGACCCTTATATGAGGGCATGCTGAAAAATGGCTTCGAATTTCTTAATGTGAAAATTCTGAAAGCTTTTTGTGTAAAACAAACTTTATTAATGTTCTGCATCTTTATTCTTCTTGTCTACATATTTATTTCTCACCCTGGCGATGAGCACACTTCCCCAAAGAGACACCAGTTAGTGGACGCCAATACTGTAGAAAGTTGACAGAACCACAACGTCATCTCTGCTTGCACTGCTTCATCACTATCAAAGTGAAGTCCTCAAAGGTCTTCTTTAAGTTTTGGAAACAAATGAAAACCGAATGGGGCCATTTCAGGACTGTACATGGTGGTGAGCGATGACAGTGAATCCAAGTTGTCAGATTGTTGCAGATGTCTTCCAGCAGTGTCATGCTGAAGGAGAGGATGCTCCACGTGTGAACTAATTCTTCAAATTCGTACTTTCAGTTTTCTGCAGCTACAACCCTCGACTACAGCACACTGATTTTCACACACCAACATAGTTACGTTACACATCGCCACATTATATGTTACAATTTGGAGCCCTCTAGCAGCAGAGGGTGGGAAAGTCGACCGAGTAATATGCATTTAGAACAGAATAATAAATTCAGTGGCATTACTTTCATCATACTCTCGCATATACACTAAAACACGTGGTTTGTGATGGATGTGGGGTGTGTTACAATGTTAGTTAGTGCCTCTTAGGCAGGTGTGTTGACTTTAGCTATCTTATATGTAGCTATATGCTTACAAAAATCTAGCTTCATGACACCCCAACAATGGTGAGGCTCATTATACTGTTCTCCTATGTTGATAACATGGAATACTGATCAACTACAAGTGTCAAAGCTTAGATTTAAGATGTATTTAACATATGGAAATAATAATAATGTTTGAGGAACTGACTTATCCTTCTGTAAACACACATAGCTCAATTATGCTATTTTTTGTGTCGGTTTCAGGGACGAAACTGGCATATTCCCTAGACCATGCTGTACCACAATAGACATACCAACAGAAATTTTAGCAGGAAAGTGCTGTAGACCAGTTAGAGGAAATATGCAGGACCTATGGCTGTGCCGCTAGTGAATGTTAAATGAGTGTTCTAATGGATCAAGTGCTTTGGAGGCGATTATCACTGTATTTATGTGTATGTAATACAATACTTTGCTGGAATTAGTTTTATGAAAAAGGATCTGAATGCTAAATAGAAATACTGGACATTCTGTATTGTTTATATTGCGTTTAATGTTCTATTGTGGAGTTAGAAAGTAATATCGTGTAATTATAGAAGTTAAACACAACTATGTAGGAATCAATAATACACTCCTGGAAATTGAAATAAGAACACCGTGAATTCATTGTCCCAGGAAGGGGAAACTTTATTGACACATTCCTGGGGTCAGATACATCACATGACCACACTGACAGAACCACAGGCACATAGACACAGGCAACAGAGCATGCACAATGTCGGCACTAGTACAGTGTATATCCACCTTTCGCAGCAATGCAGGCTGCTATTCTCCCATGGAGACGATCTTAGAGATGCTGGATGTAGTCCTGTGGAACGGCTTGCCATGCCATTTCCACCTGGCGCCTCAGTTGGATCAGCGTTCGTGCTGGACGTGCAGACCGCGTGAGACGACGCTTCATCCAGTCCCAAACATGCTCAATGGGGGACAGATTCGGAGATCTTGCTGGCCAGGGTAGTTGACTTACACCTTCTAGAGCACGTTGGGTGGCACGGGATACATGCGGACGTGCATTGTCCTGTTGGAACAGCAAGTTCCCTTGCCGGTCTAGGCATGGTAGAACGATGGGTTCGATGACGGTTTGGATGTACCGTGCACTATTCAGTGTCCCCTCGACGATCACCAGTGCTGTATGGCCAGTGTAGGAGATCGCTCCCCACACCATGATGCCGGGTGTTGGCCCTGTGTGCCTCGGTCGTATGCAGTCCTGATTGTGGCGCTCACCTGCACGGCGCCAAACACGCATACGACCATCATTGACACCAAGGCAGAAGCGACTCTCATCGCTGAAGACGACACGTCTCCATTCGTCCCTCCATTCACGCCTGTCGCGACACCACTGGAGGCGGGCTGCACGATGTTGGGGCGTGAGCGGAAGACGGCCTAACGGTGTGCGGGACCGTAGCCCAGCTTCATGGAGACTGTTGCGAATGGTCCTCGCCGATACCCCAGGAGCAACAGTGTCCCTAATTTGCTGGGAAGTGGCGGTGCGGTCTCCTATGGCACTGCGTAGGATCCTACGGTCTTGGCGTGCATCCGTGCGTCGCTGCAGTCCGGTCCCAGGTCGACGGGCACGTGCACCTTCCGCCGACCACTGGCGACAACATCGATGTACTGTGGAGACCTCACGCCCCACGTGTTGAGCAATTCGGCGGTAAGTCCACCCGGCCTCCCGCATGCCCACTATACGCCCTCGCTCAAAGTCCATCAACTGCACATACGGTTCACGTCCACGCTGTCGCGGCATGCTACCAGTGTTAAAGACTGCGATGGAGCTCCGTATGCCACGGCCAACTGGCTGACACTGACGGCGGCGGTGCACAAATGCTGCGCAGCTAGCGCCATTCGACGGCCAACACCGCGGTTCCTGGTGTGTCCGCTGTGCCGTGCGTGTGATCATTGCTTGTACAGCCCTCTCGCAGTGTCCGGAGCAAGTATGGTGGGTCTGACACACCGGTGTCAATGTGTTCTTTTTTCCATTTCCAGGAGTGTATTTGGATGCATCAGTTCTTAATATAAGTGTATGATGATCTTAACACTTCTTTAAATAAACTGGTCAGCATTGGGGTGTCGTAACTTTAGTGCTATAATGTAGAACTGGCAGACAATACCAGTGTTCTTTTCGATGTGACGTTTCCCTGCAGGGTCAGAAAGATGTCATTTTTTATTCCTGGCAGAGTGCTGGGGTTAGTATCGTACTGTAACATACGTCTGAGGTAGCAGGCTCTTGAGAAAGAAGTGTGCCTCTGCTTCAAGATAGGAAACAATGTGCTGAGGGCTGTAGGAGGGTTGGGTGTGATAGCGGCTGTCCGCTACTGGACGACATCCACTTCTAAGATGTTTTCTCTATCAGATAAAAAATTATTCTCACTGTCTGCATTCCGTTACTGTTATCGCAGAAGTGGTGCGTACCGTGATAGCTCTGAGTGACAACTGGTGGTTACATATTACCTTGCTTGTGTTCGACGTGTATGCCCCAACCTTTTTACAGACGCGCAGAGTCCCTCAGTGAAATGCACAGTGGCCAGTACGCAGGGGATGGCTGTGTCTTGAGTCGTGGGAAGTTCTCTGCAGGCAACAGCTGTGGTGCACCAGCCACCAGCAGCTGAGACCGTCTCTCTCGCACTCGGCGATCTTTCGCCGTTAATGGAGAGCCACAAAGCGTCGGAAAAATATTCTTTTTCTTTGATCGACAGATGCGCTGCACCCCACTACAGCCCGCTTGTGGCCTCGAAAATGATACAGTGTGCACCTCAACCGAAATATAATCCTATATTTAAGAACACCGACGGAAGCGGCGTAAGATAGTGTTACCTATGCACAGCCACGAGTTGGTGCCATCCTGCCTAAAACTAAATATCTAGAGATAAGCATAAACGATTCATTATGGTTGAAATAAACAAAGTAATGTGGTTTTCGGATCTAAATACGAGGCGTTCCCACATGAAACATCATTCCAGTCTGAGATCTGCTAACAGCAACATCAACAGTACAGATAGTACCAGCCATAATGGAAACTGTCATGCTGGTGTTTCCTCAGGGGCTAATAAATATCCCCAATTTGACTCCAGTGATCTTCCAAGTATTTATTTAAGACGATTTTTTCAGGTTTGTTTGTGCTGTTTATAGCTGCACTTTCATGATTACTTTTTCTTTCTTCTGTAGCAGATGGTAGTGAGGCATCACCTCTAATAAATGATAATATGCTAAAGGATGTGACAGGGTTCGTTGATGCTCCAGAGGGTGGCAGTTGGCTTCCAGTAGGATGTTGCAATGACGCTGCTGGAGCCTGAACAGCCCTGTTCAGTAACTGTATACTCCCTGCTGCAGTCTGTGACTGAAATTGACGCAGTACCCAGTCCCTCTGTATTGGAGCTCCAAATAACTGAGCTGACCCCTTTCTCCAGCGTTAGCTTGTTGGGGATAACGCCGGTCATCAAGGGACGAATACGTAGCTAGTATTAGTTTATTTTCTTTCGATTCTACAATAATATGTTTGTTACTCATACTTGTAAGCATTACTTATAAGATTTTGTTTTTTTTTTCTTTCTAGATCCACTTGATAATATTGCGACTAATCAGATGAATGTTGTCCCAAAGACAGAGTTGAATAAAATATTAAAAAACAATATATCGATCATGCTGAAGATGATGAATGGCTGAAATTCCAATGTGGTCATACCAACGATGATGATTTTTCATGCAGGTACTGCGAATTATTATCGTAGACATCTGCGTATATCTGTCTTTTGTGCACAAACGTGTTACTTATCAGTATCGTTCGTTTTCTTTTCCTTGCAAATGTGACGATCATGTCCAGACTCAGACTTGCATATACAACAACAATTCCACAACCTGACATGACGATAATGCGTCACCCCTGCCTAGTCTGTCGCAGCGCCTGCATACATCACAGTCCGGTCCTGCAACGTCGTGGCACAGACTGATAACACCAGCGTATCAGCCAGTGCAGTTACACTCTCCATGTCCTGGACCGTTTCACTGGTGCTGGCGCTGGCGTCATGTCAACATCACCCAGGACCTTGCTGTAGCAGCTCCACTGTCCACTCTTTTATGAATCATCAAATAAATCTTGCAGCTGGATTGGATTACTCTGTGATCGCTGGCTCTTTTAGGGACAGGATCTCAGAAGTTCGCACTGACAACATTGTTGTGGGGTATCAAGATCTTGCCACTTTCCTTAATACTTGTCTGCTGCTTTGAAAATGGAGCTCTCCAATTCGTCAATGACCCACAGTATCCCGTCATTAAGTGTATACTGTGATCCCATGCACTTACACCCCCCCCCCCCCCAAAAAAGAAAGTTGACGAAAAGAGCACCGTCCAAAAAAAATGTGATATGGATTTTCAATACCTGAAGCCTAGTATTGATAAACTAAATTCCATGTCCACTGAAATAAAAGCCCACACTTTAAACAGTAAACCAACAGCTCAAAGTGACTGTTGTTAAGGTCATGATTAGGCCAGTATTTACATATGGATGTGATGCACTGACAAACAAACACTGAGAATACCTGAACGATGAATACTGTAAAGGGCGTCACATTGAACAGACATTGTATTGAAAAATAGGGTGTTGTAGCCGAAAGAGTAAGGAATAATATGGTATATTCAGAAAAAAAAGTATTGCATTACTTACTGAATGCCCTTCGTACCAAGACTGTTTTCTGAAATACAGGAAAAGGTGTCAGGTAATGCACTCTGCTGCGTACTCCATCTTGATGTATACTTGCATGTTTTTGATCCACTTAAAGGGGGGGGGGTCCAGTTTGTTTTGCATGGTCACTTCAGGCTTGTGATGGAAATTGTAGTGTTCATCCTGAGCATATGAGTATATAACAAACATATGTCGTCTGTGGGCTTTATACCTTCAAAGGGATCTTATTGCCTGTAAAACTCTATGACTTCACAAAAACAATAGAGTCTGGGCCACTTAATTCCGTTTATGGCCTGGGTGTGGATGATAGCAGGCCAGAAGAAGAATATTACCAGGAGTAAACTGCATAGACAAAAGTAAAGCATAAAGTAGTTGGACCTGCTATGCTTTTGTAAATTAACTGGCCGGCACCCCAAACACTTATATTTGTTGCTATTCTCTGAGGGTGAGAAGCAAGATTGCGTTGTATCATGTCCTGCCTACTTTCCATCCACATGAGTAAATACGAAAATAAAAGATATTTTCCCCATAATTGCCTCAGCTCATTTACCTCGTTGACAGCTCGAGTGAGAAACTGGTATGAGTGGAAATGACTGCCAAGGATAAAAAGTTCTTAAGTTTAAGAATGCGCACCTCCAGGAGCCGTGTCCCTTCATCGTATATGCTGACTTCAAGTTCCTCCTAGCACTTGTAGAATATTACGAAGGTGACCCGCATGCCTCTCATACCACCTTCACAGAATGGCACATAACGGTTGTGGCAGTATATCAAGCTGTATGCCTATATGACTCCAGTCTCTACAAATTCATGTCATACACTGTGGATAATCCTACGAGATGGCTATTCTCTAAGTTCGAAAAACTTGTGTGACAAGTTGATGGGACTATGATAACAACATTCCTATAACTGACTTGCAGGAGAATGATACATTATACAAGAAAGCAGTTGATTGTCAAATTTGTGGGTTCCCATTGGACAGAAAAGTGGAAACTCCATGTAGAGGCCGCTGTCATTTAATGGGGAAGTTCTGTAGTGCAGTTCACAATGCATGCAATTTGAAGCTTTGCAGTTTATTGTAACTAAACTAATCATATAAGACATTTGAAAAAATATTATGCATTACATCTGTAAATAAGTCCATAAAAGAGACTGATAAAATGTTAATAAAGAATAAACAAGTATTGTAAGAAACTGAATCACAGAAAAGTGGTTACTGGTAAATCATACATTAATTTGCTATATCATTGTTATTATTTCCCAGTCCTTTCACTATAGAACTATAGATAAAAAATTGTTAATAATAATTTGTCTTCAGGAAACCTGGTCATCCCCCTATAGTAGTAGCACAAGACTGGCGCACTCCACATAGTTGCTCTAGTTATAAAGCACAAAGATGGGGAGGTCCAGGTGGGAGGGGGTTAGTTTTCCCATCATTTTAATGTATTCCCCCTGGCTGAGAGAGAGAGAGATGGGATGGGAGTGGTTTTGTGCCAATTTTATATCATACAAGTGGAGAATATGTGACTGGTTTCAGGCTGCGCCATGAACTTGAATATAACTCTCACAGTTGCCTCAGGTACATGGGCTTGATGGTGGTGCCAGGGGCGAGGGGATTGGGGTGCATAACTAATGCAACTGCCTCAGGTGCAACCTGTTACTCAAGGTCAAAGTCACCTAGAACATACACTGATATCATACTGCAACCAATGTTATCTTACCACCAAAAGTTATTGTCGCCTGATGTATACCTGTATGCATACCAGTACTGAACCCACACTTAATAAGAATGTCCCAGAATCTGTTACAACTGTGAAGATGGAAAAAGATATTACCATATAGCAGGACACAAACTTACTTTCGTCAACTCCACAACACCATGCCTCTACTAATCATGCTACAATAAACTCATGCAACTTCAGAAATTATCTTTCACGTTTTGATGTCCTGAAGACATTTACTGCAACTTCGTTATTAACTGACGTTTAATTATGAACAAAATCGTAATGAGAGTGACATAATGTTAATGATAAATCTTCAATGGGCTGCTGCTTTGAAATGGCGTAGTGTCATTAACATGTAACTTGTAAATCAAACACAATCAAATACAACGAAATTCAATATGACATATTATTGCAATCGAGTTTCGTGGTTTCATCTTGCTGCACTACTGCGTCATGAGAGTTAGTCAATCAGAAAGCCCAATTCCTTGGCATTCTCGAGATGCAGTGTGTGATAATACCCATAGTATGATGCAGCACCTAGCCTCTTTGCTATCAATCTGACCTTGTTCCAGTTGCTACTGCTGCCGCTGGTTTTTATTCCATTTGTATGTAGCAGTGTCGAGATGATAACCTGATATAAATCCCTAGCAGCATGTTTTACATGTTTCATCTTGATGGCGGCATTGGTACTTTGAGCTGTGGACACCACAAGACACTAGAAGTGCCGGGGAGCCTTGCTGCACTTTAATTGTTTTTAATCCTATTATTTTAATCAATTTAACTGTAAATAATTACCTCTTTATCATACAGTGAAGGATTTTATGATCAGCTGTCTTAATTGATGAATCTTGTGGGTTGTATGGTCGTGGGCCATGAACCTTTTTTGTGCCTGACATTTCATCCAGAGCTGCAATGGACATCTTCAGAGGTGCACCTGCTTCTGATGAGTCTTGCCCATTGACAGTGTAGTATCTCCATACTTTGTGGCTCAAAAGTGGTTGTGAATCAAATCAGCAGTTTTGAAATAAATAAAGATATCAGCAAGTACAACCTACAATTAGCTACATAGGTCATGGGTGACAATAACATTAATAATAACAGCAATATATATATATATATATATATATATATATATATATGTGTGTGTGTGTGTGTGTGTGTGTGTGTGTGTGTGTGTGTGTGTGTGTGTGTATGTATGTATATATATGCATTTTCCACAGTTCCTCCTAAACAATTGGATCGATTTCAACCAAAATCATACACAATTCATTTACTGTCTGGAAATAATCACTGTGGAGGTAAAAACCACCTACCTATCAACGGGGTTGGAGTGAAACAATAACAAATCTCATGATGCCCAAATAGCTAATATCCAGTAGTGGAAATCACTATGAAGGCAGGGTTCCTGCGAAAGTAATATTTCAGTGACTGAAGCATACATGTATCGAATGTATTATGAAAGTAGTAGATATGTATAATACATAATCAGTCAGGATGGAATTACATAGTATCTTACATAACACAAGCAACAAAATAAGGCATTTGCAAACATGGATGGATATTGGTACAAGGGCCCTTACTGTCCTGTTGTGTTATTGTACCGTTAGGACTTTGTACAACCTCTGTTCTTCCTAATTACCTCAAAAATTCTCTTTGGCATTGATTTTGTTAGAGTTCATAGCTCTTGAGTGAAACTGTCGCCCATGCTTCTTGCATAACTCTTTTCAGCTCGCAAATGGCGTCAGATTGCCTTGAATTGCAATAAACGTGCCTTGCAAGTATTCTCTAAGCGTTTTCCATGAGATTCAAATCTGGGCTACGTGCAGGCCAGGGAAAAATATCAATATCATTATATTCAAACCACTTTTTGATTGTAACAGAAATATGCACAGATGCATTAGCTTGAAAATTAGACTTTCGTTCTCTAGGTCCTCACAAATTCTAATCAGTTCAGTCTATAGCATCTCAGTGTACATATTATAGTTTATTCTGGTGCTCAGCCAAACAACACTTGGTTTACTTTTAGCACAGTAGGCTGCCCAAAATTATAACACTTCCACCACCAAAATTACTGCTCGTTCTTACCTGCTGCATTGTTCTCAGATCATCCCAATATCATTGAAATCCAAATCAGGCCCATCTAATTTAAACTTCTTCTTACCACTGAAGATAACTTTATCCCACTCTGAAGTCCATAACATATGTTTTTCAGTAAACTCTAATCAAGCCTGTTTATGTTTGGGTGTTAGAGCAGCTTTTGGCAGTCGTTTCTTGAATGCAAGATGTCTCTCATGTGACAAAATTTGTCGTACACACCTCGCAGTTACTGGTGACTGTAAATCAGCGAGAAGTTGAGAAGGATAAGGTCTGTAGCCCTCGCTTTGCGCAAAAATAACCGTTTCGATGCCTCCGATTTTCTACTTTGCGCGTATTTTCCGTTCCGTCCATATCTTCCCTCCAATCTAACGAAATTATCAATCACTGTACTTGAGCGATTCAACTTCTTAGCCATTTGATGATAAGAGTGTCCCATTTCTCTGTACACACCAATTTCTGCTTTTTCATCAAGTGACACCTGTTTCTCATGTGGCGTTGTCACAGTCTTGGTTTATATACACAATGCACGCTGTCACTAATGGTGTCTGTTTCCTACCTGTGGTAATGGCACGCACTCACACAGTAACACCGCACAGAGGCGACTGCCTTTATACCGAGTTCCACCCTCCACTACCTGAATCGTTGATGTCTTGTTATATACTGTGCTACTGACATCAAGTGCGATATCATTTGAGTGTATTTGTCAGTGTATTCGATCTTATACTACTGCATATACACTGTGCACAACTGTTCCAACTGACAATGTTAATTTTCTTACAAACATCCATACCTTTATACTGACTTCCACTGTTGTATATTCACGTAGTATTTGAGAATAAGAGCACTTAGAGACTCGCAACGAACCTTACACATAATTTCAAACATTTACGAAGATTCATCACGATGACAACCCCTTACAAAATGATTGAAGGAAGAAAGTTTATCGCTTACTATGTTTCCGCTCCTCACGCAAAGAAACTACCACATCAGACATAACGTTTTTATTCATTACTTTATACTACTAATTGTACAGAGCCTGACAGAAAAATGTATACACACTTTAAGGAATGAAAAGTATTAGTTATATGTTTATTTTACATTTAATAATTGATCACACATGTTGTACAACCTTCCGTTTAGCACATGGTTACTTCAAATGTTGAAAATCTCACTGTTGGCGGCTATACAGCGAAACGGAACGACGAGCAGTCGCTGCAACTACGTCAGTCAGTGTTACAGTGGAGATAGCTGCACATGTCACTGTAATCTCCTGGCGAAGTTCCTCCAGCGTGTGTGGCTTATGTCGATAGAAGTTATCTTTCACAGTTCCCCACAAGTGAAAGTCAATAGGTATTATATCTAGCGACCGTGCAGGGAACTCAATGGGCCGTCTTTGTCCAGTCCAAAGCCCCGGAAAATTGTCATCCACGAAAGCTTGTACAACTAGGTGGTAGTGTGGTGGCGCCCCATCCTGTTGGTAGAAGACTTCTTCATCAGCTCCATAAACTGCATGTATACTTGGCAAAACTATGTGCATAACACTTGCAGGTACACTTCTCCAGTGACAGTAGTATCAAAGAAAAAGGGTCCTACTAAGCCCCTAGATGATAGTGCACACCACACATGAACCTGTGGTAGATTGTCCACTTTATCCGGATAAACATGCGGATTTTCCAGTACACTGTGCACACTTTTCTGCCGATTCACAGTTCCATTAAGTATAAATTGTGCCTCAGCACTCCACATTACCTTCGTCACAAATTGTTCATCATCAGTTACCATTTGCTGACACCATTCGCAAAATTGCATTCGGTGATCAGATTCGTCATCATTAATTGCGTGCAGTAATTGTGTAATGTAAACTTTCCACTTTGCAGCTTTCAGAATTCTTTTTACACTTTTATTACTAACCCCCACTTCATGTGCACATTGCGTAGCAGGCTTCTGTGGAGAATTAACAAACGTTTCCAACACGAGAACCAATGAAGCAGAACTTATAACTGTATGCTGTATTCCTTATATTCCTTAGTGAATATCACAAATCGTTCCGTGCAATTCAAACTTGTCAATGATGTATTTAATTGTTAGGTGGGTTGGCAGTTCTGTTTCAAACTCCCACCTCCACTGACGTTGCACTTCAACGCCATTAGCAAACTTAAAAATTCACTTCACAATACATTTCTTTGCTCGAATGTCAAGTGTACTCAACCCATCTTGTTTTCTCAATACCGAGATGAAGTACTAATGCCTGTTGAGCCAAAGGCCATTCTACAACACACTCGTAACTCAAATCGAACGACAATATCGATATCTCGATAGAGCCTGACAAAGAGTGTATACATTTTTCTGGCGGGCTCTGTGTTAATGACACACTCTGCAGGCAGTATTCACATATAACACTGCATTTACCTGCAGAATTATGTCGCTGTATGACACATAGTTCAGGAGATATTGGATCAAAACAGTGAGATGTATAAAAAAACCGTAGCATCATGTGTGGCGTTTAAATTTATTATGTCTTTGCTATTAACTCTATGCACAACACATTCTGCAGACACCATCCACATATACTGCTGAATGTACATACAAAATTATATCAATGCACAACACGTATTTCAGGAGACATAATGTCAGAAACAATAAGGTACATGAAAACGAAACTGCATGGTGAAATCCCCTAGAGACGCAGGTGAAATATGTGTACAAATACGAGTGAGATATATTAAATGCATGTAAGATATACACTCCAGGAAATGGAAAAAAGAACACATTGACACCGGTGTGTCAGACCCACCATACTTGCTCCGGACACTGCGAGAGGGCTGTACAAACAATGATCACACGCACGGCACAGCGGACACACCAGGAACCGCGGTGTTGGCCGTCGAATGGCGCTAGCTGCGCAGCATTTGTGCACCGCCGCCGTCAGTGTCAGCCAGTTTGCCGTGGCATATGGAGCTCCATCGCAGTCTTTAACACTGGTAGCATGCCGCGACAGCGTGGACGTGAACCGTATGTGCAGTTGACGGACTTTGAGCGAGGGCGTATAGTGGGCATGCGGAAGGCCAGGTGAGACGTACCGCCGAATTGCTCAACACGTGGGGCGTGAGGTCTCCACAGTACATCGATGTTGTCGCCAGTGGTCGGCGGAAGGTGCACGTGCCCGTCGACCTGGGACCGGACCGCAGCGACGCATGGATGCACGCCAAGACCGTAGGATCCTACGCAGTGCCGTAGGGGACCGCACTGCCACTTCCCAGCAAATTAGGGACACTGTTGCTGCTCGGGTATCGGCGAGGACCATTCGCAACCGTCTCCATGAAGCTGGGCTACAGTCCCGCACACCGTTAGGCCGTCTTCCGCTCACGCCCCAACATCGTGCAGCCCGCCTCCAGTGGTGTCGCGACAGGCGTGAATAGAGGGACGAATGGAGACGTGTCGTCTTCAGCGATGAGAGTCGCTTCTGCTTTGGTGTCAATGATGGTCGTATGCGTGTTTGGCGCCGTGCAGGTGAGCGCCACAATCAGGACTGCATACGACCGAGGCACACAGGGCCAACACCCGGCATCATGGTGTGGCGAGCGATCTCCTACACGGGCCGTACACCACTGGTGATCATCGAGGGGACACTGAATAGTGCACGGTACATCCAAACCGTCATCGAACCCATCGTTGTACCATTCCTAGACCGGCAAGGGAACTTGCTGTTCTAACAGGACAATGCACGTCCGCATGTATCCCGTGCCACCCAACGTGCTCTAGAAAGTGTAAGTCAACTACCCTAGCCAGCAAGATCTCCGGATTTGTCCCCCATTGAGCATGTTTGGGACTGGATGAAGCGTCGTCTCACGCGGTCTGCACGTCCAGCACGAACGCTGGTCCAACTGAGGCGCCAGGTGGAAATGGCATGGCAAGCCGTTCCACAGGACTACATCCAGCATCTCTACGATCGTCTCCATGGGAGAATAGCAGCCTGCATTGCTGCGAAAGGTGGATATACACTGTACTGGTGCCGACATTGTGCATGCTCTGTTGCCTGTGTCTATGTGCCTGTGGTTCTGTCAGTGTGATCATGTGATGTATCTGACCCCAGGAATGTGTCAATAAAGTTTCCCCTTCCTGGGACAATGAATTCACGGTGTTCTTATTTCAATTTCCAGGAGTGTATGTGACATACGTGTATGTGGGTAAAGTTGCAGATCAGAAGATCTTCCTAAAACCATGGATCGATTTCAAACAAAGTTACACACTACTTGGAAAGAAATAGTGTGCGGTAACAACCTGGAGCTTCTTGTTGGAATAGGAGTAATAACATGGAGAGAGAACTAGAGGAGGAAGAGGTGGACAGACAGGTAGGTGAAAGGAGGAAGTAGACACAGATAGTGGAGGAGAGGTAATGGACAGAGAGAGAGGGAATGGACAGAGAATGGGAGCAGCAGGAGATGACAGTGGTGGGAGCAGTGGATGAACTGAGAGATGGGGGAGGAGGAGATGAGAGAGAGATGGAGAGTATTAAATGAACAGAAAAAGGTAACAAGAGATTGACAGAGAGAGAGGGGAGGAGGTGATGACCTGAGGGGGAGAAGGAGATGAATGGAGAGAGTGTGGTGGAGGAGAGAGGTGAGGTGAGTAGGAGAGAGAGTGGCAGAAAAGATGGGCTTATAGGGGAGAGGAGGAGACAGACAATGAGAGTGGGGAGGAGCAGATGTTCAGAATGATGGAGTAGTAGCAGAGGCATAGAAGGAGGGACAGGAGGAGAGGGACAGAGAGTTGGAGGATTGAGGAAGTGGGCAGAGAAAGGAGGGAGAAGGAGACAAACAGAGAGGCGGTAGAGGAGATGAACAGAGAGAGGGGGAAAGGAAGAGGTAGACTAATAGTAATGGAATAAATAAGTACTTGGGCAACGTCAGGTACTCAGCTTGTATTAATAATAATTAATTTGTGAATTCCTTTCTTTTATCTCTCTCTTTCAGAAGAGGTACACAATAAACAAATGTAATTATTTGTAGTACATCAATCAAAGCTATAAATCCATTCTCCTACACATCTGCCAGTATTTGGAGCCTTTCAAGAGAATAGTCAATGACGTCCCAGACACAACAAAAAACTGCACTCCACGTGAGTTGCTCTTTGGCGAATCGAAAAGCAGTTAAAGGTACAAGCTTAATGCAAAGCTTGAACGTGATAGCTGGCCGCGGTGGTCTAGCGGTTCTAGGCGCGCAGTCTGGAACCGCGCGACTGCTACGGTCGCAGGTTCGAATCCTGCTTCGGGCATGGATGTATGTGATGTCATTAGGTTAGTTAGGTTTAAGTAGTTCTAAGTTCTAGGGGACTGATGACCACAGATGTTAAGTCCCATAGTGCTCAGAGCCATTTGAACCATTTTTGAACGTGATAGATAACTTCATATGGAAACAGTAAGGCTAGCGAATCAAGAAAACTCTAATTTTTCAGAAAATTTACACTAATTAGCATTTATACAACAGGTGACCTCTACATCTACATCTATATCCTGCAAACCACTGTGAACTGCATGGCAGAGGGTACTTCCTGCATCAGAGGTTTTTTCCATTCAGTTCACATATGGAGCGAGGCAAGAGTGATTGTTTAAATGCTTATTTGTGTGCTGTAGTTAATCCAATCTTTTCCTCATGACCCCTACAGGAGCGAAACTTAGGGAGTTGTACTATATTCCTAGGTCATCATTTAACCACGATTGTTGAAACTTGATGAATAGGTTTCTTCGGGGTATTTAATATCGATCTTCAACAATCTACAGACCGAGCGAGGTAGCGCAGTGGTTAGACACTGGACTCGCATTCGGGAGGACCTTGGTTCAATCCCGCATCCAGCCATCCTGATGTAGGTTTTCCGTGATTTCCCTAAATCGCTCCAGGCGAATGGTGGGATGGTTCCTTTCAGAGGGCACGGCCGGCTTCCTTCCCTGCCCTTCCCCAATCCGATGAGACTGATGACCTCGCTGTCTGGTCTCCTTCCCCAAAACAACCCAACCCAACAATCTACCTGTTCAGTTTCTTAAGTATCTTCCAAGGATCAGGTAAATCTGTGACCGTTCACGCCATCCTTCCCTGTACAAGGTCATTATCCCCTAGGATATTGGTATAGGTCTCACACAATTGAGCAATATTCTAGAACGTGTTGCACGAGTGATTTGTAAGCAATCTCCTTTGTATACTGATTGCATTTCTCCAGTATTCCACCAATAAATCGAAGTCTACCACTTGCTTTACCCACAACTGAGCCTGTGTGATCATTCCATTTCATATCCCTACAAAGCCTTACACCCAGGTATTTGTATGAGTTGAGTGATTCAGACCATGCTTCCCTAATACTATAGTCATAGGATATTACGTTTTTATTCTTTCTGTGAAGTACACTACTTGTCATTTCTGAACAAACTTTGCTCCCCCCCCCTCCCCCCATTGTAACATTATCAAGATCTGATTGAATATTTATGACATTTCTTTCAGATAGTACTTCATTATACATAACCACATCATCTGCAAAAAGTTTGAGGTTACTATTAACATTGTCTGCAAGGTCAATAATATACAAAATAAAAGCAAGGGTCCCAGCACACTTCCCCGGTGCACACCCAAAGTTACTTCTCCAACCAAGATAACATGCTGCGTCCTCCCTACCTAAAAATCCTCAGTCTGGTCATAAATTTCACTTGATATCCCATATGATTGTACTTTTAACAGTAAGCATGGGTGTGATACTGAGTCAAATACTTTTCGGATATCAAGAAACACTGCATCTACCTGACTGTCTTGTTCCAAAGCTTTCAGTGTCATGTGAGAGAAGTGTAAGTTTGGTTTCACATGATCGATATTTCCGAAATCCATTCTGGCTTGCGCCGAGGAGGTCATTCTAATCGAGATACGTCATCATTTTTGAGCTGAGAATACGTTCTAAGTTTCTACAACAAATCGATGTCAAGGATATTGGACGATAGTTTTGTAGATCATTTTTATTATCCTTCTCATAAACAGGTGTGGCTTGTACTTTCTTCCAATTACTAGTCATGGTGTTTTGTTCGAGGGATCTACAAGAGACTATAGTTAGAAGTAGAGGTAATTCAGTATACAGTCTGATAGTGATTACATTGGGCTCTGGAGCTTTGTGCAATTTTAACGAGTTCAGCTGTTTCTCAACGCCACTGACACTAACATCTGTTTCACTCATCTTTTCTGTGGTATGAGTATTAAACTGGGCCAGTGCTCAAGGGTTTTCCTTTGTAAAGAAACATTTGAAAATGGAGTGGAGCATTTCTGCTTTTGCTTTGCTCTCCTCAATTTCAGAGCCTGTCTCATCCGTGAGTGATGGGACATTACCTTTGGTGCCACTAAACGTCTTTACATATGACCAGAATTTCTTTGGGTTTTGTGAAAGATCATCATACAAAATTCTACCACTGTAGTTACTGCAGGTTTCATGTATTGCTCTCTTAACAGCCAAATATTTTTCATTCAGCATCTCTTTATCTATAACCTCGTGCTTTGTTTTACACCTACTATGCAGTAGCTTCTGTTTCTTTAGAAGCTTCCTTACAGTGACTGTATACTGTGGAGGGTCCCTCCTATTATGAACTGTTCTATTGGTTACATATCTATCCAGTGTGTCATCTCTTTTGCTGTCAGGTGGTATATGTTTGGAGTTACTCACTGAGATATGACAAAACTCTTCTTTTATCTAATTTACTGAACATATATACCTTTCTGAAACGTCTCGACAGATTGAAACTGCGTGCTGGACCGAGATTCGAACTCAGGACCTATGCTTCTCGTGGGCAAGTGCTCTACCAACTGAATTACTCAAGCACTACTCACAAGCACTCCTCACAGCTTTACTCCTGCCAGTTCCTCATCTCCTACCTTCCAAACTTCTGTGTAGCTCAGTTGCTAGAACACTTTCCAGGAAGAGCAAAGGTGTCAATTTCGAATCTCTGTCTGGCACACTGTTTTAATTCTCCAGAAATTTTCATATTAGCACACACTCCTCTGCACTGTGGAAATTCCTTCTATATATCTTTCTGCTTGTTTTAGTTGCCCTTTGAACTTTGGTAATTATTGTTGCCACAATCGTGTCTTGGTTACTGATACCGGTTTCGATGTGGACATCCTCAAAGAGTTCAGGTCTATTTGTTGCCATTAGATCCAAAATATTTCCTTCATGGGTGGGTGTCCGAATCATCTGTTCTAGGTACTTTTCAGAGAAGGCATATAGTAATGTTTCACAGGATGTCTTTTGGCACACACACCACTAACAAAACTGTAAATTTCCCTATTTATTTTTGTTTGATTAAAGTATCCTATGATGATTACAGTATGGTTGGGAAACTTACGTGCAAGCGAACTGAGGTTTTCTCTAAAGGTTTTGGTTACATCAGCAGATGAGTCTGGTAGTCAATAGAAGGATCTAATTACAATTTTATACCCAGCCCTGACAGTGAGTCCTCCCCAATCAGTCTTGCATACAGCTAGAATTTATATCTCGGAGGATATGAGTGATTTATATACAGTAGAGCGTCGATTATCCGAACGTCGATCAACCGAACGACCGCTTAACCGAACTGTGTACTCGCTCGCATCTGTTACTCTCCCACCCTACCGTCCATCATACCCCTCACTCCCAAACCAAGTTTCCCACAGCAGTCGCCCCACAGGGCCACCGCTGGCGGAACATTGCTTCTAACGGGGCTTTCACAAGGCGCTGCTGACCGGCCAAGCTGCCAGTCGCTGTGTTTCAACAATCAGCACCCTTCTGTCGGCTTGGCACTGGCTGTAGAAGTAGCGGCAGTATCAAAGCTGTTCACAGCTTAGAGTTGAGGCGTGCCTCTCCGCGCAGTTTGGAGGATTGCGCGCCCCCAAGAAGAGCTTTCACGGTGCAAACAGTCACCTTCTGTTCTCTGTTACGACCACTTGTGTGCTGCTGCGCGAAGAAGTGAACCTTACGATACAAAATACTTAAACGTAAACGTGTTGTCCTTTCTATGAGGGACAAGTACGAGATTATTACTACACTCCTGGAAATGGAAAAAAGAACACATTGACACCGGTGTGTCAGACCCACCATACTTGCTCCGGACACTGCGAGAGGGCTGTACAAGCAATGATCACACGCACGGCACAGCGGACACACCAGGAACCGCGGTGTTGGCCGTCGAATGGCACTAGCTGCGCAGCATTTGTGCACCGCCGCCGTCAGTGTCAGCCAGTTTGCCGTGGCATACGGAGCTCCATCGCAGTCTTTAACACTGGCAGCATGCCGCGACAGCGTGGACGTGAACCATATGTGCAGTTGACGGACTTTGAGCGAGGGCGTATAGTGGGCATGCAGGAGGCCGGGTGGACGTACCGCCGAATTGCTCAACACGTGGGGCGTGAGGTCTCCACAGTACATCGATGTTGTCGCCAGTGGTCGGCGGAAGGTGCACGTGCCCGTCGACCTGGGACCGGACCGCAGCGACGCATGGATGCACGCCAAGACCGTAGGATCCTACGCAGTGCCGTAGGGGACCGCACCGCCACTTCCCAGCAAATTAGGGACACTGTTGCTCCTGGGGTATCGGCGAGGACCATTCGCAACCGTCTCCATGAAGCTGGGCTACGGTCCCGCACACCGTTAGGCCGTCTTCCGCTCACGCCCCAACATCGTGCAGCCCGCCTCCAGTGGTGTCGCGACAGGCGTGAATGGAGGGACGAATGGAGACGTGTCGTCTTCAGCGATGAGAGTCGCTTCTGCCTTGGTGCCAATGATGGTCGTATGCGTGTTTGGCGCCGTGCAGGTGAGCGCCACAATCAGGACTGCATACGACCGAGGCACACAGGGCCAACACCCGGCATCATGGTGTGGGGAGCGATCTCCTACACTGGCCGTACACCACTGGTGATCGTCGAGGGGACACTGAATAGTGCACGGTACATCCAAACCGTCATCGAACCCATCGTTGTACCATTCCTAGACCGGCAAGGGAACTTGGTGTTCCAACAGGACAATGCACGTTCGCATGTATCCCGTGCCACCCAACGTGCTCTAGAAGGTGTAAGTCAACTACCCTAGCCAGCAAGATCTCCGGATCTGTCCCCCATTGAGCATGTTTGGGACTGGATGAAGCGTCGTCTCACGCGGTCTGCACGTCCAGCACGAACGCTGGTCCAACTGAGGCGCCAGGTGGAAATGGCATGGCAAGCCGTTCCACAGGACTACATCCAGCATCTCTACGATCGTCTCCATGGGAGAATAGCAGCCTGCATTGCTGCGAAATGTGGATATACACTGTACTAGTGCCGACATTGTGCATGCTCTGTTGCCTGTGTCTATGTGCCTGTGGTTCTGTCAGTGTGATCATGTGATGTATCTGACCCCAGGAATGTGTCAATAAAGTTTCCCCTTCCTGGGACAATAAATTCACGGTGTTCTTATTTCAATTTCCAGGAGTGTATATATTCCTACTGAAGTTGCCTTTGTATGATACTTTGTAATACTAAAAGAGATGCCCGTTTTTATGAATAAATTTGCTGTATACTACTTCTTTTTGGCAAATAAACATGTACAGTTCGATTATCCGAACAAACCAGTTTTCTGAACACCCGTGTCCCCCAATTACTTCGGATAATCGACGCTCTACTGTACTTGTGTCAGATATATCCATTAGCCTGTCCTTTCGACACACCCTTAAATTTTCCCAAAAGACCTCACTGCTATCAACCTCAGGTCTTAGCCAGCTTTATGTGATTAGTATTATGTGAGCTTCGCTGCTTTTCAGGAGCAGTTAAGACTCTGAGTCTTTCTTGTGTACTTTGGCAGTTAACTAATAGTATTTTAACACTCTCACCTGTAGGAGGCATTCCTTAGTTTTGGTTCGAAATAATCCCAAGTCAATGTAAATAAAGATATGGAAATTGCTATGGATTTATCCATTTGAGATCGTATGTATCCAACACCCAGGATTGTATTTACTTAGCTTTCCCAGTTCTGGAAGAATAAAAGACTACATCTGTATCAGGGTATGAAATCTGTAAGTCCACAAACACACGAGACATCTTGAAAATCAATATATTTTATATGAATACATGAACTAACATGATCAGTTACATACTACAAGTATATTTTTGGAGTTTATGTTACTAGGTAGGTCATTTCTCACCTTTTAACGTATGAATGATGTTTGGTATTAGATGAGAAATATACATGTTGCTTGACTGGACATTTTTTCATGGGTAAGTTGCGCTATTAGAAGAATATTATGCGGACATAGTTGTTCAGTTTTCTAAAAGTTTTTTGGTGATTTCATATTGGTCTCGTTGATTGTACATTCATTGTAATATCCACTATTGCAGTTTCCACCTTTTCGTCATTTTGAAGTGGTTAGAATTGCTGTAAACTCAGCAGTAGTCAACATTAATAACAAGCATAAAAATCATCTGAGCCTCTATACTTGTGTCTGTCTTAGTCACATTCACCACCATTATGCAACACATAAAAAAAACATGAAACTAAATTCATGCTTACGGACAAGTACAGTGTTCTGATGTGCAAACTATTTTGGTTATGCAGACAATACTGTTAATAATATTCCTCTTTTGCTGTGGATAATGATTTGAGTTCTTATGTAGATATCTGTGTGAATGAATGACTTTCAGTAAAACTTTTTTTCAGACCTTCTGTCAGTCTGCCTCATACCCATAACACCCAAGAAGGCTACTGTGTTGTCATTTTTCGTTTTCTAAATGAACTACTTTTTGGCTTTGTTTTATTTAGATAATGAAAGAATACTTCCAAAGATTTTTTAACCACATATGTATTATCCACAAATGTATAGTTCACAAACATATCATCCACAAATACATCTCCCATAAATGTATGACAGTGAGAAGGTTTCTTATTTGCTTTCTCTGTCATTAAGTGTTCGAAATTTTCTATATCGCAATTAGCGATAGCAGGACTCAATGGGTTACCCATTGTGGCACCATCTACTTGCCCATAGAATTCGTCATCCTGTTTCAATTGTCAAGTAAGGCAGTGTCTAAACACAGAACAGCGTGTGTTGCAAGCAAGATAATTTCTAAAAAGAGTAGCCAAGGTAGATCATGATTTAGTGAACTAGGATCACAGTAAATAAAGGTAGTGTGTTGCAGCTAACAAGAATATCTTCAGGAACCAAAGGTAGCCTTCAAACTTCTTGGAGAAATGACACAAGTGTTCCACATGTGAGTCAGTTTTCCCAGCGTATGGTTGTTAATGAGAAGTCAAATATGTTGCTACTGATATATGGGGGAACTGGTGGCACTAACGAGAGATCTCAGAGGAATATCAAATTTATGAATTTTGGCTAGGCTGGACATAGCTTCAGTTTTCAGTAAGGCTTTTTTTTCCATCATCTTGAATTGAAGTAGATGATTTTATAAGAATATTTGTTTTCTGCAGTATCTCAGCTATAGTGTCTCTCTTTAACTTTTTGTGCTGTCTTGATATGAAAAGATCCAATTCTCTTTATGCATGCAAACGATAACAATCCCTTGGTCAGGTGGGTCCATACTCTTGAGTCACTTTCAAGGATGGTTTGTATGAATGTCTTGTAAGCAATCTCCTTTGTAGACATTGTATTTTCCTATGTGGTGTTCTACTGATGAACCAAGAAGCCAAGGAATGACATGGACTGCTGTTCATAATGCATAAACAGGACTTAAAATTAATGAAGCATAAACAGCATGTAATGGGGATATTTTAGGACTTGAGTAATTTCTCTCACGTGGTAGATCACGAAATACTACTTAGTAGGATGGAAAATTGTAGTGTATGAGGGTGTATCCTGCTCTCGACTGCATTATCTGATATTTGTCAACTGTATGCAACATTCCACGCTGAGTAAGCCAGAATGCAGTTGGCTCCATGATGTTCATAGTACTTTTACTTATCCCATGATGATAGGATGATGGTTCCTATAAAATTTCATCTCAGTGACATATTTGGGCATTAATGGACGAGTGTTTGCTTCCCAAATTAATTTTCACATCAATATGATGAAGCCCCCAAAGGGCAAAATGTGTCACTGCATGTAAATAAAAAAGATTTTGCAACCAAACCTGTTTCATTTCAAGGAATTCATAACCGGTTGCTGTACCAGCTGCCCACCATAGAATGGAATAAATTTTGCTAATAATCCATAGTAAGAAAACTATATCTGTATGTTTCTATCATTCAGTGAAATTATGAATATTTATAATTGTAGTGGCAGTATCAATAACCAAACTCTTTAGACTAAGTTCTTGGGTGTGTGGACCCAAAAACCATCAAATGGAATAAACGCACTGCCCTATGAAGCCAGAGTTGATCAAAACATAATATTCACAATGAAAAAATGTGCAAAGGGCACATAATTTTCATATTTTAATAGCCACCTGACATATGGACATATCTTGTGGAGAAACTCATCAGCAACCATACAGAGTTTCAAAACACAAAAGAGGGCTATTAGAGTAAAACTGCTAAAAACGTGGAATCTTGTAGCGCTCTATTTAGAAAATTGGAAATACTATTATTAGGATAGTGTATAAGTTCATAGCGTTTTTGTCTTGCATGTTGGTATTCCAGTTGCTATTGTTTCATTTATCGAGTATCATTTTTTATTTATAGTTCACTGTTGCTATTTGAGTTTACGTATTGTCATTTTGTCATTTGGAGATCGTGAGTGGAGCTGTGGACGCTAAAAAACAGAGTACCACGTCGAGAAATGGGAACATTTCCGACACATTTGCTGTTTGAGTTCAGTAGAGGGGTGACAACAGCGGAGACAGCCAGAAACATTGGCGCCGTGTATGGGGATAATGCCATTAGACAGAGCACAGCAAGAAAATGGTTTTTTCGTTTTAAGGAGGACTGTTTTGACATTAGTGGCTCTCCACATTCAGGAAGACCTTTGGGGTTTGATTAAGTGCATTTAAAGGCATTAATCCACAATGATCCACGCCTGTGTACTCGAAAACTGGTAAATGTGATGAACAGTGATCATTCCACTACAATCTAACTTTGCATGCAATGGGGAAGGTTCGAAAATCGGGTGTAAGGGGAACTGCATGCTCTAAGCCAAAATCACAGCAATTAGTGGGTGGCCATATGTGCCTCTCCATGTGCTCATCATTAACTGACTCTTGAATAACACCAACCATTCCTGTCCTGACTCGTTACTGTTCACAGGAAATTGTTCTTTACGCTAACGTAAGTAAAAGAAAGGTATGGTTGAGCCAAACAAAACAGGAGCTACTTGTACAAAGACATGCACACATCTACAAAAGATAATGTTATGCATCTGGACGAACAGAAACAGTGTGGTATACTACGAATTGCTTCCCTAAGGTGTAACAATCACTGCTTACATCTACTGTCAACAACTGAGACGTCTTGTAGCTGCAGATGCAATGCAAAAGAATGGCGACCAGGAAGATTGCATGAAGTGATGCTACTCCATAATAACGCCCACCTGCATTTTGCTATACCAACAAAAAAACGCTACACAGTAGCTGGGTTGTGACGTTATTCCACACTCACTTTATTAACCTGATCTTGCACCCTCAGATTCCCGTCTTTTCAGCTCTCTGTCGAACAATCTTCAAGGAAATGTCCTCCAAACATGGCTTAACGATTTCTTAGCTTCAAAATCACGTGATTTCTGATGTCATGGAACCGAAAATTTACCCCAGCGTTGAGAGACTGTTAAAATAATGAAGGAGAGTGTATTACTAATGATTAAAGTATCTGTTGTGTTTACTAAACTTATGGAAAAACGCTATAAACTTCTTGAACCAACCCAGTATTATCTTGCTCCTATATTGCAGAAACATGAGATGTGTTAAAAGTAGTATTTTAGGTAGTGATGTCTACTACACCTGCTAAAGCGCAACAAACACTCTTAATTACACAACAAGGATGGATACACAATTATCATTTGACAGTTCACAAAACCAGTTCAGTACGGGTCATTGTAAGATTATTGACACACAAAGGGAAGAATCCAGATGGTTCAGTCACACAAGTCTATCAGCATTCGTGCATTGGCAATCCAAAGAGTTTTCCATGTGAAATCCAATAAGCAGGCCAGGCTGATCACATATGTGTAGCATAACCCAGTTAGATACTAGAGCACAGCATGATATAAAGTGAGATCATACTAGCAAGGGGCTGGTTTTATTTTCTGCATGATGCCAGATGCCAGAACCATGTGATTATTTATGGGTGCCTCTTATTGGCTACAGGTAAAGACTTCGGCAATATATATCGCAGGGTATTCACCTTGCTGATGTAGCAATGTCAACAAGCAAAAAAACTGCAATATCCATAACTATGACACAAGAATGCAATGCAATCTGCATTTAATACATGCAAACTCAGCCTTATACCAGAAAGGAAATTAGCACATGGAATTTAAGCTGATTAATAAGTTACCTGCATGTATTAAGAACAACGATAATAGAAAAGGGCACATTTGTTGCACCACTGTTTCTGTTCTTATATAGAGTTGGTATATTTATTAAGTACTATAGCTTGAAAAATATGGTTATATATTAAGAAGTAAACAATCTTTCCATTGCATTGTTGAATATACATCAACTCTGAGTCCAAACTGTATCGTATTGAAAGTGTTCTTTTTAAAATGAAATATTCTTTCATTGTATTATGATATGGAACAGATGTTCCAAACACTGCTTTATACTGTTGAGTACATAAATGTATTTCTAATCTTGTACTGTAATGCTCTGTATTGTCCAATACCACTTTCTAAATCAAATGTATGAAAATTCACATATCTACAAACAGTTACATCTAGGAGTTGGTATACATTTCAAATTTGACTCACTGATATTGTAGTTGTAGGAAACTATGTTTCTACATTTTGAGGTGCACAATATTACTTTTCTGAATATTTCAATCAGGTTTCCCCAAACTCTGGACTACTTTGAAATCTTATCAAGTTCTTCCTAGATATTTGTACAGATTCTTTTAGACAGTGTTTCATCATAGGCAAACACATCTTCTGCAAAAACTATGAAGTTACTGTTGATATTGACTGCAAGGTCATGAATATGCAACATGAACAGCAATGTGCCAACACACTTGTAGATCTGTTCATGATTCTCCATCCAAAAGAACATGTTGCATCCTCCCTACAAAAGAATTCTTAAGTCAGATACAAATTTAATTTCAGACCCCATATGATTTAACTTCTACTAATAATTGCTCATGTGTTTTGAGTCAAATGCTTTTTGATATTCAAAAATATTGAATCTACCCAATTGTATTGATTCAAGGCTTTATGGAGGCAGCTCTATGGGAGTAGATCTTTTGGTGTTTATTTATGAGCATCTAAGTAGAAATAAGTTACTTGTTTCGATTTATCTATGTACCTCTGTAGTATGATTATAAATTCTCAAATTTCTGTATAATGTAGCTTTCCACCAAGTTTTTATAGATAGGGACTGTGAATCCTGTGTTGGTATGTGATCTGAGTTGGTGACCTTTCGCTCACACCTTCAAGTGGCGTTGGATTTGATCATACAGTTTGATTCTGTTGCCAGTGTGCAACACTAGGATGGAGGGGGGGGGGGGGGACGGACCTGGAGAACCAAGAGATATCAAGCACATCCCATATGCCCCCAATTGGTCTGGTAGTGCGTTTGGCCCAGATACAGCCCACACTGATGTTGACTCAACACCCATGCATATGAGGGAGGTCGTCTCAAGGTGTGGCAAGCAGTGAAAAACTTTCTGGGGAACTAATTGAAATGACTACCCACTTATGAGGCACTACTTGTGGCTCATAATTCCCTGAGGCATCTGCAACCACTTGCCTTGTTTCAGTGATAGACTCTCAGCCTGGGTAGCCATAGAGGGTGGGGTTACTAGTAGTTGGGAGCTCGGGGACCCCCTTAATGGTATGGTTGCCCAGGAGGTGAAGAAGCCCAGTGTGAACTGTGTGTGCATGCCAGGTGAAATCATTCCAGATGTGGAATGGTTCCTTCCACATGCCTTTAAGAGTAAAATGTGTGGTCAAATGCTGGTGATGGCTCGTGTCATTACTAATAAAGTGTGTCACTTTGACATTGAAGATATTCTCTCTGGTTTCTGGCGACTGTCTCAACTGGTAAAGACAGTCAGTCCTGCTCATGAGATCAAGGCAGCACTCACCATCTGTAACACCATTGACAGGATCAATTGTGAACCCTTGGTACAAAGCCAAGTGGGGAGTCTGAATCAGAGGCTCAGATAGTTCTTTGACCACATAGACAGCAGATTCCTTGAGTTGGGTCATAGGAGGCAGCTACATGGATAGTGGGAGCTATGTGGAGTTGACTGAATGTTTTCATGTGTTAGAGGGTCTCAGGAAAGTACAAACAGGGCTTCAGTCTCGAAGGATGCATGTCAAATACAGAACGAGGGTAGATCTAGGAACTGTCAGTATTATAGTTGTTGTGTTGTTGCAGCTGTGTTGTGAAAGACCTAAAGGACCAAGCACTAATAAGCACTGCAGTTGAAATCACTTTAGGTACCGAAAGTTGAAAATTCCATAGATAAGTTCAACTGAAGCATTTACCAATGAGCTAACAGTATTCAGAAATGCTAGACACTTGCTGATGGCATTTTTATTGCTGTTAGAAGTAGTTAGTCCTGCAGTAAAATTGAAGTGGATAGTTGCCATAAGTTAATATGCATAGAGATCATATTTGACAAACAGAATACATTAATAATTGGTTTCTTTTACTGCAGCCCCCCCCCCCCCCTCCAATCAGATGCTATTCCACACAATGAAAGATTCCAGGAAAATATGAGTCTTATTTCGAATACGTACTCTACTCATATAATATAGTTGGTAGTGTCTTCAATCTACCTTTGATATTTGGCAAAAACTGATGTTTAAAGTGGATGACAGGCATAAAATATCATCCAGAACTGAACAAATGCTTCTTTGAAAATTACTTTGAGCAATTAGTACTGGAGCTCACTCAATTTGTAAATGTTTGCATTAACACACTTGACCTCCTAGCAACAAAGCTGTAAATGCCCCAAGCTGCACTTTTTGAAGAATCAAACTCCCATTTTTAAAACAGTTTTAAAAGTCTGATTACTGTGAAAATGAGTTAATGTGTTAAATAATTTATGTTAAGTGTATATGTGATAAAATTTTAGTACAAGTTTGAATGTATGTGTAAAGATTGTTGGAAGTTGCTAAGTGGTGTCATTATCAAACAATGGATAAGAATATTTTGGGTAATTTGCACTCCACTTTAAACGAAAGTTACTTTTTCACACATCTCAATGTTTATGACATATCCTGAACTGTGTCTCATGCAGGTACATTTTGCAGATGCATTCATTGGCATATGTAGACACTGTCTACAAAATATGTTGCAAAAAGAGTTAGTAGTAAAGAAGTAATAAATTATAAATCATGCTCAATGCTGAAGTATTACTGCATGAACAGCAAAACTGTAAAAAGTGATAACCTTTCATCCTTTCATCATTTTTAGAAAAGGGGGAGAGGTTAAGTGAGACAGAGTTTCCTATAAAGATGAAATTATACATATAATTTGTTGGTGGTCATTAAGTGTTCTCGTTCTCGAACACTGGTTGAACATAGTCAGCATAATTTGCATACTGCAAGTCATTTTGCCTCTAGACATCTACACAGTTTCTAACTGTAATAATTGACTTTCTCTGTTAAACATTTAACATAAGATCATATCTCGTTATGGGTAGATTACGACACGTTTTCAATTTTTAATTTGGTCAATAATTGTGTGAAATATTGAAAACCAAATTTTTGTTGCCCCTGGAAACCATTTGACAGCCAATCTGCAGCTGGGACAATGCCCTGGGTTAGTTGTTTAGTAAAATAGATATTCATGAGCAAATAGGGAGCATCATGAGAGATACAGGGATTAGTAACCACAAAGTCATTGTACCAAGACTGAATTAACATCCAAATCCACCAAAAGTAGATACAAATATAGACATTTTAAAAAAAGAAACTATGTAAGTATAGACCAGATGTGGCTTAAATTCAGAGAAATAATACTGGTGACAAGTTAGAGATACTTTCATATCAGATAAATTCATAAGAACAGGACAGATGCCCTATAGCATACTCACCAGGCCAGAACACTGTTCCAGAAACAACAAAAGAGATGCTAAATTTAAAAGAGCTAATAATCATCAAGATAATCGATATTTTACAGAAGCTCGAAATTTAGTATGGACTTTAGTGTGGTATGCTTTTAGTCGTTTCCACAACGAAACACTATCTCGAAATGTGGCAGGAAGTTCAAAGATATTCTGGTCGTATGTACACCCATCAGCCGGAACATTATGACCACCGACATATTATTGATATAAACCCATCCAGGCGACAGCAGCATCACCTGGAGAGGACTGACTGCTATAATCCGTTTATCATAAGAATAAACCTGATGTAAAAAACACAAACGCGATGATTGGTCAGAAGCCGTAGCACATGTACACTCGTGTTGTTACGCGGAGTAGGTCCTACTTATGTATTAGATATCTTATTACTAAGTTACGTTAAATGGAACTTTAAGGTATTCAGTTGTATTAATCAACGTTTTCCTTAATCACGCTTTAGCTACGCAGTTTTTATTACAAAAATAGTGTACAGTCACAGCCTTTGCAGCGTTGTGCTCTGATTGTCACGCTGTTAATGCACACTATGAAAATGGATGAGGCTGCTTTCTGTTCCACAGTGAAACACACGTGTGGAACACGGTTAACAAGTGCCGCGGAAAAGGCTTTTCTTAATGTTTTTCATAAATTTCGAAGTTTTCTCAGCGCTCTTTATGCTGCAGTTGAAACACACAACTACACTGGACACACCGCGTAGTCGGCAGCGTATTTGAATGTGAGTTGAGTGGTGTTATTAGTGCGTTGATTCAACAAAGTACAGAAAAGAAAATCGAATCTGTGGGTATCATTTTTTTCCCCGTTCAGTTTGAAATACCTGCATCTCGTAATTATAAAACTCATCATCATTTTTGTGAATAATGTACGCCTTCTTGTTTCTAATTGCATATTGGACGCGAAATTCCTGTTTCCATTTCAAATACAAATTCTTAATTATTGGCGTTTTAAGAAATACTCTTCATAAAAGTTATTTAAATTAAGAAAACATAGCAATTTAATTTCTAAGGCCAAAATTAAAATCAAAATCCTCTTTATTTGGACTGTGTCCATCGTTTTATACCACAGAAGTAGACAAGCATCGTAGAAACATGAAAAACAATAATTTTCACAGTATCGAGCAAATCATACAAATGCTGCATTTTTACATTTGCTACTGTACCATTCTGATCTGGAGCCCAATTGCAGGGTTTGGCCTGAGAAGTAACAAGACTGTTAAGCTGCCAGACGTACTGGAACTAACGCAGCTTTTTCACACGTCACAGCCGAACGCTGGTGTGATGTAGAACGGTTCGTCGTTGTTGTTGTTGTTGTGGTCTTCAGTCCTGAGACTGGTTTGATGCAGCTCTCCATGCTACTCTATCCTGTGCAAGCTTTTTCATCTCCCAGTACTTACTGCAATCTACATCCTTCTGAATCTGCCCAGTGTATTCATCTCTTGGTCTCCCTCTACGATTTTTACCCTCCACACTGCCCTCCAATACTAAATTGGTGATCCCTTGATGCCTCAGAACATGTCCTACCAACCGATCCCTTCTTCTGGTCAAGTTGTGCCACAAACTTCTCTTCTCCCCAATCCTATTCAATACTTCCTCATTAGTTATGTGATCTACCCATTTAATCTTCAGCATTCTTCTGTAGCACCACATTTCGAAAGCTTCTATTCTCTTCTTGTCCAAACTATTTATCGTCCATGTTTCACTTCCATACATGGCTACACTCCATACGAATACTTTCAGAAATGACTTCCTGACACTTAAATCAATACTGGATGTTAACAAATTTCTCTTCTTCAGAAACGCTTTCCTTGCCATTGCCAGCCTACATTTTATATCCTCTCTACTTCGACCATCATCAGTTATTTTGCTCCCCAAATAGCAAAACTCCTTTACTACTTTAAGTGTCTCATTTCATAATCTAATTCCCTCAGCATCACCCGACTTAATTAGACTACATTCCATTATCCTTGTTTTGCTTTTGTTGATGTTCATCTTATATCCTCCTTTCAAGACACTGTCCATTCCATTCAACTGCTCTTCCAAGTCCTTTGCTGTCTCTGACAGAATTACAATGTCATCGGCGAACCTCAAAGTTTTTATTTCTTCTCCATGAATTTTAACACCTACTCCGAATTTTTCTTTTGTTTCCTTTACTGCTTGCTCAATATACAGATTGAACAACATCGGGGAGAGGCTACAACCCTGTCTTACTCCCTTCCCAACCACTGCTTCCCTTTCATGTCCCTCGACTCTTATAACTGCCATCTGGTTTCTGTACAAATTGTAAATAGCCTTTCGCTCCCTGTATTTTACCCCTGCCACCTTTAGAATTTGAAACGGTTCGTCGTAAAAGAAGAAAAAGTGCTGCGCCTTGTTAGCTTCGCGGATTCTGTTGTTGATAGGTTCGTTATCATCGTAGCATTTCCAGAACTGAAATGTGTTTCTCGGATTCGGATAAGGAAGGAGCTGAGAAATTATCAGACGACTGACTGTTGTAAGTAATACCTTCAGCGGCTTCAATATTTAACTATACGGTGAAATCCTCCAATATTCTCTTACGTTACACGCAGCTTATGCAGAAAAATTACCCTGTGATTAAGTCAGGAATTTTCATCATTCTTGTTTTTAATTACAATAGTAAGTTAGCTGAAAACGATAGCGTGTTGCGCTTTCCAAATGGTTCAAATGGCTCTGAGCACTAAGGGACTTAACATCTGTGGTCATCAGTCCCCTAGAACTTAGAACTACTTAAACCTAACTAACCTAAGGACATCACACACATCCATGCCCGAGGCAGGATTCGAACCTGCGACCGTAGCAGTCACGCGGTTCCGGACTGCGCGCCTAGAACCGCTAGACCACCGCGGCCGGCTGCGGTTTCCGTCTAGCTGTCTAAGGAGCGTATTGAGAGAGATTTGCAGTCTATTATTTTATTCTGCTTAAAAATTAAATGGCATTCGAAGCTGTATTGCTCCTCTGCTCGTCTCTTTTTACATGTTCACTGCAGCTGGCCACGTCACTGCAGGCTAGCTGTACCAACTGACCGGCCAGTGCTATCGAAGTTAAATGCACCGGTAAAGCTGTTGTCTCGTATTACCGCTAAGTCAACATGCGCGTTACGCACAGCACAAAACGTGTCCTTATCATGCTTTACGGTGCTCGAGACAGCTTGGCTCAGTCCCACGTGAAATGGTAATCCAATGAGGCTCCAGCAAACGCGGAAGAATACTTAATGAAATCTTTACATCGGGTTTATTCTTACGATGAACGAATTATAGTCAGACATATGCATGGTGCACGTAGTTTCAGTGAGCGTCCTATGCGTGTGTAGAATGGGGAAAGGATGTCGGTGGGCTGTGCGGCCACACCTCTTTACAGACGTCGGACTTTGTCTATGTCTACATCTACATATACATGGATACTCTACAAATCACATATAAGTGCCACCTTCACAATTCTCTGTTATTCCAGTCTCGTGTGGCCACAGAAAGAATGAATATCTATATCTTTCCGTGTGAGCTCTGATTTCCCTTATTTTGTAATGATGATCGTTTCTCCCTATGTAGGTCGGCGTCAACAAAATATTTTCGCATTTGGAGGAGAAAGTTGGTGATTGGAAATTCGTGAGAAGATTCCTCAACAACGAAAAACGCCTTTGTTTTAATGATGTCCATCCGAAACCCTGTATCATTTCAGTGACATTCTCTCCTCTAATTCGCGATAATACAAAACGTGCTGCCTTTGTTTCAACTTTTTCGATGTACTCTGTCAGTCCTGTGTGGTAAGGATCCCACGCCGTGCAGCAGTATTCTACAAGAGGACAGACAAGCATACTGCAGGGAGTCTCTTTAGTAGATCTGTTGCATCTTCGTAGTCTTTGGTTAGCCTTCCCACAACATTTTCTGTGTATTCCTTCCAATTTAAGTTGTTCATAATTGTAATACCTAGGTATTTAGTTCAATTTATGGCCATCCGATTTCTCTGATTTATCGCGAAGCCGAAGTTTAACGGACTGCTTTCAGCACTCATGTGGATGACCTCACACTTTTCGTTATTTAGGGTCAATTGCCAATTTTCGCACCATACAGATATCTTTTCAAAATCGTTTTGCAATTTGTTTTGATCTCCTGATGACTTTACTTGTCGATAAACGACAGAGTCATCTGCAGACAACCTAAGAGGACTGCTCAGATTGTCTTCCAAACCGTTTATATAGATAAGGAACAGCAAAGGACCTACAACGCTACCTTGGGGGAAGACAGAAATGTTTTACTCGATGACTTTCCGTCAATTACTACGACGTGTGACCTCTCTGACAGGAAACCACGAATCGAATCACATAACCGAGAAGATATTCCATAAGCACGCAATTTCACTACAAGCTGCTTGTGTGGTACAGTGTCAAAAGCCTTCGGGGAATCCAGAAATACGGAATCCATTTGAAATCCCTTCTCAATAGCACTCAACACATCGTGCGAGTAAAGAGCTAGTTGTGTTTCACAAAAACGATGTTGTCTAAATACCTGTTGACTGTATGTCAATAGACTGTTTTCATCGAGGTAATTCATAAAGTTTGAAAACAATATTATATCTTCCAGAAATGTTACAGGTCCATATAATTCACGCTGAATTTATGGCCTTTAGATTAGACTGATTTATCGTGTAACCGAAGTTTAACATGTTCCTTTTAGCACTCATGTGGATGACCTCACACTTTTCGTTATTTAAGGTCAACTGCCACTTTTCGCACCATTCCGATATTTCTTCTAAATCGTTTTGCAGTTTGTTTTGATCTTCTGATGACTTTATTAGTCGATAAACGACAGCGTCATCTGCAAACAACCGAAGACAGCTGCTCAGATTGTCTCCCAAATCGTTTATATAGATAAGGAACAGCAAAGGGCCTATAACACTACCTTGTGGAACTCTAGAAATCACTTCTGTTTTACTCGAGGACTTTCCGTCAATTACAACGAACTGTGACCTCTCTGACAGGAAAGCACAGATCCAATCACAAAGCTGAGACGATATTCCATAAGCACGCAATTTCACTACGAGCCGCTTGTGTGGCACAGTGTCAAAAGCCTTCCGGAAATCCAGAAATACGGAATCGATCTGAAATCCCTTGTCAATAGCACTCAGCACTTCATGTGAATAAAGAGCTAGTTGTGTTTCACAAGAACGATGTTTTCTAAACCCATGTTCACTGTGTGTCAGTAGACCGTTTTCTTCGAGGTAATTTATTATGTTTGAACACAATATATGTTCTAAAATCCTACTGCATATCGACGATAACGATATGGGCCTGTAATTTAGTGGATTACTCCTACTACCTTCCTTGAATATTGGTGTGACGTGTCCAACTTCCCAGTCTTTGGGTACGGACCTTTCGTCGAGCGAATGGTTGTATATGATTGTTAAGTACGGAGCTATTGAATCAGCATACTCTGAAAGGAACCTAACTGGTATACAGTCAGGGCCAGAAGACTTGCTTTTATTAAGTGATTTAAGTTGCTCCGCTACTCCGAGGATATTTGCTTCTACGTTACTCGTGTTGGCAGCTGTTCTTGGTTCGAATTCTGGAATATTTACTTCGTCTTCTTTTGTGAAGGCATTTAGGAAGGCTGTGTTTAGTAACTCTGCTTTGGCAGCACTGTCTTCGATAGTATCTCCATTGCTATCGCACAGAGAAGACATTGATTGTGTCTTGCCACTAGCATACTTCACATACGACCAGAATCTCTTTGGATTTACTGCTAGGTTTCGAGACAAAGTTACATTGTGGAAACTATTATAACCATCTCGCATTGAAGTCCGCGTTTAATTTCGAGCTTCTATAAAAGATCGCCAATCTTGGATATTTTGCATCTGTTTATAGGCTGGGCAGACTGGCAAAACACGACAGGTGGCGAACTGTGGCGGAACTAACATCAGACTTTAATGCTGGGCAGTGTACAAGTGTGTCTCAACACACAGTGCACTGAGGAATCCTAACGATGGGCCACCACAGGCGACAAGACAAGCATATGCCAGTGCTAACACCATGACATTGGCCCGCAATCACTGGCAATGGACGTTGGCTCAGTGGCAGACAGTTGCACGATTTGTGGAATCCCAATACCTTCACCATGCCAATGGGTGGGCGCAAATCCGTCGTCTTCCAGGGTAACAGCTCCTTGACACCTATACTGTGGAACAGAGAGAAGCTGACTACGGCTCCATATGCTCTGCAGTCTATTCACATGGGCATCCATGGGTCAAGTGGAGCTTGTGCAAGGCACTATGACGGCCAAAGAGTATCATACACTGCTTGCAGACCACGTACACCTCTCCATGATGATCATGTTTTCCAATGGAAGTGGCATTTTTCAACACAATAATGCGCCAGGAGTGTGATGGAGTGGTTGGAGCAACACTGTAGCGAGTTCTAAACGATGTGCTGGCTGCCAACTTGTCAGATCTGAACACAATCGAATACACATGTGACGTCATTGAATGTGACGACAGAGCTCATTGCCACTCTCTCTGGTATTTACAGAAATTAGGTGACTTGTGTGTACAGCTGTGGTGGCAACTTCCTCAAGCAGCCTATCAAGGCCTCATTGCTTTCATGCCACAATCTGTCGCCACTTTTACGCATATTGGCTATTAGGTTGGTGGTCATAATGTTCTGACCCATCAGTGTAAAGTATATCAGCGCCAAGACACAATCAGTATCTTCTATGGGAGATAACACCGGTAATGGTAATGATATCTGCGCCACTGAAGTGGTTAGTAACCATGGTTTTCCAAAATTCCTTCATCAAATAAGATACAATGAAATATTGCAGGATTCGAGGGTCAAGAAAAGCTGTCATCATGACTAACTAAAACAAATGTCGTGTGACTAGGGCCTCCCGTCGAGTAGACGGTTCGCCGGGTGCAAGTCTTTCGATTTGACGCAACTTCGGCGACTTGCTCGTCGATTGGGATGAAATGATGATGATGATTAGGAAAACACTACTGGGTAGTCCCTGAGTGGAGAAAATGTCTGACCCAGCCGGGAATCGAACCCGGGCCCTTAGGATTGACATTCTGTCGCGCTGACCACTCAGATAACTTAGGTGATACCCTCTGTATAGCAAAGCAACTTCAGCTACTTAATAAAGGCTATATTTCTGATCCAGACTGTATATCAATTAGCGCCCTTTCAGAGTACGCTGATTTAAGAATTCAGTATTTACCAGACATATACAACCATTCACTTGACAAAAGATCTGTACCTAAGGACTGTAAAGTTGCATACGTCACACCAATATACAAGAAACGAAATCTAAGTAATTCACTGAGTTACAGAACCATATCACTGATATCGATTTGCAGTACGATTGTGGAACATACACAATATGATCAAACGTATCTGGACACCCACAAAAACATACGTTTTTTATATTATGTGCATTGTGCTGCCACCTGCTGCCAGTTACTCCATATCAGCGACCTCAGTAGTCATTAGACGTCGTGAGTGAGCAGAATGGGGCGCTCCGCGGAACTCATGTACTTCGAACGTGGTCAGGTGATTGGGTGTCACTTGTGTCATACGTCTGTACTCGAGATTTCCACACTCTTAAACATCCCTAGGTCCACTGTATCCGATGTGATAGTGAAGTAGAAAAGTGAAGGGACACGTACAGAACAAAAGAGTACAGGCCGACCTCTTTTGTTGTCTGACAGAGACCGCCGACAGTTGAAGAGGGTCGTAATGTGTAACAGGCAGACATCTATCCAGGCCATCACTCAGGAATTCCAGACTGCATCAGGATCCATTGCAAGTACTATGACAGTTAGGTGGGAGGTGAGGAAACTTGGATTTCATGGTCGAGTAGCTGCTCATAAGCCACACATCATATCAGTAAATGCCAAACGACGCCTCGCTTGGTGTATGGAGCGTAAACATTGGACGATTGAACAGCAGAAAAACTTTGTGTTGAGTGACGCATCACGGTGCACAATGTGGAGATCCGATCGCAGTGAATGTCATCTGCCAACATGTGGTGTAGTGCCAATAGCAAAATTCGGAGGCGGTGGTGTTATGGTGCGGTCGTGTTTTTCATGGAGGGGGTTTGCACCCATTGTTGTTTTGGGTGGCACTACCACAGCACAGGCCTACATTGATGCTTTAAGCACCTTCTTGCTTCCCACTGTTGAAGAGCAATTCGGGGATGGCGATTGCATCTTTCAACAGATCGAGCACCTGTTCATAATGCACGACATGTATCGGAGTGGTTACACAAAAACATCCCTGTAATGGACTGGCCTTCACAGAGTCCTGACCTGAATCCTATAGAACACCTCCTATAGAACACCTTTGGGATATTCTGGAACGCCGACGTCGTGCCAGGCCTCACCGACCGACATCGATACCTTTCCTCAGTGCAGCACTCTGTGAAGAATGGGCTGCCATCCCCCAAGAAACCTTCCAGCACATGATTGAACATATGCCTGCGAGAGAGGAAGATGTCAACAATGCTGAGGGTGGGCTAACACCATATTGAATTCCAGCATTACCGATGGAGGGCACCAGCAACTTGTAACTCATTTTCAGCCAGATGTACGGATACTTTTCATCATATAGTGTATACTGTGTTCAAACATTATAAATTATCTCAAAGAAAACGATCTATGGACACATAGTCAGTACAATTTGACTAAACGTCGTTCTTCTGAAACGCAACTGGCTCTTTATTCGTAAAATTAACGAGTAATATCGATGGCGGATTTCAATTACTTGGATATTTCTAGATTTCCAGGAAGCTATTCCTCACAAGCAGCTTCTGATTAAATCGTATGCCTGTGGAGTACCACGACAGTTATGTGACTGGTTTCGTGACTTCCTGCCAGAACGGTAACTGTTTGTAGTAACTGATGAAACGCCATTGAGTAAAACAGAAGTGATATCTGGCGTACCCCAAAGAAGTTTTACAGCCCTTCCGCAGTTTCTAATCTCTATAAACGATTTAGGAGACAATCTGATAAGCAGTGTTACATTGTTTGCAGATAATGATGTCGTTTAGCGTCTAGTAAAGTCTTCAGAAACTGTATATCAATAGTTAGACTGATTTAGATAACTGTAGGGTGCAAAAAGTTCTATATGAGTCTAAATAAAGAAAAATGTGAGATCCTCCCCATGACTACCACAAGAAATCCGTCAAGTTTTGGTTACATGACGAATCACACAGATTTTTGGGGATTGCAATTAACTGTTATGGGGAAGGTGACCTACGACTAGTTTTTTTTTTTAGGAAATTTTGTAGATGCAACATCTTCTATTATAATAAGAAGCATACATTACACGTGTCTGTCTTCTTCTGGAGTGTTGGGGATGGGATCCTTACCAGATGGGATCGATGCAGGATATACACAGATGAACTAGAATATTGTGACCATCTCCCTAATATCCAGTATGTCTACCTTTCGTACGTATAAAAGAGGTGATGCATTGTGGCATGGAAGCAATTAGGCCTTGGTAGGTTGCTGGAGGAAGTTGGCACCACACTTGCACACACAAGTCACGTAACTCCCGTAAATTCCAGAGAAGGGTGCAATGAGCTCGTATGCCACATTCAGTCGTATCACAGATGTGTTCAGTTGGGTTCAGATCTGGTGAATTGGGGGAGCCATCCCATGAACCAGACCTTGCCACATGGTGCCTCAAAACATTCCATCATACTTTTGGGGTTGTGACAGGGAGCATCATCTTACTGAAAAATGCCACTTCCTTCAGAAACATGATCGTCACGAAGGGCTGTACATGGGGTGCAACCAGTGTACAACCGTCCTAGGACATCATGGTGCCTTGCAAGAGCTCCACTAAACCCTTGGATGCCCATCTGAATGTTTCCCAGAGCATAATGGAGCCACCACCAGCTTGTCTCTGTCCCACAGTACAGGTGTCAAGGGGCTGTTATGGAATACGACAGATTCGTGCCCTCCCCTCGGCATGATATAGAAGGTATTGAGATTCATCAGACCATGCAATGCTCTGCCAGTGCACCAAGGTCATGTATCCTCTTCAGTCGTAACTGCCGATGTTGTGGTATTACCTACCTCCAGCAAAATACTAAAAGCTTGTTCTCAACAGATAAGTAAGATTCTCAGCCACCTGTGTAATAGCTCTCTGGAACAGGGCATTTTCCCTGATAGACTGAAATATGCTATTGTTATACCTTTGCATAAAAAGGGGGATAGATCTGATGTCAACAATTACCGTCCAATCTCCCTTCTAACAGCTTTATCCAAAATTTTTGAGAAAGTAATGTAGCTTCACATATCTGTAAAAATGAAGTACTAACAAAATGTCAGTTTGGTTTCCAGAAAGGTTTTTCAACAGAAAATGCCATATATGCTTTCACCAGTCAAATTTTGAATGATCTGAATAACCGAACACCACCCATTGGGATTTTTTGTGATCTCTCAAAGGCTTTTGATTGTGTAAATCATGAAATTCTGCTAGACAAGCTCAAGTATTGTGGCATGAGTGGGACAGTGCACAAATGGTTTAATTCGTACCTAACTGGAAGAGTGCAGAAAGTTGAAATAAGTAGTTCTCGTAACATGCAAAGATCAGCACATTCCTCAAACTGGGGAACTATCAAGAATGGGGTTCCACAAGGGTCAGTCTTGCGTCCTTTGTTGTTCTTATTATATACACTCCTGGAAATTGAAATAAGAACACCGTGAATTCATTGTCCCAGGAAGGGGAAACTTTATTGACACATTCCTGGGGTCAGATACATCACATGATCACACTGACAGAACCACAGGCACATAGACACAGGCAACAGAGCATGCACAATGTCGGCACTAGTACAGTGTATATCCACCTTTCGCAGCAATGCAGGCTGCTATTCTCCCATGGAGACGATTGTAGAGATGCTGGATGTAGTCCTGTCGAACGGCTTGCCATGCCATTTCCACCTGACGCCTCAGTTGGACCAGCGTTCGTGCTGGACGTGCAGACCGCGTGAGACGACGCTTCATCCAGTCCCAAACATGCTCAATGGGGGACAGATCCGGAGATCTTGCTGGCCAGGGTAGTTGACGTACACCTTTTAGAGCACGTTGGGTGGCACGGGATACATGCGGACGTGCATTGTCCTGTTGGAACAGCAAGTTCCCTTGCCGGTCTAGGAATGGTAGAACGATGGGTTCGATGACGGTTTGGATGTACCGTGCACTATTCAGTGTCCCCTCGACGATCACCAGTGGTGTACGGCCAGTGTAGGAGATCGCTCCCCACACCATGATGCCGGGTGTTGGCCCTGTGTGCATCAGTCGTATGCAGTCCTGATTGTGGCGCTCACCTGCACGGTGGCAAACACGCATACGACCATCATTGGCACCAAGGCAGAAGCGACTCTCATCGTTGAAGACGACACGTCTCCATTCGTCCCTCTATTCACGCCTGTCGCGACACCACTGGAGGCGGGCTGCACGATGTTGGGGCGTGAGCGGAAGACGGCCTAACGGTGTGCAGGACCGTAGCCCAGCTTCATGGAGACGATTGCGAATGGTCCTCGCCGATACCCCAGGAGCAACAGTGTCCCTAATTTGCTGGGAAGTGGCGGTGCGGTCCCCTATGGCACTGCGTAGGATCCTACGGTCTTGGCGTGCATCCATGCGTCGCTGCGGTCCAGTCCCAGGTCGACGGGCACGTGCACCTTCCGCCGACCACTGGCGACAACATCGATGTACTGTGGAGACCTCACGCCCCACGTGTTGAGCAATTCGGCGGTACGTCCACCCGGCCTCCCGCATGCCCACTATACGCCCTCGCTCAAAGTCCGTCAACTGCACATACGGTTCACGTCCACGCTGTCGCGGCATGCTACCAGTGTTAAAGACTGCGATGGAGCTCCGTATGCCACGGCAAACTGGCTGACACTGACGGCGGCGGTGCACAAATGCTGCGCAGCTAGCGCCATTCGACGGCCAACACCGCGGTTCCTGGTGTGTCCGCTGTGCCGTGCGTGTGATCATTGCTTGTACAGCCCTCTCGCAGTGTCCGGAGCAAGTATGGTGGGTCTGACACACCGGTGTCAATGTGTTCTTTTTTCCATTTCCAGGAGTGTATTAATGACTTGCCATTCTATATTCATGAAGAGGCAAAGTTAGTTCTCTTTGCTGATGATACAAGTATAGTAATCACACCTGACAAACAAGAATTAACTGATGAAATTGTCAATACTGTCTTTCAGAAAATTACTAAGTGGTTCCTTGTAAACGGACTCTCACTGAATTTTGATAAGACACAGTACATACAGTTCCGTACAGTGAATGGTATGACGCCATTAATAAATATAGACCTTAATCAGAAGCATATAGCTAAGGTAGAATATTCCAAATTTTTAGGTGTGTCCATTGATGAGAGATTAAATTGGAAGAAACACATTGATGATCTGCTGAAACGTTTGAGTTCAGCTACTTATGCAATAAGGGTCATTGCAAATTTTGGTGATAAACATCTTAGTAAATTAGCTTACTACGCCTATTTTCACTCATTGCTTTCATATGGCATCATATTTTGGGGTAATTCATCACTGAGGAATAAAGTATTTATTGCACAAAAGCATGTAATCAGAATAATAGCTGGAGTCCACCCAAGATCATCCTGCAGACATTTATTTAAGGATCTAGGGATATTCACAGTAGCTTCTCAGTATATATATTCTCTTATGAAATTTGTTATTAACAACCAAACCCAATTCAAAAGTAATAGCAGTGTGCATAACTACAATACTAGGAGAAAGGATGATCTTCACTATTCAAGATTAAATCTAACTTTGGCACAGAAAGGGGTGAATTATACTGGCACTTAAGTCTTTGGTCACTTACCAAATAGTATCAAAAGTCTGACAGATAACCAACAAGTATTTAAGAAGAAATTAAAAGAATTTCTGAATGACAACTCCTTCTACTCCATAGAGGAATTTTTAGATATAAACTAAGGAAAAAAAAAGAAAAAAATATTTAAAAAAATAAAAAAATTAAAAAAAATAAAGTTGTTATATTAACGTAAGTATGTTGTTAAATTAACCTAATTATGTCATGTATTGGAAAATTTGACTCGTTCCACATCATTACGAAATATCGTATTCATGATCCATGGAACTAGTATTAATCTAATCTAATCTAATCTAATCTTAACATCGACACATGCATGTGTCATCAGCTGCGGAGGTCCATCATTAGGAGTGCTCAGTATGCTGTGTGTTCAGACACACTTGTACACTGCCCAGCATTTAAGTCTAATTTTAGTTCTGCCACAGTTCATCGCCTTTCCTGTTTTACCAGTCTGCTCAGCCTATGGCGTCCCACATCCGTAATGAGGGGTCGCTGCACAACCTGACAATGTCTGGATGTTGTATCAGCTTGATTTCACCATGTGTTGAGGATATTCCTTGAACACCTGACAAGTCGTGCAGTTTCTGAAATGATCATGCCAAGCCTCATGGTCATCACTGCCTGCCCTTGGTCAAATTCACACAGTTTTTGCACCTTCCTCGTTCTACACATGGACAGCACACTCACTGAAACTACATGCACAATGCGTGTGTCTGACTAGCAGTCATTCCTTGCAGTTGATGCTGCTATCGCCTGGATGGGTTTATATCGATAGTAGGTCGATAGTCATAATGTTCTGGCTGACCAGTACAGTTTTGTACTATCGCAAAAAAGGGGAGACTGTCATAGATACGATACACTAGTTGGCATGGCAATCATTAAAACAAAGGTGTTTCTCGTTGCAGTGACATTTTTTCACGAAATTTCAATCGTTAAGTTTCTCCTCTAAATGCGAAAATATGCTGTTGATTCCATCTAAACACTGAAAAATGATCATTGTAAATAAATAAGAGAAATCAGAGCATGGGAAAATTCAAGTGTTTGCTTTTCCGATATGCTATCTGAGAGTGGAGCGCTATAGAAATAGTCTGAAAATGGTTCAATGAAAGCTCTGCCAAGCATCTAAATCTCAATTGCTGAGTTGTCATGTGGTGGTAGGTGTAGATGAAAAGCGTTATTTAGGTTTTGTCAGACAATTTCGGAATCCATGCAGCAACTGTGATTTTTATTGGTTCTGTAAATTTCCTTTTGTGCAGCTCCACACCTGTAATATAGGAGATGTCAGTATCTTTACAATCTACATAATGTATACAAATAATATATACAAATAACAGCTTACAGTTGGGTCCATATCTAGTTCACTTTCTCTGAATATGGCGCATAGAACTTATCATTTACTTGGTGAATCATCTGCTCGTATATTTTTCTGTACTATATGCCAGTAATTATTCTTATATCTGAAACTTTTTTAAGGTTGAAGGGAAAGTCTTTCCAGTTTTAAGTGTTTCTTATTACCTTCACATCCTTCTATTGATTGCTACTTGTTTATTGAGATTCTTTTTTCAAAAATTTGTAGTATCTGCTAAGGACAAAGAAATTATTTATTGTTTTATGGGGTTAAACAATATCATTTGTTTCCAGGTTTCTGGGATATCATAATGGATTCATGTTGGTCTTTAAAATATAGAGAGTAACAGAAAAGTTAAAATATTAAATCCATGATATTATTTTCACTTCTTTTTCAGTATAATTTGAATGGCTTTTTTCATTACCATGAAAATGTTTTCGTTCACATGATGGTAGACTCGCCACAAACTTTAATTCCGTATTGCATATATGTCTCAAAAAGTCCATGGTTGACAGTGCACAAGAGGTTTTGATATGTATGCTGAGCCATTTGTCTCATTACAAGTTATCGGAACAGAGGGGCTCATTCTGTTCAAGATATCTCCTTACATTAGAGCTCAGAATATGCTCTAAGAATCTATTAAAAATTCATATCAGTGATATTGTACCACATTCATTAAACTTAAAATTTACAAGACAAAAGATAATACAAATTCCAAGGTTTGCCTGTAGCATGAACATTTCTTCAGAAAATGAACAGGTAGTAATTATGGTGACTAGGAGCTTAAAACCAAAAATTGCAGCAGGTGATGATGAAGTACCAGTTTCCATCATAGTAAAGACTGCAGTGTAGATTGCAGAATCTTTAGCACATATTACAAATTTGTCCTTTAGTGAAAGTGTGTTTCCTTAGGAGCCATTAGAAGTAGAGACAGACATAAAATAGAAAACTACAATCCCAGTACTTCTTACTGCTTTCTCCAAAATGTAGAAATGGATGAGATGGAGAGTCTACATCTACATCTACATCCATACTCCGCAAGCCACCTGACGGTGTGTGTGGTTACCTAAACAACAATGAACTTTGAAAATTTAATCAGCATGGTTTTTGTGAAAAATACAACACAGAAACTGCAATTATAGACTACACCCAAGAAATAACTACAAATTTGGAGAAAAACAAAAGTGCAGTTGGAATCAATTTAGACCTGTCAAAACCTTCAGTAGTGTCTGCCAAGAAATGCTCCTTCCTGTAATACCTATTACAGGGAGAGCTAACATGTGGTTTCAGTCATATCTCAAAAACAGATCTCAAGTTATAGAGCTTACCACTGTTGATTCAAATAAAAAATAAGGTTAGTTTGAAATACAAAAGAAGTGTCTTTAGGAGTACCCCAGGGCAGCATCTTAGGGCCACTGCTTTGCTCATAGATATGAATGATTTACGGTTACAGTATACTACAGCCCCAGTTGTATTATGTGCAGATGACATAAGTCTAATAGTAAACGACTTTAAAAATTCATTACACTCCTCTACTGATAAAATTCTAAGAAGTATTAAGACTTGGTTCACAGCAAATAAACTTACACTGAATGAAAAAAACAGTCACATATAGTTTGGTAAAATGATTGAGGGTGAAGACATTAATCTACAACTGAATAACAGATTAATAGAGAGAGTGAAGTTTGCAAAACTGTTAAGAATGCATACAGTTGAAGCTAACAATTAAGGGGATACGGAATCGGATTTTGGGTTAAAAAATCGAATTTTTTTTTATTGGTGTATTATATTCTGCCATGTTTCCTCTTTAAAATGACGTATCATACATAGCTCTACTACAATTATAACTATTTTATTTTTATATATTTGTGAGATCGGGTATTGCGCTTTAGTTATACACGTCTCTCGTGGCTGACCATGAACTTTTTGGCAGTACCTTTAAAGTGACATGAATTCAAATATCCCGGTTTCCAGCGACTATTTATACACTAGTTGCCCGAAAATGTTTCTCTCTGGTTTCCTCAAGTTACTCTTTGACTTTGTGGCGGGACTGTTTTGTAAACAGTGTGATATAAGAAAGTAGTTGTTGTTGAGTTATTTCGTATTTAGTGCTTCATTTTTCGCAGTGAAAATGCCTAGAGCTAAAGCAAAAGTATTTAAAAAGCGTGTGAACTGGCAAAAGAAAAGAAATAATGATTCATTAGCAAAGCAAAGCAGTTCATCATCATCACTGTTGGAAAATGTGAATCCACTTATTACTGATTTGCCGAACGAACTTACACCAAATGAAAACAGTGCTTCTCATAAAAAACTAAGAGATTTGGAAGAGAAATATAATTTACTTGATAGAGGGAATGAAGTTTTTGAACTCATTGATACGAATATATTGTGTGAAGCTCTTGAAAACAGTTTGTGCTGCAAAAAATGTCATGGAAACGTTTCTCTGAAAGTAGAATCCCATGTTGGCCTGGCTGCCCAGTTTAATTTAATATGCAGTGTTTGTAAATACAGCTGTAAGTTTCCAAGTTCGGTTTCAGTAACTGTAAATAATGGATACAAGAAAACTGAACTTTATAGTGTAAATATTAGGTTAGTTTATGGATTGCGAGCAATTGGTAAGGGCAAAGCAGCTGGTGATATGCTATGTGGTGTTCTAAATCTTCCAAGTGCACCTTCAAAGTTTGAAGCTTACAATTATGTACTAGGATCTGCAGTTGAAGATGTAGCACAGAAGTCAATGCAGGTTGCTGTGGAAGAAGCAGTGGAAGAAAATGACGGCAGTCGTGACCTCACAGTGGCGTTTGATGGCACGTGGCAGAAAAGGGGCCACACCTCCAACAATGGTGTTGTAACAGCAACTAGTGTTGATACTGGCAAGGTTATTGATGTTGCAATAATGTCTAAATACTGTAGGTGCACAGGCAGGCTGAAAAATGAACACAGTGATGACTGTATTGCTAATTATTATGGTAGTAGTGGTGGCGTGGAGGTTGCTGGGGTGAAGAAAATTTTTCATCGCTCTTCACAGTGGTATAATGTTCGCTATGTCAAACATCTGGGAGATGGTGACTGTAAAGCATTCAAAGAAGTTTTGGAAAGCAAACCATATGGGAACAGTGTAAATATAAGCAAACTTGAATGTATAGGACATGTGCAGAAGAGAATGGGTGCCAGGCTGAGAAGGTTAAAATCAGTTATGAAAGGGAAAAAACTAGATGATGGGAAAACCTTGGATGGCAGAGGAAGATTGACTGATTCCATAATAGACCACATTCAGAACTGCTATGGCCTTGCAATCAGGCAAAATACAGGCAATCTTGAAGAAATGAGGAGAGCTATATGGGCTTTATATTTCCACACCGCATCCACGGATGAGCATCCACAACATGGTTTGTGCCCCAAAGGTGAAAACAGCTGGTGTAAATACAATAGGGGACTAACAACAGGAGAGAAATACATTCACCACCACAGTCTACCATCAGCCATCATGGCAGAAATAAAGCCCATTTTCAGAGATCTGGCTGACAGAAGTCTTCTGATGAAATGTCTTCACGGAAAAACGCAGAACCCCAACGAGTGCTTGAATAGTGTGATATGGCATCGTCTCCCAAAAACAGTGTTTGTCGGAATTAATACACTACATTTTGGTGTGTATGATGCTGTGGCAACCTTCAATCTTGGAAATATAACTAAATGCCAGGTCCTTCAAAAGTTGGGTATGTGTGTTGGTTCCCGTACGGTACGTGCTATGTTCTTTTTAGATCAGCACAGACTAAGGCATGCTGATAATATAATCAAGACATTAGTGAAAAAAGCAAGACAGGTGCAGAGGGGTGCCAAAAGAAGACTTGAAGATGATTATGAAGACTGTGAAGGGGGTATTAGCTACGGATCAGGAATGTTTTAATCTTCTTTCTCCGTTTCCCGTAAGTTTACTTTTTACTTCATCTAGGAACATTATCTCAGGTACTGGTCAACCTAGAAGTCTGAAATTTTTATGACGTAGTGACATAGGTCCCTATTACATACTGAAACAACGATTTTTTAATTACTTGATTTCCAAAAGACTTAGGGGTGATAGTCTAGTAAAAAGCGATGGAAAAAATTTACTTAAAAATAAATGTACAATATCTCTGTAAGAAAATACTTTGACAATAAACTGTGGTTTCAGTATTGTTGTAACATATGAATGCACATACAGTAAAATTTTTACCTCTCTGTCTCCAGTAGTTTGTGAGAAAATGTTCCCTATATTAGGCATATATTAACATTGCGGGGATAGGTGATTCCATATCCCCTTAAAAGCCTTGTAAGATTCCTTGCACTGACTTTACTCAACTTGTTGCGCACTGAGAGTTGGAATGAAATTTTCATTGTGTTTCCTCATGTGGAATAGTATTGTGGGCCAGCTCAAAATCTAATTAAAAAGAAATTTTTATCCTACAAAAACAGGCTGTTCGAATAATCACCCACACTCCTACACAAGTTCACCACAGACCTCTTTTCAGAAAATTACGAATACTTACTCTGCCATCGATCTATAGGCTATATTTAAATGTGTACTCTTAACCATAGCAAATCTAAGCAATACTCACACAAATGCTGTCATAACTGTAGCATAAGGAACAGGTTATTATCTCCACACGGAACAAATAAAAAGAGCACAAACTAAGAAGTATGTATGTTATGTGGGTATTAAGCTCTACTATAAACTGCCTCAATACATTAAAGAATTATATAAATTTTAAACTAGAACTCAGAAAATTTTTAATTGATAAATGTTACCACTCATTAAATGAATATATGGGATATCAAGAAAATATTTTATCAACTAATCTCCAATATACATAATGCACTTGTGTGATAGATCCTGTGAGAAATTTCTATCTTCATAAATTTCAGTTAATACAACACAGGAGAACTATCTAGATTACTATTTATTCTATATGAAGTCTTTCCTGGGAAAAAATATTATTCACTATTCACACGCAAAGAAATTGTAATTTTCTGGTATGTGTTGTAGGCAGTTTTATTTTGTACATTCCATATTTTTAATTCCCGTGCATGACAAGTCCAATATCGTTTATGTAGTGACATGGATGCTGAATAAATTAATTGGACAGCACCGCTACCATTCTTGTAGGCACATTGTTCGGACAATCTTGTGATTCTATGGTTAACAGAGAAGGTAAATCAGCTGGTGGTTGGGTATATAATTAGAAAGGAATTCCTACTAAGAAATGAAGTTATTTATAGTACTTCAGCTACTTCGATGTCACTGATTTAAAGATCTTGCAGTGATATACATTTTTCATTTCAATTTTATGTATTTGCATTCATCTGAGCACTGAAAACATTTATGGGACGTATTGTTCTTTATTGTTCCCAGATTAATTTTTTGTGTCATAAACACTACTTCGGTTAGTCGCATTAGTTGAAGACAAATTCACACTGGCTGTCATGTCACGTCACATCAACCATTCCACAGTGAATTTCAAATGGCGGGATTCACACAAGTTGTCAACTGACTGTTACGTCACGCCACGAGACGTCAAGGTTTCTCGGGAAGAAAGTTTTAACAGTGTCATCCTCTGCTGACATCGGAAATTAACCAATTTTCGCTATGCTCAGGCATCATATTGTAGTGTATTTTGTTCATTTGCTTCTTCTTAATCTTTATTTTCGTACTGTGCTTTATTTTCGTTCAAAATTGCAACTGTTCCATGACAATATGAGTATTTTTTCCATAGAGTGCTCTTCCACAAGCGAGGTCAGATATCTAAAAGTGAGAAATTCTTTAGGTTTTGACAGTAACAGAAGAAACCTGTTGTTCACACTGCATATAAATAATAACATAAGCTGTTTCTGACATTATTGGTTACGTAAGAAAAAACACAATGAATAAGGACAATAGGATCTATCTATTCCATTATAAACATAGTTTAATATGTTAGTGTGTATATATTTTCACTAGCAAATAAATGTCGATGGTTTAAAATGTTGTTTCACTTCTCAGCATCTTACCACACAAAACCGATCGACTACATACGTTATGAAGTTTGCTTTCATCAGGAATAACCTTTATTGTTGTTGGTTCCTCAATTAGGATACTATACTACAACTTTTTGTATCACGGATGGTAACTCATAACTTCACTTTTACCGTTCTGTACTGGGCTAGGTGAATTGACGTGACGTAACGTGACAGCCAGTGTGAACTGGCCTAATGACTGAATTCCAGACATAAATTTCGTCATGTCGCCATAGTAACGCACCGAATCTTTGATATCAACGGTGTACTGGATGTGGTTGTCCATGGTTAACGGTTTTTGTAGCTACTAGAAATCACAGAACTGAAACAATTTACTACAAGTTCTCTTGTTCTCTGAATCTACAGCTGTGTTCTTGTAATCTCTAAATGATGGACAAAAGCTCTTTTTATCTTCCTGCCAGGACCTTCGCTGCGGCAGAAGCAATTGAGGTAAGTACCGTTATATTCCGCACTAAAATGAAGCCAGAGTTATACAATTCGAGGATTAACGTTAATGATTGCGTAAAAGTGACTCTTACATTTGCATATGAATGTCGACGAATAAATAATAATCGAAGGGGCGTCGTCACAGATTACATTTCAGGATGCTATACGGGCTGATTGTAGTATCTTTGGTGTTTGGCGTTTATGGAGCCGAGAATGTACGTTATTTCCAAATTTGTTTGCTAAATTGCTTAGTTTGGCTGGAAACAGTGTTTTTAATAAGTGTTTACAATCACACGTGCTAATAGCCTGATTGTGGAAAGTCACCAGTTTCGCTCGTGGACGTTTTAGTGACGTGAAGCTTTGTGGCGTCTACCGGCAAGAAGATTAGACAAGGTAAGTCGTTCTGACTTTTTTACGTAGTGTTGTTAGTTTGTCTTCTAATATTACTGTGTGTGCTATGATAAGTAATTAAGTTAATAATCGGGTTGTACACAGAATTCCTCATTTCTTTTTAGTGAGAAGTGCTACAATTGTAGAAATGGGAAAACTGCAAAAACACCAACACAACTCACAAAGCGTAGTGGTGTCTTATTTTTCGTACTTCTACATTTGCATTTGCACAGAGGCTCCTATGTTGAAACACATGCCTTTGGGTAGGGTGAGATTGATGTTATTGCATGAGGGTTAACACTGTATAGTTCTGTTGGGTAATTAAGTTCCCACTAATATGAAGTACGGAAGTAAGAATGTTCTAGATCTATATGGTTGTTTAAACATAGTCTTTTATATGGTTGCCCATTTTGTTATCTTAGTGATATTTACAGTTACCTTCAGTCTGACAATTTTTAGGTAAAATCTCAAATATCTAATACGTTGAAATTAATCACAGTTTAGCACAAGACAAATAAATTTGAAAGACAAATTTGCTAGTGACCCATGTCGAATGGGTTGAATTGTGAGACAGAATATCAGGGTGACCCAGAAAAATTACTTATTACCAGTAGATGTGGTAGAAGTGCCCCGTAAGGTTATGCATTCATTGAGTTCTGCACCAAGTTATTATCGAAGAGTCAGCTGCTGTTGACTTGTTCCATTTGTATATGATATATAGATGTGAACATATTCAGAAGCTTTAGATTGAAGGTGGTCACAAGGGCCACTCGTGCTGTATCAAGCCATGCTGAACTACTGGGCCTCAGTACGATCACACTTGTGAGTATATCTGTATGGCAACTTTAACGGGCTTGTTTAAAGATTCTTTTCTTCCAAGTGCAATACATCTGGATAACATTAAATGTATTCTTGGAGACAATTCTCTTCAGCCCAACAGTTGTCTAACGTAGTAGTGTTTGTGGTATAAAATTTATTTGTATGCCACCAAATGCAACAAATCTGTCAGCTACCGGATGTCATGTTCTTCAGGTGTGGGAGACGTGTACCGTGAAGAGTCTGAGGCAAAGGAGGTATCAGCCAGCGTTAGTAAAAATGTGGAATGCCTTGAGGCAACAAGTATACACAATTTAAAGAAAGGTTTGTTTGCACTTTTGAAATTTTTGAGAAGGATCTAGAAAAAAAAATACAGATTACAAATAGTGGTGGAAGATGGAGAAATAAATTACGTGCATGGCACTGACATCTCAGTAGGGGGTGTGAGGAATATATATTTTTCACTTTCGCTCATTCTTAGTTTCTTCAACATAATTGAAGTACCACCAGACATTGTTTTGCCAATTGTCTTGAACATGGCTGAATGAAAATTCATGAACTATCAAGGATTTTTCTTTGATTTTGTTTCAGTTCACTAATACATTTTGATCTGTGAGCTTTTATAGTTTTATAATTTTCATAGCAGTGTTATGATACAGATACATTTACACATTTAATCAGATATTGCTTAGCACTAGAAAATTGATGTTTTGATTATAGAGATTAAAAGGAATAAGGGGTGCTTTCTATGAAGCAAATAAATCAGTGACATTTGATTTAAATCCATTGAATGGTCATCAAAACCTGAGAAGTTAACCCAAGAAATGTAGTGTGAAGTTTGATAATGAAAGTGTGTGGTTTATTGGTGATTTTAATGTCCACAAAACTAATACTCATGTACTTCCAGTTTTTCTTAGTAGATTAGGTACAGTTCACTTCTTGATACCTACAAAATTAGATAACAGCTATGTCATGTTTGCTCAGACAATTACTGTTGTTTTTGGTGTTGATATGTTAGGATTTGCTATCTAATTACATATCTTGCTATTGATGCAGGCTCATTGACATACATTTTCTTTTTATGTTAATTGCTGTAATGAAGCATTTTTATTTTCCTTGGTTTGGTGTATGGTTTATGTCATATTTGCAGTTTCCAACTTGTTTAGTATTTCAAGTAATTTTTAGTATACATTCTATGCTCTTTATCCTTTATCACTCATTAAAATGTCATCTTACAGGGTATCATACTGTTGCCACCACCCTTAGAAGCTTCGCAATGTGGAATACTGCATTTCTTTCAGCTAAGTCTTTGTGGAATACGACACCACTGCAAGCTCAAATTCGTATGGTTCAGTTGCTGTATTAACATAGCCGATGAAAGAACATGTCCCTCGCTTGAACAGAATGTCTGAAGGGCCTGTGTGACTTAGTCTATATGACCCATATACCAAACAGTTCTGTATTATTATCCTTTGCATTGCATCTCAGCAGTCGGAACATGTTTTTTAATTGTGAGTTTACATGTTGTATTTTGTCAACCAGAAACTTCACTTCAGTAAAGTCATTGTATGTTGCAGGAATATTGTGACTATATATGTAGTGAAATTATTGGAGGCAAGGCTCACTGCAAGGATTAACAGGTGGGATGTTGTAAAAAGAGTGAGTGGTAGTCTAAGAGAACAGGTGGTCTTGTAGGCTTAATGGTTACTGATTAAGCAGTGTTGCTGACGTATATTGGGGCTTGCTTCACCTCACTTAAGTTATGGCTATATATAGCACTGTGGTGATATCACAGAAGGGTGAGGAGAGACACCATTGTGGAGAGGAGGATTCAGAAAACTATACTGCATTGAGTTGTGAATCCTCTATGTTAGATAAAGAAAAGAACTTGTGGTAATTAATGAAATACATTACTTTACACTGCAGCAGAAGATATTAAATATCACAGCTATTTCATACAGTGTAATGTTTCCTTCTACTGGGAGATGAAGAAGCTTGCACAGGATAGAGTAGCATGGAGAGCTGCATCAAACCAGTCTCAGGACTGAAGACCACAACAACAACAATGTTTTCTTCAGCTGTTGGAAACACAGTTTCAAAAACTGGTGTTTCAGTACACCAGTATGAGTATACCAGGCACAGCTGTGGGAAATTTTTGCTCAACCCCCAACTAACGATCGTGGAGTAAGGAATAACAATAGCTTTACGCATTGATTGCCGTCCCACTCTTGTCATTTGCCACGATTGCTTAAGAACCCTAGAATCCAACCATACTATGGACTGTTGTTATAGCTTAGTTCAAGTCCTGATGCCCACTATGCCCTTTGTTGCTATTTTGTTTTTCAGAGTTTACACTGATATTCCGTGAAATGCAAATTCTCTCAGCATTTCCTACCTCAACAACATCTTTCTAATTTGAGAGCAGACCCCAAGCTCTGGTTAAATTGAAATCTCCATCCCTGTTTATTAGGCTTTCTGATACTGTTATTTCAATACACTCTTTAATTATGCTCTTGATGTTTCCAACACAATACTGGCCTCATCATATTGTGCTCAGCAACAGCTGGTTTGCTTGAAGGTTGTAGTTGGGTGTGCAGCTGATGTTCCTTGCATCTCTGCTTGACTCCTGATAGTCTGCCTCAACTGAGACATTGGAAATTCATATGGGATGCAATACACATCCACCTTTAAGCAGTCTGGATCATCTTTAATATTACAAACAAGATTTTTTACCTTAGTTGAAGGGAGTGAAATACGTTGGATGGTATGTTTCTGTAGGAGTCTACTGATCTTTATGGATGATGGGCCAGCATAAGGTAGATAAACAATTCTTCAGTTCTTACATAGTAATTTCGAGTGAGAAGATTGCAAGATGTGTTTCACTTGCCATGTAAATGTAAAACATTGGCATAAATGCGCACTTTTACTATACATTGTGAATTTTAACAACTGACAGGCATCAGAGGAGTGCTACATATGTAGACACACCAAGTTCCGCTAGGTGCATTTTTGCTGCGTGTTTTTACTTGTGGCAAACCTGCCGTAATTTTATTTTTGATAAACCTGTATGGAATGTGCAATATACTCTCCACTGAAGTATTAACATGGCATGACTAGTGAATGCACAATGGAACACGATGTACAACTAAAAGAAAATTTAAAGATGTGAAGATGACAATCTTACCTGTTGAAACCGGTCAGTAAAAACAGCTTTGAATGTGATCTCGCCATCAGAAAATTTTCTTTAATATTTCCAAGTGTGTTTTGATAGGTTTTGTGATGTGGTGTCAAGTGTTGTCATGCTGCAACATCACATTTTCATGTCTGTTGCTATACAGTGGCCATTTGCCTTTCAGTGCTCTGATCAAACCCATCAGTTGCTTTCAGTAATGATCTACTGTGAATGTTTCCATCAACATCAGTAGCTTCAAAAACCTTCTTTCTTCCAGCATCATACTGGTGTTAGACATCAAAATCATATATTCCGAACTGTTGAAACCATCTCTGCACGTTATCACTAATAGGTGCTTCACCATTGGTCTTTGCCAGCATTTTATGAGCCTCAACAGCAGATTTTTCATTGGAAAGCAGAAAATCAAAACTTCCCACAAATGATGAGAATTGGGCTCGCAAGTTGAATATTCGGTTGAGAACAACTTTTTAAAGCAATCACAGATTGACTAATATTTTGACAGTGTTATGTTTACAAATGTCTAAGCTTATTGTATGACAAGACCAACCACCTACACCACCACTGACCACTACTCTCATCTGTTGCAAATCAGTATAAGCAAAGTTGTAGACCTAACATCAGATATGAAGATCTTCATCACCTTTGTGTCACCTCCTGGAGAAAGGCAAAGTTCTTTGTTGTGGCCAATGAAGATCATTAGCAGTTATCACTGGTCCTTTGGATAGTATATCATGGTCATAAACAGGTTGTGTATTAATGTGACAACTATTGGATCTCTTTAAATGTGAAACCTGTATGATTTGATGCAAAAAAACTCATAAAACAGACCTTTACCATCCATCTTATTTCATCTGTATGCTAACTGTTACTGTTGGATGGATGGCAATATGTTAAAAGGACCCAGCTTGATAGTTAAAAGTTGCTAATGCAAGCTGCTACAAAGAAGCCTATCCCAGCGATTTCTGGTTCAAATCCTTGTGATGGAAGGTACTTCTTTGCCTAGATGTTACCTGGCAAGAGGTCAAATCATACAGTATTTGAGCCCCAGAAAGTTCTCCAAAGTCCTAGTCTTGATTCCAGACTTGTGTAGTTTCTCCCAGTGTTCACATGTAGTGCAGATGGGGTGACCCATCAGACGTTGACGTTAAGTTCGTTGTTACCTTCGGTGTTTTTTGAGAAGTCTAGGTTTTCATTCAGCAACTTGCTTAAATTCTTCCTTTCTATCATTCTGTACTAATCCATAACATTAAACTGATCACTAGAGTGAACAGCTGTTCACTTGATACAAATAACTGTTCATCAATTTAACACGTTGGGACAATGCAGTTGTAATCTGCCTGCATTTCGATGTGGACAAATAGACAAGCTTCTTATTGACTCCCTCCCTCCCTCCTGTGGGGTCTCTCTGTTACGTTATGTCAAGTATTTGACAAGCCTGGCATTTGGGAAATGTGCTATTGGTTAAACTTACATACGTTAGATTTATTTTATAGCTTCTAAACTATATTTTGCAGGTGCTGACATGAATGGTGTGAGAGCTGGAGACTGGGTGTGCCCAGATCCAAGCTGTGGCAATTTGAACTTCGCACGTCGAACAGCTTGCAACAGATGTGAAAGAGAGAGAGATGGTGGACCAGGTGGAGGAAGCAGCAGCAGGAGACGGAGGGGTGCTGCACCTGAAATAGGACGAGCTGCTGCTGAGAAGAGTCGTGGCCTATTTAGTGCCGATGACTGGCAATGTGGCAAATGTGGAAATGTCAATTGGGCTCGCCGCACTGCTTGCAACATGTGTTCTGCTCCACGTGTAGCTGATGAAGCTGAAGAACGCACTGGTCTTGGAGGCGGTTACAATGACCGTGATGTAGTTGAGTATGTAGAGCGTGACAGCGATTCAGATGGTTACGATGAATTTGGACGTCGTAAGCGCAAGCGCAGGGGATCCAATAGAGATTCTGACAAAGGACGCAGTCGTAGTCCTCAAGAGGAGGAAGACAGACACAAAAAAGGTGATGATGAAGAGGAAGAGGAGGAGGAGGAAGAAGTAGATGATGATGAAGAAGAAGAATCTGGAGATGAAGGGGACTTAAGTAAATATGACCTAAGTGATTGGGGTGTAGACTCCAAGAGGAAGTCACGCTCACGTTCCCGCTCACATACGCCTGGGCCTCCAAAGAGAAAGAGCCCTGGACGATCTCGCTCCAGGAGTCCAATCAAATCCTCTGAATCAGTGAAGTGAAGTGTTCCTCTTTGATACTGTACAGTCTGCAGGAGACTGTGTTCGCTGTCTAAATGAGCAGAGGGTTGCATAGAATGTTTGTTTCTGGACAAGATTCAACTTTTAGGTTACAAGAGGTAGTCACGTTCAGTCTCATATTCTGCTTATTCTGTGAGCATTCCATTTTTCTTTTCCCAGAAATTAGCCATTGTTAATAATTGTTTGGCTTATGGACTGCAGGATACTGACTCTCTATTCTCATTGCTCATCTGAAAAGCACTGCATCTGTTAAAATGTTAGAGAAATTGCAATTATGTTTTATTGTTGATTATGGGTAGAACCACTTGTTCTAATTCAGCACCTTTCTTCATGTGGAGGGCTTAATGAGAATAACGATGTATGGAAGAAAATTTGTTTCCAAAGACATCATCTCAAATCCTTCTCAGCCTGAAGGCACTGTTTACTCTGTAAATAAATGTACAACCAATGATGAACTGTCAGTATGTTTAATGATGAAATAATGTGGCATGAATTTGAAAAATCAAGTGCCACTCAGTGTTTTTGTAATAAATTTTTATTTGTAGCATTAAATGCTTGTTGGCATTTCACTTCTTTTACCTGATGGTAATTGGTATATTGTGATTTGCTGTCATATTTTGTAGTTTAGAATGCATCATTTCTGTTGTATGCTTCTGAAACAAACATGTATAAGAAAGATTGTATCTATATCAAATAAATGTGTATGTGTTGTGAGGAGGGACAGTGAATGGTGTTAGTTATTCCCATTATTTTTATTAAATCTTTGAGCACATTTTTCAGAATTTTTGACTTTTCACCCAAAATATTTTATGAATAGACCATTTAATGATCTATGTGTACCTACACAATGGCACTGCAAATATTGGTGTAATGTGAGAACTGTTGTTGTAATTAATCTTACATTTTTTGTAATGTGGTAGAATAAATAATAAACTATAATATATACTGTACAAGTTAAAGTTATCTGGACTTTGAATCAAACTACATGTCATACAATTATGAAGCATCCCAGGTAATTCCTTTTGTGAGGCTGGTTATTTGTTTAACAAAGAAGGTGTTTACATTCTTTACAGTACTTTTTTACTTTTTTAATGTGCTTTCTGCCTACTCCCCCACCCATTGTCCTCTCCTCCCCCCTGTTAAATATGTACAGTCTTTCAAATAAGATGTAGCCACTGCCACAATCCGAGTCATTCACTTAAAGTGTCAGTAGAAGCAGCTGCCCCTTAGAATTCAACATCTGGTCATCTGCATGATCTGGCAACAACACAGAATGCAGAAACATCTATCAGAAGTGTTGCCTCCATTACAAGCTGTCAGTATTGTATCAGCTCATTGTATAGTGGTAAGTGTTGTACGGTAGCTGCAAAGTCCCAGGTTTCATCCACTTATTCCTTTATTTTTAAACCACATTACAGTACTTTTTTACTTTTTTAATGTGCTTTCTGCCTACCCCCCCACCCATTGTCCTCTCCTCCCCCCTTTTAAGTATGTACAGTCTTGCAAATAAGATGTAGCCACTGCCACAATCCGAGTCATTCACTTAAAGGTGTGTAAGCAACATATTATTAGCTTTGAGTTTAATAGAGTGAAGTCAGCTCAAAGCATTTAAATTGTGTGTGTAGGTGAGTGTTATCAGATAAATCACATTATAAAAGGATTTTCATGTTTGAGGAAAGATCATTCTGGCATGAGTGCTATCCTCATTCAGGAAGTCTCGATACTTGTCATATGTCATGAATTACTATAATTAAACCTTCATGCTAGTTTTGCATTCCGTACCAAGATTCAGAAGTCAGGTGTAACAGTAATGTATGCTTTAAAGCAAAGCAAACTGCTAAAAGTATCAGTTTAATGGCACCTCAAAGATAACCAGTAATAGCAAAACCTCCCAGAAACATTTCTTCGAAAGAACTTGCGGTTGCTTGAGTGTCTGCTTATAATAATGGCACCTTTCAGCCAGCCACCAACTGGTGGCAGTGGGTGTCTGCCTGACCATTGATACATGGTGCACCTTGGGCACATTTTGATCTGGTATTGGAAAGGACAAACATGTTTAGGAGTTGTTTTTCTGTGCAAAATAACTTCAATAAAGCAAGTGAACACCATGCAGTAACACAACGTACGTAGGTTGCTACGAGTAAATTTATCAATTGTCCCTTTCTTATTTGAAGTTCTAATACTTGTCTTGCTGTTATGTATTGGATTTTGCATAATTGAAACTTATGAACTTTGTTCAAGGTTTGTAAAAAAAAGTTGAAACTGGAAAAAGGTCTAATACTTGCAACATATTGTTAGCTTTGAGTTTAATAGAGTGAAGTCAGCTCAAAGCATTTAAATTGTGTCTGTAGGTGAGTGTTATTAGATAAATCACATTATAAAAGGATTTTCATGTTTGAGAAAAGATCATTCTGGCATGAGTGTTATCCTCATTCAGGAAGTCTCGATACTTGTCATATGTCATGAATTACTATAATTAAACCTTCATGCTAGTTTTGCATTCCGTACCAAGATTCAGAAGTCAGGTGTAACAGTAATGTATGCTTTAAAGCAAAGCAAACTGCTAAAAGTATCAGTTTAATGGCACCTCAAAGATAACCAGTAATAGCAAAACCTCCCAGAAACATTTCTTCGAAAGAACTTGTGGTTGCTTGAGTGTCTGCTTATAATAATGGCACCTTTCAGCCAGCCACCAACTGGTGGCAGTGGGTGTCTGCCTGACCATTGATACATGGTGCACCTTGGGCACATTTTGATCTGGTATTGGAAAGGACAAACATGTTTAGGAGTTGTTTTTCTGTGCAAAATAACTTCAATAAAGCAAGTGAACACCATGCAGTAACACAACGTACGTAGGTTGCTACGAGTAAATTTATCAATTGTCCCTTTCTTATTTGAAGTTCTAATACTTGTCTTGCTGTTATGTATTGGATTTTGCATAATTGAAACTTATGAACTTTGTTCAAGGTTTGTAAAAAAAAGTTGAAACTGGAAAAAGGTCTAATACTTGCAACATATTGTTAGCTTTGAGTTTAATAGAGTGAAGTCAGCTCAAAGCATTTAAATTGTGTCTGTAGGTGAGTGTTATTAGATAAATCACATTATAAAAGGATTTTCATGTTTGAGAAAAGATCATTCTGGCATGAGTGTTATCCTCATTCAGGAAGTCTCGATACTTGTCATATGTCATGAATTACTATAATTAAACCTTCATGCTAGTTTTGCATTCCGTACCAAGATTCAGAAGTCAGATGTAACAGTAATGTGTACTTTAAAGCAAAGTAACAAAAACCAGTGGGGTGACTTTTTGCTCAAATGTCATTAGTCTCTTAAGAAGGGCAATGTGAATATTGTGCACCACCATCTGCTCCACAGGGGTTTATCTATAGCAGCCAGCTTGAAACCTGACTTTATATCTTTACTTTGAGCCAGTAGGTTTATTTATGCATAGACTAAGATATTACGCACTTGGGACTTCAAAATGATCAGAATGTAAGTATCGGTCTGTGTCATACTGAAGTAGTATGAAATAGTGGGTGCTTGTGTAGATGCATAAAGAAACTTCATAAATTATTCATTGCCACAATGTCAAACAAAACAGGTACAGTACTGAAAGATGTTTTGCCCTTACACTGTGGGGCGCTGAAAAAAGCGAGGAGACGTGATGCAGAAATTTTCTTAAGACTTCCATACCAACTTTTGGTCTGGCTGCTTTGTAGCTGTCACAGAGTAGGTAAAAAGCTGCCTTCCATCAAAATTATTACTGAGAACCAGTGGAGCACGATCCTGTTACCTCAGAGTTAGCCAACAGCTTCAGCATTCATCTCTCCTTTATGCTCCATTGATGGCCAGGACAGATAAATTGCAATGTAAGAGATGAGATAAGTTGCAGTCTCTGTTTGGAATGACCTTCCTCGACTCAAAACAATGAATTGATAATGATGTGCCACACCTTAAGTGAAAATCCTTCAGCAGTAATGACAAGAAAATATCAAGTTAATTTGACAGGATACTTCTTTACCAATTCAATCAGAATGCAAAGATTTTGCATTGCTTCCCAGGTTCAATTATACTGCCAGCAGGTAGAATGTTTCCCCAGTCAGTGCTTGGTTGAGTGGACTCAGAAGCGAGTACAGCTTGCATTTTAAAGAAGCAGCTGCCAAGGACCGGAATACGAAAAGTGTAAGCCAGTGAATTTTATTCCCATTTCTGTAACAGCTTGGTCAACCTATTGTGTGTCGGGGTTCTCTCTGTTTTTAATGTACTAATATAAAAGCTCTGTGACATAGGCACTTTTCACTTTAATAATCAAAGGCATTAGCAGCTATTGTATTGCAAACATTACAAATAAATGATACTTTTTGTTCTTTTGGTATTTATAGACTGAATAGTTGTTTTGCTTAAGGATGAGTTATTCTCGACATCACTCTCGGCCTTTTGCATTTCTTGATGTGGAACTATATGTAGTGCGTAGGTTACCAAGACTCTGTGGAGTTTACATTTTTCAATCAGATCAATGGTTTTTCCATTCGATTCGTGTTCCTCTGTTTTGAGATTGTGGCAATGACAGCAGTCTTAGTAAAAATGTGTTCTAAGCTTGTAATGATCAAAAGAGGTGTTGCCTTCTCTGTGAATTGCATCTGGTGAATGAGCTTTTCAGTTTATAGTAATAGTGTTATGGATTCATGGTGTTTATTTTGCAGTTGGTCCATCTGAGTATTATTAGTTACTGTGCTCTATTCCGTAACCTCATTACAGATATGGGAATGAAGATCGCTGATTCATATTTTTGGTGTTCTTGCTCCCAGTGGCCAAATCTTTGAGATGCAAGCTGTACTCACTTCCTTGTCTGCTCAACAACATATTGCCTGTGGAATCCGATTCTTCCTGCTAGCACCATAACAGAAACACAGCAACAACACAATATATCTCAAGCAACGTTGTGATATGTATTAGCCACCAGTGAGGCAATAAGAGAGATTTAGTTACTAAAGCTGTTTGCTGGCTCTGAGGTAAGTGGGTCATGCTGTTAAGTAAAGGCTGTGTTTGGTGCTTGGTTCCAATTCCTTCAGAGGCCAGCTTTTTACCTATTCTGTGGTAGAGCTACAAACAGCCAAATCGAAAGTTGGTAAGGCAATCTTAAGAAAACTTCACCATTGTAAGTCTTCTCCCTACTTTCTGTACCTCATCGTGTAAGGGCAAAAAACTTATAATACTGCACATTTGTTAATACTGTTTTCTGCTTCAGCCAACATAATTTTTGGTTTTTGGGTATGCACAATATTATGTATGAAATAGTGGAGCTGAATAATTTATGAATTTCTTTATGCATCTACAGCAACTACTACTACATTTCCCCCACTACTTGAGCATGACACAGGACAGCATTTAACACAGATTGTTTTGAATACCAGAGGGCGTAATATCATACTAATTCATGTTGATTTGGACACACTTGTATTGCATGCACTTCCTTTTATTAAAAATATACTTTTATGGTAAGGTTACTGTGGTAAGTTGTAATTTACTTGTATTTGTGGAGTGTATATTTTAATAGTGTTTTTCCATTAGTTTATTGAACACAGCAGTAAGCAGAAGATTTAAATTAACTATCAGCAATCTATTCTCTAACATTGCCTAAAACAATGTGACAGTGCTCAGATAATTTAGCAATCCAATATCTGTAGAAACCTACTGGCTCTTCTTAAGTTGACACAAAGACATTATAACTTGTCACCAGTGACAATATTTTGTAGGAATGCTCAATAAATGAACTAATGATGTCCAAGCCAAAATGCAGTAACAGGACCCCATTGATTTTTGTTGCTAGTGAATGCAAATGTTGCATGAAGGGTAAACAGTCTTAGTTCATCATGTATGCCAGCTATCAAGACTAGCTGAATGTGGAATCATTCATGCCAGAATGACCTTTTTTGAAACAAGCAAAGTCTTTTCTGACTAAATTTATCCAAGAGCACTCTCCCCACATAAGATACAAATATTTCAAGCTACTTTAACCACCATTAATCCCAACGCTAACAATATATTGCAGATGTTAGGCTTTCTCTTCTTGTGACTACTTTATAATGATTAAACAAGATTCATGAGCTTGAAGTATGAAAAATCTAATACATATCTGCAAGAGAAACACTAGGACTTCAAACAAAAAAATGAAAATTGAGTAATTCACTCACAGCAACCTGCATGGCGTTAACTTACTCAATCAAAGTTATTTCATGTGTAAAATCAAATTGCAATAATAAACAATTTTTGGCTTGCCAATGCAAGAGCAGAAACATCCCAAAGGCATGATTTGTTGCAATCACCTAAGTGGATGCTAGCCTGCATCAGATGACATGTAGCTGATGATGGTTGTATGGTGAAGAAAAATTCGAGCATAAACTATTTTGATCTTGACACAGGTGAAGCAATTTATCTTCGGGTTTCCATCAGACTGATACTTTTAACAGACAGAAAAAATGCAGTTTATAAAATAAAGGAATGAGTGGACTGAATCCTGAGACTTTGCATTTACATTGTGTGACCTTTATCACTAGACCATGAGCAGGTACAACACTGCAACAGCCTGAGCAGGTAACAACATTTCCTCTAGAGACTTGCGTTTCCTACAGTGTTGCTAGATTGTGCAGAAGACTAGACTTAAAATTTTGAGGGGCAGTCAGTTTTATCAGCAACTAAAATGAACGATTTGGACTTTGTCTCTGTGGTGGGCAGATTTCATAACAAAAACTGTACATTTAATCTGTGTCATAGTTGCACACACAAATTTCATTTTTTAGTGATGTATTGTTTTCGTAATCGTCCAAAGTCAGTATCAGAAATGGCAAACAGAAAAGCAGAAGAGTGCTATCTGAGTCTAGAATTTATATTTCACAATTACTCTGCACTTCTGAATACATGTGTACAAATAGATAATGGGTAACTGCAAGTGTTGGTGCCAAAGTAAAAGGTTAACTTTCCAGTGGTATCAGTGGTGTTCTGGGAAGGGGAAAAGTTTAAGATGCAGAGTGTGTGGTATGTTTTTTTGAGCCATATATGTGAATGATTTAATATACAATATGATAGTGTGTTTTTAAATACAATTGTTTGAAGGAACAAAGGAGGTGCTGTGGAATTTTTAATAATGAAATTAACTAGTGACACTTTAATCACAACAGCAAATAAGTTGCCATAGTGTGAATTCAAACACACACAAAATTATTGTGTCAAACCAAGGAAATACACACATAAGGTGACCCTAGAATTAGTTACTTTTACCATCTTTTTTTATTATGTTTATATGCAGAATGAAGTGACAAATGAAATTTTGTACCCAGGTCGGGATTTGAACCCACGTCCCCCACTCACTAGACAGATGCATCAACCACTACGGCACAGTGGCTTTGCACAACTGCACAGACTAATCTAGCATGCCTCCCTCCAAGTCCAAATTCTCTTGGACACCTTAGTCCTCTTGGTATTCCCCCAAACTTGAACAGCATTGCAGAGGCATTCCAACTGTGTTGGAATCGAATTAAATGGGGATCCTGCCTGAAATCTAGACATAGGTGCTTTGTTCTTATGAGCAAGCTTGGAAATTTTTCTTCAGTGTGACTGAATTTAGACTAGATTTAGAGAAAAAGGTCTCGCATTTCACACAAAACATAACTCAGGGCTGTAGTGATTAAAATACTATTTCTTGTAGTATTTAATGTCCATGATTTTAGTTCATTAGTTCTGCTGTCTAAGATGACAGTCGTTCAATATAAAATGAACTTTACATAAGTATACAAAATATTTACTTTTGGACTTGGCTGTGAGATATACTAGATGGGTAAACCTGTTGCATTTCATTGTTCCCTCCTTTTCAAATGGCAATTTTCGTAATTATTTGTGCTGTGGAAACGAGACATGATATGTGATGCTTCTTTGTGGTAAAATGTTGAGTTGGATTTTGTAAAAACTGAGTGGTGTCAGATTATCATTTATATACTAAGACTACGAAGCCTGGATAAATATATTGAGAAATAAAAACAGATTTCTAAAAATCTCCTGAACTTGGCATGTTAGATACAGTAATCTTCATTTTATGGAGTTTAATTTTATTATGTAAAACTCTTTGACTGATGACAAACAAAATGTCTACTTTTATTTTTGTGAAGGCGATGTAATCTGAAGCAATGTGTAGTAGTAGTAGTAGTAGTATGAGCTGTATCATAACTGCCTTCTTTATTGTGAAGACGTGAGACTTTAGTTGCCTCTGTTATGTATGTACGGAGTTACATAGAATAAGCTACAAAGAGAGTGAGATGTGATGTAAAAAGTTCTGAAATTTCAAAGCACCTATAATCTAATACAGTTTTTGATAATTTGATCATGAGTAGGGTAGTTTGAATTTATAGATGTGCTATTCATTAAAAACTAAATCTTTTTTGTTTCTTTTTCAATAATTTGACAGCTTTTTCTTTTACTATGTCACCATCTATATGAATGTTACTGAAATATGGTGTTCTTGGCATTGCAGGCCAATGATATTTTGTAGTGTGCAACAATAATAGTTATTTGTGTTACTTGAGAAATAAATCCATTACATATAAATTTCACTTTCTTCTTGTCAACTATTTCACGAGCAACAAATATTTTTTATGTAATTAACAGATCTTGTTTGAGATGTCCATAAAAATGCTATTGTTGATTCATCTAGTTGCTTGTTGTCGAGTTTTGATACTGCTGTCACATCTTGCATCATGAAATTTTACGCTTGAAAACTTGCCGAGAGGTCAGTGGAGAAGTTATGGTCACTGTGTTTAACTGCACCTCACTGACAGTAAAGAGGTGACCATAAACTGCCGCAGTATACAACTGAAGATGGTTATATGCAATTATCTAAGCTATAATTTAAAATTATGTAAAATTGACTGATGACCTCAGCTGTTAAGTCCCATAGTGCTCAGAGCCATTTGTAAATATTGGATTGTGAATGATATCACTTTAGGTGGCATATTGCAAATCATAAACACCAGTTTATTCAGTCAGTACAAATTAAAACCACAACCTGCTACAGTTAAGTACTGAATTATTAGTTGCTGTGGCCACAATTACAAGTCTGATTCTGTGGAAATGCATCAGAACTGGTTCCAAACTCAAATTCACTAAGTGCCAAGTTACTCCGTAACTAATTAATACCATCACATACAGTATGTTGTCTGCCATGGTGTAGCAGTTACTGCCATTTGTTGTGATATTCAGGTCAGCGGTTTGATTCCTGTCTCTGACAGTTATTTCATTATTTAGGATTTGTAATTTCTAGAAGGGTTTGGGACTTATCGCAGGCATCACAAGCAGTCATAAAGGGTGGGCACAAGTGAAGTCTTACTTATCCCACTGTCATTCACAAGATGAGTCTGGACCACACAAAAGAAAGGTTGGACAGGGAGAGCTCTTGGGTCACCAATCACCAACTAATCCCCAAGTGTACGTGCATAGATATAGTTGAACTATTCAAGGAAGGCCTGCTCAGTGCCTTTAATTGCCGATGATTCTTTGTTACAATTGCTGACTGCACACTGGATGAATCTGCTACCCTGCCACCAATGAGCCCCAGCTTGATCTTAGTACAATACTGGTAAGTGTTGACCATTCAGTGTCAGTTTTTGGGTACATTCAAGTGTAGAGAGAAGATGAGGCAAACCAAATGAGACTTATGTGAAATGCCACATCAACATTGGCAATCATCCCACAGTCATTGCTCAAACAAGGTGGCTTCAATTAAAAGATGGATAATTCAAAAGAAACTGGGGAAGATGATGCAAGATGATGTAGTTCAGTGTCGGAAAGTTGTCGATTCTCTCTGAAAGGAGTGAAGTATTTCTCCACTTTGGTTATCCAGACTGACTGCTGGTAGATCGAAGCTGAGAAGGAAATGACTGCATTCATAACACCTGATGGTCTCTGAGTACAAAGTTGTGTAGTTTGGTATGTGAAGTGCTCCACCCACATTTGGACACATGATGGACAGTCTGCTTTGACTTCTTAGTGGATGATGTGTATTTGGAATCTAAATTACACTGTTCTTTTCTTGAAGCATTTGAAGAGCACTAAGTTACTTAACAATTTGGGATACATGGAGTCTTAGCTTGAACTCAAGAAAGTGTCTTTTTCACACAAGAAATACGAGAGATATTTAATAAGTAATGCAACACATTTTTTAGGCAATTTTGGTTGAAAAAGTGAGATTTTGTTGTGGGACATCATGGAATATTCCTGATTCAGCCCCTACAGTTTCAAGAAGTTGCAATAGGTGGCACAGCCATATGTTTCCTTCAAAATGGTGTCCCTAACAGAGATATGTTCCAAGCAGAGAGCTGTTATTGCATTTCTTTTGATGGAAAACCATAGCATCACAGATACTGATAGGTACTTTCAGAATGTCTACGGAGACCTGCCAGTGAACAGAAGCATGGTGAGTCATTGGACGAAGCTTTTGTCATCATCACAACAGGGTTGCACAGATCTGTCCGATGTCCCATGTGCTATCCACCTGCACACAGTTGTGACTCCTTGGAATGTACAGACACATTCGTTCAAAGTCATCAATGGATCAAAATCCAACACTTTGCTGCTGAGCTGGACATCTCTATTGGTAGTGCTGACACACTCATCCACCGGTTGAGATACTTTTAAAGGTATGTGCCGATTGGGTTTCTTTCCATTTAACAGAAGACCATCTGTGCGGAGTCACTTGTGCATCACAAGGCTGACCGTGACAAATTTTTTGTTGAACATCGTCACAGGTGATGAAACATGAGTTCATCACTTCAAACTAGAATAAAAACAGCAATCCATGGAATGGTGCCACACCACCTATCCTCTGAAGAAAAAATTCAGAGCTGCACCCTCAGCCAGTAAAATTACGGCAATAGTCTTCTGAGACTCTGAAAGAGTTATTCTGTTTGATGTCCTACGTCATGGTGCAATGATCAATTCTGAAGTGTATTGTGCTACCGTCAGTAAACTGAACAAACTATTTCAGTGTGTTCGTCACCACAAAAATGCAGACAAACTTCTCCTTCTCTATGACAATACAAGGCCTCAACACAAGTCTGCACATCTGAGAGGGGCTCACGTAACTTCTTTGGACTGTTCTTCCTCATCCACCCTACAGCCCATGTCCCACACCTTCTGACTCCCATCTGTTTGGATCAATGCAGCATGTACTATGTGAGAAGCAGTTTGTGGATAACGGGGAGGTTAATGATGCAGCAAGACACAGACTTCGATATTGACCAGTAGAGTGGCACCACACGGGCGTACAGGCCGTCCCAGTAAGGTGGCAAAAGGCCATCATATTGAACTGAGGTAGGGTTTTTACCCAAAAGAGTAGGGGTTAATGTGGTGTTTGGAGTCTTGAGTATAACCCGCTTTCAGAAAAAAAAAGGTGTTGCATTACTTATTGAATGCCTCTCATAAAATATTGGGGCACCTAACTAATGGGTACAGACTCTATACTGTTCTAGAATAAGTAAGATCCATAACAGGTTCTGCAATTTCTCAGCACATTTATGATGTAGCAGGCTTCCTTGCTGTGTGTTCCTACTACAGACATTTCATAATGGATTACAGTTGCAAGACACAGTCACTAGATGAACAAGAAAGACTTTTGTTAGGGAGGTATTGGGATATGGCTAATTTTGATGAAAATTCTGACACAGAACTACACACTGATGCTAGTCCGCCGCTCGTGGTCTCGCGGTAGCGTTCTCGCTTCCCGAGCACGGGGTCCCGGGTTCGATTCCCGGCGGGGTCAGGGATTTTCACCTGCCTCGAGATGACTGGGTGTTTGTGTTGTCCTCATCATTTCATCATCATCCAGGAAAGTGGCGAAATTGGACTGAGCAACGATTGGATAATTGTATGGGCGCTGATAACCACGCAGTTGAGCGCCCCACAAACCTAACATCATCACCACACTGATGCTAGTGGCTAGTGGTTAAAGGATAGCTGTAATACTAGCACAGACCTAGGAAATTACTGAAACACTGATTGTTAACACCTACATAGTACTCCAACTGTGAGAAGAATTACCATCATACTGAGACTGAGTTCCTTGCAGCTTTTAAACAATACGTAAGTTCTGATCCTGTTTAGATGGCAAATCATTTGATTTTGTAATTGACCATCATTTATACTAAATGACAAGCCTGAAAAATTGTTCAGTATAATTGGCAAGATAGTCATTGCAGTTTCAGGAATATGACATCAAAGTAGTGTATGTATCTGAATGCAAACATAGAGATGCTGACTGCCTATTGCAGACTACATTGTAAGTACAGTACAGTGTTTGTGGTAGCCTAGTAATCGTTACACAAAAAACCAAACATTGCAGCTGCAAAAAGGGAAGATCCAGCATTACTGAAGATCAAGAGGCCTTCCAGAAGAAAGAACCATAAGGAAGAATTCAGACTAATGCATGGAACATTTTATAAAAGCAATTTCAACCATATGGGCAGAAATGGTAACTTGCCATCTCAGACAATTTACAGCTAGCCATTCTGAAGTATTTCCATGATGCTCTGATGTAAAGTAACCTGGAATTTACAGAGACTATTGACTTGATTATAGGCCAGGTCTCTAATGTATGGAAGTAACTCGTCCACAGTAGTGAGAGGTTGACGGCTCAGGGCACTTTCAGACATCAATAACACAGGCGGTGCATAGCACCTGGGGAATGAATGAACAGGATATGTGCACACACCCACAGCAGCAATTTTCAGGGGCTTATTTATGAAACATTGGAAGTTACTAGAACAGTCTATCTAAAAATAATAGGAGCTCTCTCTTATGAGGCAGATAGTTCAGCTCTATCTGTATTTTCATTGTGAAGTGTTAGTTCTTGTTGATGACCCTGCTATCATAATATTCACAATATGATACTGCAAAGTGTAGGGTTCAATACAAATGGAAGGAGTAAAGGTAACAATTCAGTCTAATTGAGGCATTGAATGGTTGACAGGCACATAAACAAAATTGAAAATATTATCTTACAGACAATGTTCAACTGAAAATTTTGCTATCTCAGACAATGTCCTGAAGATTTTGTTACCTCAGACAATGTCATCCTTCCAAGCTAACTAATACACCATCTGCACCCATGATATTGCCCTGGTGTTGTACTTCAGGTGAGCTGAGGACTTATCAGGTAGAGGGAAGGGTGACCGACAGATGGGAAGGAGAGTCCTCAAGGAAACAGGAAAGATAATAACACCAGTGAGCTCACCTTGTCTTGTCACAGGAAAGGGCAGGAGGGGTCACCCAAATCAAAGGAAAGTGGTGCATGGGGGAAGGGCGTCCAAGGAGACAGTTCATCCATGGAATTTAGAGAAACAGATATTTCAGGGTGGGATGGGTGCAGATGGAACAGGTTCTGAAGCAGCCACTCAATTTCAGCATGTTCTGCAACTGCATGATCAGTTTTACTAATGGCCACAGTTCAGCAGTGCTTATTTGTTAGAAGGGCTACTGATTGGTGGTCACATCCACGTAAAAAGCTGTGCAGAAGCTACAGTGGACTTTGTATATGCAAGATTTTTTTCACCAATGGCCATCCCTCTGAAGGAGGAGGATATCCCAGCAATGGCACTGTAATAGGATGTGCCAAGTGGTTGCATAGGACATGTCTTCTACTGGGATGTGACCCATGTGGCACGAGGTGGGACCAGATGCGGCAGAATGATGAAGCAGTATATTTTATCGATTGGTTGGTCAGTGGAACATCACTTTGAAAGAGGGTGAAGGGTTTTATGATGGATACTCCTAATTTCTGTTCACAATGCTGGTCAAAACCCAACTGGAAGGTTGTTCCAATTCAGAGTGAAAGTGGGGGACAGGCAGTTGGGTGCAAGGATGGAGGGTTCTCTACACTTTTGCTAAAACTATGTCATCTTCCCTTCAGGGATTCCCATTGGAGTCACAAAGCATCAACGTAATACATGTTGATCGAAACTACTGGCAACAAATCTTGAAGCACGTGTCTGAATTGTCTTGATATCTTTGTTTAATCTGACCTCATGGGGTTATGAGCAATACTCAAGAATGGATCGCACAGTGTCCTATATGCTGTCTCTTTCATAGATGAGCTGCGCTTTCCTAAAATTCTCCCAATAAACCCAAGTCGATCATCTGCCTTCCTTCCTACTGTCCTTAGATGTTCCTTCCATTTCATATCACTTTCTAATGCTATTTCTAGATATCTCATTGATGTGACTGTGTCAAAAAGAACACTGCTAGTTCTGTATTTGAACATTATGGGTTATTTTTCCTATTCATCCACGTTTTTTTAACATTTAGAGAAAACTGTCATATATCACACCAATCAGAAATTTTGTCTAAGTCAACTCGTATCCTCCTACAGTAAATCAGTGATGACAGTTTCACATATACCACAGCATCCCTTTGAAGGAATAGGACAGATTCCTGCCCATCAGGGACTCCCATTGGAGTCACAAAGCATCAACGTAATACATGTTGAGCAAACCTACTGGCAACAAATCTTGCAGCATGTGTCTGAATTGCTTTGATATCTTCCTTTAATCTGACATGGTGGGATGACATGGAACAGATTCCTATTCACCCTGTCTGTCAGATTATTTATACAGAGAATAAGAACAGTCCTATCACACATTCCTGGGGTATTCCTGATGATAGCTGGAGATTCCTATTCACCCTGTCTGTCAGATTATTTATACAGAGAATAAGAACAGTCCTATCACACATTCCTGGGGTACTCCTGATGATAGCGTTGTCTCTGATGATCACTAGTCATTGAGAACAACATACTTGGTTCTACTACTTAAGAAGTCTTTAAGTGACTCACTGGGAATCTAATTCACGTACTTGGACCTCTGTTAACTGACTGTTGTGGGGGACCATATCAAATACTTTCCAGAAATCTAGGGATATGGAACCTGTTGCCCTTCATCCATAGTGCACATGATACTGTGCGAGAAGAGGGAAAACTGAGGTTTTCACTAGTGATGGTTTCTAAATCAATGCTGTTTTTGTTGACAGATGTTTTCAAGTAAATTTATTATAGTCAGACTCAGAATATGTTCAAGAATCTGCAGCAAACTGATGTCAATGATATTGGTCTGTAATTTTGTGGGTCCATTCTTTTACCCTTCTTATATACAGAACCACCTGTGCTTTTTTCCCAGTCAATTGGGACTTTGCACTGAGTGAGAGATTCATAATAACTGCAAGATAAGTAAGGGGCCAATGCTGTAGAATACTATCTCTAAAATCAAATTGGAATTCCATTTTGACTAGGCAACTTTTTGATTTTCATTTCCTTCAGTTGTGTCTCTGTGCCAGAAATGCATATTACTATGTCCTCTGTATGGCAATCTGTATGACAGTCAAAGGACTGTATGTTGGTATGATCCACTTACTTGAATTTTTACTTAAACATGAGATTTAAAACTTCAGAATTCCTTTCACTGACTTCTATTGTCATGCCAGATTGGTCAATGAGTGACTGGATAGAAAGCTTCGAACTGCTTAGTGATTTTACATAGGACCAGAATATTCTCTTTTGCTAACGTATGCCAATGGAAGTTATTGTATCATTCGTGTATCAATATTTTTACACACACACACCAATTTATAATAACTATTGCTTATTATCAGTTGCATGCTCTTTTTTGAACCAAGAGTAGCAATAGTCTCTGCTTTCACAGCCTTTTCCAAGTTTTGCTATTAAATAGTGCAGGTTCTTTTCTGTCCTTAATCCACTTACTTGGCACATGCTTCTCTAGAGCACACTTTACAATCAGTGTAAATTTTGCCCATAATTTCACTACATCCACTGTATTGGAACTAAATGATGAGCATTCATTGTCGCAGTGCGATGTTAAAACTGCTTAGCTTCTCTTTCCAGGAAAATTCTCACCTTTCCTTCCTAATGGATTTATTACCTCAGCATGATGATATCATCCCTGCCTCTTTAGTGATACCATCAATAAGGTCAGGCCTGTTTGTAACTACACGGTCTAAAATATTTCCACTGCATGTGGACTATTGAACTAGTTGCTCACAACAGTTTTCAGAAAATGTGTTCAAACTACTACATAAGATTGCCTCCCCATACCACCTGCTGTGAATGCATAGATGTCCCAGTCTACATTCGGCAGGTTAGTCGCCTCCAGTACGGTATGCTCTAGGTATTTCCATACTACTGAGCTTGGACTTTCGTTGAAAGATTCTAAAATTGTCATGGCAGAATTTTTTGGCCAATAAAAACATCTGATAACTAACTTAGAGTTCATTTAGGCCCATTACTAACATCCAGGTGGTAACTTCACCTCTTAGAGTCAATTTTGACCTCAACAAACACAAGATTTTTGTTGATTGTAATGAACACTCCCCCTCTGGTGGTATATAATCTAGCTTTTTGATATATACATTCCATGTCTTTCTAAATGTTTTGAAGCTTTCTACTTCAGGTATCAGCCTGCTCTCAGTTCCAAGAATAATTTGCGAGTGACAATTTCCCTGGAGAGGTATAAATTCAGGAATTTTATTACAAATACTTGGACAATTTACTGTTAAAACCATGATAGTCAAAGTGTCTTTACTTTGCATGTGGTGTGATTTTCCTCTCTGCATATCAACTGGCAAGCATTCACCAGAGGACTTCAAACTACTGCCTAACCTAGAAAAAGCCCATGTCTACTCCACAAGTACTCGGCTACCTGAATAGCGACATATCAACTGGCAAGCATTCACCAGAGGACTTCAAACTACTGCCTAACCTAGAAAAAGGCCATGTCTACTCCACAAGTACTCGGCTACGTGAATAGCAACTTCCTTTTGGTAGTGCACACCTGAACTATCAAGAAGTATCCAACTATTTGTAATGGATCACCCTCCTCTAACGTTACCTTTTTTTTTTTTTAAAGAAATATCTGATACCATGTATATTATCGATTCTTGTGTAGGTGAACATTATATCAGCTGTCTAACTGAATGAACTTCACATGATTTTGTATACAATGTGTTATATTTCAGGCTAAAATATGTAAAAAGGAATCAATTTGTTAGTACTCTGAATGTACAGTTAAAATTACTCTTCTTTCAAAAATATTTGAAATAATGAAATTTCTGGTATACTTGAAATTCATATTATTAATTGCACAACCTAACACAAATGATTAAATTTATTTCTGGACTTATTTATAAAATAAAGTTATATCTTGGGGATGATTCTTCTTTTGTCAAGAAAGTTTGTAAACACCTTTTGCTTTGTAAACTCTTTGGAAATTGTGAGTACTGCAGAATGTGGTAGTAGTGGGCATGCCTCTGATGGAAATGCACATATATTTTGCTAACCTTGTCAACAAAAATGTTTATTAGTGTTCTAAAATGGAGATTGTAAAGCCAGTGTGATATAAAAGAATGGGATAAAAAAATATATTCATAGCAACAGGCAAATCTTCATTAGTTATTCAGTTCAACAAGAACGAACAACATTATAAAAATTACAGCCCCAAGAGCATACCCTAGACACAAGGCTTCGAGCCAACAACACTGATACAAGATTACAAGTTCTCCAACCTATCACACAGGTTCAAAAATCTGCAGGTAAGGCTGTCGCAGGATTGATGGAGCCTGTGGTTGAGACTCTCCACTTGGTTTCATACCAAAGGACCCCAATCAACTCTGGGAACAAGGTTACAGATTGAGAGCTCTGGTTGTATTCCATGAGCAAAGCCAGCGCTCTCCACAGCTTCCTCCAGTTGCCCACATGAAATGAGGATGGCCTCAGAACCCAAACAATAGATGTCATTGCTGCCAAAGCAGTCCACAAATCCACAACTTGTGTGTTACTACACCCTTGATAGCCACAAGCATGGCCTCCTCCACATCTCGTATGAAGCTCGCTTCATCCCCACTCACCCCTGCCCCCCTCTGCCCCCCCCCCCAACCTCCAATGCTGCAGGAGCAGAGCCCATGACTGAAGAAGCAACACCTGTGCACCTGTTTTCTGCCATTGTTACACCTGGAGACAGAAGCCTGAAGACAGCTGGCTGTGACCAAAAGTGTCTTCAGCTGTCCATGAACTGGCCAACTCCTCCTGTGTCAACACACAGCATGCACACGTCTTATCCATATTAATAGTACCAACTTAAGAATTAACTACAGAAGCAAACAGAGAAAGTTAAACAAGTAACATGCTACTCCCCTGGTGTGTCAGAGGTGGCAACTGAAGCCTGATAGGTACCTGCAGTGACGAGCATTGCCCTCCAGACCAAGACCACAAACACATATCTGTTGTCATTTCCACTCATGCCTCTAATTCTCCAACTATCCACATGAACCAACTGCAGTGAAGTTCCTTCCCCCACATTACCCAACATCACTTTGGAGTAGAACAAGTTAATAACATCCTTTGCTAGGACTTCAACTACCTATGATTCTGCATCAAAAAAATTCATCCCACCTCTTCCAAAATGGTATTTGCCACCAGCCCAGTCTATGAAATATCCTTGACCATCCAAATGCTAGCCTTACTCCTGACCCTTTGTTATATAGGTTGTATTCCTGTGTAAGACAAAGGTGCAAGAACTGCCCAATGCAGTTACACAATAGATACCATTCCAGTGCTGTGGAAGCAGTCATGTCATACTCCAACTGTGCTGTAAGCCCACACAGTCTTTTATTGTAACATAACCTTCAACCAACTATCCACTCAAATTATCTCGACTCTAAACTGTCTCCAAGAGCAAAACTGACAACCCAGTGGCAGAATATTTCTCTTAGCTCAACAAACTCAACTTTATTGGCTGCTTTTCAAGCCCTGCAGTCTGGACACTCCTGGCCCCCAACATGAGCTGCTCTGAATTACATATTACATAGATGGGAATTGTCCTTACACTCCCTCAATCCTGACCGCATTCCTCAGTCTCCATAAGCTCCTGTCCCTCTTCCACCTTCTTTTCTGTCCCTGTACCTCCTTCTTACTCTGTTAATCAACACTTACAGTTCCCTCACCTTATCCTCCTCTTCCTCTATTTTATCTTCTTCCTCTCAACCCATTTATCTCCCTCATCATGTGTGCCACATTCATCTCCCTCTGCCTATTCCAGGGCAAGCTCACTGCTTTTTTACTTGTGTCTGTGTGCTAATTCAGAAGATGGATGTTGTCCAATAGACCAACAATCTTTTAAATCTTGTTTATGTGCCTCTTAACTACACAGTGTCTCAGTTAAATGTTATTTACTCCTTCCATTATTTGTTAATTAATTATGTATTTTAAGACTATAACTGTGCATAAAGATTTTGTGAGTGTGATTATCTGTTTGTACCAAAATTTTCTGCTCAACCACATGGTCTTTTGTTTACCTGCTTAGTATGCCTGGTTTCTTTGTCACTCTAGCTCCAACCATCACTGCCTCAATGACAGGAGGAATGTACAAAACTGTGATAGCCAGTTTATATCCACTCTGCTGTGCTCAATATGGTGTGTCACATCATACATAATCTGCTTAGCCGAAGTTTTTATTACCATCAAAAGTTTATCAAAGTCAAAACTATTTACATATGTAAATCTTCATAAATGCAAATATGAAGATTATTTAAAAATAAAGTAAATGTTAACCATGTTCAAAGTTATGATTGCTTTTTGAATGCTATTGCTGATTAATATGAAATTTTCTGATTATATTAGTAATATTTAGTGCACTTTTGGCACAGATATATCACAAACTTCTGAATAATTACATAGAGGGTGTCTTTCACAAGAGCTGTTAAAAAAAATTCAATAGTATTAACTCTGGGGAATATGGGAGTAAATAATGTGATTTAATGCTTTTTATCAAGCATCATTATAATGTTGCGTCTCAAGTATTCTTAACAGGGCAGTCAGTGGAGTAATATTAACACTTCTACTGTAGTACTTTAGGCAGTGTAAGATGACAATCTTCTGTTGCTTTAATTTTGTTTTTTGACATATTGTTAGTTTTACAATTTCCATACTTGTAGATTATTCTTACTTGCCAAAAGTAAGACAAATTTGATATATTTAAGGAAAATTGTTTTGAGTTAGCCCCCTAGTTGTACTTGTTACATGAAATTGGTTGTTGTAGCTTGATCCGTTGACTTAGTTTGCACATTACTTGCAGTTTAGGTGCCTAGAGAAATGTAATTTTGAGATTTTCTTCTGTCATTTTTAGCTATGCTTGAAATTCTCACAAAATCTAATAAATCATTTTTTTGTCTTTGTTAGACAGTCAGCCACTGCTTACCTTCTATTTTTCAGCACATCCCATATATGCAGAAATGTTTGTACTCTAAATTTAGCTCTTCAGTTGTGGACAGTGTTGAACGCTACAACTGTTTTTTAATTGAATCAAATTCTTGGAAGAGCTGTAATATATTTTTGCTTCAAAAGGATAACTGGTGTTCTGCTGTGTTCTCTCTCTCTCTCTTTCCTCTCTCTCAACCATCCCCCTCTCCTCCTCTCCCTCCCCCTGTGCCTGCCCACTTTCTTCTGTCACTCTTGATTTCTCTTTATTTTCTATTGAGGTTTGGTTCATTGGTTCTTGCTCTGTTCCATTCGCATGTGGTAAGAGGGAATGAAGGTGGACTGTATGCCTCCATACTTGCTCTAATCTACTGAAATATGAGATGGAGGCAGTGGAATTGCTGCAGTATCTGCTTCCAATATTGCTCATGACATTCGCTTGCTTTATTTCTTCATTGATAGTCCTCAGTGTCGATGTACTGCATTGTTATACTGGCTGAAAATGGGGGGGGGGGGAGGTGGAAGTTCAACAATGACTACTGTAAACAATGTAGCCAACATATGCGCAATTACGTTTCACAATTCTTTACTTTCACTGTTCATAAACCCCCAATAGTACACAATTATATGGCCAGTTCACTATTGGTAAATGTTGATAAGCCTCATTAATAGGTTGCAGGCAAACATCAGCATACTGCTACAATAGTTTGCTGTTGAACATTGAAATAATGAGAAATGAACTGAGCAGAATAGAATGGGCTAGAATACTAACCATCAACAAAGGCATAAATGAAAACTTTTCTGCATACATATGCAGTATAAAAAATACATTAGATAGTAAGTGCCCTATAATTACCAAGAGATCTAACCATAGCAATATGCACAAACCACAACATACAAAAAAGTGTTACATCTCAATAAAAATCAGTATCCTCTTACTCATGCTGAAGGACAAAATTGAAGGTAGTCAAGAAAACAAGAACAGATACATAAACTTTAGAAAAATATACAAATCTGAAAGTAAAGCAGCAAAAGTGAAAGAAGAGTATATTTTAATTCTAAAATCAAATGTAAAGCTTCCTGGAAAATAGTTGAAAGTGAGATGAACACAGGAAAGGGAAGCAATCAGTAACCCAATTAATCGTAGCATTCACAAAAAACACATCATAAATTCAGTAAATGCCCATGTACCAAAAAGTGACAATTTCACTGATGCAGAAGCTTTTCTTTTGCAATCACAGAATAAAACAGATAAAAGGTTTACCTGGAATAGAATAACTGTTACAGATATAAATAACTCTGTAAACAAGCTGAACAACTCTAGAATAGAAGACTATTATGGATTCAGTAACTTTGTAATAAAGGCTATAATTAATGAAATTAGAGCTCCTCTACTCTACCTTGCAAATAAAATCCTTGATGATGGCATTTTTCCTGATTGCCTTAAAATTATGGTTACACTCCCCATACACAAAAAGTGTGGCAGAGAAATACCAGATAACTATAGACCAATAACAGTTGTCCCAATACTGGCCAAAACCATAGAGAGCTGTTCACACACACAGATTTACATATATTTTGTGAGCAATAAATTACTTAATGACAGCCAGTTTGGATTTAGAACTAATCAATCAACCATAAAAGCTATTGAAAGCCGGATAACTGAAATCCACAATACTTTGAAAGGAAACTGACTACCTGTGCATCACTCCCAGACTTAAGCAAAGCACTTTATTCAGTATCACTTGAGGTACTTGTCAAAAAATTAGAATATTATGGTATTGCAGATAAACCACTTAATTTGATTAAATCATACCTAAATAAAAGGCAACAGTTCATGTGTGTGAATAGTGACAGGTCAGAACTAATGAAAATTAAGAGAGGAATTCCACAGGGCTCCGCTCTTGGACTCTTTATCTTTATTGTCTGTGTTAATGACTTCTCAAACTACATAGCATGTAAAAATGTCTTACATGGAGATGATATTGTAATGTTCACTTGCTTTATTTCCTCACTGATTGTCCTCAGTGTCGACTTACTGCGTTGTTATACTGGCTGAAAAATGGGGGTGGAAGTTCAACACTGACTACTTTAAATGATGTCACTGACAGGTGCATATTTGTGTTTCACAGTTCTTTACTTTCACTATTAAAAACTTCCCCCCCTTCTCCCCCCTCCCCCCACCCAATAATACATAGTTATAGGGCTAGTCCATTATTGGTTAACTTTGATAATCATCATTAATAGGTATCAAGCAAACATCAACATACTGCTACAATAGTTTACTGTTGAATATCTATGAACAGTAAAAACCTAACCACATAGTTCACAGTTATTGCAAGATAATATGGTACATAATGAACAGACATTGTCATTGTTTCAACATATGGCCTATTTGTCTTACACTTATTTCACAGTTAAGTTGTTGCCTTGTTGTTGACCTAATCAGCACGGGTTTCTCATCTGAAAATCTGACGTGGACTTACTGTCTCGGGGAACAAACATTGGGCTTTTATATATCATTACAATAATAGGTACTGAAACTATACAGTGTTTGATGTTTAAGTTACAGAAATCACAATTAAAACTTAACTCATTAAATTAACTGAAAACATCAAAAAATTGGTTCTTTTTAACAGTTAATTCTACTACAAGGGTTAAGCCATATTATTTGTTTAAATCAAGAAATTAACAGATATAGTCATGTAAACAATTCTTTTGACAGAACTGGTAATTACTTTGGAATTAATTAAGGGCTGGCTTTGCTAGCATGTTTTCAAATAGAACCAAACAAATACTTAAAGAATGCCAGTGTTTTGTCTTCCAAATGTTTATAATTAGTACAGAATTTATATTTGTTTATAAGTCAACAGGAATTTAAGTTACAAAACAAGTACTGATTTCACCCTATAACAAAAGGTACTAACTAGGAATAGTCAAAATAAATTAGAAAATCAATTACATACATAAAACTAAGCACAAAATTATACCTGGTGTTATAGTCTTTAAAACTGGGGGCCCACCTTTCTCTTTTATGAAAATGAAGATTATACTCACTTATGTTAATGGTAAATGGTCAAAAATGAAAAAATTAATTTTAGGAGTCAGATGGCAAAACAAGAGAGGAAGTAAAAAGATCCCAGCTTGCTTTGTCACAATATGACCACGATCTCCACATGTGAGAGTATGCAAGAGGTCGTAAATAAAAATAATGAACTTTTTGAACAATGTAGGTTTTGTGTATTGCTAACCAGTTATGTGTAAACAACACAAAAATGGAGGAAATTTATTTTAATCTGAAGGTACAGAAAGAAGAGAATCACAGTGTCAAACTATTGGGACTAAAAATAGACCACAGGCTCACATGGGATGACCATATAAGGTATCTGACAGGCAAACTTGCACACGTGATATTCCTGCTGTATAAACTAAGATATTCCCCCATTAAAGTTTATTGGTGTTTCACTACTATGCATTATTTCAGCCACAGCTACAATATGAGATTATGTTATGGAGTAATTCAAACGCATAAACTGTGTATTCAATTGGAAAGAAGAAAAAAAAGTTCAAATGTGTGTGAATTCGTAAGGGCCAAACTGCTGAGGTCATCGGTTCCTAGGCTTACACACTATTTAAAGTTACTTAAACTAACTTATACTAAGACAAACACACACACCCATGCCCGATGGAGGACTCGAACCTCCGGTGGGAGGTGCTGCACAGTCTGTGACATGGAATTGGCAAGAAAAAAGCAATTACAGTACAAGGATTGGCTCCAAGAGAAACCTGTAAGGAGCACTTCAGCCTATTAAGCATAATGACCCTTCCAAGTCTCTCAATGTATAACTGCTTAATATACGTAAAAGAAAATTTACAACAATTTACACAGAGAATGAATTTACATTTGCACAGCACTAGAAATAACTACATGCTTGATATACCATATTCTAGGCTGTCACTGGAACACAACAGTCAGAAACACCAAAGTCTAAAGTTATACAATAAATTGCCACAATCATTCAAAACCCTCACCCTCCTCAAATATAGGGAGGTGTTAGACACATGGTTTAATAATAAAGCATTCTACTCAATTTAAGAATATATTGGAAGTAATTTGGAAGGAATGTATAAACAATGAAACAACGTAACTATCATCAACTATAGCTATATTTCATTCCCGCTATGTTCTATGTATTTTTGTGCACTACATAAATATTTTCTTTTATTTGTAATATAAATTTTGTATATGGTGTTGTATAAATGTTAGTTGATAAACATTGTACTTGTGACGCAGTCTGTCCAGCCATGGCTGGTAACTGACGAAGATATAGTAAAGTAAAGTAAAGTAACTAAATGTGTAACTATCATTAACTAAATGTGTAAAACTGTATGATTAATTCTTGAATGTAAACTACATAATAATTATTACTGAAATCTTCTGATCAGTAAGAAGTTTATCTATCTGTGAGTATATGTAAAATGAAAATGTGTGTAAAATGTAAAAAATGTAAAAAAAAAAAAAACTACTAAAAAGATATACATATGCATAATGTATAATGTAAAATTAGTAATAACTGTACTTTTATGAATATGTAAAATGTATTTTGACAAAGCCAATTGCATGGTAAACATGCTGGAAAGCAAAAAAAATAAACATATCAACATATGAAAACACAGTTCACAGTACGTGCGACACTATTTCTCAAATAAACTGAACAGACATTGTCATTAATTGTATAAAAACTTGGCCTATTTGTGTTACCCTAATTCCACTATTAAGTTGATGCATTGTTACCGTAACCGATACGTAATTCCCATCTGAAAATTGGGCGTGGACTGGCTGTCTCAGGACCAAAAATCGATCTGTTATATATCCCCACAATAATAGGTATGAAACTACACATTGTTTGATGTTTAAGTGACAGAAATTACAATTAAAACATAACTCATTCAATTAACTGAATACACCAAAAAATTCTTCCCTTTTAACAGATCCTTCTATCGCGAAGGTTAGGTCAAATTATTTGTTTAAATAATGAAATTAACATGCTGGTAATTGTTTTGGGCTGGCTTTGCTAATACATTTTCAAATAGAGCCAAATAAGTACTTTAAGAATCCTAGTAGTTCTTCTTCCTAATGATTATAATTAGTACAGAAGTTATATTTGTTTATAAGTCAACAATAGAATCTAAGTCACGAAACAATTACTGATTTCACCCTATAACAGAAGGTATTACCTAGGAAAGCCCAAAATAAATTAAGAAAGTAATTACTTACACAAAACTAAGCACAAAATTAGACCTGGTGCTACATTCCTTAAGACTGAGGGCGAACCTTTTTCTTTTATGTAAATGCAGATTATACTCATGCATGTTAATGGTAATTAGACAAAAATGAAAATAAAATTAATTTAAGGAGGCAGATGGCAAAACAAGAGAGGAAGTGAAGAGATCCCAACTTGCTTCATCACATGCTTAGCAACTTTATCCTCTCTTGTTTATGTACCTACTGATTGCTCAACATCTCAGCTATATGATGAGATGCTAACATTGCTGCTTCCATTATTATTAACTTTTAAAATTTGTTGAAAAATGTAATAACTCTGATTTATATTCTTGTATTTTGATGAATTTAACTGAAATGGTGTGTGTTTATACCCTTTGTTTTATATGAAATGTAGTGATTTATTCTATGCTATAAAGTTTTTATTTTAAATGGACCTATAGTTTTTTCTACCATCTACCTTGCAGAAACACTAATCTGAAAGTCTCCTGATTTAAACATCAGAAATCAAGTTTGCACACCTTCTTACTGGAACTGTTCATATGCAAAGCATGGGGCTTACAAGGGGTTTTAACAGTCACCTCAAAAACATAAATTAGTTTCTTGCTTGTTCACAGGTATTGCAGGTACATATCTGCAGCCCAGGTACACACTGAAATACTCATTCCACAATACTTTTGCATGCTGCTAGAGGAGCCAAAATAATATGATGCGCCCCATTGATAAAGTGTATTATAGTGTGGTATTTCATTTTCAGCATTTGATGGAGAATAATGCTGCAACGATACATGTTGATTTGGTGGAATACATAGGGAACTGTAGCATATTCCTAGAGCCATCATTTAAAGCTGGTTCTTGAAACTTGGTTAACAAACTTTCCCTGCATAGTTTATGTTTATCTTGAAGAGTCTTCTGGTTCAGTTCCTTCAGTAGCTCTGTGGCACTGCGCCACATATCAAACAAACCTGTCACCATTTTTGCTGTTCTTCTCCATATATGTTCAAAATCCCCTGTTAGTCCTATTTGGTATTGGTCCCACACACTTGAGAAATATTCTAGAACTGGTCACATGAGTGACTTGTAAGAAGTCTCCTTTGTAAACTGATTGCACTTCCCCAGTATTCTACCAATAAACCAAAATCTACAACCTACTTTACTCATGATTGAGCCTGTGTGATCATTCCAATCCATATCCCTACAAAGTTTTATGCCCAAATATTTGTATGAGTTGGCTGATTCCAGCTGTGACTCATTGATATCATAGCCATAGGAATGCATGTTTTTTCATTTTGTGAAATGCACAATTTTACATTTCTTACAATTTTACATTTTTAAGCAAGTTGCCAGTCTTTCAGCACTGAAATTTTATCAAGATCTTATTGAATATTTATGCAACTTCTTAAAGGTAGTGCTTCACTATGGATAACTGCATCATCTGCAAAAAGTGTGAGGTTAGTATTAATATTGTCTGCTAGATCATTAATATGCAAATGAACAGCAAGGGTTCCAACAAACCTCTGCAGGGCACATATGAAATTACTTCTACATCTGATGACGACTCTCCGTCCAAGATAACATGCTGTGTCCTCCCTACCAAAAAGTTCTCAATCCAGTCACAAATTTCACTTGTTACCCCATATGATCATACTTTTGACAATAAGCACAGGTATGCTACTGAGTTAAAATGCTTTTTGGAAATCAAGAAATACTGCATCTACCTGACTGCCTTGACCCAAAGGTTTCAGTATGTGATGTGAGAAAAGCACAAGTTGTGTTTCACATGATTGATGTTTTTGGAATCCATGCTGATGGTAGCAGTGGAAACATTGCAGCTATGTTAAGGCAATCCATAGGACTTCTTTAGCCATCTCGTCACTGTGATTGAGCACTAGTTGTATTGCTATGACACCAAAACAAAAGAGCAAAGCAAGCTGTGAAAATGTGGATTCACTGCCACTGAAAAAGGAAAAGACCTAATCTTCACTGAGAAAGGTGAGGATGAGAAATTTTTGGGATGTTAACTGATCTTGCTCGTAAGGGACAAACTATCACTGGAGCATACTACAGAAATATTGTGGTACATTATGGGAGGCTCTCAAGAGAAAGTGGCATGGGCAGCTGCCCAAAATGGAGTTTTTGTTTCATGACAATACCACAGCTCTTTCTGCACAGGAAACAGTGATACACATGCTCCTCTGGGCTGTCAAATTTTGCCTCACATTGTATCCTCCAGGCAGGCCATCGAGTGACTACTTCCTCTCCCCTTGCTTGAAGAAACCATTGCATAACAGGCATTTCCAGAATGACAACATGAAGATGTATGAAGCTGAACATTTCCTGAACATTGAAAGTAAAGACTTTGACAAACAAGATCTCCCCAGGTCATTTATCATTCGGAAAAATGTGTTGCACTGAAGAGTGAGCATGTAAAGAAGGATTAACACCATCACCAAGTTCCATACTCACAATTTGATTTTTTAAAGTGTTAATCAAAACTAAAGGACTACTCCAAGCACCAGCTGAACTTGTAATGTGTGGTACATCACATACAATCATGTCTCAATTCTCCCAGTCACCTAGCTGATACTCCAAGCAGTGCACTTAATCAAATATTTCATCCAGGCTTGTCATATTACCAAAATAATGTCTTATTCTTTCCACAACTGTGAGGTCTATTGAAGCAATCTCTGCCTCTGAAAACACCTTAACACCACTGGCAGATAAATTGTGATTTGATTTTTGTACTCCTGAGATGTTATTGATAGGAAAGAAAAGCAGTATATTTTACTGTGAGGACTTTTTTCTTTTAACTTCCAGTTGGTCACAGCACAAATCCAGTAAAGCTTTGTACAGATGTGTTGCACAGTGTTTCTAGTATGCCCATCTGCCACATCATGTCACACTTTTCAGTACTGAGTGCACAGTGAGCATGTAAAGATGCCTGGAAAATAGTGTCTCCTGCCAAGTGTGATGCATCTCTTGAGAGGTTTCACCTGACTTCTTGCAGCCCATGTAACATAACTCTCATGAGTTTCCTCCATCACGTTATTTATCGGCTGCACTGCAAGTGCAATGTGAACATTCGTGCAGTGTTTTCAGTGGGAATGACAGCCCACCATACAGCCAATACTTGGCTCACTCTGATTTTCATCTCTTCTCTCACATGACCTGCTGACTATGAGGGCAGCATTTTCTCCCAGACCAATGTAAGGAATTGGCAGAAATCATAAATGGCTGCCTCTTATAATGCAGGTATTGGAAAGTCCACACCACCCTATGATAAATGTCTAATTTGGGTCAGCATATATGTAGAGATGTAGCTGGAAGGTGTAGCTAAATGTTGAAATTAAAACATTTTTTATTTTTATTGTGGTTTCCATTTTGAGACTGACTGGAGGTCATGATGAATGGATATTTATGCCAGACTGTTATGCCAGCCCTCATGTATACTGGACATAATGCCAAAGAAATGGGGTGAGTGTCCTGCGAGGGCTGGTCCAATGATGGAGTAGCCCCACTGATGAAGTAGCCTCATTAGCAGCTTCATATGTTGATGTTGGCAGTGGCTGAAGGCAGAGTAGGGAGGTCAGCCACTGCAGTGTAGATGTCAGGTGACAATAGTGGGGCCCACATGAAGTGTAATTTGTCTGGAACAGGTAGGCTGATTTGTCATGTTTGGTACATTTAGTGTTAACTAATATTGTCACTGTGTCAGCACTGTGGTTCACAACCATATAAGGCAGTTCTAAAGGGACTTCGACAGTGTCCATGTGATGCATAATGTGAGAGCATGTACTGAGGTCTTTCTGAAAGAAAATAGCTGGATCTGTCTGCTGGAATGCTGTGGATGGATGGAAACTAGAAAAGCAGATCTTGACTTTCTGAATTAAGAATGGAGGCTGTTGAGTGGGTAGATTTGTTGTTGGCTAAAGAATTGCAATGGAAACCTGATGGTCTTGATGTATGCAAACTCTACCACTGGTGCACCAAGATCAGATTTGAATGCCCATTAAAACCAAGCAGCAGGAGGAACAAGGCCACCAACCAAGAAGAGCTGATGGTATGATGATGTATAAAACCACATAATTCTACCACCTCACAAAAAATGTGGACACAGATTGACAGCCCTGGTCCATTTACATTCATTGGGCAGCTGGATCATGAGATCCATTTGGTTAGAAATGTTTGTGTGACCATTTTTACCAAGATGTCCATCAGGGGCACTGCTTCCACCCAGTGGCTAGACCTACCAATTGCTGAAAAAATATACTTAAGACTTTCACAGGTATGAGACTTTCTACCAGGTTGATATGGGCATGAGAAAAGTGTTGTGTAAGCTCCTTGAATGAACAAATTGGTTAGTGGATGTGATATCCTACTTTAGCAGCTTGATAAACCAAACCAGTTTTTACCCACAACCTGCAATCACATCTCACATCTGTCCATGCAGATCTGTCTGTCACCATCTGTATAGTGCCTCTGGCTCCAGAATGAGTGAGCCCATTTGTGGAATTAAAAACCTGTTTCCTAAAAGACAATGAAATGAAAGGGCATGTATAGCTTGGATAAATGTTGCATCACATAAGGAAGCTGGCCATTGAAAACTTGTGGAGATGCAGTCCTGTATTTGTCTGCTTGATAAAGCAGCATGTCAGCATTATGTACCATAGCCAGTTGCAAGAAGTTGATGCCCACAGTAACCACATTTATTCTAGAAAAATATCTGTGCACAACATTATCAGCACTTCACAGATGAAAAGCATCAGTAGTACCCTGGCTGATAAATTCAAAATAATGAAATTGTCATGATGAGAAAGAGATATGAGGTATGTTGAAAACCAAGGAAACTGATTTGTGATTGACAAAAATTGTGAAGTGGTGTGCTTCTGTGTTTGTTTGGTCTAACATGCATAATGGTTTCATAGACTATTAAAATTTCTCTGTCACAGGTGCTCCATTTTGGTTGCGGCTCTGTCATTTTGTGGGAAAGGAACCCAAGTGGCTGCCACATACCACTTACTTGCTGTTGTGTGGCTGCTCCCATTACAGTCTGTCTAACATCAACAGTGATAGCCAGAGATGCAGAAGAAATAGGATGTGCTCAAAGGCATCTGCTGCATAAGAGCACATGAACATCCTAACTTCTAACACCTAACATATTTATTGGTTATTTTTCTTTGAATGATGTTAAATGTGACATAGATACTGCCTCTGAAACATATGGTTCTCATATCTACCACACTACTGCTTCTCAAGACTCAGTGAAACTTGGCAACAGGGCTGTGATCATACCTTCAGTTGCACACGTTTAAAGGTGCTTTTGTGCACGCACAACTTGCATGGCGTAATTGCCTTATGGGCCAAATACATCCAGCTTTGATTGTCAATGTGCACGAGTAATGATGTGCACAGCCCTTGCCACTCAGCTAGAAGTTTACGTCAGTGGCACCAGGTGGTAGCACACTACGCCAGACTTTTGTAACCATTCGCTTGGCATAAATCCTGCTAGATGATAGCACACTCCTCAGATATGCTAATTCACTCACCACATTCTGCATTGAAATGAGATCAGTCATCAGTACATGTTAAAGTTGTACTGACAGTAATCCTATTTTGTGGTTTACTGAATGATTTATACTATATTAAGTTATGAATTTTGTCATACAGTAATCCATTTGATGTGCTGACAAGGGAAACTCCCCATCTCACCTTCCTCTGATTTTGTTGTAAGAGGGCTCAGTGTACAGGCCATCGAAACCTGAACGCAGACCAAACAGAAAAACGGGAATAAGGTGTACTGAACTGTAAAAAAAAGAAATAGAAATGGTCCAAGGGAAAGAAGTGCAATGTAGAGCAAGCTAAAACAGCAATGGCGTTACGGTTAAGTGATCATGGTGTTGGACTACTAAGCAGGCGAATTGTGATCAAACCACCAGGTGCCATTTCTTTCTACTGTTCCCTGTATTCAAATTTATGTCTGTGTCATAGTGTAACATCCATTAGCAAAAGCAAGGTGTAAGGAAGGGACCTACAATGACTGTTCATTCTGCACAACTACTGTATTAGCAACTGAAAGGAAGAGACTTTCACATGGGAACTGCAAACGTTTGATGACAAGGTGACAAGTCTACTGAATCCTTCACCAGTAAACACATCTGCTCTGTCATACACAACATTAGTGACAGTACATGTGTCATATGATACGAATCTCTCATCAACACAACTAATTTGTATGCCTGGTAAGTGGGTGAGATATGCCCCCTTGCCCAATTTAGGTGTTTGTTATGTATGTGAATGTGATCACTCCCAAGGAAATGATGAAAACATAATAGTTTGTCACATAAGCAGCAAAAAATGAATGCAACTGTTTCACAATCACACAGTTTATCTGTGATCTGTCAAAACATATGTTTTTAACATTTTTGAAGCTCTGTTCTGTTTTGGAAGTTTCGACTCTTGCATTCCTTTGTTGTAATATAGGTCACACCTGTTTGTTTTTTTCATTTCTGTGAGATGCCTTTGTGGTATCTTGCCTGCCATTACTATTCATCATGTTTATTTGTGTCAGTAACATATTCTTACCACATGACTCATATTCTGTAACCAGTGTATAGTACTCCCTGTTGTGAAGCTTGATCTGCATTCACTTTTTGATGGGCTGTCCAGTGGGCCATATTACCTCCAAATCTGAAGGGGAGGCAATGGGGAGTTTCCCTTGCAAGAATCATAAGGGCCTAAAGCACACCACTGTCTATTGTGAGCTTGTAGGGTTTATTCAGGCTTCTGAAATCTGTTGATCTAATGGTAAGTTAGGTTTATCTGTGCTGTAGGCCCACTTTGCATATATGAAAATTCACAAAAGCAGTAATGTTGGTTCCTTTGTTATTAACTAGAATGTGTAATTGATGGCAGTATGCTTTAGGTCCTTATGGATATCAGGACCTCATTTTTATTCTAATCGAGTGACCATTTTGCTATACTTTACACTTGAGTTTAATCATTAGCACAAATGCAACTTTGTGTTTGAAGTTGGTTGTTTACTGGGTGGGAATTGGCTTTCATGCACATTGTAAACATGAACTATGCTGAATCTATTTTTTTAAACACTAACAGAAAAGTAAAGCTGTGAGGAGGGGTTGTGAGTCATACTTGGGGTAGCTCAATCAACAGAGCACTTGCCCACAAAGCAAAGGTTCCGAGTTCAAGTCTCAGTCTGGCACACAGCTTTAATCTGCCAGCAAGTTGCATATCAGTACACACACTGTTTCTGAGTGAAAATCTCAATCTGGGAACAGAAAAATAAATTACCAGGAAAAGTAAGCCACAAAAGAACTAGGGTCTCTGAGAACAGATCCTTTGATTGAGAGAGTGGCGAAATAAATAAGCATGATTAAAAGTAAATATTTAACAAGGAAGTGTACAATTAGCACAAGTTGTTGTGAGGGTGCAGCATAAGAATATCTGATTTTTCAGCCCTAAGGTAAATTTGTGAACTACTACATCTCTTAGGAATCTTGCAGATTTGTCTGAAAAAATGTAAAACCACAATAACTCCCACTTACACAGAAATGTAAAATGAAGAGTTGTGAAAGCTTACACATTATTGCCACTGGATGTGCTAGAAGCACTTTAAACTGGATGAAAGCTGATAACGTCTCTAGAATCCTCATGATGTTGGGCTTCAAGGCAAATCAAAGAGGGGTACTTGTGTGGCCACAGCATCAGGCAGATAGCACCTGCAGAATTTCATCATACCATAAAAACAGAGTAACTGTTGAAAATTCTCTCATCCTTAGTTTGAAATGGCCAAACATCACAGAAGGTCACCAAATGTCCCCAAAATTTCACCTCTTTCTGCCTAAGCATACATTTATCTTTGCTGATGTGCAATCTGTAATGGGAAAGTTATCAAAAATAATCTGGAGATGTTTATTGTGTCCTATGACAGAACTGGAGAAAACTAACATACCATCCAGATAACCGAAGCAGAAAGGCAGGCCCAAACACTTTTTCAATGACATGCTACCATGTTTGAGCTGCATTCTTCAGGCCAGATGACATTCTGATGTAATCAAAGTGGCCAAAAAGTGTAGTCACTGCCATCTTCTGCAAATCTGTGAGTGCTGCTGGAACCTGGTGATATGGGTTTTGTGAATTGATAAAACTGAACAGCTAAGTGCCTGCTAATGGGGCTGTAAAGTCCTGGAAGTGTGGAACATGATAACCATCAGGAGTTGTCTGCATCTTTAAATTATGATAGTCCTCATAAGGATGCCAAGAACCACCTTTCTTCTTGAGGGCAGATACCCACAAACTATCTGAACGTCAAATAATCCTCGCAGCCATTAAGTCTGCAGATTCTTTCTTTGCTCTCACATACTTCTCAGCAGGACTTAATTTCAGCTGGAACAGCATTCTGGCACCTCCCATTGATTTTTAATGCACTTGAATTCAAGGTGGCACCAGAGATTAAAAATCATACATATGTATTAAATTGCAGCAGCAAGGTACTGTGCTTGTGTGTCTTGCGTTTGGTGTGTCTTGCGTTTGGTGTGTCTTGTGTTTGGTGTGTCTTGTGTTTGGTGTGTGTTTGTGTAATAGGGATCAAAGTAACACTGCTATGGGGACACATGGTTGCACCTATTATTTATTTTTAACCTCAGTTTTATTGTTGTGATAATAAGAAATTATGTTTTGTAAAAGGAAAAATGATTTTTTTATTGTAAGTTTTATCACAAGTTTTTAAAAATTGCTATTTTTATGGCTGGGTGGAGGTGGCAGATGTATCTAAGATTTTAAAAATTAAGCAGGTGCCAAACAGTGGGCTTTAAAAGTAACCGGTGGTGCCAGCATAGCTGGAATGTGATGTCTAGTGTTGTGTAGTATTCCTCTGAGTGGTGCAGACAGCTGTTTCACATCATCCTAGGTCACCTGGGGAGTAAGGTCATCATGTAACATACTTGAGGGCAACAGTGTGATCAGTAATTTGAGCTCATAACACAGAATTGTCTGCAATAAAAAAATGTTTTCTCTTCCTCAAATATCATTTCTTTTCCAATTAGTTTACTAACAGTGCCTATATTGTAAGAAGTTCTTTTAGTAATGATGATTTTCTGTTGACAGATGAACACATGGGTGTCCCTTCAAGTACTGCTGTGCATGAAACCACAATTTTTTTTTGTTTATGTGAACAGCTAATATGTTTGTAAACTGCATCACCATTCATTTGAAATTGATATTCCCATATGAACTTTTTAGTCTGAAAATGCTGTAGAAAATCCACCGCAGTAACAGGTTTGGTGACTAACAATTAGGAAGGTCCTGTGCAATTTCTTCATGAAACCTGAAGTCACCACATTGCTGCACTGTCGGAAAGTAGGTATCCTAGATTTATGCACAACAGTTGGTCAGGAGGTGACAGAAGATGGGTCTTCAAGTTTTACTATTAGAATACTGGCATCAAATTGCAGGTTAATTAAATAAATCTGTGCATTGCTAGTGTCTTGAATGTACAATCAGTGTATTGTAGGAAAACTGTGGAAAGCAGAATGTCAGTCTGACATGCCTGGCACAGTCATAACTAATACAAGGGAGAAATCCTCCATTTTGTGATTGAGCTGATGTCTACCAATTATGAAGTGAAAATTCTTGTAGAGGTGGTTTGTAGGCACTTTATATCAGAGCAGTCAGTCACACCTATTCCTGACTGCTGCACTCATTTAAGTAGTTGCCTGGAGGGGTGCATTTTATAGTCAGTTGTCCAAAGTCAGAATGGTGGCAACACTTTCTGGGGTGCTTGCTGATGTCACAGTGATTGGTCTATTGTTTGGCTGGGGGCTGCTAGAATTACCAATGGAGGGCACTGAAGTCATGCAGTAATGCCCTAACTTGTTCTGCTAGCAAGAGGAACCACACCAAAGAACTTATCAGTCAATAATAAGGCAAATATTTTCTATACTTTCTGTCTCGTTCTTAATGTTTGACTGTTGGCATCACCACAGATGGGAGCAACTAATAAAATTAAAAACAGGCTGCCACTAACTGACAGATGAATCATGGGTGGTACACAAGTACACAGAAAGATTTGATACGTGCATTTAAAAGTTCGTTCTCTCTCTCTCTCTCTCTCTCATGTGTATCTATGCACTGTCCACAATACATGCTTAGAGAAATGGTCACTTGCTATAATTCTTTATAAATGTAACATAGTCCTATTTATTAAGGCCATCCTCAGAGAGCTTGCATCACAGATGGCATTGTTGAGATCTTCACAAATCTCATAACCGAAGGCAGAAAGAGTGTGAATGTGAAATCAAGAGAGGTGTTGAGGGACAATAATACTATTGCTACTTTATTTTAATTATTGTATTACATTATACACAAAATAGAAAGAGTTGGAACACTGACAATTTTAATATCTTTCCAGTATACTGGTAGGGTACTTTAACAAAGATAATCGAAAAGCATACAGTTTGCTTATTCTTGTTTATAATTAAGATGGCACAACAAATTTTTTTCCAGAAACCTAATATCATTATAACTTGCGTGTATTCGTAAAATTTACTATATGGTTTTGAAAAGATTTGTGGTGTATACACCGAGTGTGTGTGTGTGTGTGTGTGTGTGTGTGTGTGTGTGTGTGTGTGTGTGTGTATGAGAGAGAGAGAGAGAGAGAGAGAGAGAGAGAGAGAGAGAGAGAGAGAGAGAGAGAATGTGAGAGAGAGAGAGAGAGAGAATGTGAAAGAGAGAGTGACAGTGTATGTGGCACAGAAGGGGGAAAGGGTCTCAGGGTGGAGAGACTTCCTTACTAACACATTGTCTATGTTGCAGCCTGCTGAGGCTCCGGGCTATGTGCTGTCCCAAGATGATCCATATCCCTCACAGCCTGCTGTTCCAAGATTATACCGCTTGCCTCCAGGTAATAGATATTTAGCTGTGATATTTATTCTTTATTCCTAAGAAAGCATCAAGGGTGAAAATACAAAACAGAAGGAACATTTATTTATGTGAAACCCAATATGCTGGGGAATTGTTCATGGACTTTCGTATTGCACATTCCTAGTTTTTTGGGATTTAAAAACGAACTGAAAGATAATAATTTTAGGTGAATGAAATTTTTAAAATAGTTCAGGTAATAAAAGTTATAGAATAGCTGCTGAAATTCAAAATAGTAACTGACTAAGTAGCAGTAAGGGCAGGAATAAACAGATGCTCATAAAATTTCCAATGACTTCATCTGCCAAAAGAGAAAGGGTTCAAAGAAGCAAGAATAAACTGAGTTCTCACTTGTCCTAATTTCCCCTCTCCCCTGATCTACATTCTTCTCACTTCTTCTAGTCCTTTCTTGCAAATGAAGGAAAGCTAATAATTCTGTTTTTGTCATTATCTTTCTATCTCTGCTGCTGCTTGGAAAGTATATATTTTTCTGTTATATTTAGTTGTAATTTCATTCTAATGACAATATACGTAAAATTGTAAATGAGAACATTTTTAGATGCAAGGGATGACACAAAAATCATTTGATGACAGAAGCATGCAGGCTAATTCTCACTTCTCTTAGTAAGTTACATGTGGCTCGTGGGTCATACAGAACTGAAACCATCTCATGCAGTTTATTAACAGTGATGGAGTTTATGTTTGGCAAACCTAAACTTCCCCAATTGCAGGTGTAGTAACATGGTTCACGTTTCCGTCGCACTTCAAAGTAGACCGGGAACTGTCTCATAGGCATGCCCGATGTGAACCGACTGGGCACGGCCTGTGCTGCCTGAGTTGTTGTTGTTGTTGTTGTTCTGCTGGCAGAGGTCGCAGCCGAATTCTCGCATGCCCTCTGGTGGACTGGACTATTTGCGACAACTACCGTCCGTGACGCGCCGTGCCGATGTGTGCCTCCCGCGATCTTTCTGGTGGCTACTGCACTCCTTCTTCGGGGAGGTGAAGCCACTGTGATCCACTGCATCGGAAGGTGGAGTGTCGTGCAGGAGTGAAGACCTCCACGTCCATCGGAAAGCTGGAGTCTAGGGGATCTGCCAACCCTCGAGCCGGAACTTTCGAATACGGCTGGAAGTGACCCACACGAAGAGGCCCCCGTCGTCCCACCGCCGGAGCCCAGGACAGAATGGGAGACAGGCCATCAAACTCTGGATCCTGGTCCACCCTGGGAGGGGCAAGACCCAGTGGCAGGGATGATGGGGAAGGGACAACCACAGGTGAACCAGCCTCCTGAGAAACCGGGCCTGCGATGGGGGCCAGCTCTCGCTGGGGCATCGCTAACGATTGTGATGCCGGTGCTGGAGCTACTGGAGACTGCCAAGGCTGAGAGCCAACGCAGTGCGGCGGAATCACAGGGGGGAGGGGTGGTAGTGTCCCCTGAGAAACCAACACAGGTGCCGGCAATGGGGAAGCCAGTGCCCGAGGGGTCGGAGGGTGGGTGCCCAAACGTGGACGTAGCTGATTTTGGTGATGACGTACCTCCCAGTCCCCCATCTGCAAGGTATAGAGCCGGCGGCCATGTCAGTGCAGGACCACCGCCGGTATCTAACGTGGATTGCGACCAAACCCACGTGCCCAGACCGACATACCCGGTGGAAAGTACTCCATTCTGCGAAGACAGGCAAGGACTGGGTTGGAGGAGGTGCAGCAGAGTCCTAGGTTGGCGCCCGTGGAGGAGCTCTGTGGGGCTGCATTCTCCCATAGGTGTGATCCGGCATACCGTCAGGAAAAACGTCAACGCCTCCTCCGCAGGAAATTCGTGCACATACTTTTTCATCTGCGTCTTAAATGTGCGCACCATGCGCTTGACTTCCCCATTCGATTGTGGATGAAAGGGGGGAGAGCAAATGTGCCGAATACTGAAGCACCTACAAAAATCCTGGAAGGTCTGCGACATAAACTGAGGTCCATTGTCCGAGACCAGGGTGACTGGCAGACCTTCCACAGAAAAGATTTTTGCTAGTGCATGGATTACAACTTCTGAAGTGGTTGAGGAGCAGCGAACCACATATGGAAATCAGGAATAAGCATCAATGACAATGAGCCAAAAGCCATTGAGAAACGGGCCCACAAAATCGATGTGCACACGTTCCCATGCCTGGGTTGCAGGCGGCCATGAAGAGAATGCTGTCCTGGGAGATGCCTGTTGGCTCGCACACTGGGAACAGGTGGCCAAGTGCTCAATTTCTCTGTCAATACTGGGCCATTACACATGTCTGCGAGCCAAGGTTTTAGTACGGGAAACACCCCAGTGCCCCTCATGTAATAACGTGAGGACTTCCCTTTGCAAACTTGCAGGAACAACCATGCAAGGAGCTGTATCATCGGTAGCCAGAAGGAGAACTCCTTCCAAGATGGAGAGGCGGTCTCGTAGAACAAAATAATTACGAAGAGGGTCCGAGACCTGGCCTGGAGGTCGGGATGACCATCCCTACTGAATGAGGCGAACTACTTGCCGGAGAACCAGGTCAGCTGCCATTTCCCTGGCGACTCTAGAACTAGTGATCGGGAAGCCATCAACTACTTGGTGGGACGCTACATCCAAATGAAAACATATATCTCTTCTCCATCGAACTTAGGATCCGGGCCCACCGGAAGACGGGAAAGAGTGTCTGCGTTGGCATGCTGTCTGGTAGGGCAAAAATGAATGTCATAATGGTACTTAGAGAGGAACAAGGCCCAGCGCTGTAGTCTGTGGGCCGCCCGATCCGGAATCGGAGAGGCGGCGCCAAATAACGATATTAACGGCTTATGGTCAGTGATTAACAAACTTCGTGCCATACAAGAAAAGGTGAAACTTGGTAACAGCGTAGACAATGGCCAAAGCCTCTTTTTCTACCTGGGAGTAATGGGCCTGTGTGGGACTAAGAGTTTTAGATGCTAACGCCGGTGGCTGCTCGGAACCATCTGCGTTGTGATGGGCCATGACCACCCCCACCCCATACTGTGAAGCATCTGTAGCCAGGACCAATGGCTTATGGGGGTCAAAAGTAGCCAAACACGGCGCTGACGTGAGGAGGCATTTCAGTGAGGTGAACGCTCGCTCGCATGCAGGCAACCAATCAAAAGGAACACCCTTGCGCAGAAGGCAGTACAGGGGGCGGGCGATGGTGGAAGCCCTGGGAATGAACCGGTGGTAATAGGCAATCTTGCCTAAAAAAGCTTTTAACTCCTTCAGCAAAGCGGGCCACGGAAGGTCGACGATACCTTGGACCAAACTTCCTAGCGGCTGGACGCCGTGCCGAAAGATTGTGTAGCCCACATACGCAATGAACGGTTGGAAGAAGTTTGACTTACGCAGGTTGCAATGCAAGCCCACGGACCTGAATTTGAGATAGACGGTGTGAAGGTTGTGCAAGTGTTCCTTCATGCTGCGGCCCGTAACAATTATGTCGTCCAGGTAATTAATACAATGAGGGATTGTCGACGTGATGTGCTCAAGATAACGCTGGAATATCGCCGGGGCACTGGATATTCCGAAGGCCAACCGCTGGTATTGGTAAAGGCTAAACGGGGTGTTGACAACTGCCAGCTGTTTGGAGTCCTCATCAAGAGGTATCTGATAAGCATCCGAAAGATCGATTTTCGAAAAATATTGGCCTCCCGCCACGGCGGAGAACAATTCATCAGCACGAGGCAAAGGATAGGTGTCCACCACCAATTGGGAATTAATGGTGGCCTTGACATCGCCACAAAGACGTAATTTTCTCGAGGGTTTCCTGACAATAACGAGGGGCGAAGCCCACTCACTAGAAGAAATGGGAAGAACGACCCCTAGGGCTGTCAGCCGGTCTAGCTCTTCTTTTACCTGAGGGCGGAGAGCCAAGGGGATCTGCCTCGCGCGTAGAAAACGTTAAGTGAGCTTCAAAGTCTGAAACACGCCCCAGGCCCTCCTCAAAGATATTCGGAAAGTCAGAGATCAAAGATTCCAATGATTGATAGGGAACGTCTTTGGAGACCAACTGTATGGTGTTAGTTATAGAAAAACCGAAAGCTTGAAAGGCATCCAAGCCATAAAGGTTAGCGGAGCTCGCATCACTGACAACAATAAAAGTAACAGGCCGAGTGACTGATTTGTAAGTCATGTCGGTAGTGAATTGACCCAGTAGGGGAATGAACTGTTTACCATAACCGCGTAGACGCCGGTAAACTGGCGCCAACGGGGGCGACCCAAGGTCAGAGTAAGTTTGTGCATTCAACAAAGAAACTGCCGCGCCCGTATCTACTTGCAGTTGTAATCGGCGCGACCGAACCGACTCCTCGATAAAGAGTTTGTGTGCCAGTGCGTCGGGAGCCTGGCCCGATGAAACTGCCTGAATGTCAACGTCCATGTCCTCTGGAACTGCGTCCTATTCTTTTGAGGCTGAGCGGCAAACTTTAGCAATGTGTCCTTTTTTATTACATATGCGACAAACGGCCCAACGCTGGGGGCACTCCGACCGATCGTGATGTATATAGCACGACGCACAGGACGGTAACAGGGGCCGGCGGCCGGAACTCCGTTTACGCGCCGTGCGGGAGCGGCCGTAACGGCCGGATTGTACCGCTCGCACGTCGTCCACCCCGGACACAGTGGACGCGGCTGCGCCGCCCTGAACCACCGCGACGTCGCACCACGCTTCCAACTGTTGACCGGCGGCGTGAGAGACTTCATACGATTGAGCAATGGACAGGACTTCCTCGAGAGAAGGGTCTTCTAACCGCAGGGCCCGTTGCTGGACCTCCCTATCAGGGGCCGAACGAACAATGACGTCGCGCACCAAAACGTGGGCATACGTCTCTCGCGACTGCTCCGTGACAAAATGACACTTGCGACTAAGACCGTATAGGGTAGCGGCCCACGCCCGGTAAGACTGATGGGGCTGCTTCTTGCATTGATAGAACTCGACCCTAGCCGCCACAACATGCGTGCGGCGGCGATAATATGAAGACAGCAATGAACACAATGCGTCAAAAGACAAGGACGAGGGTTCCTGCAACGGCGCTAGCTGCCGCAAAACTTGATACAGCGAGGGAGATATCCAAGACAAGAAAAGAGCACGACATACCTCCGCATCGGCAACATGAAATGCCTGGAAATGCTGCCGAAGGCGATGTTCATACGCGTCCCAATCCTCCGCCGTCTCGTCGTACAGGGGAAAGGGAGGAGGGAACTGCGCTGGAGCAGACGGCGTGGAGAGCAACGCCGGAAGCACTTGTTTCATGGTGGCCATGAGCTCCGTCTGCTGCTACACCAAAACCCGCACTAAATTCTCCATGCCGCGGAGAAGCTGCGAAGCCGGAACAACGACGCAACACGCGAAAGAACGACCCTACTCGTCGCCAATTGTGTAGTAACACGGTTCACGTTTCCGTCGCACTTCAAAGTAGACCGGGAACTGTCTCATAGGCATGCCCGATGTGAACTGACTGGGCACGGCCCGTGCTGCTTGTTGTTGTTGTTCCGCTGGCAGAGGTCGCGGCCGAATTCTCGCGTGCCCTCTGGTGGACGGGACTCTATTTGCGGCAACTACCGTCCGTGACGCGCCGTGCTGATGTGCGCCTCCCGCGATCTTTCTGGTGGCTACTGCAGCAGGCTTTTCAAAACTACCATTCTTCTGTAGCTGTAATCTCTAGGAAAGACTGGGGGACTAATGACCTATGCTGTTTAGTCACCCTTAAACATCCCAACAACCACCACCATCTAGGAATGACTCATTGTTTGGCATGACTTCACCACCTATGTTTTGAGAATGGCAAAAATCTCTGTAGAAAAGAACCTCAATGTATGCTGTGTAGTAACTAGGTGGATGGCTTTTTAAGTAGAACAGTCATCACTGGACAACTTCTAGGGAATTTCCTTAGTTGCATTCACATAGCTAGATACATAGAGCCTTAGTAGACTTGGCGTTTTTATAGCTCTTTGCATGACAAAAAATGAACCAATTGCTCAACCTTTAAACAATCTCAGCAGTTCAAGTGCACCATTGAACAGCATCAACACCCAAAAACCTATTAGGAGAAACGGGAACTGTAGTACACCGAATCTGGTGTTTAATGAGTTACTGTTTCTTAACTTAGGTGGGCCCTTGTTCATGGTAGAGTCTTTGAACAGGGCAGACTGGAATAGCTTACAGCCTTCGTTCAGTGTCATCTGGTGGCCAGGAAAACTTGGTTCAGTGGCATGCTTGACAGTAAAGGGGTGCCAAAATGGTCAGGGATGGTATGATAATAAACCTGCCTTGTACTCCTGGTTCACACTGCACTTCACTGCTCTATTTACACCAGACTGCATGCAGTATTCCAGGTGTTGATACAGGGTCGCTGAACCAGGTGTCCATCATCAGGCTTTGTACAGCCACAGTTGATGGAAGGACATCAAGGGAATGTGACTTACAAAGGCAATGCAAAAAAACACAGTAGTAATCCTCTTACTAAACAAACTATGACCAAATGATTAATGGAAAATCTCATATAAAGATGTGAAACAAATACTAACAAAGAGATAGAGGGGCTGGCCAGTACCTACCTCAGCTCAGTTCAGCCGATAGATACACAAAATAGAACAGAAAATTTTTATCCTAGCTTTCAGAACTTTGTTCCTTCATCAGGGAGGAGAGAGGGGAAAAAAGGAGAAGAAGGGAAAGTGGATTCAGTTACTCACAACCAAGGTTATGAAGCAACAGGGGAAAGGTAAACAGGGAGGGTAGCAAAGATGGAGGCATGGGTGTCAGAGGGAAGCCAAAGATATTCTACTGTAAGTACTGTGCCAGCTTCAAACCAAAGTGGATGCATACAGAAGTAAAGAGGTATATAATATAAACATATACACAACTTGTTGGATAAAAAGATGCATGAATGGCTAAAGAGGAAAGGGAAAGAGGAGAAGACTGAAGAGTAAATGGGAGTGAGGTTGGTTAACGTAGGTTCAGTCCAGGGGGATGGCGGGCTGAAAGGATGTGTTGGAGTGCAAGTTGCCATCTCTGCAGTTCCGAGGGACTGGTGTTGGGTGGGAGAAGCCAAATGGCACGTATGGTGTAGCAGGTTCCTAGGTCCCTACAATTATGCTGGAGGGCATGCTCAGCTACTGGGTATTGGACATCTCCTAGACGGACAGTTCATCTGCGCCTGTTCGTGCGCTCAGCCAGTTTAGTTGTCGTCATACCAATGTAAAAGGCTGTGCAGTGCAGGCATGTCAGCTGATAATGACATGTGTTGTTTCACATGTGGCCCTGCCTTGAATTGTGTATGTTTTACCAGTAGCGAGGCTGGAGTAGGTGGTTGTGGGGGGATGCATGGGGCAGGTTTTGCAGCAGGGTCAGTTACAGGCGTAGGAACTGCTGGGTAGAGAAGGTGGTCTAGGAATATTGTAGGGTTTGACAAGGATTTTACGGAGGTTAGGGGGGCAACAAAAGGCAACTCTGGGAGGTGTGGCGATAATATTGTCAAGGTATGATCTCATTTCAGGGCTTGACTTGAGAAAGTCGTATCCCTGGTGGAGTAATTTGTTGATGTATTTCGAGGCCTCGAGGCATAGAGTACAGATGCAGATGTAGGTGCAGTTTTATGGGTAAGTGTCAAACTATAAATCCAAAGGGTCAAAGTTCCATCTCCCATGTTCTTAGGATCTATTTCTGTTCATAATTGCTTCTTTCATCTATAGCTATGATTTGTGTATCTGAAAAATGTGAAGTTTCAGTGTGGCTTAGAGCCCAAGTTAAACCATAGGTTCCCGTATAAACTACTGGGAAATTCAGTACACAGAAAGGAAGAGCATACTATCATTAATAGGACCATGCCTATTACAGCACTGTATTGTTAAATCAACATAGGGCAAGTACACTTTCTAATACTGTGTACAGAAGATCAGTGGACGTTGAGGCTACAGGATACTGTTTGATGTGTCTGTTCTCAGATGGTGGCTCTGTGCCAGCTGGGGGTGTGGGTCAGCAACTGGCTGAGGATAGTGTACCTGTGCCACCACCTTACCTGCCACAGCCAGAGGACCTGCCAGAACCACAGCTGGTACCAACCACTGCATGGCGCTCAGAGCCTGAATGGCGTGCACACAACTCACGGATCATGTCAGCTGCTGCTGCTGCCGTGCACACTGCCAACCTGTGAGTATTCCACCATAACAGCAATTGTGCCATCAAAGTAACAGTAGGCTGCTTCTACTAAGACCTTAAATTCAAATTTTGTGTTGTCTAAGGTACGCAATCACAATTTAAAGAGACAAAGTAAGAAGTGATATTTCTCATTTATGTATTTTCACGTTTGTCCTTCATAGGTAAGCCCCACGTTGTCACCCAACAATGCCCTACAACATTACTGATTTGAGATACCTTTCTGATTGTTTCACAAGTTCCTAGAACAATAATCGCCTCATTGATGATTTCAGTGTCTGGCAACACTGTTGTTAATAGCCATCTCTTGGTGGCTTCCAAGGTGATACTGCTGTTTCCAGCCGCTCTGGACAGAGCAGCCAGAGATAGTGGTCATGGGTGCATAAGGTGTGACTGTGCGTGTGTTTTTATTTCTTTTCTGAAGGAGGATTTGGTCAAAAGCTCAATGTGTAATAATCTTTTTGTTGTCCCTGTCTGCAACTCAACATGTCATCTTTATGGTAAGTAACAATTCACCTTTTTTATAATTGTTTATATTCCAACCTGGGTGTTTCAGTGAACAGTACAGAGAATTCAGCAATACAAATGTGATTTAGGTATGTTCCATTATTATATATTCTTTCTTTTTCTTCCAGATTTGGGTTGTGAAGATTTACTTTAGAGCTGCCAAGAATAGCTTTTGTGATATGCAAGCTCCCTGAACGATTCCTCTTTCCATTCTGACTTTTCCACTATCCCAATGGAATGTAACAAAAACTGTGATACTGACATAAATATTCTCCATCGTACTAATGTCTTGTTGTTGAAGGCTGTGAATACAGATTTTGTTGAAACTGAATCAAAAAAATTTCAAACTATATAAATACCAGATAAAGTGATAATTTATATTCATTGGTTCATTCTATAATCTAGGTCATGCCATGTAAGTGGTTCATTGTGACACACACTTCTAAATAAATATGGATGGGAAAAGTGTGATACAGCTGTAACAGATTTTAGACTTTCAGGTCATTTCTACCAAATAATAATAGAAAAATCATGTTTAGAAAAAAATCATAAACTACAGTTCTACTAAACACCTTTGTCAAAATGCAAGATTTCTCAATATTTTCTAAAAAAAAAGTCAGGTTGAAGTGAATACAGAAATCAGGTAACTGCAAAATGGAACAATAACAAAATAAAAGATGTTCTAGGATCAACAAGAAATGTGGTTGACAAGCTAAACACTGGTGATGAAATCGATTGTGAATGTGGACTGGTGTATGTAGGCAAGACAGGATGGCCAATCAGCTCACTAATTGCAGACCATCGAAGATATATCTGTCTGGGACAATGCATCAGGTCAGCGTTGGTGGAACACCAGGGTGAGTGCAATAAAGAGGTAGTGTTCTGTGAAGCCCGGGTACTAGAGACACAGGCATTTACATTGTGGAGGAAGATTAGAGAGGTGACAGAAATAACCAAGAGACCTGCCACTGTGAATAGAGAGGACAGGTATAGGCTTCTGGCATCCTGGCTGCCTGCAAAGTAATTCACACAGGTATGCAGGAGACCACGGTGGCCATACATGCATAGAACACATACAGGCAGTGTGGTTTTAGTTGCCTGAGACTGCAGTCATGTATGTGAGTTGCATTTGCATGTGTGTGTGTGTGTGTGTGTGTGTGTGTGTGTGTGTGTGTGTGTGTGTGTGTGTACGTATGTGTGTCTATTGTTGACAAAGGCCATTGGCCGAAAGCTTTAAGTGTGAAAATCTTTTTGTTGTGCCTATCTGTGACTCAGCATCTTGGCTATATGGTGAGTAATGACTTCCCTTCTCAGAATATTGATGTAGAACGTTAATAACATTTGTTTTTTTTAAAAAAAGCTTTAAGCATTTTCACATAAAAAATTAGAGGCATTAATTTTCAGCACCCACTTGTATGTGTGTATGTATATGTATGTATGAATCTACACTGAGGTGACAAAAGTCATGGGGTAGCGATATGAACATATACAAATGGTGGTAGTATCGTGTACACAAGGTATAAAAGGGCAGGGTATTGGTGCAGATGTCATTTTTACTCAGATGGTTCTTGTGAAAGGGTATACAGCATGGTTATGGCTTCACAACAAGAATTAACAGACTTTGAACGAGGAATGGTAGTTGGGGATAGAAGCATAGTCCAGTGAAACTGTCAGAAAAAAAGCCTGTACCTTGCAAAAGGTGGGGTAGAAGATTTAATTTTTTTAACTCGTTCATATTGTTGGAAAGGTTAGAAAACCAAGTTTTGCCAACAAAATTTCTCTTGGGAAAACTTTCTGCAGTCAAAAAACTTCGAGAATTTCGGACTTTTTTCAGTTTTTTTCAAAATATCTCAATTTCATTTGCTCCTATCGCTTTGACGTCTATTTTCTTTTTTTGAAGAACACAAAATTCTCTACAAATTTGATTCTTACCATTTTTTTCTACTCCCAGTATCTAAGGCGCTACAGCGCCTCAAAAAATACCAATTTTTCAAATTTTGAGCATAGTGGCAAGATACCTAATTTTTGAACACTATTTTCTCAGTTTCTGTTTGTGTAGTACAAATACATTATACATCATGTTGTAAGTTGGAATTTACCACCTCACTTTCAGGTATTCAATTTCTCTGTATGCAACATGAGGATTGCTGGGCACCCAACTATTGTGATTCTTACATCACTACCTCAAGTTCACTATGGGCCCCTCAATCCAACAAGCTCCAAAATGTTGCAGGAGCATTCTTCAACCTATGTGGCATCCTCCAGTACTGATAATGACCCCAGGTTCCTGGCAATGCTCTCTGCAATCTGCCCTACAGAACTACCACCATCTGATGGAATTCACTTCTTAAATTAATTTTGAGAAATACTGGCTCTGTCCCAAGTTATTGATTATCTCCGTTATGTTGGGTACGGGGTATGCATCCGCCACTGTCTCATTATTAAGGTGATGGTAATCACAGCAGAATCTGCACTTCTTAGAAATGTCTGTAGGCGCAGTCACAATATTTGCTTCTCCAAGGACTATTGCCCTCTTCTATTATTCCATCAGCCAACTGCTGGTTAATAAACTCCATAACCAGTTGTAGATATCAAGGTATCTAATAGAGTTTTCAGTACACTGGTGTTTCATTTGTGGGAATTAGGTGCTGTGTTATGGACATTGCTGGCAATGGACCCTGAGGAAAAAACAAGTCTTTGAACTCCAACTATAATTCCCCTGTTTGCACTCTCTCTACCCCATGTAGATGCTCCATCTTCTTACATAATGCAGTCTTAGCAGCAGCCAGTGGGTGCTCACGGTATACAGCCTCTGTACACCAATCCTTCTCCTCCAGAACATCTAAACTTGCTACTAACATCTCCTTCATCAACTTCACTTCTTTGGCACCAAAATTATGGAGATTTATGCCTTCCTGCCACCTCTCTAGCACACAGTCATGCGAATCAAGCCTCAGTGTATTAGTACACAATTTTATCAGATTGCCCAGTATGATAGACTCACCCAACAGCAGCTCTACACTAGCAACAGCCTTCCCTTAACTAAAATGTTTTTTTCATTAAGTTCTGCTACACATTGCCAAAGGTCAATTTTGTCATGATGTTGATACAAAAAGTCTAACCCTAGGATCATGCTGCAACCCTTGCTTATATGAGGCACTATTTACACATTTTGCTTAAACTGCACTGACTCCAATTGAATACCTACCCTCCACTGACCCCAATGGCCTTGTATCATTACCTCCCACCCCATGCAACCTACAGTGTGATGGTTTATATCACCTCTGACCCACTCGCTGTGTACAGGGATAGGTGCATGTGCCCCTACATCCTACAAAAACTCATACTTCTTGTCCCTTATAATATCTATTATTGCACATTCCACCTCTGCATACATACTTGTTGCTTCTAACAAGGAACCCCTTGAGTGCTAGGTGGCAAGTTCAGCCTTTAGGAAGGCTCATTTGAAAGTATTGTGTTAACAATTACAAAAGGAAAAATATTAGCTGCTAATGACTCACCATGTGCATCAGGAGGGCAGCAGAAACTGAGTGCTTGGGAGGTGAGGGTATTAACCTTCTGTGGGATGTATGCATTACACTTCACAATATGGACATAATTGACACCCAAGAAATATTCAAAACAAACAATTAACATGCAACATGAGCACTGAATGAAAAATGGTATGCCACAGTGTTCAAAAAGTTTCGCACCATCAAGATCGAAGGTGAACCTATAAACTGTGCAGGACATTCAGCTAGGTATCCACTTTTAAAGAATGCATATAGAATCATACTGGTGTAATGAGGTGATGAGAACTGATGGAATGCAATGGCATGCATCCAAATGTGAAACAGTCTGTCATGGAGCTTATCATGAAACTGGCTATCCCTTAAGGCATAGTACGATAATAAGTGATTCATAGGCATGGAAAAACGCGACATCCGGAGGCTGAATTTGTCTAGTTCCAGGTGGTGTGAACTGCACTGTCTCACACTTTTCAGGAGGGATAGTTAGCTCTAAAGGTGTATAATTTTTATAAGCTGACCAGGAATCAAGGAAAAGCAAGTTGGGCTTCTTTCTGATGAAACAACTATTGTTGTAGATATAATGCAATGTTTGCTTTGTTTATCATTGCCATTGCTCTGCTTTGTATCAACACCACTAGCACTGTACCACTGTTGTGAGTCACTTGTCAACTAAGCAGTTCAACTATGCTCTGTAGCCCCATGCTGTGCTCACCATTGGATACCTTATGACCCCTGTCGCCATTAGCAGCCAATACTTTGGTTGCATGGTGGACAATAGTGTGGCATCGAATGCGTTAAACATCATTGGCCTTTTGCTGCCTTGCACTCAAAGTGTTCCTTGTAAGTCTAATGTGAACATCTTTTGGCAGGCTTTGGGTTCCCCCTTGTGTTTAATAGCTGCTTATTTCTTCCCTGTCCACATCTATCACAGTTGTCAAAATTCCATTGCTGACACATATGAACTCTCCCCCACTGAAACTAGCCGCACTGCCTCTGCACATGCATTGCCCATTCACATTTGTAACTTCTTACATTAGTGGAGAACATGCCACGTCTATCACATACACCTGTTGACATAGCAATCTCATGACATTCCATTCTTAGCAGAATTGAACCATTTGAAGCACCTGGGTGTAGCCTTCTTGACATATCATGTGATAAGCCTCTTAGGAAAGTGTTGATTGCTCTTTGTTCAGCTTCCTGCAGCAAAATTTTATTTCATTCATTATTCTTCCCCACCTCAAGTGTACCCACATCCACTTTTCTCATCCTATCAGCAAAATCTTTAATGTTTCCCGATGCCTCTTTGCAGTGGTAATCAATCACTCCAAGGGAACATAGCACAGTTTTGTTCCTTATGCCTCTGCAGAAGGTCCCTCTTCACTTGTTCATGTTTCACTGCATTCCTCAGCGCCTCTCTTCGTCTTACAGAGGTTTAACGTCTTCCAATAGATGTAATTTTTCCACCTGTAATAACTGCTGATGTCATCACGTTCTCCACCAATGATACCACATCCACATCCTTCTGGAAAAGGCAACGATTAGGCTAGCGGCAGCTGGATCTACCTCACTCTTGTTACTGGAGCGATACTGTTTGTCATCCTGAGCTGCATTTTGCCCCCATAACTTCATGTTATCTGTGACAGCTGTGTTACATTTTCCATAAAAAGACATACTGCCCCACATCCCTTGACTCTGCTACTGTGACACCTTTTGCCCACAGTTACCCACAGTACACACATCAAAAATATACAAGAATTCAGACTAAAAATTACCAATAAATTACACTATACACCTTATTAACCATCTAGACTCCCTACATTGCCACATAATGTGATCACAACAGTGGCACATCAAACAAGTTACTGACACTGACTCTGTGCACAGTGCAGTATGCCCAATGAGACTACACTGTTCGCATGTAAGAGGCACCAAGTACTGCTCCTTGCAGTTACCCTGACATTCAAATGATTAGCCAGTTTCTCTGCCCTTAACAAAGTAACCTTTAAGTTATGGTGACACTCTGACCTAGACTCAATGTCTGTCACACGTACCAAAAATAACCAACAGTTCTTTCGCCCACATCACTGTGTTAACACTGCAGGCCATTGTCCACATATCAATCTGCATGAATGATGAACCATCTGCTGCCCACTGAAGATGGTCCTCCTATGTCTGGCATCAACTGTAGCTAACCCAAGAGGTGGTGGGTAGTTCCAGTTCAGGATGGTGGACAATGAAATGCTGGTGCGGGATTGCAGGCTGGTGATGCCCCAGAGAGACTTTTTTTTTTTTAATAATACATCATGTTTTTTCAGAGCAAGGTGATACCACAACCTCCACTGCACACGGAGAAGGCTGTGTGACCTAGTAGATGACAGCCAGTGTCCGGCCAGCTGGTTGCAACACACGTACCCAGCTTTGCTTAAGCCTGTGCTCAGAATGAGACCCATGACTCCGTTGTGTGAGTTGCACCACAAGCGCCTTACATCAGCAGTACTTAATGCTGATCTTGCTACTGTAGCTCGGCAATGAATGGGTCCACCCTAGCAGTGATGGTGGAAGACGACTGCTGTGCATGGGATATGACCCACCGTCCCCTGGGCAGGAGTCTGCTTTGTGAGGATGGCCTTCTGCACCACAGCACTAAGTCTGGGAATGGACTAAGTATAGGAAATAGGTACCATGACAAGAAACAACCTATGACTGCTGCTGGCTGCTCCGTGTTGATCTCCTCTTATGGTGTAACCCCCACATCTTGGTAGAACTGCTGGGCTGCAAATGATGCTGCTGCCAAAATGCAGCTACTTATACAAAACTGTTACGCCAATGTGCTACTTCTAGTCACGTACTCAATGACATCACTGGGGCTTGTTGTTGGAGAAATCCCCTTGCCTGTACTGCAAGAACATGCATTACCGCCCTGATGGCAGGTTCACCAAGCGAGGCCACCCTGTCACACTGTAATTCAACAGCTCTGTTGTTATAACCAAAATGACAATGCATTGCGCTCACGAGCTACCTGCAGCTGCTGCACAGCAGCACACAGCCCTACAGATATGCCCATAAAATGGTAGCGGCACTACAGAGCTAAGTGCATCGTTTCCACGTAAACCATGTTATGAATAAACGTTGGTTCAGCAGTAGTGGTTCCTTTATTATGCTACATGTCATTACAAGAACAGCATGCGATTACCGTTGCGGGTCAAGGGAAAGGCTAATTCTAATAGGCAGAATATGCACGGTCCAGTCACGTTAATGTGACCACCACCTGTGTTCGATGTCAAAACGAGCAATAACCACTCACAGACGGCCGGTGGTAGCGCTAGCAGTGAAGTGCACATAAAGTGTGTTGGGGGACACGGAAAAAGGTGGAGAAGTGATCGTAATGTGGAAACTGAAAGATTTATCTGATGTCCAAAAGGGCATGATCATTGGCTTCCGGACCAAGGGTGGAAGCACTTCCGAAACGGCTAAGTTTTTAAACTGTTTGCGTGTCTCTGTTCTTAAAATATTCTGTACATGGCAGAATGGTACTACCCAAAACTAGCGCTGTGTGGTGCACCACGGGCTAGCGATGACAGGTATGAACAACGGCTGTGGCGACGTGTACAGGCGAACAGACGTGTAGCTATTGAGTAACTAACCATGCAGATGAACCAAGCAGTTACCAACAGTGTCTGCTCAACCACTGTTCAGCGAAAGGTGCTGCATATGGGCCTCTGCAGCAGATGCCTTCTCTGCGCGATGGCGATGGAAATACTATCGACGACAGTGCTGCCAAAGCAGTCTTCCGAAATTCCTTCACGAAAGAAGACGAAGTAAAAATTCCAAAATTCGAATCAAGAACAGCTGCCAACATAAGTAACTTAGAAGTAGATATCCTCGGAGTAGTGAAGTAACTTAAATCGCTTAATAATAGCAAGCCTTCCAGTCCAGACTGTATACGAGTTACGTTCCCTTGAGAGTATGCTGATGCACCAGCTCCATGCTTAACAATCATACATAACCGTTCGCTCGACGAAAGATCCGTGCCTAAAGACTGGAAAGTTGCACAGGTCACATCAATATTTAACATAGGTAACAGGAATAATCACCTACATTACAAGCCCATATCATTAACGTCGATATGCAGCAGCATTTTGGAACATATATAGTGTTCGAACGTTACGAATTATCTCGGAAAAAAAAACCGGTCTATTGGCACACAGTCGATACGGATTTAGAAAACTTCGTTCTTGTGGAACGCAACTAGCTCTTTACTCACACGAAGTGTTGACTTCTATTGGCAAGGTACTTCAAATTCATTCCGTATTTCTAGATTTCCACAAGGCTTTTGACACTGTGCCACATAAGCGGTTTGTAGTGAAATTGCGTGCTTATGGAATTTTGTGTCATTTATGTGACTGGATTTGTGATTTCCTGCCAGAGAGATCACAGTTCGTAGCAATTGACGGATAGTTATAGAGTAAAACAGAAGTGATTTCTAGCATTTCCCAAGCTAGTGTTATAGGACCTTTGCTGTTCCTTATCTATATAACGATTTGGGACACAATCTGAGGAGCCGTCGTAGGTTTTTTGCAGATGATGATGTCGTTTATCGACTAATAAAGTCATCAGAAGATCAAAAGAGATTCCAAAACGATTTAGAAAAGATATCGGTATGGTGCGAAAATTGGCAATTGACCCTAAATAATGAAAAGGTCATTTACATGAGTGCTAAAAGGAATCCCTTAAACTTCGGTTACAGGATAAGTCAGTCAAATCTAAAGGCCGTAAATTCAAGAAAATACCTAGGAATTACAATTACGAACAGCTTAAACTTGAAGGAACACAAAGAAAATGTTGTGGAGATGGCTAACCAAAGTCTGCGTTTTACTGGCAGGACACTTAGAGAATGTAACTGATCTACTAAAGAGACTGCGAAACCTACACTTGTCCGCCCTCTTTCGGAATACTGCTGTGCGGTCTTTGATCCTTACCAGTTAGGATTAACGAAGTACATCGAGAAAATTGAAAGAAGAGCAGCACATTTTGTACTATCGCGGAAGAGGGGAGAGACTGTGACTGACATGATACAGGATTTGGGGTGGACATTATTAAAACAGGCGTTTATCGTCGCGGCGGGATATTCTGGCGAAATTTGAATCACAAACCTTCTCCTCCGAATGTGAAAATATTTTGTTGACGCCGACCTACGTAGGGAGAAACGATCACCGTAATAAAATAAGGGAAATCAGAGCTCGCACGGGGAAGGTATAGGCGTTCGTTTTTTCCGCGCGCAGTTGTAGATTGGAATAGCAGAAAATTATTGTGAAAGTAGTGTGATGAGCCCTCTGCGAGGCACTTAGGTGTAATTTGCAGGGTAACCATGTAGATGCAGATGTGATGTACCCACGTTAACTGCCGTTCATCGGCTACGAAGACTGGAATTTGCACGCCGATATCACAATTGAACGTCCACCGACTGCGGACAGGTGGCCTTTTGGGGGAGGTGAATCACGTTTCATGCTCCATTGGACAGATGGCTATTGGCGTGCATGGATGAAACATCTGAACGCAGACGCCCTGCAACAACTGTCGGAAAGATCCAGGCCAGAGAGTATTCTCGTCATACCAGAAGGCGCAATGGAGCAAACAGATATGCGTTTATCCCTGAGGACAATATCCACCCTTACATGCAGTTTGTTTTTCATCGACATAATGACATTTGTTGTTGTTGTTGTTGTGGTCTTCAGTCCTGAGACTGGTTTGATGCAGCTCTCCATGCTATCGTATCCCGTGCAAGCTTCATCTTCCAGTACCTACTACAACCTACATCCTTCTGAATCTGCTTAGTGTATTCATCTCTTGGTCTCCCTCTACGATTTTTACCTTCCACGGTGCCCTCCAATACTACATTGGTGATCCCTTGATGCCTCAGAACATGTCCTACCAACTGATCCCTTCTTCTTGTCAAGTTGTGCCACAAACTCCTCTTCTCCCCAATTCTACTCAATGCCTCCTCATTAGTTATGTGATCTACCCATCTAATCTTCTACATTCTTCTGTATCACCACATTTCGAAAGCTTCTATTCTCTTCTTGTCCAAACTATTTATAGTCCACATTTCACTTCCATACATGGCTACACTCCATACAAATACTTTCAGGAAAGACTTCCTGTCACTTAAATCTATACTCGATGTTAACAAATTTCTCTTCTTCAGAAACGCTTTCCTTGCCGTTACCAGTCTACATTTTATATCCTCTCTACTTCGACCATCATCAGTTATTTTGCTCCCCAAATAGCAAAACTCCTTTACTACTTTAAGAGTCTCATTTCCTAATCTAATTCCCTCAGCATCACCCGATTTAATTCGACTACAGTCCATTATCCTCGTTTTGTTTTTATTGATGTTCATCTTATATCCTCCTTTGAAGACACTGTCCATTCCGTTCAGCTGCTCTTCCAGGTCCTTTGCTGTCTCTGATAGAATTACAATGTCATCGGCGAACCTCAAAGTTTTTATTTCTTCTCCATGGATTTTAATACCTACTCCGAATTTTTCTTTTGTTTCCTTCACTGCTTGCTCAATATACAGGTTGAATAACATCGGGGAGAGGATACAACCCTGTCTCACTCCCTTCCCAACCACTGCTTCCCTTTCATGCCCCTCGATTCTTATAACTGCCATCTGGTTTCTGTACAAATTGTAAATATCCTTTCGCTCCCTGTATTTTATCTCTGCCACCTTCAGAATTTGAAAGAGAGTGTTCCAGTCAACATTGTCAAAAGCTTTCTCTAATTCTACAAATGGCATCTATCAGCAAGATAATGCAACGTGTCACACCTCACAGTGTACGTGCAAGGTTCGAAGAGCACCGAGATGATTTTACTGTTCTCCCCTGGCCACCAGACTCTCCGGATTTAAACCCAGTCGAGAATTTGTGGGACCGCCTCAACTGGGCTGTTCGCGGTTTGGATCCTGAACCGAGAAAGGCAGTGCAGCTAACCATGGCGCTAGGGTTGTCATGGTTCCACATCCATGTCGGTACCTTCCAAAACTCTATGCACTTTTCCTGCACGTCTCGTGGCAGTCTGCGCTGCTGAAGTTGGTTATTCAGGCTTTTTTGACAGTTGGTCACATTAATGTGCCTGGACAGTGTAGGAAGACGAGGCATAGGAGAACTGCATCTACATCTACATTTACACTCCGCAAGCCACCCAGCGGTGTGTGGCGGAGGGCACTTTACGTGCCACTGTCATTACCTCCCTTTCCTGTTCCAGTCGCGTATGGTTCGCGGGAAGAACGACTACCGGAAAGCCTCCGTGCGCGCTCAAATCTCTCTAATTTTACATTCGTGATCTCCTTGGGAGGTATAAGTAGGGGGAAGCAATATATTCGATACCTCATCCAGAAACGCACCCTCTCGAAAGCTGGACAGCAAGCTACACCGCGATGCAGAGCGCCTCTGTTGCAGACTCTGCCACTTTTTGAGTTTGCTAAACATCTCCGTAACGCTATCACGCTTACCAAATAACCCTGTGACGAAACGCGCCGCTCTTCTTTGGATCTTCTTTATCTCCTCTGTCAACCCGACTAGGTACGGATCGCACATTGATGAGCAGTACTCAAGTATAGGTCGAATGAGTGTTTTGTAAGCCACCTCCTTTGTTGATGGACTACATTTTCTGAGGACTCTCCCAATGAATCTTAACCTGGCACCCGCCTTACCAACAACTAATTTTATATGATCATTCCACTTCAAATCGTTCCGTACGCATACTCCCAGATATTTTACAGAAGTAACTGTTACCAGTGTTTGTTCCGCTATCATATAATCATACAATAAAGGATCCTTCTTTTTGTGTATTCGCAATACATTACATTTGTCTATGTTAAGGGTCAGTTGCCACTAACGTATGTTTCCAGGTTAATTCTTAAACTATCTATATTTCTTGCTTCCATCTCCGCTTCATCTCCCAGTAATTGTGCTGCCTGTATGTCCGCAGCCTCGGCGGGGCCATACGACGCCACACTCTAGTTACAGCCCCGTCGGCATGTCAGACGCGTAATCTAAGACACAGTATAGCGATGTCAGTTGCTGTACGCGCGCCGGTGGTGACTGGCCGGCAGGTCGGACACGGCGACGCGCCAGTGCATGGAGCGGTCGGCGGCGACGACGGACGCGTCGCAGCGGGCGTCCACGGAGCAGCTGCGGGCGCGCGCGCACTCGCTGCACTGCGCGCTGGGCGAGCTGTCGCGCGCGGCCGATGCGGCGGCCGGCGAGCTGTCGCAGCTGCTGGCGACGCGCCGCCGCCTGCGCGCCGCCCTCGACGCCCTGCGGCTGCCCGCCTGCATCGTCGCCGAGTGCCTCGACCGCCGCAGGGACCGGCCCGGCGCCGAGCTCGTCGCCGACTGCGCCGACCGCGAGCTGCGCAAGGTCTTACACCTCTTCCTACTGTTGTTGTTGTTGTTGTCCAGAGACTGGTTTGATGCAGCTCTCCATGCTACTCTGTCCTGTGCAAGCTTCTTCATCTCCCAGTACCCACTGCAACCTACATCCTTCTGAATCTGTTTAGTGTATTCATCTCTTGGTCTCCCTGTATGATTTTTACCCTCCAGGCTGCCCTCCGATACTAACTTGGTGATCCCTGGATGCCTCAGAACATGTCTTTCCAACCGATCCCTTCCTCTAGTCAAGTTGTGCCACAAATTTCTCTTCTCCCCAATTCTATTCAATACCTCCTCATTAGTTATGTGATCTACCCATCTAAGCCCGCTCAGTTGGCCGTGCGGCCTAACGCACGGCTTTCCGGGCAGGAAGGTGCGCCTGGTCCCCGGCACGAATCCGCGTGGCGGATTTGTGTCGAGGTCCGGTGAACCGGCCAGTCTGTGGACGGTTTTTAGGCGGTTTTCCATCTGCCTCGGCGAATGCGGGCTGGTTCCCCTTATTCCACCTCAGCTACACTATGTCGGCGATTGCTGCGCAAATAAGTACTCCACGTACGCGTACACCACCTTTACTCTACCACGCAAACATAGGGGTTACACTCGTCTGGTGTGAGACATTCCCTGGGGTGTCCACTGGGGGCCGAACCGCAGCCAGCCGGGGTGGCCGAGCGGTTCTAGACGCTACAGTCTGGAACCACGAGACGGCTACGGTCGCAGGTTCGAATCCTGCCTCGGGCATGGATGTGTGTGATGTCCTTAGGTTAGTTAGGTTTACGTAGTTCTAAGTTCTAGGGGACTGATGACCTCAGAAGTTAAGTCCCATAGTGCTCAGAGCCATTTGAACCATTTTTGAACCGCACAATAACCCTGGGCTCGGTGTGGGGCGGCAGAGGGATGAAATGTGCTGCGGTAGTCGTCGTGGGGTTGTGCAAGAAAATGAAAGTTTTTGGAAAAACCGAAAGTAAGAAATTTTCAGTTTTTTGACTGCAGAAAATTTAGCCAAGATAAATTTCATTGGCAAAACTCGGTTTTCCAATCCTTCCAGCATTAAGAACGAGTTAAAAAAATAAAATCTTCTACCCCGCCGTTTTCAAGGTATAGGCTTCGATGTTGTATACGCTTTTTTCGTCTTCCCGACAACTGGACTGGTCTGTACTCATTTAAAGCAAATTGAAAATATTTGCACTAATATGAAACATGAACAATAAGAGTCCTAACACATTTCCATTGGGCATGATGATTCTTTCATCCAAGGTAACATACTACGTCCTCTCTATCAAGAGATCCGCAACCCAATCACAAATTTTGTTTGATACCCCATTTAATTGTAACAGAAAGTGTATAAATAACTTAAATGTCATTACTCGATATTACCGGGTACTGTGCACGCCAGCGATTGAATTATGCTGGGAACTGCTAAGTCAATGAAACTACACTGAACGAATGTGCAAGTTTTCATGCGTTCACTTCTACGCACTCGCTGGCTACAGTAAATATTAAAACGAAGCATCTTTTAGCGTCATCTCCTCTTTTCGAAATTTCGACATTGCGTAGTCAATTCCGATGTCTGGTGTACTTCACGATTTATGCCTGAAGGTACGGTACGGTGCTCCCATGAAATAAATCTGTTGTCTTTAGATCCTTCGTAAATCATTCATCATCATCATCATCATCATTTCAGACTGATTATGCCTTTCAGCGTTCAGTCTGGAGCATAGACCCCCTTATAAAATTCCTCCATGATCCCCTATTCAGTGCTAACATTGGTGCCTCTTCTGATGTTAAACCTATTACTTCAAAATCATTCTTAACCGAATCCAGGTACCTTCTCCTTGGTCTGCCCCGACTCCTCCTACCCTCTACTGCTGAACCCATGAATCTCTTGGGTGACCTTGCTTCTCCCATGCGTGTAACATGACCCCACCATCTAAGCCTGTGCGCCCTGACTGCTACATCTATAGAGTTCATTCCCAGTTTTTCTTTGATTTCCTCATTGTGGACACCCTCCTGCCATTGTTCCCATCTACTAGTACCTGCAATCATCCTAGCTACTTTCATATCCGTAACCTCAACCTTGTTGATAAGTTAACCTGAATCCACCCAGCTTTCGCTCCCATACAACAAAGTTGGTCGAAAGATTGAACGGTGCACAGATAACTTAGTCTTGGTACTGACTTCCTTCTTTTAGAAGAGAGTAGATCGTAGCTGAGCGCTCACTGCATTAGCTTTGCTACACCTCGCTTCCAGTTCTTTCACTATGTTGCCATCCTGTGAGAATATGCATCCTAAGTACTTGAAACCGTCCACCTGTTCTAACTTTGTTCCTCCTATTTGGCACTCAATCCGTTTATATTTCTTTCCCACTGACATTACTTTCGTTTTGGAGATGCTAATCTTCATACCATAGTCCTTACATTTCTGATCTAGCTCTGAAATATTACTTTGCAAACTTTCAATCGAATCTGCCATCACAACTAAGTCATCCGCATATGCAAGACTGCTTATTTTGTGTTCACACATCTTAATCTCACCCAGCCAGTCTATTGTTTTCAACATATGATCCATAAATAATATGAACAACAGCGGAGACAGGTTGAACCTTGTCTTACCCCTGAAACTACTCTGAACCATGAACTCAATTTACCGTCAACTCTAACTGCTGCCTGATGTCCATGTAAAGACCTTTTTAATTGCTTGCAAAAGTTTGCCTCCTATTCCATAATCTCGTAGAACAGACAATAACTTCCTCCTAGGAACCCGGTCATATGCCTTTTCTAGATCTATAAAGCATAGATACAATTCCCTGTTCGACTCATAACACTTCTCCATTATTTGCCGTAAGCTAAAGATCTGGTCCTGACAACCTCTAAGAGGCCTAAACCCCCACTGATTTTCATCCAATTGGTCCTCAACTAATACTCGCACTTTCCTTTCAACAATGCCTGAGAAGATTTTACCCATAACGCTGATTAAAGAGATACCTCTGTAGTTGTTACAATCTTTTCTGTTTCCATGTTTAAAGATTGGTGTGATTACTGCTTTTGTCCAGTCTGATGGAACCTGTCCCGACTCCCAGGCCAATTCAATTATCCTGTGTACCCATTTAAGACCTGATATTCCACTGTATTTGATGAGTTCCGACTTAATTTCATTCACCCCAGCTGCTTTATTGCACTGCAATCTATTGACCATTTTCTCCACTTCCTCAAATGTGATCCTATTTCCATCATCATTCCTATCCCTTTCTACCTCGAAATCTGAAACAATACTGATCGTATTTTCACCTACATTGAGCAACTCCTCAAAATATTCCCTCCATCTGCCCAAGGCATCCACAGGATTCACCAGCAGTTTTCCTGACCTGTCCAAAATTCTTGTCATTTCCTTCTTACCTCCCTTTCGAAGACTGCTAATTACACTCCAGAATGGTTTTACAGCAGCTTGACCCATAGTCTCCAACCTGTTTCCAAAGTCTTCCCAAGATTTCTTCTTGGATGCTGCAATTATCTGTTTGGCTTTGTTTCTTTCTTCAACATAACTTTCTCTGTCTACCTGAGTTCTAGTATGAAGCCATTTTTTATACGCCTTCTTTTTCCTTTTACAGGTTGCCTTGACTGTGTCATTCCACCAAGCTGTTTGCTTCATCCTACTTTTACACACTACTGTTCCAAGACATTCTTTAGCCACTTCTAGTACTGCGTCCCTGTACCTTGTCCATTCCTTTTCCAATGACTGTAATTGACTACATTCAACTAACTGGTACCTTTCTGAGATCGCTGTTATGTACTTCTGTCTGATTTCCTTATCCTGAAGTTTCTCCACTCTTATCCTCCTACATATGGACCTGACCTCCTGCACTTTCGGCCTCACAATCCCAATTTCACTGCAGATTAAATAATGATCAGTGTCATCAAAAAATCCCCTGAATACACGTGTGTCCCTCACAGCCTTCCTGAATTCCTGATCTGTTATTATATAGTCAATGACAGATCTGGTTACCCTGCCTTCCCAAGTATACCGGTGAATGTTCTTATGTTTTAAAAAGGAGTTTGTGATTACTAAGCCCATACTGGCACAGAAATCCAAGAGTTGTTTCCCGTTCCTGTTGGCCTCCATATCCTCTCCAAATTTACCCATAACCTCTTCATACCCTTCTGTTCGATTTCCAATCCTGGCGTTAAAATCACCCATGAGCAGAACACTGTCCTTGTCCTTTACTCTAACAACTACATCACTGAGTGCCTCATAAAAACTATCCATCTTATCTTGATCTGTCCCTTCACAATGCGAATATACTGACACAATCCTAATTTTCTTGCTGAACACTGTCAAATCTATCCACATCAGTCGTTCGTTTACATACCTTATTGCAACTAAGCTGGGTTCCATTTCTTTCCTGATGTAAAGCCCTACACCCCATTGTGCTATTCCTGATTTGACTCCTGACAGGTAGACCTCGTATTCTCCCACTTCCTCTTCTTTCTCACCCCTTACCCGAATGTCACTAACAGCTAAAACGTCCAGCCCCATTTTACTTGCAGCCTCTGCCAGCTCTACCTTCTTCCCAGAGTAGTCCCCATTGATATTAATAGCTCCCCATCTCATTACGATTTGTTTGCCAAGTCGTATCTTAGGAGTCCCTGGTTTGTCAGTTAGAGGTGGGACTCCGTCACCTCCAAAGGTCCGAGGCATTTTGCTCTGATTATTGCCAGCATCATATTTATAGTACCAGGGAAGCAGGTTGCTGGCCTTACTTGCCCCCGAGTCCCATTGGGTTTTACCCCTAACGGCTGAGGGACTAACCGGTGGATTTGGTAGTCTTTGCCGTATGAGCACAAAGGTGACCACGACTCAGAATATGTCCGAGATGCCCAGCCTTATTCCAAAGTAACTGGTTTCCCGACTGTCGGGACCACTTACTTGGCCACTCATACGTTGCCCGTGGTTCATGAGCTAGGACATGACTACAGGAACCCACACCATGAACCACTCGTAAATCATTTATTAAAAATAAACCAACTTTAACCAAATATCCGTGGAAGTATCAGTAGTTTATCGTAAATAGTATGCCTTCATTGTTGAATAATCTTTAAGATTAAAAGAGTGAAGTAAACTATAGTAGGGTTTTGCACTGAAGTTCTAACCGGTGCTCTTTTTAGTAAAGTCAATAAATTTTCTGCTCTAGAAGCTCTGACACAAGTAAAGATAGAGCCCACAGCCTTTGGTAATGAGTCCTGTGTCTTGTTTATCTGGTCATTATTTACAAATCCATACATATCAGTTACTAACTGCACCAGATAGAACGCACCAGTTTAACCATCACACTTCGTTGGTTCGCTTAATGCAAAGAAAAATAACAAAATGGTTCAAATGGCTCTGAGCACTATGGGACTTAACTGCTGAGGTCATCACTCCCCTAGAACTTAGAACTATTTAAACATAACTAACCTAAGGACATCACACACATCCATGCCCGAGGCAGGATTCGAACCTGAAACCGTAGTGGTCGCGCGGTCCCAGACTGTAGCGCCTAGAACCGCTCGGCCACTCTGGCCGGCGCCAAAAATAACAAAGGGCTATTATAATCAAGAGAAGAAGACAACATAAGTTACTTAGTTTTAAAATTTCGTGTAACCAGCGAGAGGGCAGAAGTGCTCGTAAACAATCTTGCACATTTGCTCACTACAGGCTTCTTGATTTAGCTGCTCCTAGCATAATACAACCAATGGCGCGCACAGTACTCTGTAATTAATTGCATGTCAGTTATTCATACACATTCTATTACATAATTATACTCTCGTTATTAAACGTTGGTATAGCACTGAGTAAAATTCTGTTCGGAAGACAAAAATCACTGCTTTCGCCTGAAAGGCTTGATGCATGGCTTTCGTAATATCATGTAAGAGAAGCACAAGTTGGTTTTCTCATGATCGATATCATCGGAATTCATCCTGAACGAGGACAATCTGTCCGGATTCCTGATAATGTTGAGCTCAGAATATACTCTTAAGATTCTACTATAGATGGATTTCAATGAGACTGGGCGTTAGTTTTGTGGATTACTTCTGTTACACCCCTCTTGTAGCCAGGTTTGACTTGTGCTCTCTTCCAGTCGCTGGGAACTGGTTTTTCTTCAGGGGATGTACAGTGAATTTTTGTTAAAATGGAAGTTCTGCACAAAATCTGACAGGAATCTGCCCACACACAATTGATCCTCACCTGTACCTTGACCTCTGTGCTCTGCCACACAACACACTGTATGAAACATCAGCAGGGATTAACAAAGGGCAAAGAGCGCCAGTGGGTCCAATTCAGAACAAACGAAGGTTTGTCAAGCTATCTATTAAAGCTGTCGCCAATAATCCAAAACAGACTTCCTCAGTGAACTTTGTTACTGCACTACTGTTTTAAAATGCTATTATTCCCGCCGGGGTCAGGGATTTTCTGACTGGGTGTTGTGTGATGTCCTTAGGTTACTTAGGTTTAAGTAGTTCTAAGTTCTAGGGGACTGATGACCATAAATGTTAAATCCCATAGTGCTCAGAGCCATTTGAACCATTTGAAAATGCTATTATTTACTACAAAACGACTAGGTTACGAATTGTTCCTTAATTGGGAAAAGCGTCTTGTATGAGTGGTCTCTTCTCCTGTATAGCTCGCACAATAAACGTATGTGCCAGCCAAACAGGGACCGATCCCAGCGTCCAACCTAATTTTGGTTAAATTTATTTTATAATTTCTGCAACTTAAAAAAAGAACTTATTAATCTTTCCAGGTGACTTGCTTTGAGACGTACCCTCCTAGCAGAGCTGTGGTTGGCTTGCTCAGTTTTTGTCGGACTCTGGATTTTTTTAGGCATGTAACGTCGGCTGGACCATTGGCTCGTACCTAGACTTGTGCTGTACCAAAACTACGGTTCAATAGCGTGTAAGAGAGAAAATGGAAGCCGACAACTTCCCTTCGTTTTTTTTTTTGTTTGTTTTGCGCATAATTAAAACCGCAGATCTTTCAGTGGTAGTCCCTTGCGTTTTTTATATCCTTACAGAATCTACATTGCGTTTTATAAGAGATAAAAATTTATTGATCGCGCAACGTCTGCGCTTTTATGCAACAAAAGCAATTACTTTCGATGAAACTACTGTTTCCATGCGCAAATACATAAAAAATTTATAATTATTGTTGTTATTGTGTATTCAATAGATCGTTCTCCATCGTGATCAAAGGCAAGAGTTTCCTGCTATTATTGACAAATGCAAAAGCTGTTAAAGAATAATAGAAAAATGTTTTATGTAATTAAGACAAAGTATTGAATCAATGTTTGATGTATTCTTGTTTTTCGTTTTTTTTTATCATCTTATTTCTTTGGCAAGGAATTGTGTTTTCTAGCGCTATATGATAAATCTATATTGCCTTCTTTATTTTTACTACGGCATTCTTCTGTTCCACGTTATAAATCAACAATTTTCAAATAAAACCTGAATTAAATATTGACAATTTCAGTTTCGCTATAAATACTGTTTATTCTTAAATATATCAGACAGGAAGATACTACGTCAAAAATGTTCCGTGGGTTACCCAGGCCTTTATATATCTTCACTCAGTTTCTAGACGGTTAACCACTTCTGGATTTTAGAGGACTCTAGTAAGACACCGATCGCATGCGTAAGGAAAGCGATTGTTGTGAGTTAACGCCTAATTGGTATGCAACACACCCAGCATTCAGGTAACACAGGTACGGCGTTAATTGACCAAAACTAAGCTTACTTATGGTACTCCACAGAAACCTATGGTAGTGTTACAACTCTACTCCTACCCCAGGATGAACAACAATTTTGCCTGGCGCCAGCCTATGGATTACGCCATATGTCGTTAGTGGCAGGATTACACCAGCCGTAAGCGCCTGTAATTATTTGCAACATGTAAAGCAGGCATCTGTCTCTTTGCACACGCTAAGCATTGCTTGTGGCACTTGTAGCAGTTTAATCTATGCTCTTAGGTTCCTGCGTAACCACACACTCGAAATCGCCAAATATTTGTTTCACCCTCGTACTCTAATCAGACAGCAGTCACAAACTCGAAGAAACTCATTCCTCAAACGCGCGTTTATATGTAAAGAAAGCATCGAACATTGCAAAAGTCCGAGAGTGTGTTGAAAATGCTAAGATGAAAAAGGAAATTAGCGTATAGCATGGCGCAAAACTACTTCCTTTGACTTTGTAATCCACATCCTAAACGACTACGCTGTTCCGAAGACATGCGATTTTCGTCTTTTGTGTCGGTTATCGTGGTGTTTCGTGAAGGCTTATATTGTTGATGCGTCGTTAACAGACATTTAATTACAAAGCTGGCGTGTTTCTGACAAATCCTCAGTGCGTCATTGCCTTGCAACAGCATACAGCAAGTTATAATATGAGGGTGCATTGGAAAGTAACACACAACACTTTTTTCTCTCCTGGTGCAGCAACTGGAATGTTGAAATTTCACGACGATATAGTCTGAAATTTGTGCTATACAGGGTATTTTGTTTCCATGTGCAGCTCTAACGAGAGAAGCCTGAACTAAGAAACAAACATGCAGTGCATGTTACTGTCGCCAACGTGTGGAGAGCACGAAGTGTAGTTCAATTTTTGTGAGCCAAATGACATAAAACGAGCGAAATTCACAGGGACATACCTGGCGTGCGGGGGGACGACTGTATGGACCGTAGCAGTGTCTCCAGGCGGTGGGTGTGCATTCTTCCAGGAGAGCCCTGTGAACCTTAGTGATTCGCCACGCTCCGGGCGGTTGGTAACAGCTGCAACCCTGCGGAATGTCGGAGCCATTGAGGCAGCAATTCCAAACGACCGGCGTGTGCGGCTGCGAACCTTGTCTCAGCAGTTCAACGTTTTCTGTGGTATAATGTACAATATTGTTCATGACACGTTGAAATTTCGTAAAATTAGTGCTCGCTGGGTGCCTAAGGACCTGACAGGCAACCAGAAGGGTCAGCTTCGATCACTTAACGCGTTACGCCGCAGAATGGCATGACTTTCTGAAAGGAATCGTTACTGATGATGAGTCGTGAGCATACCACTACATGCTGTAAATCAGGCAGGCCTCTATGAACTGCAAATATACTGTTTCCCAAGCGCGAAAAAAATTGAAAGTGACACAATCTGCTGGGAAAGTGCACGTGACAGTGTTTTGGGATATGCGTGGTGTGCTATTGGTGGACTTTACTGGACTCAGGACCACTGCAAATGCTGCAGCGTGCAAATAACTTTGGTTAAGTTGCGTCATGGCCCTTGTGACAAACGCCACAACATTAATGATGACGTCAAACTTCTTCAAGACAATCTTTACTCCTATATTGCTGCCCCTGTTCGTGAGGAAATTGCCAAATTTGAGTGGGAGATGCTCCAGCACCATACCTTGCACCATCGGACTTTCATCCGTTTGGTCCCATGAAGAAATTCCTGGCTAGCCAACACTTTGCTACATGCGGTAGTGAAATCAGCAACCTGCAGATGGCTGTACTCCAAGCAAACGGGCTTTTACGTAAATGGCATATTGAAACTGATACCATGACAGGAGAAATATGTTGTGAACATTGACGACCATGTAGAAAAGCAGATAAAAGATGTAAGTTCATTTGCGATTTTTTGGTTTTGTTACCTATTAAACTTTTTGGTAATAAAATTAATGTGCGTTACTTTCCGATCTTCTCTCGCACAAAACAGGTTTTTATTTAATTTAATCGTATGGCTAGGGCCCCCCGTCGGGCAGGCCGTTCATCGGGTACCGATCTTTCAATTTGACGCCACGGCGCGATCTGCAGTTGATGAGGATGATAGGATGATGATGAGTACAGCGCAACAACCAGTCCCTGGGCAGGGAAAATTCCCCGACCCAGCCGCGAATCGAACCCGGGCCCAGAGGAATGACAGTCCGTCACGCTGACCATTCGGCTACCGGGGGCGGACATAAAACACGTAAATACACCTAGATCAATACGGCGTCTGCCGGATCGGGTAACATGTCACTCTGACGTCACTTCTGAGTGAATAATGGTGTCTGGCCCTAAAGGGAAGTGGTATAATTGTGCTGTTAACGTACGCTGTCCTCACCCTGGAAAGCATTCCACTGGGTCATCTACAAAGATGTACTCTGGCTCTCCAAACCCTTGGCCTGCATGTATATGTCTGACCGATACCTTTCACTTCTGCAACAGCACCCACACCATTTTAGAGTGCATCTACAGTACTTAATGCTAAACTTATCTCCTTAGTTAAGTGTTCCATTCCACTCCAAACTATTATTCTACTTCTATATAATAATGTTAATTTCCCTAATCTAAACACTATCAAATACTAGTCAAAATATCCACGGGTGTGCTGCCGGTCTATAGTGTCCAACGGGCACAATATTTCGGCGATCATACATGTCGCCATCATCAGGTGAACTGACGGACTGAGCTCCCGTGAACGTGCCGGCACGGAGATCCGTACGCTATGGCTGCTCAGAGGGAACTGGGTTCGGTCGCGGCGGCGGCCGATTTACATACCCTCCGCCCGCGGCGCGCTCCCTCCGCCGTCCGCGCCCCGCGCCACGGTCGCGCGGTGGAACAGATTGCGACGGCGTCTGAGATGACGTCGGAGTGATGGCTCTGTCCGCCGTGGTCGTCACAACTATACGTTTGCTCGATTTACTCTTGATTAACCCGATCGCTGGTTCCCAAGCCTTGCTAAGATTATAGCCACAGTCACGGTTTATGAGGTCGTCATTGGTGCGAATTTCGATGGCCTCTCTAACAACGCTGTCCCAGTATCTCGACGTCTGTACCAGAATCCTCGTGCGGTCATATTCCATGGCGTGATTTTCCGACAAACAATGTTCAGCGACCGCCGACTTGCTCGGATACATCAGGCGAGTGTGCCTCTGGTGTTCACGGCATCGATCCTCGACGGTACGCATCGTCTGACCAATGTACGACTTGCCACATTGACACGGAATCTGGTACACGCCGGCCTTCCTCAAACCGAGGTCATCTTTGGCGCTCCCCACCAGTGCACGAGTTTTATTTGGAGGACAAAACACAGTTCCGACCCGATGCTTCTTCAGAATGCGAGCGATTTTCCCCGAGAGTGCGCCTGTGTATGGAATAAATGCAGTGCCTACCTCCTCCCTCGTGACTTCATCCATCTCAAGAGGTTGTGCTGCAGTGGTTGGGCGGAGAGCACGTTGAATCTGCCACTCTGAGTACCCATTTTTTCGAAATATAGTTCTCAGATGTTCCAATTCCTGGGGTAGACTCTCTGCGTCAGAGATAGTGCGCGCCCTATGTACTAGAGTTTTAAGTACCCCATTCCTCTGTGAAGGGTGGTGGCAGCTGTCTGCGTGCAAATACAGATCAGTGTGCGTAGTCTTCCGATACACCCCATGACCTAGGGTGCCGTCAGCCCTTCTCTTGACCAAGACGTCAAGGAAGGGTAATTTACCCTCCGTTTCAGTCTCCATAGTGAATTTGATGTTGGGGTGTATGGAGTTTAGATGTGTAAGGAAGTCAAGGAGTTTATCCATACCATGTGGCCAGATGACGAACGTGTCGTCCACGTAACGGAAAAAGCAAGTAGGTTTCCATACGGATGACGACAGGGCTTCCTCCTCGAAGTTCTCCATGTACAAATTCGCTACCACCGGTGATAGTGGGCTACCCATGGCGACTCCCTCCGTTTGCTCGTAGTATTCTCCATTAAAAAGAAAATACGTGGAAGTCAAGACATGCCTAAAAAGTTCAGTGGTCTTCTCGTCAAACTTCTGACTAATCAATTCTAGTGACTCTCGCAGGGGTACCCTCGTAAACAAGGAAACGACGTCAAAACTCACCATGATATCTGACTCATCCAACCTGAAGCTGTCAAGGCGTTTAACAAAATCCACGGAATTACGGATGTGATGAGGGCATTTACCCACATAAGGACTTAATATTCCCGTCAGGTATTTGGCCAACAAATATGTAGGTGCCCTGATGTTGCTGACAATGGGGCGTAATGGTATCCCCTCTTTGTGAACCTTCGGGAGTCCATATAGTCTAGGCGGTACCGGACCTTGGGGTAACAATTTCTTAGCGTCACCCTCCGGTAAATCTGCGTCCTTGAGAAGCGCCCTCGTCTTGTTCTCCACCTTCTTTGTAGGGTCAACGCTGATCTTCCGGTAGGAATCGTCATTTAGCAGGCTCTGCATCTTATCAGTGTAGTCCTTATGGGAGACAACGACTGTAGCATTGCCTTTGTCAGCCGGTAAGACAACAATTTCAGAGCGCTCCCTCAGATCACGAATGGCCGCCCTCTCTTTACTGCTGATATTTGACTTCATCGGCTTGGATTTCGTCAACGCACGACAAGTTTCACGACGTATTTCCTCGGCTGATTCTGGCGGAAGTCGAGCTGCAACCTGTTCAACAGCACTAACAATTTCTGCGACTGGAGTGAACTTGGGGGTGGGAGCGAAGTTGATACCTTTCTGCAAAACCGAGACTGCATCATCACTCAACACCATGCCACTCAAATTGATGACAGTCTTGCACGGAACCTGCAGAGATGGTTTGTTAAGGAGACGTGAGAACTTAGCTGTTTGACGTCCCGTAGCCTTCTTATGGGCGGAATCAGCTGACACCCAGGTGACACCATCAATCCAATCCCAGGAACAAGAAGTAAACTTACTTGCCAGTTGCAAATGTAGTTTGAGTAATTCCTGTGAGATAAACTCAAGGCTCCGGCGGGTGAATTGCACTCTCTCACGTACCAATGCCACATGGTATGGATAAACTCCTTGACTTCCTTACACATCTAAACTCCATACACCCCAACATCAAATTCACTATGGAGACTGAAACGGAGGGTAAATTACCCTTCCTTGACGTCTTGGTCAAGAGAAGGGCTGACGGCACCCTAGGTCATGGGGTGTATCGGAAGACTACGCACACTGATCTGTATTTGCACGCAGACAGCTGCCACCACCCTTCACAGAGGAATGGGGTACTTAAAACTCTAGTACATAGGGCGCGCACTATCTCTGACGCAGAGAGTCTACCCCAGGAATTGGAACATCTGAGAACTATATTTCGAAAAAATGGGTACTCAGAGTGGCAGATTCAACGTGCTCTCCGCCCAACCACTGCAGCACAACCTCTTGAGATGGATGAAGTCACGAGGGAGGAGGTAGGCACTGCATTTATTCCATACACAGGCGCACTCTCGGGGAAAATCGCTCGCATTCTGAAGAAGCATCGGGTCGGAACTGTGTTTTGTCCTCCAAATAAAACTCGTGCACTGGTGGGGAGCGCCAAAGATGACCTCGGTTTGAGGAAGGCCGGCGTGTACCAGATTCCGTGTCAATGTGGCAAGTCGTACATTGGTCAGACGATGCGTACCGTCGAGGATCGATGCCGTGAACACCAGAGGCACACTCGCCTGATGTATCCGAGCAAGTCGGCGGTCGCTGAACATTGTTTGTCGGAAAATCACGCCATGGAATATGACCGCACGAGGATTCTGGTACAGACGTCGAGATACTGGGACAGCGTTGTTAGAGAGGCCATCGAAATTCGCACCAATGACGACCTCATAAACCGTGACTGTGGCTATAATCTTAGCAAGGCTTGGGAACCAGCGATCGGGTTAATCAAGAGTAAATCGAGCAAACGTATAGTTGTGACGACCACGGCGGACAGAGCCATCACTCCGACGTCATCTCAGACGCCGTCGCTATCTGTTCCACCGCGCGACCGTGGCGCGGGGCGCGGACGGCGGAGGGAGCGCGCCGCGGGCGGAGGGTATTTAAATCGGCCGCCGCCGCAACCGAACCCAGTTCCCTCTGAGCAGCCATAGCGTACGGATCTCCGTGCCGGCACGTTCACAGGAGCTCAGTCCGTCAGTTCACCTGATGATGGCGACATGTATGATCGCCGAAATATTGTGCCCGTTGGACACTATAGACCGGCAGCACACCCGTGGATATTTTGACTATCAAATACGCCGGGAGAAACTCAAGAATCACTATCAAATACTGTACAATTCTTTTTGACAAGTTCAAGTGATCAAAATGGATTCTACGCGCCAGAAAGAGAAAGACAAATAAAAACAAAAACTTAGGTCGCAAGGCTTTATTTTAATTTTGTTTATGGTTGTTCGAGTCCGTTCAGTCCTCGAGTCTGCATTGTGTTTCTGTACGTGAAAGATTTGACAACACAAAGTATCGAATAGTTTTTGTTTTAAGATATACATACGTGCATAAACGTATCTAATCATATCTAAATGTAGAGTATGTAAAAATGGATGATTGGTGTCCTAATTCATAAATGGAAGTAGAGGACTTAAAGCCTAGAGCAGCGGAACTGGCAGACACCTATGCAGACAAGAAAGTAAACAAAAGTAATTCAATTTAGTCGAAGTAAATCAGGTGGCAATGAGGGAATTAGATCAGAAAATGAGGCATCAAGTTTTGCTTTTTGGGCAGCAAAGTAATTGCCAGTGTCTTAAGTAGAGACCATATAAAATATAGACTGGCAATAGCAAGAAATGCATTTATGAAAAAGAAGATTTTGTTGGCATATAACATAAATTTTAGTGTGAGAAACACTTTTTTTATGAAGATATTAGTGTGGAGTGCAGCGTTGTAGGGGAGTGAAACGCAGACGATAACAGTACAGAGAAGAAGAGAACAGAACCTTGTGGTGAAACATTTTGCTACAGAAATATTTTGAAGATTAGATGGGCAGATCGAATAACAAATGAAGAGGTACGGAAATGAATTGGAGAAAAAAGAAACTGATGGTACAACTTGACTACAAGAAGGGGATCAGGTTATAGGACCCATCCCGAGAATTCAAGTAATTGTCAGTTTAGTAATGGAGAGAAGTGTTGGCGGTAAATGGAGACCAATGCCTGGTTAAAGTAAACAGTTTCAAGTGGATGTAGGTTGCAGTATTTATGCAAAGCTGAAGAGGCTTGCACAGGATATACCAGTGCGGAGAACTACAGCAAACCAGTCTTCGGACCTCAACAACAATATCGGAGGCTTGACGGGAGTTGTTTCCACGGACCATCTGCCAATAGAACAGGATGTGGTGGAAATGATAATTGTGCTAAAGTACTCTGCACTACATCTACATAGATAGTCCGCAAGCCACCGTACGGTGTACCACTACCTGTCATTTCCTTCTCTTTTTCACTCACTACTAGTGATTCCCTTTCCTTTTCCACTCGCAAATATGGCGAGGAAGAAATTGACTGTCTGTATATTTCATTGATGAGGAAGAAATTGACTTTCTGTATGTCTCCATATGAGCCCGCCGCACAGCGTAGCCGCGCGATCTAGGGTGCATTGTCACGGTTCGCGTGGCTCCCCCCAGCAGAGGTTCGAGTCCTCCCTCGGACATGGTTGTGTGTGTCTTGTCCTTAGCGTAAGTTAGTTTACGTTAGATTATGTAGTGTCTATGCTTAGGGACCGATGAACTCAGAAGTTTGGTTCCATAAGAACTTAACACAAATTTCCAAAACTTTCCGTATGAGCCCTAATTTCTCGTATTTTATCTTCATGGTCCTTCTGGCCACAAAATCCTATTTTTCGACGTAGTATCCGTTCACTACGACGGCATTATGCCACCTTAGTGGGTCTCCGTCTATGTCCGTACGGTACTACTCTACTAATCGACGTCGAAATCAACGTCTGGCTGCGTCAGTAACCTTCCCGTCACCTACGCAGCGCTTCAAGAGAAGTGCATTCTTCATTGATAGAACGATAGAAATCGGAAGGTGCGAGATCCAGACTCTAGGGGGATGAGGAAGAACAGTCCAATGAAGTTTTGTGAGCTCCTCTCGAGTGCGGACACCCGTGTGAGACCTTTGCGTTGTCATCGAAAATGAGAAGTTCTTTTACATTTCTGTGGCGACGAGCACGCTGAAGTCGTTCCTCCAATTTGCTGAGAGTAGCACAACTGTGTGCGGCCGGCCGGTACGCGGGTGACCGAACAGATTTGCGCGACCTTGTTGCGATAATGACAGACGCCTCCCCCGACGACTCACCGAGCTTTTGTTCACTGCCAGGCATCCGTAGAAATTCTGCAAGCGCCTACGAATATTTGTGATGCCCCAGTTTTCGCCAAAATAAACTCAATAAGACCTCTCTGCTTGGAATGCACCCCCGTTATAGACGCCATTTTAGAGGCTAAGGTAGCGTCGTCACCTATTGGAACTTCATGAAACTATAGTGGCTGAAGCAGGAATATTCCACGATGTCCTACAACAACTTTCCCATTTTTTCAACCGAAATTGGTCGAGACAAAAATGGATGCATTACGCCCCTCCTAGGAAAGACCAGAGACACGATGCGAAGAGGATTTGCAAACATTAATACTCGTCTGGTGTGCTTTGGCAGGAGCAGGCGATGCTGTCGGAGGCAGCAGCCGAGGAGCAGCGCCTGCTGGAGCAGCTGGAGAGCCAGAAGGCGTCCGTGATGGCGGCCAAGGCGCGCCTGGAAGCGGACTGGAGCGACAAGCGGCAGGCGCACCACATCGAGGCGGCCAACGTGGCGCTGCGCAACGCCTCGCGGGACCTCTTCTGGCGGCCGGGCGCCGTGCGCGAGCCTATGGGGTCAGTCCGCTGGCGCGACGCGCGGCTGCAAAGGGGGAAGGAGTCTGGGTCTCGTGCCCACTCCCACCCGCCAAAAAAAAAAAAAAAAAATACATACACTGTCTGACAAAAAAGTGAAGCATCCGCAACGGGAAACGAAATGAAACTTCACATGCTGAGAGACTATGTGATGTTATCGAGTCAGATTTATAAAGAACTTGTCAGTATGAGCCACTTACCAGTAGACGCTACATTTCCTCTAGCCTGGATACATCCACCGATTCCGTAGGGAAGGGTGGCATAAAGTCGTTCTATCGTCTCTTGAGGCACGCTGGTCCACAACTGTGGTAACTGGCCCTTCATATGCTGGATACTGACACTGACATGGAGCTGACGTCCGAGCTGGTCCCTCACACGTCCTGTTGGGGCAGATTTGGGGATCTAGCTGGCCACGAGAATAGCCCAACGTCACGCAGGCAGTTCATAGAGATATGTGCCACGTGTGGACGAGCCTTCTGCTGTTGAGAAATGGAATCATGATAGTGTTACATGAGAGGCAATACATGAAGACGCAGATTGTCTTTGAGGAAGCGTTGTCTCGACAGAGTTCCCTCAGTCACTACCAACTGGGACCTGAAGTAGCAGCTGATGACGTGGGAGTAACACTGTTGTGCCTGTCCAAACCATTGGAAGAATGAGACCTCTCCCCAGATCGTCATCTTGGGTAGTGCAGAATTATAATTCATTGTTGAACACAATGTGAAGATACTCATCAGCGAGCTATGCTTCCCTGCCATGGCAGCACTCCAAATGCAGCCGTTTGAGTGGTATCGTTGACGGAAGCCTACTCATGGGACGGTAATTTCGTAGTCCGGCTGCTACTAGTCTCCGACTAATTGTGCAGGATGAAAGTAAATGTTTCAAGTAGCCCATTACTTGTTCTCGGGTGGCAGGCTGAGATGTGAAGGGGTTACGATGTGACTGGTGCACAATACTGCGATGGTGGTCAGTCGTGTCGACTAGAACCTTGCTGATGAGTGTGTCTTCTCGGCTTCCTATGCAGTCTGTGACGGTACGTCACACAAATGCACATTTGGAGAAAGGGAAAAGAAGTTTTTGCTGTGAGACGTGTGAAACATAAATTATCTTAAGATTATGTACGTCTGCGCGATGTATAACAAATAGTAAAAAACGTAAGTTATTATTATCAAAACACAAATATCGATGTAATTAACAAAACACAGTTTTTTTTGTTATAATCGCTGTGTAACATAGGTCAAGAAGATCAGAGACAATACTTTGATTGAACCAGCTCTCCTGTTTTTGTTTCGTCTAGAGGTAGGCCGCCATTGTAGCGCTGGATAATATTTAATGTAACTTTGGTTGTAATTTAGTAAAATATACTTATAATTTTTATTAGAAAGTGTGTGTTATTGACTTAGTTGTCACCTCTCATGATCGCAACCATTAATTATAATTAACAAAGCTTTTACAGTGCTTTCGTAGTGCAGGGAGCTCATCTCCTCTAGCAGGATTTAGTCGGCCATTACGCTGACAGTATTATTTAATTAAAATTTCATGTTATAATATTAAAGTAAACGTAAATGTGAGAGACTTCTCAATTTTAATATTCCATCAATTTCAAAGTTAACAAAAAGAGTAGTGATAGATTTCATTTACCAAAATTCACAGCACTGAATGAGTTCAGTATGTTTCATTTTGGCCGCCTAACGGCAGATGAGATTCTCTCCAGTTTTGCCTTGCAAATAATGAACAAGAAATATTGAAAATCATTACAGTCAATAAGCTCCGCAATATCTCAGTTAATCTTTGTGACATTTGGTACATAAATAACCAGTAGCCGGCCGGAGTAGCCGAGCGGTTCTAGGCGCTACAGTCTGGAGCCGCGCGACCGGTACGGTCGCAGGTTCGAATCCTACATCGCACATGGATGTCTGTGATGTCCTTAGGTTAGTTAGGTTTAAGTAGTTCTAAGTTCTAAGGGACTGATGACCTCAGAAGTTAAGTCCCATAGTGCTCAGAGACATTTGAACCATTTGAAATAACCAGTATCCCCTGAGACCCATATTAATAATTACAGTTTGCGTAAGAATACGCATATTTTCTTTTCTAAATAACAGCGCTCACGTAAACTATTTATTAGAAGGCGGTGAGTCGCGCGTTGTGTTTAAAAAATATTATATCGTACGTACTTCGGGGCAGCCGATGTCCGTACGAGTGTTATCGCGGTATAAGTTAATTGATAGTCTCATGCTAGCCCACAATATTTAAAGGCACCTCAACCAAAATCATATAATATATAAGCATAAAAATAAAAATATATAATTATCCCGTGATAGATGGCACCATCCATACACATACATATACAGTTATACCGCGAAAAGTCCAACATCGGGCAATGCCACATCCGAATGCATCAAAATGCTGGATATTACATGATCCGACCAGCTGATCAAGTAGAGACCCACAGTGAGGCTCCTGCTGCTGATAATGCTGTCTCACACAAGTCATAGCATCTCTTTCCTTCAAAGTGGCCACTCAACATCTGACGTTTTTCACACTCCTAACACATTCTGTCAGTTCCGGTAGCAACATTTAACACTGACAACACTAATGCACTCTGCTAACCAGTCTGCCCGTCACAGAGAATTCTGACTCTAATCAATTATATACAGGATTTCTCCGTAAGAGCGTGCAAAAATGTAACAGGGCCTAGAGAATGGTCCACTGAACAATTTGAGGTATGGTTAACTTGTCTACCGCTTTGTGTAGCATTTTGTTTTCCAGCTTATTTACACCTGACACGCGTACAAGTTTACACGTATGTGCTGTTTATTGACATGTACATTCTGTATTTGGTGCAAGGCGACAATGATATTGGGCCATATCTTCTACCTAGACGTCTGAATGGCCACCTGTACTTTGAGGTTCGTGCAAAGAGTTTGTGCAAAGAGTTGTAGGAGAACGTACCCTTGGCTGTTCGTGAGAGGATGTGGATACAACATGACGGTGCACCGCCTCACTTCAGTGTGGATGTCCGCGACCATCTCAATGCTGTATTTCCTGGTCGCTGGTTTGGTAGGGTAGGTCCTATTCTATGGCCTGCGAGATCACCTGACCTGAATCCCTTTGATTATTTCGAATGGGTATCTCTAAAGTCACTTGTGTGACAGTGGATACGGACATGGAATTAGTTTCCAGAATTGTAGCTGCCTGGGATGTGATTCGAAACACACCACGGATAATTGCCAAGGTCCGTCAGAATCTTGTTCGCCGATGTCGTGCTTGCATTGATGTTGATAGCCCTCAGTTTCAGCACATTTTGTAAGATACGGTACAAATGCTAAGTTCATTGTGTCATTGATGGTATTTGCACTTAACTCTAACTAACGCAAATAAAAAAAGTACACAGTAATGTGATTACTGTATTCCTATTATCTCCTTAACCTCCGAAACCCAGATTCCCTACCTCAAATTGTTCACTGGAGCATCCTCCATTTCCTGTTAAATTTTTGCACGCTCTTACAGAAACACCCTGTATACGCCGATGGCAGGTGCGTGTACTAAGTCACGCTGACGTCGGATCGTGTCTTCTGGGTGCTTCACTTTTCTGTCATGCAGTGTATATGAATTTCCTAATTCCTTAGTTAACTTTTGGAGGCTGCAGTACCTTAAAACTATGAGTCTCAAAAATGGTAGAGATTTCTATTGAATTGCAAGCTACCTTTAAATTTCTTGCCCATGTGGATGGGCCTGCGTCCTGTCCACCTGCGGAGAACATTCGAGCCAGGTAAAAGCGTCCATTCACAGCCGGACCGACTTGCTGCCGGCACAGATAGAACAGGCAGCCCGCAGTAAGTTGGGTAAGCCGAGACAAAAAGGGAAAGAAAACCACCCCACTAAGAGAAAAATTACACAAACATCATCTCCCACAATTTTAATTATTTAGCAACGACTATCTTTCATCTCAAGGTAAACTTTAGTTTTACTTTCTGGCAAAACTGTTGTCCTTGACGCTAAAAACATTTTTTCATTCATAACGTGACACTCGGAATGTACGCCAGTAGGACACGGATCCTAATGACGTGGTGGAATGACGACTACGAAGTTATAATTAAAGTTCACGCAAAGTTTATTTCGTCCACTCACACCAAACACTCACTAGCCTTTTACAAAACTTAATTTCTGAAGTGGCTCTGTCTTATACTACTCTGCAGGTAACAAATACAATATTAATATCTCTCGTTAGCAACTAATAATATTCATTATACTTGCTGTAACCAAGCAGTACTCTTCCTTATTCCTCTCGAAGCATCGTTATAAGTCAGCAATGACTGTGAACCTTGGAACTTGCAGTGGCTCTCGCAAGCACAAGAAATTACTGTACACACATTTGATACGTCACAGCGACTCACACTTGCGTCCCTCCTCACCCACCTTTTCTTAATGGCGCACTGCTGTTGCCAGAGACCATTTTTCTTAATGACTGAGACATTTTCAGTGTTTTATTGTAATATAAAGCCACAGATAATCTGAGTGCCAATACTGTACAGATGTTATAAAATTGTTTTTAATGGTTTCAGGGAATATTCCATTTACAACAAATTCATTTCTAATTTTTAGTTTATTACGTTCATACAATATTCAAACTAATCACATATAAAGAGGAGTTTTAAACAATCGCAGTAGTGAGAAGGAAAGCAAGTACATATCTCAATAGCAATGTTGTTTATAATCTTACATACTGCGTTGTAGTGTCACAGTGTGACTAAGTTTCGACAGCAAGCCATCCTGGGAAACCCTCTTACTTAGTGCCGAACGTAAAGCCTACAATAGCGTGAGACTTCGTGCCGACCATGGGAATTACACCTTTCCTCCATCATTCATACCCACGAAAGAATGAGCCTATTCGTCCTTACCTTTCCAACCGTTGCTTGAATTACTGTTCCTCCTAAATTTCATCACTGAATACAAGTCCTTGTATGTCATGCTTCCCATCGCGAATTCCACATCCGACTACTCTTTCTTGCAATCTTTCATTGCTTGCTATTAAACTTTCCACTTCCTCGAATTCCTGGAAAACTTTCGCACTATCTCATCATGCTCCTTACTCAATGTGAATCGCTATCACGGCTTCAGCCAACTCCTGCTTCCTGGTCCACAAATCCGCACAGAAACCTATCCATCCTAGCAGCTATGGTTCTCCCTTTCCTCTCATTCCATAAATGAAGGTCCTGCTGTTCCCCTCCAGCTCCCACTTCAGATATCCATCACCTCTCCATATATAACACACATTGGCAGATTCCTTTCCAACCCACTCGTTATACTCGCAGCAAGTTCCTACTACCCTTGTTACTTGATTGCCCACGTACCCATTCTTCTGCCCATTTTACAGGAACAGCTAATCATTCACCTGCAGTGAACAACCATCGAACTTGATTCATTAACAGAATTTATTTATTTCATTTTATACTTATCCACCATTTTAAAATAATCGTGAAAGTTTTAAAAATTAATGTACGGTACAAATTAATGTAGGCTGAAGAGTGATATAGGGGCAGTTAGTCCATCCCCGTGACAGGAGGATGTAATGACCAACAAAAGAAAAAGAAATTGCGAAATTCAGCAGAGATTTACACTGTACTGCAGGAAAATATTGACTGAGACAGACTCTTTGAAATTCTGATCGTGTCAGGATAAAATACAGGGAGCGAAATGCTATCTACAATACGCACAGAACTTAGGCAGCATTTATGTGAGTTGAACATAAAAGACAAGTAATAAATGAGATGAAAATGGGAAAGAGTTGTAGCCTGTCCACCCTGTTGTTGAATCTGTACATGAGTAAATGAGACCAAGGAAAAATTAGGAAAACTAAGTTCAGGAGGAAGGAATAAAAAATGTTCAAATGTGTGTGAAATCTTATGGGACTTAACAGCTAAGGTCATCAGTCCCTAAGCTGACACACTACTTAAGGACAAACACGCACGCCCATGCCCGAGGGAGGACTCGAACCTCCACCGGGACCAGCCGCACAGTCCATGACTGCAGCGCCGTTGACCGCTCGGCTAATCCCGCGCGGCAAGGAATAAAAACACTGTGGTTTGCTGACAACACTGTAATTCTGTAGGAGGCAAAGGACTTGGAAGAACAGTTGAATGGGATGGATGGTGCCGTGGGAAGAGATTATACGAGAAATATTAAGTGAAGTGAAAAGAGGATAATGAAATGTATTCGAATCACCGTAGGTGCTCTGAGGCAGTTAGTTTAGGAAAGGAGAAGGTGAAAGCAGATGAATTTTTGCTATTTAGGTGGCAAACTATATTGGTGGTGGATTTCTTTTAAGGCCTGAGTGTATTTTGTTGTTGTGTTTTCCGTGTTCTTCAACACCCGTGTGTTTTTATGTGAATAGAATAATTGTGAGTGCCGCATACGACGCACTTTAGCCCCTGGATTACGGGTCAGCGCACACCGAAATAAAGCATCAATAAAAAAAGAAAATGGTTCTATTTTTTGCTCTGGATTCGACATTGGTCCAAATTGGTATTGCAGCTGCGGTACGAACAAACCTAGTTGCTCACCCCATGCAGCTGTCATCTGGAACCAGGACGACGAGCGTATGCACCATTTTTTATGAGGTATGACTACATTTATCAGGATACTTAACCTCGCAGAACAATCGCTGTTTGACTTCGGAAAATCTTATTATCAAAAAGACCTCGTCATACTTTCATAGTTCCATTATCCGTTGATAATATCTTTTCGTGTTGGTTCTCTGAAAGAAGATTGCATTATATTATACGCATACCTATCAGAAGTTACGGTCAGGTGGGAAAAGATCGATCCAGTAATTCGAGTTGAATTTACTGCACGCCACACTCCTGCTTTCACATTGTGCAGAGGCTCTTGATGGAATTGATGAGAATTTTCAAAACTCTAATGTCGATTGTTCTGGGCGTCCACGTACCCCGATAAACGCAGCCACGCTTCAGCAGAAAAAAGACCATTTCAGGATTGGCCTGTCCATCATGTACAGGCTGTAATAGCCAGTCGCAGCACTGGCGTTGGGCAGCATTATCTGAACGGGACAGACGATGCACTACGCTGACTTGAAAAAGTTTAAGCTTCTCTTTCAGTACAGCTCTGTGAGCAGACGCTCCTGACACGCGACGTGAAACGGTAAATGCTGCAACGATTTTCTCGAACTTCTTTCCAAGGCCGTTCTTAAGTCGTCCAGGTTATTCCAGGCTAAAATCAATACACCACCTGACGCACTGTAGATCGTATTGTGATCGCGGCCTGTCCACAGGAGTACAGGCTTCCGCACAATGCCTGGGACAACGTGAAATACGCTACACAAAGAATAGTGATTCTGTCTTTTCTACAGGCGTTGTAAGCAGGCGATGAAATTTTCTTTTTTGCCCTCTCCCGATAGGAACACGAAATCTGTAAACAAAGCCAAGTTCGACGAGGGCAGAACACCGAATGAAAGCCAATAATGAGGACAGGGAAGTCCAGGCGCAGTGCAGGTTCGAAATCCAATAAGCCGTACGACGTGATTGATTGCAACGAACTGTGGGTATTACACTGATTCACGGCTCCCTGGCTGACCCCATTGCCACTGGCGGCTCGGCCCAAGTGACGTGTCTCGGATGCCTTTCTGGCGATCGCCTGCTCCGAAACTGTACCGCCTCTGAGCCACTATCGTTATCGACCGTTGGAGGGGATATTAAATTTCCCATATCTCAAACTTGCCATAAAATGCCAGAGCGGAAATACGAATCACAGATACTAAAGTACGTGATACGGGAATCACGAGGTGTATGCGAAGTAAAGCCGTGCCGCTGACGTCAGAGTGAATCCAATCAGCGCTCAGTAACCAGCAATTGCCGTAACGTACTGTGCTGTACTTGCGTTTACGATCGAAAACAAGGTTGTTTACTGCAGTGTGAATTTTTATTAGTGACTGGAGATTGAGTACAGAATTATGCCGTAATTATCAGTGTATTCCATGATTTTTTAGATTAAATTTTTAACTGAAAAATAAAAAATTCGCCCGTTGTACTAATCACAGCAGACAAGTACGTAAGTTAGAATTAAGTTTCGTGTATTTCCTAAAAACAATGAGACGAAACGAGGATGGATAAATGCATGTAAAGTTTCAGTAAAAATGCGCGTGTCTGATGAGTACATTTTTCTGATTCAGGTTATGCAAGGGATTTGATAAGTGAACAATTGAATATTCCTTCGAAACGCAATTTGAAGACTGATGCTGTTCCATCTCTAAATCTACCATTGTACGGTCCTGCTTTAGCGCGTAATAATGAGCCTAATAATGAGAGAAATATTGGGCACAAAAAAAGTTACTTTAAATAAGTAGAAGATATTTTACAGGTAAATACATTACAAAACAAGGAAGAAATTACTAATAGACAAGACATTAACCGTGAAGACAAACACTGCTGTGAATGCGTCAGTGCGTTCTTCCACCAATAACTAGAAATTATGGAAACACAGATAAAACATCTGAGGCAAAATAAAGCAGATTTACAGGAACGTCTCTCTCGAAGTAACGCAGAGATACTCAAATTAAAACACATTCAAAAAGTGATTCAGGGTTATTTTTGTGTCAACAACAGGCGGTTATGAAAGACGGTGTCATCTAAAGATATTGCAAAGGCTACGACTTCACGTTGCCTATATTAAAAATAGTTATCTTTTGTCAGGGACATATTGAAATATTCTCCAAATTTGAAAAAGACGTAGTTCGTAGCTTTAACGAAATGAGAGTAAAGAGTAATTTATGTTTAGACCAAGCAGAGGAGATCGTAAGACGACCACACAACAATGCTCAAATTGTGGTCATCAGAAGTTTGTTAGGAAAATGGGTGCAGCTTCTTCATTATAACTTTCACACAGCAGTTTCTAAGGACTTGTTGCCGGAAACGATTCAAGTAGCTGAAAACGTTGAATTGAAAGTGAAAGCATTTGTGTATGATATGTGGCCATCAAATAGAAAACTTGTAGGGAATCTGAGGGTTACCTCTGATAACTCGTGATTCAAAAAATGGTTCAAATGGCTCTGAGCACTATGGGACTTAACTACTGAGGTCATCAGTCCCCTAGAACTTAGAACTACTTAAACCTAACCAACCTAAGAACAACGCACAAATCCATGCCCGAGGCAGGATTCGAACCTGCGACCGTAGCGGTCGCGCGCGGCTCCAGACTGTAGCGCCTAGAACCGCTCGGCCACTGCGGCCGGCAACTAGTGATTCGAAAACCCACAAAATCAAAATAGGAAATTGTGCATAAAATTATTACGGAGTCATCTGCCTGACGATGGTTATCGTCCAAAATCTAGTAGTTTGCTCACGAAAGGACCGTTCATTATGTTGAACTTCAAAACACTGTCGTAGATTTACAATACGACCATAAAGTAACCATCAACCATTTGCTTGTTGCTGGTCCGGAAAGGCAAAACTTAAGGAAAGCAACTAAGCTGTTTTTCTCTCGCTGTAAACTCCGTCCGAACAGGCCTTGGAAGGCCCAACGATACCGACCGGCCGCCGTGTCATCCTCAGACCACAGGCGTCACTGGATGCGGATATGGAGGGGCATGTGGTCAGCACACCGCTCTCCCGGCCGTATGTCAGTTTACGAGACCGGAGACGCTACTTCTCAATCAAGTAGCTCCTCAGTTTGCCTCACAAGGGCTGAATGCATCCGCTTGCCAACAGGTCTCGGCACCCATCCAAGTGCTAGTCCAGCCCGACAGCGCTTAACTTCTGTGATCTGACGAGAACCGGTGTGACGACTGCGGCACGGCCGTTCGCTTCTCTCGCTGTAGGGCACGCCATTTGTCACAATCTTCGTCGATCAGTTATATTGGTGAGACTGTAAAAGTCATAAACAACGGATCTGACGTACTGAGCTCCAGAACTCATGTATGTGGATACAAATTAAAAAGTGCACATGGAAATTATTCACCAGAACAAGATAACGCGTTAGAAGAACTGCATGATACCATTCTCACAATGCGAGTAATAAAAAGAAAATAAGAGGGAGAGAAAAAAGGACAAGAAAAAATTGATCAGCGAATACACTCCTGGAAATTGAAATAAGAACACCGTGAATTCATTGTCCCAGGAAGGGGAAACTTTATTGACACATTCCTGGGATCAGATACATCACATGATCACACTGACAGAACCACAGGCACATAGACACAGGCAACAGAGCATGCACAATGTCGGCACTAGTACAGTGTATATCCACCTTTCGCAGCAATGCAGGTTGCTATTCTCCCATGGAGACGATCGTAGAGATGCTGGATGTAGTCCTGTGGAACGGCTTGCCATGCCATTTCCACCTGGCGCCTCAGTTGGACCAGCGTTCGTGCTGGACGTGCAGACCGCGTGAGACGACGCTTCATCCAGTCCCAAACATGCTCGATGGGGGACAGATCCGGAGATCTTGCTGGCCAGGGTAGTTGACTTACACCTTCTAGAGCACGTTGGGTGGCACGGGATACATGCGGACGTGCATTGTCCTGTTGGAACAGCAAGTTCCCTTGCCGGTCTAGGAATGGTAGAACGATGGGTTCGATGACGGTTTGGATGTACCGTGCACTATTCAGTGTCCCCTCGACGATCACCAGTGGTGTACGGCCAGTGTAGGAGATCGCTCCCCACACCATGACGCCGGGTGTTGGCCCTGTGTGCCTCGGTCGTATGCATTCCTGATTGTGGCACTCACCTGCACGGCGCCAAACACGCATACGACCATCATTGGCACCAAGGCAGAAGGGACTCTCATCGCTGAAGACGACACGTCTCCATTCGTCCCTCCATTCACGCCTGTCGCGACACCACTGGAGGCGGGCTGCACGATGTTGGGGCGTGAGCGGAAGACGGCCTAACGGTGTGCGGGACCGTAGCCCAGCTTCATGGAGACGGTTGCGAATGGTCCTCGCCGATACCCCAGGAGCAACAGTGTCCCTAATTTGCTGGGAAGTGGCGGTGCGGTCCCCTACGGCACTGCGTAGGATCCTACGGTCTTGGCGTGCATCCGTGCGTCGCTGCGGTCCGGTCCCAGGTCGACGGGCACGTGCACCTTCCGCCGACCACTGGCGACAACATCGATGTACTGTGGAGACCTCACGCCCCACGTGTTGAGCAATTCGGCGGTACGTCCACCCGGCCTCCCGCATGCCCACTATACGCCCTCGCTCAAAGTCCGTCAACTGCACATACGGTTCACGTCCACGCTGTCGCGGCATGCTACCAGTGTTAAAGACTGCGATGGAGCTCCGTATGCCACGGCAAACTGGCTGACACTGACGGCGGCGGTGCACAAATGCTGCGCAGCTAGCGCCATTCGACGGCCAACACCGCGGTTCCTGGTGTGTCCGCTGTGCCGTGCGTGTGATCATTGCTTGTACAGCCCTCTCGCAGTGTCCGGAGCAAGTATGGTGGGTCTGACACACCGGTGTCGATGTGTTCTTTTTTCCATTTCCAGGAGTGTATCTCTTATACCAAAAGGAAATGAGGAAGCAGACAGGAGTAAACCCAAAAAATAAAATAAAAGAACCTATTGATGATTTGCTTCCTTTTCAGAAAGGGTTTTTGATGTCTGTAGGCAGTCCGCGTTCATTGTTTAAGGAATTAACTGTGGAAAGCTACAAGTACGTCATGTCTTCAAAATGCAATTACGATATTCTTGAGAGCTACTTCTCCACAGTAAGACGGCTGGGGAGATTCTATGGCTACCCTTTGCCCACCACCGTCTCCCAAGGAGTTAAGTCTTTGATTTTGAGCCTAATACGAACAGCCGGCCGCTGTGGCCGAGCGGTTCTAGGCGCTTCACTCCGGAACCGCGCTGCTGCTACGGTCGCAGGTTCGAATCCTGCCTCGGGCGTGGTTGTGTGTGATGTCCTTAGGTTAGTTAAGTTTAAGTAGTTATAAGTCTAGGGGGCTGAAGACCTCAAATGTTAAGTCCCATAGTGCTTAGTCCTAATCACGAGTGCGTACGGACGTGTCTCGCGCGCGCTCCCGCAACTACGGTCTTTTGGTCGGTTCTATCGGGAACAATCACGCCAGTGAACGAAAAAACAGTGATCAGTGATGGATAATAGTGAAGTGAAGCAGTCCTACAAAATTTTCTCGTGTTTCGACTAGAGAAATAGTGCATTAGTGACTTCGCGGGCACATTTACAGCATGTCGGACCTCATCAAAGGTATTTCACTACAACTAACATCCACAAACACTACTAATACGATTAGGAACGCTTGAAATTACTAACCGCAGTGCTGTGAAAGTGTTAAAAACAATATGAAAGGAAAGTTATCGTGTGACGAATCATCAAAGTAACGTATGGTAGGATTTTTCCCCGTAATTAGACTTTAAATATCCACCAAACTCACGATAACATGTTAGAACAGTGAAGGGTAGCTTCCGAAGTGTCCCGAATAAAAATAAAAAAAAAACTGATAATAACGGACTTAGACTAAAAACGAAGACTAACATATGGTAGCAAGTCTCGCAGAACAGACTAGCTTAATATGAAGAAAACCAGTGTGAACAATACCCATACAGTGAACGGAAACGAGCATAATTCTGAATTATAGACATATTATAGGTAAAAGTCATAAACTGTCGATAGTGAGGAAAATTGACTACGAGTAACGTAAAGCGATACGCCGAGCGACGGAACGCAAAGTCCCGAGAGTAGGTCGCAGTGCGCCAGCTGACACGCACTACGCGTGAGGTTCGCAAGTAGGCCAAATTGCGCTGGCCACAGCGAACCGGTGTTGCTAAGCACGGCTCGTGTTTCCGCGCCCAACCGCGGGAGTCAGCAGCTTACGCGAGCTCACAGTCCCCACCTGGTCCCGCGAACCATGTGGCCGGCTGACGTGCGGAGCTGACCGCGGCGCTCGGTGTCGATCGGACATCGCCGGCGAAGCCACCCAGCCCACATTCGACCTCGCTCTGTGACGTATCGCTTTTGGGACTTACGTGTCACAATGTGGTGCCGCACACGCAATACACACCAAATAAAGGTCACTCTTTAAGAACTATAACACAGATCCGCAATCCTGGATCGAGCACGCCAACTAAGTGGTGCTAACACCACACCCAAGTCCACGAAAGGGACGCTTAGCAGAGCGCAGAGCAGCACCAGTTGCAAAGTATCGCCTATAGGCATGGCGTCTGGTACCCACGAATATGCCGTCATGTCACCGAGCCAGAAGATCGCTGCAATTGACGAGCTATTAAATGACATTGGGACGGAATTAAAGGCCAAACACGTATCGAGTAGCGTACTGAATACGATAAGGAATAAAATATTCCCTTTGGCTTTCCAACTCACGTCAGCAGAAGTAAAGGTCGAGCTGCTGCAAGAGCAGAACAAAGATCTACCGCGCGAACTTCAGCACTCAGCTGACCCAGTTGAGGACCTTAGAATTGAGTCTCTCACAGAATAGGTCAACAAACTCGAGGAAGACAATACGAAACTCGCTGAAATAAACCAAGAGCTCAGGGACCAAATTAGGGATCTGACAGGAAAGGTTACTGAACAGGCACAGCAACAGGCCAAAACACTATAGTTGAATTCTTTTATCTTGGCGGCTCGCGCATGCCCGCCCAGACGCGGGAGATTGCTGCGTTGCCAGTTGCACACGACGCACGCGCCAATAGAAGCAGCGCCATAGTATAGCATAGTTCGCAAGCTTACGTTTAGGGGGGAGCACGCAGTTCATGAATTAAAGCCACCACGGCCGCATTAACCCTTCCGCTGCTTCAAAGTCGTGCTCCCTGCATTCCGCGCTGTGCGCGATTTTGTCACTGCACTGCTCGCTTGTGCAGACACATCGTGTTCCGACTGCTTTGACACTCCTATCATTCGATTCCACAAAAACTATTTGGCCCAAAAATTAGATTTTTACACATTTTCTTGACTGATACCTTCCCCCCATAAATGACAATTTTGTTTCGATGCTCAACGCAGTTATTATGCCCCATTAAATATAGTAAACCATTGCACGAAATTTTGAAGAGTTTGCAGAGGTAAAGGTCCATAGAGTATACTTTCCGTATGGTCGATTTTAGTTGCCACAATTTACACTGAGCACGTTTGACTTTATTTTAAAGCACTTCAATCAATCAAAAGGAAGTAGACAAAATACATTAAACAAAACTGTGGACTTACAAAAACATTAGGACTTGAATATACCGTCTATCAGTGAAGTGCTCTGAGCTATGTGAAATATAATTTTTGTGTGTGGCACACACAAACATCATTTATTTGCTAAAACACTGATCAGCCAACACAAACGTTGAATATTGTGTTACCGCAGCACAAAACTACGAAAGGTGACTTGGCAATGGAAGAGACAAAATACTGTCCACTGAAGATGCTTCAAAAGAGAGAAACGCGTCTGGTCTAAATAAGTCGCTTATTACAGTTGCAGAAGTATTTCAGTACCATTGGTAAAACTGCGACTGTGGAACAAAAACAAGAAAGAGAACATGCGTACCATTGTGTATGTGCCATACCTTTCATTGACTGAAGTGCTTTAAAATAAAGCCAAACGCGTCCGGTGTAAATAAAACTTTTATTACAGTCGCGAAAGACGGAATATTACTCAATATTACATACGACACCTATGTGGTACTTAAATTAAATGAGATATTGTTATACAGTAAATTTATATGAAATTTAGGTATCTTGTCCACATTTCATTCTCAACATTGTAGCAACTAAAATCGACCATACGGAAAGTATACGCTACGGACTTCTACCTCTGTAAACTCTTCAAAATTTCGTGCAATGGTTTACTACATTTAACGCTGCGTAATAACTGCGTTGAACATCGAAACAAAATTAAATCATTTATGGAGGGAAGGTACCAGTCAAGAAGAAGTGTAAAAATCAAATTTTTGGGCCAAATAGTTTTTGTGAAATCGAATGATAAGTGTGTCAAAGCAGTGGGAACACCATGTGTCTGCACAGGCGAGCAGTGCAGTGATGACAAAATCGCGCACAGCGCGGAATGCGGGGAGCACGTGTCTGCAGCAGCGAAAGAGTTAATGAAGAGAGAAAGCACCAGAAATTTCAAAAATTGCATTCAAACTAATATAATTCGTGAAAAAAGGCACTTCGATATTGTTTTCAAATAATGAAAATATAAAGCACTGCACAAGGTTTGTCCCCACAACCTTTCATATAGCAGCCCAAGACTTTAACCGTTACGCTATGGCGGCTCTTTTACTACAGTATGCTGTGAGGGCTATAATACGTCACGCAAAATGCTGACAAACACTGTTGGTATGACTATGAATTACTCACGCTTCGTCGAAGTACAATAGGAAATAAACAACTGCCGCTGTTCTTTATTGCGAAAAAGCGGTTCGTGAGATTGATACAAACATCTTTCCTTGCTATCGCCTGAATTAGGAGTCTTATTGCTTGTTTGGTTTAATTAATTAATAGAATATGAAGCAATTGGTATAAAGAATGCTTTTTCCATACTTACTATGAAAGAATGTCTGCTATCAAGACATTGCTTTTGTTCTATTACTTTATTTATGACAACGTTTCTAGAACTGAAGACACTCGTCCATGCTCTGCACTGCAGTCGAGATCTGGCAACGTCGTTCTCTGTTCATTTGCTGACTGTGTTTTGTGACGTCAGATGCGCAGAACAAACCTAAACTCGGCCGCCAACATAAATGACGAGCACTTTAACATACGCTGCGGCACTCTCCTCCGCACCCAAAGAACATAAACGCATTGAGGTGGCAAAAGCCAAGCAGGCAACCACTCTCTTCATAAAGTCTACCAACAACCAAGACACGAAAACAATAAAACTAACGTTGACAAAAAACATCAACCCAAGACGAGACAACCTACACATTAAGTCAATAAGAAACACGAAGACAGCTGTGATTGTCGAAGCAGCAACGCAGGAGGACTGTAGGAAAATAATAGAAAAGACGAAAGATATTGAGAATATAGCGTGTGAGGGGCCCAGAAAGCGGCAACCTTTGGTGATAGTCTATCGAGTGACAGACACTATCTCGGATAGAGAATTTCTTGAGTGTTTATACGACCAAAATCTCAGTGACGATTTCACAAAAGACGGCAAAGACGTGAAAATCAGATTCCGCACAGGGCCCAAAGGAAAGGGATACAACCATCAAGTGTTGGAAGTCACACCCAGAATTTATTGGTACCTCACCAAAAGAGGAAGGGTGTACATAGACTTCCAATCCCTATCTGTCAAAGACTTTACGTCAGTGAGCCAGTGTTGCAACTGTTGTGACCTTGGCCATACAACCAAAGCCTGCGCAGATACAGGTACGACCTGTTAAAGATGTGGCAAAAAGGGCCACAAACACGCGGACTGTCGAGCATCAGAGCCCATCGATTGCATTCCGTGCAGGAACAGAAACCGAATTTGCAATAAGAGCAGGGGTGGCGTCTGCCAGACCTACAAACAGCTGCTTGATAGACTAATTGACAGTACTGACTATGGCAACTGAACACCCCCCTGAGTCAAACAACATGCTCCATAAATCAACCCCTGAAAAAACAAGATCATACAAGTCACCATCCACCAGGCACAGAAACCATCTACGTGCAATACTCTGGCGTAAGAGGCAAAAACTATTACCTGACGACTACCCCAACAATGGTCACATTCCAGGCTTGATACACAATACAAACCTGGAGGACAGCCATCATGCAATCACTGAATACATAGACGACCTAACACTCACAGGACAAATGTCACCAGAAGCCGCCAAACTTATCAAAAGACAAATAATGTACTGGATGACATTCCAGACGACCCTTATGAACAGGATAGACGAACTTGAAGACGAACTACTGAGAGTAGACATGATAACCCCAAATCCTGATACCGACAGACCAGAAAACCATACCACACATGACCAACCAAAGCAACTGCGCAAACCAGCGTTGCTAACGACGCAAGATCACCCATCCACTCCAGCACAACGACGCACATACGACACTACAAAATGCGAAGGACGCATCAAACCAATCAAATTTATACAAGGTGAGACCTTGAACCCAACGGTGCTTAACACAACCGTAACGCAAGCCAGCACAACTGGAGCCCAAACGGAAAACATGGACAAATCAGACACCTCAGACTGTAATCAAATCAAACGCAAAATAACTCTCTCTGACTCACTGACAGAGGAAGAAGACGACGTCTACTATTGCCCTTACGCCAGAGATTGTAGTGTTCATAACAATGATATTCGAAACCGTAATACCGACCTTGAACAGGCCACAGCGCCGGCAGACACCACGAATGCCATACGAAAAGCCGCAGCAACAACCGCAACAAAAGTCTGCGGAGGGTCTGGCAACAGAGGCGACAGTGCGCATAACATACCAAAAGCTGTTATGTCTGTCACAGATAGCGTAGATGAGCAGTCAAGTGGGAACCAAATCACGTCAAATCAATGCAGAATGGAGGCACAAACAAACAACACATCTGATACACATCAAGACTGCACAAACGAAACACACACAAAAAACAAACGAATCATCGCAGCCTTTAGGAAACTAAAACCGCATAGAAAACCCAAACAGCCTAAGAGAGTCAAGAAAGTGAAAGCGTGTGACGACCAATCGCGGCAATCGCAGGCTGCCTCAAAACCTAGTGATACGAAAGTGCATACCCCTGATGATACCAACACCTTCGCAGCCCCCCAACCAACAACCTCAATGCCGACGCCCAAGGAAACCCCCACAACAACCAACGAGGAAGCCAATCCAGCGCCCCCCGCAGAGGTGCACAACAACGCCACTACACCATCAAGACACGTCACGGCTGCAGAGACGCCAACACACGCCATCGACACCGATAGTTTTAGTTACGACAAGCTAGATATAAATGTAAAATTAAGTAGGTTAGAAGAAAGAGACATCTTAGAGACGGCACAGCGGATGCTCATCCGCACCCTACACCCGTACGGCCAATCTGTTTGTTTCCGTACATCAGAGCAAACCGATAGACTGATTCTCAAAACGGAGAATATTCCAACAGATCCAGACAGCCTACTAGACCTGCTCATGCAGGTGTGCGCCCGCAGGGAGGAACCATTCGATATGGACAAGCTTTACAAGGATCACGTAAGGGCTCATGGGAGAACATACTTCGATTACAGTCAAACTGGCAGCAAGTGCTACGCCACAGTTAAACACCCAAACTGCTAATAGCACAGCTTAATGCTATGCGGAGTATACTTGTAAATTCGGAGCTCCCACGGGTCCTACGTGAACTAAAATGTGACATTCTGTGCATACAGGAGCCCTACACTAGACAAGGGCATATCCCCAACTTTCCTCCAAGTGCGGTGACAGTTGCGGAGGGGACAGGCTGCATGGCATCTGTCATAATCCTAAACAAAGAAATACATCCAGTCAAAATTACAGAACTCTGTTCCGAGCACCTAGTTACAGTTGAAGTCACACGCAAGGGGGATACTTGGATCATCGCGTCGCTGTACGCCCAATTCTGTCATTGCATCAAACCATACGCAGACCTCATCAGAGATGTTGCGCAATACGCTGGCAACAAAAAACTTCTCATCTGTACAGACATAAATGCCAGATCAACCCTGTGGCATTCAGACAGAACTGACGACAGAGGTAGAATAATAAATGACATCATCCAAGAAAACAGACTACACGTACTCAACAAGGAAGGACATCACCCGACTCACATCGGACACAACGGTCATTCATCAAACATAGACATCACCCTCGTTAATAATGCCGCCATCAACCACGTACGAGACTGGACCGTACATGACCAGATCACTGCTAGCGACCAAATCATCATCACACTAGCCTTAAGTGGTACACCAAACGTCAACACAGAAACACTACCAAAAAAACTATTATTTGACAAAACAGACTGGGACAGGGTCAGACAAAAAATACATGAGCACATACCGCAAGACATCACCGGCAGTGTTGATTACAGAGCACACATGCTGACAGATATCACCACACACACACACACACACACAGAACACCTGCATACCCACACAAAGAATGACAAAACACCAAAATATTCCCTGGACTACACAATTAACACGACTCAAACAAGACTCAAAACGTAAACGTAAACTTTACCAACGAGCAATTTCAGATAGAGAAAGACAATTACGACTACACGACTACCGGCTTGCCAAGGATAAATATAAACTTGAGCTGAATAAGACCAGGAAAGACCATTGGAACAGCCATGTAGCAGCACAAACACAACCAAACATTTGGGGGGAACCAGACAAAATCGTGACAGAGAAAATTAAGAGCCCACTGGTTCTGGGAACGCTGCGACAGGAGGATGGTGAGATGACTAAGGGCTGGAGACGCACAGCGGAGTTCCTGCTGAGCAAACTCCTGCCCGACGACATCGCAGACACAGACACACCACAACATGCAGCACTGAGACGCGAGGTAGACACAGTATACACCACACCAACCACCAACCGTCACCAGTCCATTTGCGCAGGAAGAAGTGGCGACAGCGATCTCAGAACTCAAAAACAAAAAGGCGCCTGGACCGGATGGTATCCACTCTGAGGTACTGAAACAAATTGCACCGCAGATCACCCAGTTTCTCACAACGTTGTTAAACGATGCATTAAGTCTGGGCCGTGTGCCTGCAGTGTGGAAGACATCGAAGGCGGTTATCATCAAAAAGTCTCCAGACAAAGACCCATCAGACCCCAAGTCATACAGACCAATTTGCCTTATCAATACACTCGGTAAAGTACAAGAAAAACTACTCTGCAAAAGACTACAAGCACACCGAACACTACGGGGACTGACACCACGCCAATACGGCTTCAGGGAAGGGAAATCTATAGACGACGCAATTAACAGAGCACTCCAAATAGTATACGACACACCCTCCAAATACACACTTGCAATTATGATAGACATCTCAGGTGCCTTCGACAACCTCTGGTGGCCGGCCTTGTTCAAGAGGCTCAGACACCTGCAGGTACCGGTGTCTCTGTATAATAGTTTCATGGACTACTGCAGAGACAGAACGGTCCTTTGGCAAATGGACAACCAGAAAGTGATTAAACGAATTACAAAAGGCTGTCCACAAGGGTCGATCTGCGGACCCATCTTCTGGGACATAGTTATAGAACCGCTCCTACAGTTACTAGAGGAGCACATCTTGACAGATGGAGTTTTCGCTTATGCTGATGATCTACGCGTCGTAGTTTCAGCAAATAACCGTTCCCAGCTAGAAGAAAGAGCCAATGGAACACTTAGGACAATAACCCAATGGTGCACAGATAATACAAGATAGCAGGAAACAAAACAACTTATACATTGCTAAAGGGTATCCTGCGCAGGAACCCAATAGTCAAAATCGGGGACACAAACATAAAAAGACTAGCAGTCACACGCTATCTAGGAGTATACATTGATGAACGATTGAACTTCCACGAACACATGCGAATATGCACAAACAAAGCAGAAAAGATACTATACAAACTGGCTAGGCTAAATTCGGAACAATTCAGACTACCCCTGTCAGTGACACGAACATACCATTGCGCTCTCTTCGAGTCAGTACTATGCTTTGCTGCCAGTACGTGGGCCCACAGGCTAAATCTCTCAACCAACAGAACCATTGTACGTCGAGGCCAAAGAAGTGTTCTACTTCGACTAACAGGGGCATTCAACACAACATCAAATGACGCACTATGTGTCGTCATGGGAATTTTCCCCGTAGATATCACCATCAGGTACCGCGCAGCAATGTACTGGCTTAGGATGGGGAGAATAGACCAGGTTCGGCAGATCACTGGTGTACCGATTGAGACAACACGCCAACTCAGAGCATGGCGAGTGGATACCTGGCAGAGCGAGTTGGCCAACAGCGATAAGGGCCGCCGTGTATACAACTTCTTCCCTGACATCCGGGAAAGACTAAAACTAAAACATATTGATCCCAGCCGCGGTATGGTACATTTCATCACAGGACATGGCCCTTATCCCACGCACCTGTACCGCGTGAGTCTGCAGCAGACTAATAGATGCACATGCGGGGAAGAAGGTTCCCCTGAACATACTGTCTTCTTCTGCGGACAATGCACGAACATAAGAACATAAGACACACAGTACACATAAATCGCCTGAACACACAGAACGAACTACATGCCATAATACGCGACCCGGAAAGGTGGACTGAACTCAACAAACTAACGGACGAAATCTCGAAGATCCAACAAATAGAATACTTGCGCAACAGACCCTACCGAAGGCAAGTCGGTCCAAACAGACGTCACGATGCCCAGGGGGACACAGATATGATTAGCACCACGAGTGATGAAGAAGAAACAGATACAGACCAGGGCACCAACACAGATATTGAAGCGTCCAGCGCGGATGATCCATAGTGTCAACCAAGTCAAATTCAAAGAACAGAGTGGAACAACCGACAAGAGGTGCACAAGTCACACAGAATCCTAAAAACAGATTGCACCTTATATGTAAATAGTTAACAGCATCTCCATGTCTAATAAGAGCTTAAACCTAGGTACCTCTTCAAGGGACCTACGCCTTCCGTTAAGAGGCAGCGCACAGTCTGGATGGAAGGATCTTAGTTGTGGTCCCTCTCTTTTGAGCCCAACCCGACGGATACCTATGGTAGATCTGGGAAAACCACCGCTCAGGCTGTGTTGCTGGCGGGGCTGGAAGGTGCTAACTGCCACACCACGTATCATTGTAAGTCTCATTGGCTCAGTGTGAACTGTTTGTACAACCAACCTACACAGCCTATACCTCAACCTCCACTACACTAACAACTTCTGATCTGAAGCTTAAAGTGACCTTCAAGGGACCTACGCCCCCCTGGTAAGAGGCGGCGCACGTCCTGGATGGAAGGATCTTAATTGTGGTTCCTCTCTTTTGAGCCCAACCCGACGGATACCTATGGTAGATCGGGGAAAACCAACGTTCAGGTCGTGTTGTCGGCGGGGCCGGGAGGTGCTTGCGCCTGATGTACTCTACTAGGAGCCTTGTAGGCTCAACACAAACCGTTAGCGTCATTACCTTATTACTTTTACCACGAGTACCCTTTCATTAGCAACTTTGAGCCAAGCACAAAATCAGTTACCTCTCTATTGTATATCGTAAATACACTCCTGGAAATTGAAATAAGAACACCGTGAATTCATTGTCCCAGGAAGGGGAAACTTTATTGACACATTCCTGGGGTCAGATACATCACATGATCACACTGACAGAACCACAGGCACATAGACACAGGCAACAGAGCATGCACAATGTCGGCACTAGTACAGTGTATATCCACCTTTCGCAGCAATGCAGGCTGCTATTCTCCCATGGAGACGATCGTAGAGATGCTGGATGTAGTCCTGTGGAATGGCTTGCCATGCCATTTCCACCTGGCGCCTCAGTTGGACCAGCGTTCGTGCTGGACGTGCAGACCGCGTGAGACGACGCTTCATCCAGTCCCAAACATGCTCAATGGGGGACAGATCCGGAGATCTTGCTGGCCAGGGTAGTTGACTTACACCTTCTAGAGCACGTTGGGTGGCACGGGATACATGCGGACGTGCATTGTCCTGTTGGAACAGCAAGTTCCCTTGCCGGTCTAGGAATGGTAGAACGATGGGTTCGATGACGGTTTGGATGTACCGTGCACTATTCAGTGTCCCCTCGACGATCACCAGTGGTGTACGGCCAGTGTAGGAGATCGCTCCCCACACCATGATGCCGGGTGTTGGCCCTGTGTGCCTCGGTCGTATGCAGTCCTGATTGTGGCGCTCACCTGCACGGCGCCAAACACGCATACGACCATCATTGGCACCAAGGCAGAAGCGACTCTCATCGCTGAAGACGACACGTCTCCATTCGTCCCTCCATTCACGCCTGTCGCGACACCACTGGAGGCGGGCTGCACGATGTTGGGGCGTGAGCGGAAGACGGCCTAACGGTGTGCGGGACCGTAGCCCAGCTTCATGGAGACGGTTGCGAATGGTCCTCGCCGATACCCCAGGAGCAACAGTGTCCCTAATTTGCTGGGAAGTGGCGGTGCGGTCCCCTACGGCACTGCGTAGGATCCTACGGTCTTGGCGTGCATCCGTGCGTCGCTGCGGTCCGGTCCCAGGTCGACGGGCACGTGCACCTTCTGCCGACCACTGGCGACAACATCGATGTACTGTGGAGACCTCACGCCCCACGTGTTGAGCAATTCGGCTGTACGTCCACCCGGCCTCCCGCATGCCCACTATACGCCCTCGCTCAAAGTCCGTCAACTGCACATACGGTTCACTTCCACGCTGTCGCGGCATGCTACCAGTGTTAAAGACTGCGATGGAGCTCCGTATGCCACGGCAAACTGGCTGACACTGACGGCGGCGGTGCACAAATGCTGCGCAGCTAGCGCCATTCGACGGCCAACACCGCGGTTCCTGGTGTGTCCGCTGTGCCGTGCGTGTGATCATTGCTTGTACAGCCCTCTCGCAGTGTCCGGAGCAAGTATGGTGGGTCTGACACACCGGTGTCAATGTGTTCTTTTTTCCATTTCCAGGAGTGTAGTTTAGCAGGCTGGACATGGAGGTCTTAGTCTTAGTTTCTAGCTTTAACGTACCCTAATCTCTTCTAGTTAAGGTAGTTTTTAGGATGGTAGGTGTTAAGGCATGGTGAGCATTCCAAGACCCGGGCCGCCGCCCACAACCAGGTGACGGGCAATATTATACCTATAACTTCTCTATTCAGTTCTCTTCCTTCCTTCTTTCTAAATATTTAATTTCGTTTTGTTTATTAATATCTTACTTGATTTTGTATTAGTTACAAGTTTTTCTAATGCTGCACAAAAAAAAGATATCAAATGGATCTAAACAGAGCCCGCCTCCACGTGGCGGGACACGGGCAACGGTGTGAGTGGGACGGGAGCCGGTGTGGAGTTACTTTCAGTCACTGCGGACCCCGGACCCAGTCACAGCGGCTAAGTGGCAATATACGACCAACTATAAGAAATTAGACGGTGGGTCATAAAATATAAGCAGCTAGTGGAAAAAAAGTGCTTGGAGCCATTTGTACCTAATGCGAACGAAAACGGAGAAAGAATTTTATACTTCAAGTGGTAATATATTGACGGAAACCCGAGATACGAGTGTACAACCGTCATCTTCTAAGCAGCAAGACACTTATTGTCTACAGCAACGTGATTGCGATAACGAGGAATTTGAAGCGATTGATTCAGAAGTGGGAGAAATTATTGAGCACTGCACCGAATACGAAGGGGAAAACATTCCAGATTTGAAGGAAAATGTTGAGCTGTTAGAGATGATTGCACGTTATGTTGTTCTTAGAATTAAACGCAAACTCACCGAATTAGCGCATTTGTTCGGTAAACTAACTGATCACGTAAATGTGTCAGGAAAAAAATGGCTTCAAACATCTCGAGGAGATCTTTAATAAAGCCAGCTGAATCTTTTATGAAATTCGCTTTGAAAATGGAAAGAGAATTTCAGCTGCAATGATCGTTACCCAAAAGTTTTGTAAGGTCTAAGGATATTATAAATGAGAAGTAACCAGGAATGGAGGACTTTGCTGTAATGTATTTCGCAAGGACAAACACTTTCATCAGAATATAAGCTATTAACAAGGAAGAAAATGCAAAGATGATAGATGAACTGAGAGTCAACCAAGACAAAAAAGGATTGTCAAGTGCGAGAGGGGCTCGTACACTGAGGGTTCCACACAGACTTAATTACGTAATATATATAAATAGTTCACCCGTCCTGGGACACGAGAATCTCAACTATTTTTGCCTGTTATTGATACCGACACTGGCAAGATATTGGTCCCGGGAATTTCAAGACTGTGTCAAAATCTCTACAGTAATTCCTCGGACTAGTCCTGGCATAGAAAAAGAAGCGAGCAGAGGGGCTCGGTTTATGCATGTAGAGAGAGAAGAGTTACTAAAACATTTTTATTTACTTACTGAAACGTGACTACAACTTACATTTATGTTTGTCTGAAGTAATGTTCGTCTATTATGCTTTTGACGTGTGATGAATGCAATGTATGTTCAAACGGCAAAATAGTTTTTTATGTGTTGTAATTACAATTTAATAAGTTTCAGATTTTCTCTTTACTTGTACTGTGAAACCTTACTTCTCGTCGAATTTCATGATTACCGGTGAAGGTTTTGGTGAGTGAGTTTGCGAGTATCAAAACTTGTGACAAAAATGACCAAATCTTTTTTTTGCTTTTGACTTAGAAGGTTACAATTTTTACGCCGCCAAAGGACCATAGACCTTAGTATGTCACATAAATTTGAACTTGATATGCCAAACTCTTCCGGAGAAGAAGGGTCTTATTAGACGAACAGACAGAGAGGCGGATAAAAAAATGAAAAAAATACATCTTGCCAATGATATAATTACAAAATAACAATTTTTGGATTTTTACCCTTACTTGTAAAGTGAAACCTTACTTCTTGTGAAATTTCATGATTCGAAGTCAATGAGAAGCACTCTATAGCTTTTGATGAGTGATTTTCCGAGTTTAAAATATCTGACATAAATGGCCGCATCTTTTGATTGAAGTGACTTAGCAGTTCAGAACTCTTACACCTCCAAGAGACTATAGACCTTAATATGTGACATAAATTTGAACTTGATACGTCTGCCCGTTCCTGAGAAAAAGGATTCTTGACGGTTGCACAGACAGATAGACTGACTGACGGACAACAAAGCGACCCCGTAAGGTTTCCTTTTTTTACGGATTGAGGCAAGAAACCCTAAAAACTGTAAAAAAGTTCAAAGTTGTAACATAACTTTCCAGAATGGAAAAGAAAACCTGTTACTACAGTTAAAAAGTTTAAAATGGCAGTATAGGAGGTTTCTCTTCACTGAAGATCTATGAGGTCTAAGCTAGTGTGAGCCTCTCTTCCCCCACAAAAAAGCAGTGCTCTCTGAGTTGGTGAAAGAGGTTGACGTCCTTCGGCGGCTTTACGCTAGCATTTCACCGACCATAGAAAAAGAATAATCCAACTAATATAAAGCTTAATAATAATAATACACTAATACACGAAAAATCTCGATTTCATTCATACCTGCGTTAAGAGTTAATCATGTGTGCGCCGTGCCACATTTATTCGTTTATTCATTTAATACTTATTTCTTCACAAGCGTTTAAAGGCGTTAAAAAGCATCTCCACAAAGTATATGCAACATTTGTGTTTCAATAAACATGTACTTTTTCATAATTATTAATGAAAAAGTTACTTAATATTAATAATTACATTTAAAAAATAACCAAACTATTCAGTCGGTGACTCTGCCTAGTACATGTCATCCACTAAGCCACCATATAAATACATTATAGAAACGTAGTAGCCATCTGGTGTAGGGCTTTGTCTTAAAACTTTTTATTTTTTTTAATATCGCTTATATGGTACAGCATACAACAATATATAGCATGCCACTTGAAAGATTGAATAAAACTGACTTGTAAAACGTGGCCCTGTATGTGATATTTTTTTAAAAAATTTAAAAAGTTCTAAGGTAGAGCCCCAGCAGATGCCTACTACGTTTACACAATGTATTTACATGATGATTAATTAGATGACATGTACTAGACAGAGTCAACGATTCCCACTTTGACTATAGATAATGTGATTTTACGTCCTACGTCTTCTGAAGAAAACGATTTTAAAAACGTAGAAACCATCGTCAAGGTATTTTGCATTGAAGCTTAGTTCGATTCATTAGGTCTCATATGTACCATTCTTTTTCTTCTTCCTAAAAAAAAAGATTGTCGCATTTTATCTAGTTTGTAAAGTATATGTTTCCGTCATTGCCATAAATGAGGAACTGTGGAGATCTTTTACGAAATTTCGGGAATACTGCAGGATGTCAGTAACTTTCTGCACGGATACTTCACGGTCTGCTGTCAACTTCAGGTGTATACCGGCAAATACAGAGTGCCCATAAAGTAAGTATCCATTTTACGGAAAACGTTGGATTATTTCTGTTACAAGTACCGTGAAGAGACATCACAATGTTAACAGTTGCCGATAGACTCACAATTCTGGAACATCGTTTACGTGGCAAAATCTATGCTGAGATCCAGAGACTATTTCAGAGAAAGTATCGGAAGGATGCCCCTACAGGACTTGCCATTCCGAAGCTCGTCAACGAATTCCGGCGTACACTGTCTGTAGCTGATGAGAGACGCGCTGGGCGACCACTGGTCAGCGCACAATCCGTACAGCGTGTGAGGGAGCCTATCGAAAGAAGTCCAACGGCATCTACCCGCCGGCTGGGTCGTGAACTATCCATGCCGAAATCCACAGTGTGGAAAGTGCTTCACTACACCCTTAAAAAGAAGACATATCATACCCAGGGGCTTCACCAGCTAGATGATGAAGATAATGCGGCACGAGCAGCCATCTGTCATGATCTGTTGGAGGCTGTAGCCGAGGAGGACCTGATGAATCATGTTACGTTCAGCGACGAGGCGACATTTCATGTCTGCGGCGTCGTCAACAAACACAGTACCGGATCTGGGCAGAGGAGCAACCCCATGAATGCACTGAAGTTCAAAGGGACTCTCTCAAAATCAATGTGTGGCTTGGTCCCATGTACAGACAATTGCCAGAGCAACCTACCTGGACACGCTGCAGATGTTCTTGGAGCCACAGTTGCAACAGGATGGTATTCTTGCCTCTGTCATGTATCAACAAGATGGGGCGCCACCCCACTATGCAAACATTTTCCGGGGCTACCTGAACGGGACCTTTCCTAACAGGTGGATAGGAAGAGCTGTAGGTCGCATGCGGGGTTCCTCGCTCCCCCAACCTCACTCCCCCCGACTTTCTTGCGTGGTGTTTCATCAAGAGCCGAGTTTATGCTACCAGGGTGCAACATCTGAATGAACTGAAACGTCGAATAAGAGAGGCATGCTTGCTAATAACCGCTAAGTATTACAGCGCGTGTTCCACGCAACCACAAGGCGGGTGGAACAGTGTGTTGCCAGTGAAGGTGGACATGTTGAACAGTATTACCTACTCTCTCCAAATGTAATGTTTATTTTGTTGTAGCACATCTGGAAAATGAAAATGGATACTTACTTTATGGGCACCCTGTACAGTGAGCTACTCTGTCGAAGCAGCAAGTCCCACTGTGGTCCAGAGATTTCACGAAATACGAGGTTTATCCGGAAACTAAGGTTACAAGGTATGTAGCTTTAGCATGGAATGTCCGTGGGGGAAGTTGGTTCCACTGACCTGTAGCGGGAAGCCAGCGGAAGGAACGAGCATTCCCAACAATCAGTAGCTCGTCGATTAGTGTTGTGGTGACTGTTAGAAATGAGCGTCCTATTTCCAGATATCGCCAAGTGCGAAGTGTGCGCTATATTTCGCTTCCTAAGTGCTAACGGCGTGAACGCCGCTGCGATTCATCGCGAAATTGTTTCAGCTTATGGAGAGGACGTAATGTTAAGGGAGCATGTGACGAATTGGGTCCGAAATTTGAATTCTGGAAGGACAAATTCACGATGAGGACAGATGCGGAAGGCCGTCTGTTGTGACTGATGATGTGGAGCAGAAAATTGAAGCACATTTTCTCTCTGATCGCCGTTCGACAATTGACGACCTGCAAGCAATTTGTGCAAACATTTCAAGAACTGTTGTCCATGAAATCGTAACTGATCGATTAAATTATCGCAAGTCGTGTGCGTGATGTGTGATCAAGATGCTTACCGAAGCACACAAAATGAACAGAGACAGTGCCGCTCGCCAATTTCTTGACCGTTTTGAGACTGAAGGCGAGGCTTTGCTCAAATCTATAGTGACAGGAGTTGAAACATGTGCTTATCAGCATACCCCAAAGAGCAAACGACAATCAATGTAGTGGCACCACACTCACTCTCCTGCAGCCAAAAAACTCAAAATTCAGCAAACAGCGAAGAAAATCACGGTGTCAGCGTTTTGAGACAGAAAAGGGGTTCTGCTCGTTGATTTTTGGGAAAGAGGTGAAACAATAAATGCTGCGAGACATTGAGGCCATGAAGAAACTTCGCGGGGCCATACAAAACAAACGCTGCGGGATGCTGACAATGAGAGTCTGTCTGCTTCATTAGAACGCGCGTCTGCACACCGCTCATGCAGTTGATTTCGGCTGGTTGGAATCCTTTAAGCCATCCCTCTCACAACCCGGATCTCGCACCGAGTGACTATCATATGTTCATTAAATTGAAGGACCACCTTCGTGCAAAACACTTTTCCGACGACGACGAGGTTAAAATCGAAGTGAAGAGTTGGCTGAAAAAAGCGGCGGCAGACGTCTGCGACACAGAAATCAGGAAGCTCGCCCCACGTATCACAAAATGTATTGAGATAAATGGTGATTATGCAGAAAAATATTGCAAGACCTATCTACATCTACATGGATACTCTGCAAATCACATTTAAGTGCCTGGCAGAGGGTTCATCGAACCACCTTCACAATTCTCTGTTATTCCAATCTCGTATAGCTCGCGGGAAGAATGAACACCTATATCTTTCCGTACGAGCTCTAATTTCCCTTATTTTATCTTGGTGATCGTTCCTCCCTATGTAAGTCGGTGTCAACAAAATATTTTCGCATTCGGAGGAGAAAGTTGGTGATTGGAATTTCGTGAGAAGATTCCGTCGCAACGAAAACGCCTTTGTTTTAATTATGTCCACCCCAAATCCTGTATCATGTCAGTGACACTCTGTCCCCTCTTCCGCGATAATACAAAATGTGCTGCTCTTCTTTCAATTTTCTCGATGTACTTCGTTAATCCTAACTGGTAAGGATCAAAGAGCGCGCACCAGTATTCCAAAAGAGGGCGGACAAGTGTAGTGTACGCAGCAGTCTCTTTAGTAGATCAGTTACATTCTCTAAGTGTCCTGCCAATAAAACGCAGTCTTGGGTTAGCCTTCCCCACAACATTTTCTATGTGTTCCTTCCAATTTAAATTGTTCGTAATTGTAATACGTAGGTATTTAGTTGAATTTACGGCTTTTAGATTAGACTCATTTATCGTGTAACCGAAGTTTAACGTGTTCCTTTTAGCACGCATGTGGATGACCTCACACTTTTCGTTAGTTAAGGTCAACTGCCACTTTTCGCACCATTGCGATATTTCTTATAAATTGTTTTGCAGTTCATTTTGATCTTCTCATGACTTTATTAGTCGATAAACGACAGAGTCATCTGCAAACAACCGAAGACGGCTGCTCAGACTGTCTCCCAAATCGTTTATATAGATAAGGAACAGCAAAGGGCCTATAATACTACCTTGGGGAAGGCCAGAAATCACTTTTGTTATACTCGATGACTTTCCCTCAGTTATAACGAACTGTAACCTCTCTGACAGGAAATCACAAATCCAGTCACATAACTGAGACGATATTCCATAAGCACACATTTCACTACGAGCCGCTTGTGTGGCACAGTGTCAAAAGCCTTCCGGAAATCCAGAAATACGGAATCGATCTGAAATCCCTTGTCAATAGCACTCAGCACTTCATGTGAATAAAGAGCTAGTTGTGTTTTAAAAGAACGCTGTTTTCTAAACCCATGCTGACGGTGTGTCAATAGACCGTTTTCTTCGAGGTAATTCATTATGTTCGAACACAATATATGTTCTAAAATCCTGATGCATACCGACGTTAACGATATGGGCCTGTAATTTAGTGGATTACTCCTACTACCTTTCTTGAATATTGGTGTGAGCTGTACAACTTTCCAGTCTGTGGGTACGGATCTTTCGTCGAGCGAACGGTCGTATATGATTGTTAAGTATAGAGCTAATGCATCATCATACTCAGAAAGGAACCTGATTGGTAAACAGTCTGAACTAGAAGACTTGCTTCTATTAAGTGATTTGAGTTGCTTCACAACTCCGAGAATATTTACTTCTACGTTACTCATGTTGGCAGCTGTTCTCGATTCGAATTCTGGAATATTTACTTCGTCTTCTTTTGTGAAGGCATTTCGGAAGGCTGTGTTTAGTAACTCTGCTTTGATAGCACTGTCTGCGATGGTATCTCCATTGCTATCGTGCAGAGAAAGCATTGATTGTTTCTTGCCGCTAACATACTTCACATACGACCAGAATCGCTTTGGATTTTCTGCCAGGTTTCGAGACAAACTTTCGTTGTGGAAACTGTTATAAGCATCTCGCATTGAAGTCCGCGCTAAATTTAGAGCTTCTGTAAAAGCAAGATCGCCAATCTTGGGCATTTTGCGTCTGTTTAAATTTGGTATGTTTGTTTCGTTGTTTCTGCAACAGTGTTCTAACCCGTTTTGTGTACCAAGGAGGATCAGCTCCTTCGTTTGTTAATTTATTTGGTATAAATCTCTTAATTGCTGCCGATACTATTTCTTTGAATTTGAGCCACATCTGGTCTACACTTATATTATTAATTTGGAACGAGTGGAGATTGTCTGTTAGGAAGGCGTCAAGTGAATTTTTATCTGCTTTTTTGAATAGGTATATTTTTCGCTTTTTTTTCGAGAATTTGGGGATTGCAAAATTCAATCTTGCTACGACAGGCCTCTGTTCACTAATCCCTGAATCGGTTTTGATGCTTGTTATTAACTCAGGATTATTTGTTGCTAAGAGGTCAAGTATACAATTCAAGTAAATTTTGTTGTTGTTGTTGTTGTTGTGGTCTTCAGTCCTGAGACTGATTTGATGCAGCTCTCCATGCTACTCTATCCTGTGCAAGCTTCTTCATCTCCCAGTACCTACTGCAACCTACATCCTTCTGAATCTGCTTAGTGTATTCATCTCTTGGCCTCCCTCTACGATTTTTACCCTCCACGCTGCCCTCCAATGCTAAATTTGTGATCCCTTGATGCCTCAAAACATGTCCTACCAACCGATCCCTTCTTCCTGTCAAGTTGTGCCACAAACTTCTCTTCTCCCCAATCCTATTCAATACCTCCTCATTAGTTACGTGATCTACCCACCTTATCTTCAGCATTCTTCTGTAGCACCACATTTCGAAAGCTTCTATTCTCTTCTTGTCCAAACTAGTTATCGTCCATGTATCACTTCCATACATGGCTACAATCCATAGAAATACTTTCAGAAACGACTTCCTGACACTTAAATCTATACTCGACGTTAACAAATTTCTCTTATTCAGAAACGATTTCCTTGCCATTGCCAGTCTACATTTTATATCCTCTCTACTTCGACCATCATCAGTTATTTTCTCCCTAAATAGCAAAACTCCTTTACTACTTTAAGTGTCTCATTTCCTGATCTAATTCCCTCAGCATCACCCGATTTAATTTGACTACATTCCATTATCCTCGTTTTGCTTTTGTTGATGTTCATCTTATATCCTCCTTTCAAGACACTGTCCATTCCATTCAACTGCTCTTCCAAGTCCTTTGCTGTCTCTGACAGAATTACAATGTCAGATTTACTTCTTCTCCATGAATTTTAATACCTACTCCGAATTTTTCATTTGTTTCCTTTACTGCTTGCTCAGTATACAGATTGAATAACATCGGGGAGAGGCTACAACCCTGTCTCACTCCCTTCCCAACCACTGCTTCCCTTTCATGCCCCTCGACTCTTATAACTGCCATCTGGTTTCTGTACAAATTGTAAATAGCCTTTCGCTCCCTGTATTTTACCCCTGCCACTTTCAGAATTTGAAAGAGAGTATTCCAGTTAACATTGTCAAAAGCTTTCTCTAAGTCTACAAATGCTAGAACCGTAGGTTTGCCTTTTCTTAATCTTTCTTCTAAGATAAGTCGTAAGGTTAGTATTGCCTCACGTGTTCCAACATTTCTACGGAATCCAAACTGATCTTCCCCGAGGTCCGCTTCTACCAGTTTTTCCATTCGTCTGTAAAGAATTCGCGTTAGTATTTTGCAGCTGTGACTTATTAAACTGATAGTTCGGTAATTTTCACATCTGTCAACACCTGCTTTCTTTGGGATTGGAATTATTATATTCTTCTTGAAGTCTGAGGGTATTTCGCCTTTCTCATACATCTTGCTCACCAGATGGTAGAGTTTTGTCATGACTGGCTCTCCCAAGGCCATCAGTAGTTCTAATGGAATGTTGTCTACTCCCGGGGCCCTGTCTCGACTCAGGTCTTTCAGTGCTCTGTCAAACTCTTCACGCAGTATCTTATCTCCCATTACGTCTTCATCTACATCCTCTTCCATGTCCATAATATTGTCGTCAAGTACATCGCCCTTGTATAAACCCTCTATATACTCCTTCCACCTTTCTGCCTTCCCTTCTTTGCTTAGAACTGGGTTTCCATGCTAGCTCTTGATATTCTCTTCTCTCCAAAGGTCTCTTTAATTTTCTTGTAGGCAGTATCTATCTTACCCCTAGTGAGATAAGCCTCTACATCCTTACATTTGTCCTCTAGCCATCCCTGCTTAGCCATTTTGCACTTCCTGTCGATATCATTTTTGAGACGTTTGTATTCCTTTTTGTCTGCTTCATTTACTGCATTTTATATTTTCTCCTTTCATCAATTAAATTCAATATTTCTTCTGTTACCCAAGGATTTCTATTAGCCCTCGTCTTTTTACCTACTTGATCGTTTGCTGCCTTCACTACTTCATCCGTCAGAGCTACCCACTCTTCTTCTACTGTATTTCTTTCCCCCACTCCTGTCAATTGTTCCCTTATGCTCTCCCTGAAACTCTCTACATCCTCTGGTTCTTTCAGTTTATCCAGGTCCCATCTCCTTAAATTCCCACCTTTTTGCAGTTTCTTCAGTTTCAATCTGCAGTTCATAACCAATAGATTGTGGTCAGAATCCACATCTGCCCCTGGAAATGTCTTACAATTTAAAACCTGGTTCCATAAATCTCTGTCTTACCATTATATAATCTATCTGATACCTTTTAGTATCTCCAGGATTCTTCCAGGTATACAACCTTCTTTTATGATTCTTGAACCAAGTGTTAGCTATGATTAAGTCATGCTCTGTGCAAAATTCTACAAGGCGGCTTCCTCTTTCATTTCTTCCCCCCAATCCATATTCGCCTACTATGTTTCCTTCTCTCCCTTTTCCTGCTGACGAATTCCAGTCACCCATGACTATTAAATTTTCGTCTCCCTTCACTACTTGAATAATTTCTTTTATCTCGTCATACATTTCATCTATTTCTTCATCATCTGCAGAGCTAGTTGGCATATAAACTTGTACTACTGTAGTAGGCATGGGCTTTGTGTCTATCTTGGCCACAATAATGCGTTCACTGTGCTGTTTGTAGTAGCTAACCCGCACTCCTATTTTTTTATTCATTATGAAACCTACTCCTGCATTACCCCTATTTGATTTTGTATTTATAACCCTGTAATCACCTGACCAAAAGTCTTATTCCTCCTGCCACCGAACTTCACTAATTCCCACTATATCTAACTTTAACCTATCCATTTCCCTTTTTAAATTATCTAACCTACCTGCCCGATTAAGGGATCTGACATTCCACGCTCCGATCCGTAGAACGCCAGTTTTCTTTCTCCTGATAACGACGTCCTCTTGAGTAGTTCCCGCCCGGAGATCCGAATGGGGGACTATTTTACCTCCGAAATATTTTACCCAAGAGGATGCCATCATCATTTAATCATGCAGTAAAGCTGCATGTCCTCGGGAAAAATTACGGCTGTAGTTTCCCCTTGCTTTCAGCCGTTCGCAGTACCAGCACAGCAAGGCAGTTTTGGTTAATGTTACAAGGCCAGATTAGTCAATCATCTAGACTGTTGCCCCTGCAACTACTGAAAAGGCTGCTGCCCCTCTTCAGGAACCACACGTTTGTCTGGCCTCTCAACAGATACCCCTCCGTTGTGGTTGCACCTACGGTACGGCCATCTGTATCGCTGAGGCAGGCAAGCCTCCCCACCAACGGCAAGGTCCATGGTTCATGGAGGGGAAGTAAATTTTACTAAAATAGTTTTTTTTTTTTTTTGCTCAAAAAATTCTTGTAACCTTACTTCCGGGTTAGCCTCGTAGTCTGTACTGCGGGGATGTTTTAAATGCCGGAAGAACGAAAATGCGCAGAGAGCGACAGACCTTTCCACACGAAGGATTTGCTGCCTGCAGTTTGACCAAAGGAAGCCATTGCGACACGGGCTGAGGACGTAATTTCTCTCTTTATGCTACACGCTCGCCCGCTCTTTTCGTCTTCAAGGCCTGTACTGCAGATCTACTCGGCGTCCAAGCCATTACATCACCACGTCGAGTGTAGCCGCCGCGTCCTCTAGGCCGTCCAGAAGCGTCGATGACTCGGAGCTGTAAGGACATTCGTCCACACATTGCAGTCTCGTCGTCCTCCACATAAGGGGTGTACAGCGCTTTCATAAATTGTGATCACAGACGCAGAATAGTTTTTTGCTTCATCCGCAGTCCGGCCAGATAGATGTTAGCACATTCAACATTCAAGGGATAGATGAGAGTTTTCCAGGCCTGCATGAATTCTATCACTGCAGCTGTCATGTATGTCTGGCCAACACAAACTATTTCGTTCGAAGAAATATGTAACGTGAAGCAAGTGTAACTTTAACGGCACAAAAAGGCGTCACACACTGCTGTTGAGATACCCAAAACGACACGAACTTGATGCCGGTCATAGAGCCTACATTAATCTGCGTGTCATCAGATTGATCTGTTCGCGAACTTCATGTAGATCGTTTTTAAAGTGACTCGAAATTCTCGCTCTGCCATCTCTTTACATATATTCCGTCATGAGATTTGTTTTTGACAGTTCTGACTCAATCAGAGCAAGCTGCAGCATACTGTCAGCCGTGAGTGAACACTGGACTGAAAACTTAAATGCACTTGAGTAAATATCCTTTCCCGGCGGGGTCAGGGATTTTCTCTGCCTCGTGATGGCTGGGTGTTGTGTGCTGTCCTTAGGTTAGTTAGGTTTAAGTAGTTCTAAGTTCTAGGGGACTTATGACCACAGCAGTTGAGTCCCATAGTGCTCAGAGCCATTTGAACCATTTTTTAGTAAATATCCTTTAACGTTGTACAGAAAGCTACACACTGTTCAGTAGGTTTAAATTTTACTAGGCCTCCAGCAGACCTGAAAAAATGTCAGTGATAAACCGGAAGTATTTAAAGCCAAGTTAAAATGTTTCCTTGTGGCACACTCCTCCTATTCTGTACAGGAGTAGTTGAGAACTTTTCTCTGTAATGTATTATTTATTCGTACATTCTGTCACAATTTTTTTTTGTTACATTAGTTCATTTGTTTGTAAATTTTCTATTCAGTATACTGAAACTGTGTACGGACTCGTTCCGTGATCAAATAGTTCTGGCGCGCATGGTCCCATTTTGCACGACAAATAAATAAATAAAATAAAGTAAACACCGTTGCTATCGCCAACCACCACTTGTACGATGACCAGCAATTTACCGATATGCATGCGTCAGCTTCCGCTCCTAATGAGTTTCAAAACGCCGCTCATAAAAACAAAATTTTCCAGTGCTCATACCTCGGGTTCTATTGGTGACTTAAAGATAGGGTCAAGTTTTTTGGATAGGCCTTGGGCTAGACACCATTTGTATACCCAACAGAAGGCAAGTCTTAGTGTCACTTCTCTGTAGTACAGGGTCAAAGTATGAATATTACACACTTCCCCCAGTTTAGGCAGCAAATCAGTTGTCTCTGTTTGCATTTGACACGGTTCTACGATGGGTTTGATGAGACTTATGGAGGCAATAGTTCATGGGCGGTTCCTCGGATAACTCGAAAAAATGGTATTTTTACTATATTTTCGCCGTTATCAGCGAACCCAAACGCAGCCGAGGATTTCAAGACGGCTATGCAAAGCAAATGGCAAATGGTTGTAATTTTTACGATGTATTCCTAAAAGCCCGATCTCGAACCACCCTGAAAATGTTCTTCATTTATTTATCCGTTTCCGAGATACAGAGATTAAAATGTACCCTATTTGTACACGTAAAATACGCACGTAAAATCCGGTGACAAGCGGAAACGTTGTTTATAAAGTCGCTTAGAACACAGAAATATGCTGTAAAGGTCTGCGTTACCATCTGAGCCCCATGTTGCAGCACTGAAGCAGATGCAACATTTTTTTGCACGTAGAATCCGGCCTGATGCGTAAAATTAGTTTTGTGTTATTTCAGTTTCGCATAAGTAAGTTATCTGTATTTTACTGACCAATACATTTCGTTTCAATGAGTTACATGCCCTGCTGCAGCACAGAAAGTAAGAGAATCAGCGGAAAAATGTCAGTATGTTCCTGCTTATTAAAAAGACTCTGACTGAAACGTGGGAGGCCAGCTGCCTCATTCCACCTTCCTCAGCACCTTTAAAAGTTTCCCCAAAAATTTTGGCATGTGAGCATATTCACGCTTATTTATGCTGAGAGGGGAGAAGACAGTGGCAATGGCAAAGAGACGGAAGCAATAATAAATACTGGAAGACAGTAGACATTGGTTGTGCTACAGAAAGAGTGAAGGAGGCAGTGACAGTGTGAGAGAAAGAGAGGAACACAGTGGCAGTGGAACATAGCTGACAATGACAGAAAAATGCTAGGAAAAGAGTGTAGAAGACAATGGGGAGGGGGGATGGGGTGAGGAATAAAGATAAAGGGAAATGGAAGTGGGTGAGAGCCAGTGATAATGAGATACAGAGTATATTACAATGACAACTAGGAAGAGAGAGGTATGGCAGTGAGAAGAAACAGCGGCAGTAGGAAGGAAGGAATGATATATTAGCTGTAAGAGAGAGCAAGAGGGAGACAGGGAAAGTGAGAGGAGGCTCTAGTAGTGGGACAGAACGGATGAGACAGTGGCTGTGAGACAGAAGACTGTCAAAGGGAGATACAAAGAGGTAATGACAATGAGTTGTGCTGAAAGAGTAAGTGAGCCTGGGCAACTGGGAGTGGATGGGTATGAGCGACTTACAGCGATGCGCTATTGGGTGTGAGTGAGTTCCATATAGGGGAGATCGTAAGAGTTTGATGTGAGCTGCATGTTAAAAAAAGTGCAAATATGTTACTATACAAAATTTTTGAAATTTTTTTTAAAGTGCTAAAGAAGATAGAATGAGGCAGCTAGTGCCCCACTTTTCACTCAGAGACTTTTAAACAAATAGGAACATATTCGCATTTTTTTGTGCTCCGACAGGAGCATTTTTTCGCTGGTTAACTGTTGGCTTAGTTTTCAGTTCAAAGGCTGGTTTGATGCCGTTCTCCACGCTAGTCTAGCCTGTGCAAGTTTTTTCGTATCTGCTTAATTTTTGCAAAGTATACCGACTTGAACCTGATTGCTGCAGTCAAGACGTGGTCTCTCTGTACAATTTTAATCCCCTACACTTCCTTCCATCTCCAGCATTGATGCCTTAGAATGTGTCGTGTCACCTATTTCTTCTTTTTGTTAGTTTGTCTCATAAATCTCTTTTCGCCGCAGTTCGATTAAGTACATCTACATCTACATCATACTCCTCAAGTGACCTAATGGTGTGTGGCGGAGTGTACTTTCGGTACCGCTATCTGATCCCTCCAACCCTGTTCCACTCGCGAATAGTGCGTGGAAAGAATGATTGTCTGTATTGGCTCTAATTTCTCGAATTTTCTCCTCGTGGTCAATATGTGATATGTATGTGGGGGGAAGTAATATATTGTCCGACGCGTCCTGGAAAGTGCTGTCCCGAAATGTCAATAGTAAACCTCTCCGTGATCATTGAGAGAATGAATAGATGATTTTGACCAACGTACTGATTCCACATACGACCAAAATCTCTTATGGCTTTCGCTCAGGTCGGTGGACAACGTCTTACTTTCAAAATCTTTGAACGCCTCTCTCATTGCTCTCCTTAAGCTCATTTTCGCGTCGTTCAGCTTCTGTTTTTCAGCTAGGTTTTTACTTCTCATGAATCTGAGATGAAATGCTCTTTGTTTACGTAGCGCTTTTCGTCTTCTTCATAAGTTACTTGATTTCCCACTTGATCTTCAGCATTATTCTCAAGTACCACATTTGAAAGAATTATGTTCTCTTCTCGCCCGAACTCTTTCGCATCCACGTTTCACTTTCTTAACAAGGCTATACTCCGGACATTTACCTTTAGAAAAATCTTCCTAACACTTAAATTTACATTCGATGCGTAGTAACTTTTTTTTCAGAAACTGTTGCCTTCTATTGCCAGGCAGCATTTTATATTCTCTCTACTTAGGCGATCATTAGTTATTTTGCTGCTCCGTTTCTCATTTTCTAATGTAATTTCTCCAGTATCGCCTGATTACTTCAACTACATTCCATAACTTTTTTTTTTTTACATTTGTTCATGTTTATGTTATGACCTCTTTTCGAAACACTATTCATTAGTTTCAACTGCTCTTCCAAGCTATTTTCCATCCCTGACAGAACTGCAATTCGATCGGTAAATCTCTTAAGTTTTTTCGTACTTCTCTCAGAACTTTAACTCCCATTCCAAATTTCTCCTTAGCGTCCTGTACTGCTTCCTCAGTGAACAGACTGAATGACGTCCACGATAGACTAAAATCTTGCCTCGCCCCTTCTCAGTTACTTTTGCACTTTCATGTTCTTCAACTCTTATAACTGAAGTCTTGTTTCTGTACAAATTGCAGATAACCTTTCGTATCAATTGAATACATGAAGTCTGAAAATGAGTCCGTGATCATATTTTGGCACTTTGTTTTACAGCTCCACCTTGATCACACAAACTTTTACACTTCATTATTACCGATTTCGGCTACTGCCATCTTCAGATCTGTTACAAACAAAAATGGTGTGAAACTAACTACGTTCAGTTTGCTGACGTTAAATCTATAAAGGGCCTGGTGTTACGTAAGGAAGATAAAACATATTTACATGATTAACAAAAAATGGTTCAAATGGCTCTGATCACTATGGGACTTACTATCTATGGTCATCAGTCCCCTAGAACTTAGAACTACTTAAACCTAACTAACCTAAGGACAGCACACAGCACCCATTCATCACGAGGCAGAGAAAATCCGTGACCCTGCCGGGAATCGAACCCGTGAACCTAGGCGTGGGGAGCGAGAACGCTACCGCACGACCACGAGATGCGGACCGTGATTAACAGCCGCGTATACCAGCCGTACATACCATTAAGATATTCTGATGTAGTATCAACGTCAAACTAAACAAGTAGGTATGTAGTAAGTACTGGTGATGATCAGAATGCGTCTAGTATTTATGCAAAGGAAATGGCGTCAGCAGAGGGCACTATAGCCAGGCTACATGATTAACCAGTATTGCAAATATAATGGTTAAAATGCGGTATGCGTAGTCATTAACTGAAATTACTTCACATAGCAAAACGAGCGTCTGACAGTGAAACATATACTGACATACTGTACGTGGAATTAGATCCTTACTTAAAATCAACATAAAAAGTGCAAATATTAATAACGTGAAGCTCCTAGCCTGGCAAAATAAAACATACAATTGTGTAAAAGCCAGTATAAAAAGTGTAAGGTTAAAATCACAACCATAAAATGAAAACTTCCAGCATAACAAAATCAATTACTATATCCGTAATAGTAAGGAAAGTAACAGAACAGTGATTATTAATTAACAATTGTAACATCGACAGTCGATGATACGTCCGGAGTGGTATCTGAATGGCGGCACATAGAGGCTTATCTGTATGATGTTCTTGTTTTGCTGCGGCGTAACTTGCGGAAAAAGGCAGTCTCTTCGTCGCCGGCGGCCGCACGCCAATCCGCTAGGGCGCCCGCAGCTCTCTCTGAATACACCAAAGTAGGCTTTTAGGTTAAACTCATTCTGTTCATTCAGCGGTGATTCCGGCTGCCATTTTCTGTGTACATAAATCTCCATTTCCTGGAGTAGACTCAGTAACTGCCCCTTTGGCGCCCTATGCGACACTTTCATATTATTCTCTCTGTTTCCTATCTAATGTTTTTTCTCTGTCCAAATGTATACCGAAAGCGCTTTTATTTCGGTTATACGCGTGCTCTTTAAAACGAGTCTTGAAATTACTTTCTGTCTGACCGATACAAAACTTGTCACAGTCTTAGCAGATGTTCTTATAGACACCATTGCTGCTGTCATTTTGGAAGACGAGAGTGTGCATCTCATACTAATCGTGAACGTTTAGGAGAATGGCTTGCACTGTGTCACTAACAATGTTGGAAAAACATCCTAGTTCATGTTTAGGGCAGCATGAATGAATGGACCCAAGTCATGGCACGAAAACACCAGCAAATCATCACAGAACCGCCGTCCTGGTCCACACTCTTCACGCGCTGCGGGTTATACGTCTCACAGGATCTTCGGTGCACTCGACGCCTTGCATAATTTGAAAAGCGGCTGACTCAGATTGTAGGGCCCACATTACATACCTACAGCCGGCTACTGTCCACTTTCTGTGTTGATTGCCCCGTTGTGCACTTATCAGACTTTAAATTTCCATTGACGCATTTCCCTTCGCAGTGATTCATCTACATTTGCGTCTATATCACTACTCTGCAGTTCACACTTAAGAACCTGGGCGAGGGCTCTTCGACTCACCTTAAGACTATTACTCTACCGTTCCATTCTCCAACAGATCGTGGAACATTTAAATGTGAACTCTTGATTTCTCTTACTTTATTACAAAAGTCGTTTCTCCATATATAGGTTGGCTACAGTAAAATATTTTCACACTCAGTGGAGAAAGTTGCTGATTGAAATTTGGTGAAAAGATGTCGCAGCAACGAATGGTTCAAATGGCTCTGAGCACTATGGGACTTAACAGCTATGGTCATCAGTCCCCTAGAACTTAGAACTACTTAAACCTAACTAACCTAAGGACACCACACAACACACAGCCATCACGAGGCAGAGAAAATCCCTGACCCCGCCGGGAATCGAACCCGGGAACCCGGGCGTGGGAAGCGAGAACGCTACCGCACGACCACGAGATGCGGGCTCGCAGCAACGAAAAACGCCTTTGTTTTTAATGATTGCTCTGGCTATACGTTGGTGCCTACGATAAAGGTGCTTTCAGTGGAGGTTACGACGTGACTGGAGACGCCAGGTACTTTCACATGTCTACATCAATGTTTTTTTTTTTTCTGCTCTACAGTCGCAGCGCTGAAACGACACAGGATGCACTGTTCCCATTTCAGCGGAACGATACTCATGATGACTATGTGCAAAACCTAATCAGCAGAACCTAAGAAGCGAAACAGTTTGCTCACATACGGATCCCGGACGCCCAGGAAAATAATCTAGAGCGCTATAGCACAAGCAACGGCCAGTGACGTACAACCCGCGAAATGCTTGTACGGAAAGTGAGACTGCCGGTAAAGTTATTAAAGCGATGCTTCAAGCCGGATCGTACCCTTCGTTGTTTGTCGGATGTCACACACGAAGTCGAGGATTGTGACTCTTCGTCAAGAAGACAAACGCGCAGATGTCGTCCATAACCACAACTGTGGCGCAGATCGATGACTGGGGCTTCTCGTTCGAGCTAACTCTTCTCGTTCGAAGAAACTGAAGACCCGTTCGATGATTGTGAATCTATGGCGCAAGGGTCTACCATCGGTGCTCACGTAAGTGAACAACGCGATCAGAACGCTAGGATCATCCAGCGGCGTCATACAGATGACCCTTGACAAGATACAGATCCAAGATGCTGTAGTTGGGTCCGATTGGAACCCCTGAAATAGCAGGTCGCAGTTTCTACAGGACATGGGGCAATGCAGAGAGCTGTGCTGCAAGCCTTGTGCAGTAGCTGTTAGTGCTAGTGCATTGCGGGTCGTCAGTTCAAATCCCATCACCAGCAGTTGTTTGTTATTTAATATTCATTATCCAGAATGAAATTTTCACTCTGCAGCGGAGTGTGCGCTGATATGAAACCTCCTGGCAGATTAAAACTGTGTGCACCGACCGAGACTCGAACTCGGGACCTTTGCCTTTCGCGGGCAAGTGCTCTACCATCTGAGCTACCGAAGCACGACTCACGCCCCGTCCCCACAGCTTTACTTCCGCCAGTATCTCGTCTCCTAGCTTCCAAACTTTACAGAAGGTCCGCAGGAGAGCTTCTGCAAAGTTTGGAAGGCAGGAGACGAGATACTGGCGGAAGTAAAGCTGTGGGGACGTGGCGTGAGTCGTGCTTTGGTAGCTCAGATGGTAGAGCACTTGCCCGCGAAAAGCAAAGGTCCCGAGTTCCAGTCTCGGTCGGTGCACACAGTTTTAATCTGCCAGGAGGTTTCAATGGTTCAAATGGTTCAAATGGCTCTGAGCACTATGGGACTCAACTGCTGAGGTCATTAGTCCCCTAGAACTTAGAACTAGTTAAACCTAACTAACCTAAGGACATCACAAACATCCATGCCCGAGGCAGGATTCGAACCTGCGACCGTAGCGGTCTTGCGGTTCCAGACTGCAGCGCCGTTAACCGCACGGCCACTTCAGCCGGCGAGATTTCAATATTCATTATTTCTGGAAAGTACCGAAAAACTCAAACCTCTTATGTTCACGACGTTGTCATATTCTGGAATATTCTGTGTTTCTATAAATAGCAGCAGTATTAGTCCAGATCTGTTTTGTTCTGGTTCTATGTTGGTGTCCGCAATAAACGTGTTTTGTGTGCTAAGTGTTGTACTTCATTGACGACCCAGTTTTCGGACGTGAGCTTCATTGTGGTTACCACGTGACAGTATTGGCCATCCGTTAAAACAGCACACACGTCGGTTTGTAGCGCTGATGCTGGGTGCAGAACTGATATCACGCAGTCTTGCTAGGCTTCACTGCTGACGTGAGGCGTGACAGGATAGTGATGCGCACGTGTCAGTCGGTTGCATGGAATCAGTGCAGAGAGGAACTATCGAGTTCGGACTAGAGATGGGCAAAGTCGTTCATCCTTGGGAACTAGTTCACTGGTGATCGCTCTTTTTTGGGAACCGTTAATTTTTACTCGTTCACTGTTCATTGTGCTAGGTACATGGTTATTATGAAATATTAAAAATTAATAGCATAGGTGACTGAAGATGGAAGGCGCCAAGAGGGGAACTTGCCTCCCCACTGGAGTACAGGTTTTTTTTTCATAACAGAATTCTCACACACTTGTAATTTTCGGGATTCGGCAAAATATCTCGTTTAGCCAACTGTAGCGTTATGTGGCTGATAGCAGTGAAATAATATAAGGTGGCGCACGGAAAACCGGCTCCGAGTACAGACTGCTCGCCAGTTACGCACGATTTGTTGACCGCTATGAGCAGAATAGATAAACATCTAATAATTAGGCACTGAAGAAATAACAAATAAGCTAATGCAAACAACCTCGAAACAGTACATGACGATTGGTAAGCGACAGCGAGCACTCTAGTACTCGGTAGCAATTTTTCGTGCGCCACCCTCTGTCACTGAAATAATATTGTAGGAGTTATCGTATTCTCTTTACAAAATGTGACACCATAAACTCGATTACGAAGCGCGGGCTTCATTCGGTTGTAAGTCGGTCCGTCTTCCATAACAACGAACATACTCTTTTACCTTGGATCAAAAAAAGACGGAAAATGGCCACTCGTTTGTGCCGAGCCGAAGTCCTTCGCATGTGTAATAACAAAAAATCTTGCCTTTTTACATGTATTTCTTCTGCAGTTTATCGAAATAGTGAAGTAAAATGTTCAAATGTGTGTGAAATCTTATGGGACTTAACTGCTAAGATCATCAGTCCCTAAGCTTACACACTACTTAAGCTAGATTATCCTAAGGACAAACACACACACACCCATGCCAGAGGGAGGACTCGAACCTGCGCCGCGACCAGCCGCACAGTCCATGACTGCAGCGCCTTAGACCGCTCGGCTAATCCCGCCCGAAATAGTAAAGTAAGCTGGTACGCTGTTTTGTTACTTGAAAAGATGTATGTATTACATACCCCGTAATTTTTATGTTGTTTACGTAATTATAAAATAAATTTTAATTACCGTCCGTGGACGCTTAATACCATACGAAAAGAACGAGAAGTTCAGAGTTAAAAAAAAAAAAACAGATCTAGGATGGGCGTGCGAAGCCAACGAGACGAACAACAACAACTCGATGCTGAACTAACTATGAGCAGTCGGCAGTGGAACTGCGACGAGTGGCCACACGAAGAAGGACGAGTCCGGCCGGGCGAGACCGAGACCGAGACAGACGGGCACGGGACCGAGGTTGGAACGAGGCCGGCTGACGTGCCGTTGCGGGAACGACACCGATCGTTTCCCGTTTCCTGGAACTATAAGTAGAACGCCGCGACCGAAGTGAACTGTGAAAGACCGTTCCTTAGAATTCGTTCCTCGCTCGTTTTGTTCATCTTGGTGAACCGTTCTTTTGGGCCCATTAGTTCGCGAACGACCCATCTCTAGTCTCTAGTTCGGACTTGAATAGGACCACTCCGTGAATGAAGTTGCCCTATATGTTGGTGTATCAACGTGGACTGTGCAACGAATTAGTCAGGAATTGTGTATCACTCTCAGCTATGTAACAGGCCATAAGAACAGTGGTCATAAAAAGGGTCTAAATGACAGGGTTCAGGCCGGCCGGAGTGGCCGAGAGGTTCTAGACGCTACAGTCTGGAACCGCGCGACCGCTACGGTCGCAGGTTCGAATCCTGCCTCGGGAATGGATGTGTGTGATGTCCTTAGGTTAGTTAGGTTTAAGTAGTTCTAAGTTCTAGGGGACTGATGACCTCAGAAGTTAAGTCCCATAGTGCTCAGAGCCATTTGAACCATTTGACAGGATTCAGAGACGAGTGTCACATCTCGTCAATGACAAATCTGTTTCAAACCCGACAGGAACTGCCGCTGTCAGTGTGTGCAGGTCCATCTCAACCTGTTTCCAAACAAACGAAACTTGGTCTCGAAACCTGGCAGAAAATCCAAAAAGATTGTGGTCGCATGTAAAGTACACCTTTGGCAAGACACGCCCAATTACTTCACTGTGCGTTACGAGTGGTAATATTACCGATGACAATATCCTCAAAGCGAAGTTATTAAACACAGTTTTTCGAAATTCCTTCACCAAAGAAGAAGAAGTAAATATTCCAAAATTCGAATGAAGACCAACTGACAAAATAAGTAACTTAGAAGCAGGTATCCTACATGTAGCGAAACAGCTTAAAACTCTTAATAAAGACAATTCTTATGGTGCAGATGGCATACGAATTAGGTTCCTTTCAGAGCACGCCAAAACATTAGCCCCATACTAAGCAATCTTATACACTCCAAGACAAAAAGAAAAAAAAAAAACGCACCACGAAGGAACTATCCCAATGGGACTGAAGTCGGTAGATGTGATGTACATGTACAGATAAACAACTGATTACAATTTCAGAAAATTTTGATTCTCCACAAATTGAGCGAGTGAATAACGCATTTGTGAGCCTCTGCCCTCTAAGCAAGCAGTTATTCCGCTCGAAATAGATTGACAGAGCTGTTGGATGTCCGTCAATGGGATATCGTGCCAGATTCTGTCCAATTGGCGCGTTAGATCGTCAAAATCCCAAGCTGGTTGAAAGGCCCTGCCCATAATATTCTAAACGTACTCGGTTGGGGAGAGGTCCGTCGACATTGTTGGCCATGGTAGGGTTTGCCAAGCGTGAAGACAACCAGAAGAAAGTGACGCCAGCTGAGTGCGGCCACTGTTTTTCTGAAACGTATGCCCAGGATGTCTTCCCACGAACGGTAACAAAACGGGGCACTACTATCATAGGCACCAGTGTACAACCAGAGCAGAATAGAATTCCTGGACGGGGAATGCAGCTATTTATATAAACATGTAATATCAGTGCAAAAATGCTGCCATCGGAGCACAAAAAACGCGAATATGCCCCTGTTTATAAGACTCTGACTGAAAATTTGGTTACCAGCTGCCTCATTCTACTTTCCTCAAAACCTTTAAAAATTTTGCCCAAAATTTTGGCATCCGAAGCTACTCGTGCTCCTCTTAACATGTAGCTCACCTCTCACTCGTTTAATTAACTATTACTCGCTCACGCCCACTGGTCCATCGCTGTAAGTCGCTCATACCCATCCACTAAGCCGGCCGGAGTGGCCGTGCGGTTCTAGGCGCTACAGTCTGGAACCGCGCGACCGTTACGATCGCAGGTTCAAATCCTGCCTCGGGAATGGATGTGTGTGATGTCCTTAGGTTAGTTAGGTTTAAGTAGTTCTAAGTTCTAAGCGACTGATGACCTCAGAAGTTAAGTCGCATAGTGCTCAGAGCCATCTGAACCATTTGAACCCATCCACTACCATACGCCTATTCTCACTAACTCACTCATTCAGCCTATCTCATTGTCACTCTACCTTTTTGTCTCTATAGTTATCACTGTCTGGTGTCTCACAGCAACACTCTCCTTCGTTCCATCCCACCACTACCGTCCCCTCACAGCCATTATCTGTCTCTTTCTCGTTGTCATTCTCATACACTCTGTCGCTCATTATCACTGGCTCTCACCCACTGTCATTTTATTCTTCTCTTTATTCCTCTCCCATTGGCACTGTCTTCTCCACTCTTTTCCTAGCGCTGATCTGTCATTTTCAACTACGTTCCACTGCCACTACGTCCCTTTCTTTCTCCCACAATGCCGTTAACTCCTTCGCTCTTTCTATACCACAACCACTGTCTCCCAGTATTTATTACCTTTCCGTCTCTTTCCCACTGCCACTGTCTCCTTCTCTCTCAACATAAGAGAGCGCGATTACTTTCACAAGCCAAAATTTTTGTGAACATATTTAAGGATGCTGAGGAAAGTATAAGGAGGCAGTTGGTACCTCACTTTTCAGTCACTCTCTTAAACAGAACTCGCACTTTTTCTGTGCTCAGATAGGAGCATTTTTGCGCTGGCTCCCTTCTTTTTCACGCTACAGCAAGTCATGTCACTGATATGGGTCAGTAAAATTTTGAGAGTTCACTTACATGAAATTCAAATAACTTGAAACTAATATTACACGTCAGTCCGATTTTGTGTGCCCAAAAGTTTTGAATGCGCTTGAGTACTACAACATGGGGTTCCCAGGACACATCTGTCGATAACGGAGACACTTTACAGCATATTTCTTCGTGCTACGTCTCTTTATAAACTACGTTTTCATCTCACACCCGATTTAACCGCTTATCTTACGTGTACAAGTAGTAAATGGGAACTTCCATATACCGGAAATGTATGAAGATATCAACCAAATTTTCAAGGTTGCTCGAGATCGGGATCTTAGGAATATACGGTAAAAATCTCAGCTATATGCCACCCATAGTCATCTTGGAATCAACGGCTCGGCTTTGGTATCCAAAAACCAGGTTTTTCGGGTTTTCTCAGAAACAACCCGTGAACTAAATCAGGCTGTTCCGGCTCGAGAGCTCAGATGCGAACAACCGGGCGCCCGCGGGCACTGCCGGGCAGGAGGGAGTAAACAGCTTGCGCACGGGCACGCAATATCACAGGTGGGCAGGGCTGAGCAAGCAGCTTACATGCAGCACTGTACACAAAACACTGGCTAGGGACGAGGCCATGTACAAGGCGACCGATTATAATTAACAAAAAAAATTAATATAATCCAAATGTACGATCATTTTATTTAGTGTGAGAAATACATTTCTGTTTATTGAAGTGTGTGCAGATGGGACCTTTCTGCAGTCTTCAGTCATTTCGTTATAGAAAACAGTTGTTCATAACCAAATGTTGAGCCGGACGTAGGTATGATGTCACCTGCATTCGTGTGTCATTTTGGGAAAATCATCTGCATGAAGATCGTCGTGTTGTAAAATCTGTCCTTGAGCAGTGCGCTGTTTTACATATCTATTGGTTCTAGTTGCCTTTCTGAAGGAACAATATCTGGTACAACTGAAAATGGACTGCTAAACAGCTTTAACTCGGTTTGTGGGCACTTCGTGTCCTGAAAATTCGCCTCAAAACTTTGTTAAAGTTGTACGATAATTTCTGGTAATCACCAAAACTTATTTCTTCAGGCAATTAAACGGGTAAAAAATACTCGAAAAAAGTTGTTTCCCCTAAGAAGTTACCTTTCATATAGATGAAGCTTGTCCACGAATGCTTTAATTTTATCGCACATATCAGCAGTTAACAGGTCCTTTCCTTGAAGTGACGTATTTAAGCTGTTTAAATGTCTTGTAATGTCAGTTTGGAAGGCCAGGCCCGCTGCCCGCTTCTCGTCACTCAGTGATGGTGAAGTTCCATAAACAATGCAATTTCTTTCATAACTGCGAAAAATACATCAAGAACTTTGTATCTTCAAAGCCACTGTATTGTGCAGCGATAAGGAATATCACCACAGGCTGGTTCCAGGTTGTGCAAAAAGCCTTTGAACTGGCGGTGGTTGACACCGTGACGCCTTACAAAATTTACACACTTCACCGCGATCTTCACGATGTCGGCGCATTTCACACTTTCAGCACAAAGAGCTTCCTGGCGCGCAAACCAGTGTATGCTTGACATTCCTTTCCGAAATTCCGCCATAAGTTTTTTTCCTTTGCGGTGCACCATCTGTTGCCACAAGCCACACGGGATTAGCCGATCGGTCTTGGGCGCTGCAGTCATGGACTGTGTGGCTGGTGCCGGCGGAGGTTCGAGTCCTTCCTCGGGCATGGGTGTGTGTGTTTGTCCTTAGGATAATTTAGGTTAAGTAGTGTGTAAGCTTAGGGACTGATGACCTTAGCAGTTAAGTCCCATAAGATTCCACACACATTTTTTTGTTGCCACAAAACAAAGCCTGCCCCATTGAAAGCACATGTTTTCTACACACTCACAGGTAACCTGAAATATATCGTGACCTGTAATTGTGTACTCCATCGATATAACATCTAGCAACTCCTAGAAAACTTTTAGTTCAGATTAACGCCCTTAACAACTATTGGGAGCTAAGCAATCTGTGGTTTCGACAAGGGCTAAATGTCTGGCACTTCTGCTTTAGTTGATTTTTCAAATCCGTGCGCACATCACGGATCCGATGAGGTACCGTCCGCTCGGAGAGGCAAACTTCTTCAAATTTCGTGATGTCTGCTGGCGTTAAGCACTCGACGACGGCCAGCAGGCACGCTTTCACCGAGGGGCCATTGAGAATGGAGTTCCAATTGTTGCAATCAAGTGTGAATTTCGAAGCTTGATCGAAGCGCCGCATCAGTTTGGATTTTCGTCAGCGTGAACAGTCTACAGTAGTTGCATAACACATACGTCATAAATGAAATCAATACGCCGGCCGCTGTGGCCGAGCGGTTCTAGATGCATCAGTCTGTAACCGCGCGACCGCTACGGTAGTAGTTCTAAGTTCTAGGGGGCTGATGACCTCAGATGTTAAGTCCCTTAGTGCTCAGACCGTTTGAACCATTTTTGCATTACTGTCCAGCTCATCGTACTGCGTCGCGTGAAGAGACGTGTATGACGTTGTATATTATACTTCTTCGTTGTATTCAGAACTTTTGGCACACAAGGCACTGAGTCAATCCATCTTTCTCAAAAAACAAAAGCTGTTAATCCCAACTTGGCAAAAATTGCAAAGGGCTGCTTCTAGAATTCATTGCCGCCACTGCGAGGCACAAGAACTAACTAAGCGACATTCACGTAATGCAGCAGTGCCCATCCGCGGTGAAATGGACCGTTGCCAGCGGCCTACCCCTTAGCGCCTGCTTGCCGGACAAGCCCGTGCGCGCCCGCGGACGCCCATCCTCCATGGTGCGTTTGGAACAGCCTGAACTAAATGGTACCACCATAAGCCACATACAATTCAAAAAGAATGACCCGATTGGCTCCTTCTCCGTAAGCTGGAGGAAGTATGTCATATTATCTGTGTAAGCTGGAGGAAGTGTGTAATATTCACTTTGACCGTACACTGCAGTATAGTTACAGTAAGACGTTCCTTCTGTTGGGTACACAAACGCTCGATAGCCCAAGGGCTATCGAAAAACTCTTGACCCTGTCTTTATAATATTATGAAAAGGATAGTTGCTACTCACCACACAGCGGAAATGCTGTGCGGCAGATAGGCACAACAAAAACACTGTTACAGAATAAGCTTTTCGCCAACAAGGCCTTTGTCAAAAATAGACGACAAACACACACACACCACATACAGAAACGCTCGCACGCAAACGCAACTCACACACACATGACTGCAGTCTCTACCAGATGAAGTCACACTGCAAGCAGCAGTAGCACTGCATGATGGCAGAGGCAACTGGATGGGGGCAGGAGGAGGCTGGGTCGTCGAGGGGGAGGGATCATAGGGTACGGGTGGGGGATGGTGAAGTGCTGTTAGGGAGTGTGCAGTGACAAAGTGGAGACACGGCAGGGTAGCTAGGTGCATTTGGGAGGTGAGATGGAGGGCAGGGGACAGGTGGGATGGGTGGGGTAGCAGAAAAGTAGAGAACTAAAAAGACTGGGTGCATTGGTGGAATAGATGGCTGTGTAGTGCCAGAATCAGAACAGGGAAGGGACTGGATGGGTGAGGTCAGGAGGGTTACAGGAACGTGGGATATATTGCAGGGAGAGTTCCCGCCTGTGCAGTTCAGAAAAGCTGGTGTTGGTGGGAAGGATCCATGTGGCACAGGCTGTGAAGCAGTCATTGAAATGAAGAATGTCGTGTTCCACAGCTTGCTCAGCAACAGAACGGTCCATTTGTTTCTTGGCCACAGTTTGTCGGTGGCCATTCATATATACAGACAGCTTGTTGGTTGTCATGCCCACATAGAATGCACCACAGTTGTCACAGCTTAGCTTGTAGATCACATAACTAGTTTCACAGATAGCCCTGCCTTTGATGGGTTAGGTGATGTTTGTGACCGGACTGGAGTTGGTGGTGGTGGGAGGATGCATGGGACATTTCTTGCCCCTAGGTCAATTACAGGGATATGAGCCATGAATTAAGGGGTTGGGAACAGGGGTTGTGTAGGTGTGCTGGCCGCGGTGGTCGTACGGTTCTAGCGCTGCACTCCGGGACCGCGGGACTCCTACAGTCGCAGGTTCGAATCGTGCCTCGGGCATGGATGTGTGTGATGTCCTTAGGTTAGTTAGGTTTAAGTAGTTCTAAGTTCTAGGGGACTGATGGCCTAAGATGTTAAGTCCCATAGTGCTCAGAGCCATTTGAACCATTTTTTTGTGTAGGTGTGGATGAGTATATTGTGTAGGTTCGGTGGATGGCGAAATACTGCTGTGGGATGGGTGGGAAGGATAGTGGGCAGGACATTTCTCACTTCAGGGCACAACGAGAGATAGTCGAAACTCTGGTGGAGAATGTACACTATGTGATCAAAAGTATCTGGACACCAGGCTGAAAATGACTTACAAGTTTGTGCCGCCCTTCATCGGTAATGCTGGAATTCAGTGTGGTGTTGGTCCAACCTTAGCCTCGATGACAGCTTCCACTCTCGTTGGCATACATTCAGTTAGATGCTGAAAGGTTTCTTGGGGAATGGCAGCCCATTATTCACTGAGTGCCGCACTGAGGAGAGGTTCTGATGTCGGTCGGTGAGGCCTGGCACGGAATCGGCGTGCCAAAACATCCCAAAGGTATTCTATAGGAATCAGGTCAGGACTCGGTGCAGGCCAGTCCATTACAGGGATGTTATAGTCGTGTAACCACTCCGTCACAGGCCGTGCATTATGAACAAGTGTTCGATAGTGTTGAAAGATGAAATTGCCATCCCCAAATTGCTCTTCAACAGTGGGAAGGAAGAAAGTTCTTAAAACGTCAATGTAGGTCTGTGCTGTGATAGTGCCACCCAAAACAACAAATGGTGCAAGCCCCCTCCATGAAAAACACGGCCACACCATAACACCACCACCTCCGAATTTTACTGTTGGCACTACACACACTGGAAGATGACATTGACTGGGCATTCGCCATACCCACAACCCGCCATCGGATCGCCACATTGTGTATCGTGATTCGTCACTCCAAAAAACGTTTTTCCACTGTTCAATCGTCCAATGTTTACGCTCCTTACACCAAGCGATTCGTCGTTTGGCATTTACTGGCGTGATGTGTGGCTTATGAGCAGCCGCTCGACCATGAATTCCAAGTTTCCTCACCTCCCACCTAACTGCTATAGTACTTGCAATGGATCCAGATGCAGTTTGGAATTCCTGTATGATGGTCTGGATAGATGTCTGCCTATTAAATATTATGACCCTCTTCAACTGTTGCAGTCTCTGTTAGTCAACTGACTAGGTTGGCCTGTACGCTATTGTGACGTACGTGCCCCTTCACGTTTCCACTTCACTATCTAATCAGAAACAGTGGACCTAGGAATGTTTAGGAGTGTGGAAATCTCGCATACATACATCTGTTGGGCCTTGGGAAAGGTAGTGTTCCATAGTAGTAAGGGTATGGGCATTAGGGATATTAGTATAAAGGGAGGTGGTATGTGTGTGTGGTGGTAAAGAGGAAGGAACTATGGAGAGTCGATGGATGAAATGGTTTGTATATTTTATATAGGAGCGTAGGTTCTGGGTAAAAGGCTGAAGGTGCTGGTCTACGAGAGCAGAGATTCTGTCAGTGGGGGGCATAGTAACCGGCCACAATGGGGCATCCTGGGTAATTTGGTTTATGGGTTTTAGGAAGTATGGAGAAGGTAGGAGTGCTGCAAGTGGTAGGGGTGAGCAGAGAGATGGACTCCTGGGAGAGGTTCTGGGATGGGCCTAAGGTTTCGAAGAGAGACTGGAGATGCAGCTGGATTTCTGGATTGAGGTCTCTGGGGCAAGGTTTGTAGGTGGATGTATTTGACAGCTGCCAGAGTCCTTCTGCCAGGTGACCCTTGTGGTTCAAAACAAAAGTGGTGGAGCCATTGTCTGCTGGTAGGATTATAAGTCTGGGATCAGTTTTTAGATGGTGGACTGCAGTTCTTTCTGTGGATTTAAGGTTAGTTTGCATGTTGAGGAATTTGGGGAATGATGGTGAGACAAGGTTTGCAGTTAAGAAATTCTGGAAAGTTAACAGGGATTGTTACATTCCATCCTGGATTTTACATTATTTGGTCTTGACCCTATCTTTCTATCACTAACAGAAACCGAGGTACGAGCCCTGGAAAAATCGCGTTTTATGCCCGGCGTTTTGGAACGAGTTTGTTCAAGAATATTCACTACTGGCCATTAAAATTGCTACACCAAGAAGAAATGCAGATGATAAACGGTTATTCATTGGACAAATATATTATACTAGAAATGACATGTGAGTACATTTTCGCCGGCCGGAGTAGCCGAGCGGTTCTAGGCGCTACAGTCTGGAACCGCGCGACCGCTACGGTCGCAGGTTCGAATCCTGCCTCGGGCATGGATGTGTGTGATGTCCTTAGGTTAGTTAGGTTTAAGTAGTTCTAAGTTGTAGGGGACTGATGACCACAGCAGTTAAGTCCCATAGTGTTCAGAGCCATTTGAACCATTTGATTACATTTTCACGCAGTTTGAGTGCATAGATCCTGAGATATCAGTACCCAGAACAACCACCTCTGGCCGTAATAACGGCCTTGATACGCCTGGGCATTGAGTCAAACAGAGATTGGATGGCGTGTACAGGTACAGCTGCCTATGCAGCTTCAACACGATACCACAGTTCATCAAGGGTAGTGACTGGCGTATTGTGACGAGCCAGTTGCTCGGCCACCATTGACCAGACGTTTTCAGTTGGTGAGAGATCTGGAGAATGTGCTGGCCAGGGCAGCTGTCGAACATTTTCTGTATCCAGAAAGGCCCGTACAGGTCCTGCAACATGCGGTCGTGCATTATCCTACTGAAATATAGGGTTTCGCAGGGATCGAATGAAGGGTAGAGCCACGGGTCGTAACACATCTGAAATGTAACGTCTACTGTTCAAAGTGCCGTCAATGCGAACAAGAGGTGACCGACATGGCACTCCATACCATCATCCCGGGTGTTTCGCCAGTATGATGATGACGAATACACGCTCCCAACGTGCGTTCACCGCAATGTCGCCAAACACGGATGCAATCATCATGATGCTGCAAACAGAACCTGGATTCACCCGAAAAAATGACGTTTTGCTATTCGTGCAACCAGGTTCGTCGTCGAGTACACCATCGCAGGCGCTTCTGTCTGTGATGCAGCGTCAAGGGTAAATGCAGCCATGGTCTCCGAGCCGATAGTCCATGCTGCTGCAAACGTCGTCGAACTGTTCGTGCAGATGGTTGTTGTCTTGCAAACGTCCCCATCTGTTGACTCAGGGATCGAGACGTGGCTGCAAGATCCGTTACAGCCATGCGGATAAGCTGCCTGTCATCTCGACTGCTAGTGATACGAGGCCGTTGGGATCCAGCACGGCGTTCCGTATTACCCTCCTGAACCCACCGTTTCCATATTCTGCTAACAGTCATTGGATCCGATCAAAGCGAGCAGTAATGTCGCGATACGATAAACCGCAATCGCTATAGGCTACAATCCGACCTTTGCCAAAGTCGGTAACGCGGTGGTACGCATTTTTCCTCCTTACACGAAGCATCACAACAACGTTTCATCAGGCAAGGCCGGTCAACTGCTGTTTGTGTATGAGAAATCGGTTGGAAACTTTCCTCATGTCAGCACGTTGTAGATGTCGCCACCGGCGCCAACCTTGCGTGAATGCTCTGAGAAGCTAATCATTTGCATACCACAGCAACTTCTTCCTGTCATTTAAACTTCGCGTCTGTAGCACGTCATCCTCGTGGTGTAGCAGTTTTAATGGCCAGTAATGTACAAACATTATGAACATAAGAAATTATTGGAACCTCTCACAAATGGTAAATGCTACATAATACATGATGGTGTTTAAACTGACGATCCTCAGGCCGACAGCAAGCGACTCTAACCGCTACTGCACAAGGCATTCTGCACAGCTGGCGACAGTATTTTGTCGGGTGAGCTTACTTTCGCTGGTGTCAGATGTCCAGGTATTCTACACCGCCGGTCGAGTGAGTGAGACGGCGCCTGCTTTGCCGGCAGGCAGACGGACGAGGCGTCGTGGGCGGCGATGACGCGGGAGAACGTGTCGGTGGCGGCGGCCGAGGTGCGCCGCTCCGAGGAGCTGCGGGGGCGCGTGGACGCGACGCTGGCCGCCGTCAGCCGCGCGCTGCGCTCGCAGGCCGACGCCGCCGACGCCGCGCTGGCCGAGCGCGCCGCGCACACCGACCAGTGCGCCAGGGACATGCAGGCCGACCTGCTGCAGGTACCGGCGCCAGCATCATCTTGTACGGCCGCTGGGAGAGTCACGTCCATCATTTTCTCCAGTCTTCTCGCCACCTCCCTGCTCCAATATTCTTATCCCTTACTTCTTTACCCCTCTACTGTAACCTCTCTGTTGTCCATATACATTGATCACCCAGAACATTATGACCGTCTGCCAAATAGCTCGTAGGTCCACCTTTGGCACTGATAACAGAGGTGACGTGTCGTGGAATAGAAGCAATGAGGCCTCGGTAGGTCGGTGGAGGGAGATGGCACAACATCTGCACACACAAGTCGCCAAATTCCTATAAATTCCGGGGAGGAGGCGATGAGCCCTGACGCCAATTTCAATCACGTCACAGATGTGTTCACATCTGGCCGATTGGGGGGTGAGCACATCACTGTCTTCCTCGGACTGCTCTAGCATACTCCTGACCTTGTGACATAGCCCATTATCTTGCTGAAAAGTGCCACTGTCATCAGGAAGCATGATTTCCATGAAGGGGTGTACGTGGTCTGCAACCAGTGTAGGATATTCCTTGCCTTGCAAGAGCTCCATTGGATCCATGGATGCCCTCGTGAATGTTTCCTAGAGAATAATGGAGCCGCCGCCAGCTTGTCTCCATCCCGCAGTACAGGTGCCGAGGAGCTGTTACCGTGGATGACGACGAATTCGCGCCATCCCATCGGCATATTGAGCCATGGTAAAAATTGCTGTTTTGAAGAGCGCGCCACAGCGCATTGTGTGAAGCAGTCGCCCTCCGTTTCTGGCGGTGGCGCCTCTGGTGGGAAAGGGGAAAGGTTGCCTGTTCACGTGCGCTATGAGCTCGCCTGTTGGTTAGTCGGAGTGAGTCTGGGTCAGTCACTCGTCACCAGTTGCTGGTCTGTCTCTCGTCCGCATTTGTGCGGCAGTTAGTGTCTGTCTGTCGTCTGGAGTTTCAGTATGTCTGTCGTTCGGATCAACCTTCAAGGCCGGTTGGATCGATCGGTTGGTCGGTCGCGCACTGCGACACAAGATGCCTTGTCCGTCTTGAGCGTCGGCGCATGTGAGGTCGCCACGTGAGTCCAGTGGGCCACGCAGTATAGCGAGGGATAGTGGCTTCGCGGTCGACACGAGAGCAACAGGAGTCAACCCACGACGTCAGTCTGGCCGGTGCGACCTGCGACTTCGTGGTGTAACTAGTCCTCCGAGCGCTTCTGGGCCCCTTCACTTACCATCTTGTGGAGCTTGGCTCGGTCCTTTCCTGGTGCATGGATGTCGTTTTGCCAGTGGGCATGTTTCTTCTGCATGGTTGGGTCCGAGCCAGTATTTCCGCCATCGTGTGTCTGGAAGTGAGTGGGAGACGCACCAGCAGTGCATTCGCGACGGAGCAGCAGTCGCGGACGGAGCAGCGGGCAGTCGGTCGGTTCGTGGGCACCAGGAAAGACGGGAGATCGGCGCGCCTTCCTGCGTCCGGTGTAGCGGCTGGCAGCCGACGGTTCGGGAGAGCGATTCGGGGGTGCTGCGCCAGGTCTTTTCCAGAAATCGCATTTCATTAGAACTTAAGTTCAAATGGTTCAAATGGCTCTGAGTGCTATGGGACTTAACATCTATGGTCATCAGTCCCCTAGAAGTTAAGTGATTGGTGATATGTTCTGTGATTTACTCTCGTTAAATTCTACTTGTTTTCTTGGTCAGTCTCTCGTCCCCAGCTTGCTCGTCTGTCTCTCGTCCGCATTTGTTAGGCAGTTAGTGTCTGTCTGTCGTTCGGAGCTGCCTCTGTGATGTTTGTCGGATTCGGTGTGTTAACGAATTTATTGCTTGAAGTGTAACGGCCTAATTCCTGAAATATGTTTTTATCTTGCCTATCATCTTGAGAGGAGGAATATGTGTACCGTAGATCTTGTTGGCCAACCTTGTATAATTTTATGTAAGATTGCATTTCATGGGCTTTTATTTAAATGGTCATTTTAGTATATAAAGTTGCCACCCTTCCACCGTAAGGCTTTTCTTAGAAGTTAAAATCAAGTTGCACCGTCGGTGGCAAGTTACTCATTTAATTTTAGTGTTTTGTACCATTTCCATCACTCCTACGGGGTGCATAGTTTGTGTGCTTGTATGAATTGTTAAAACTTTTACTTAAGGTAATCTGGTGTGTTGCAGATTTGCACCAGTGTAGTCTTTCAGAGGTTGTTGTGAGCGGTCGTGACTACGGCCGTGTCAAAAGGGAGCGAAAGCTCATACACTCAAAAATTTGTTTCTTTCTGCCTCTGAATAAATTGTAACTTGATATTTAGAGGGTGCTTTCTGCTTATTATTTTCAATCTGTTTCTTAAAAAAAAAAAGGCTTTTGGGAAAAGCAATTTCATTTTGATTTCATTAGTTACTCCCTGGCAACTACTTCCACGCTCACGTAGTGTGATTAAATGTTTTAATGTTCTTGATGAATCGCTAGTAAATAAAGTAAATTCTTAAGAAAAAGTTTTGAAAGTAAATTCACAGTTCAATGATGAAGAAGATATTGAGATCCATCAAACCAAGCAATGTTCTGCCATTGTGCCAACGTCCACTATCAATGGTCACATGCCCACTTCAATCATAGTTGGTGATGTCGTGGTATTAACATTTTCGTAAGCACGAGTCGTCCGCTGTGGAGGCCCATCTTTACGAGTGATCGGTGCACTGTGTTCAGACACGAGACATTTGTACTCTGCCCAGCGTTAAAGTCTGATGTTAGTTCCGCCACAGTTCGGCGCCTGTCGTGTTTTACCAGTCTGCCCAGCGTACAACGTCTGACATCTGTCATGAGGTATGGCTGCCCAACCCCACGACGTTTGGACATGGTTTCACCTTGTGTTGAAGAGACTCACCACAGCACTCCTCGAACACCCGACAGTGGTGTAGTTTCCGAAATGCTCGTGCCGAGCCTCCGGGCCATTGCAATCTGCCCTTGGTCAAATACAGGTCGCCCACCTTTCCCATTCTGTATATAGACAGCTCACTCACTGATACTATGTGCACCGTGTATGTGTCAGACTAGCAGTCATTCCCCGTCAGGTGACGCTGCTGTCGCCTGGACGTGCTTATATCGATAGTAGATCTGTGGTCATAATGTTATAGCTAATCAGTGTACGTCTGATACCTGTAATGACCGTTAAGAGCCAAAAGATTATTTTTCGATCAGTTTACCGGTACTCATCCTAGCTTTATTGGCCAGAAGAGCTACATGAAACTGGAGTTGACAAGAAAAAGAGGAAGCACTAGGGGCGCCATGTGAACTTAGACACCAGACAAGAGCGTCCTAAGTAAAGCCAGAATTCACTGCTCTCCAGGTAGGAAATTTCTCTGAGCTAGTGACACGAGGTTTGTCACTCAGTAACACAATAGATACTGGCGTAATTAGTTGAAGGTACTGCCACCACAAACATTAGACTATTCCCAGATAGGAGTATCACGCAGAACTCAAGAATACTGCTCAGAACCATTGAAAACTTCTATAAAAGAAAAGATTCTCACGCAAGCGAGGGAGACAGTTTTGAGTGGCTTAAGGGAACCCTCTCTGTACCATCGTCGCCACCGAAAGAAGACGACCGCAATGAGCTGATACTGAATTCGTAAGAAGTAATGGGATCTAAATCTACAGACAGAGAATAAATACAAAGTCTCCAGTACCGTGATTGAAACTTGAATACCTTTCAGTAGTAGTTAGCCTTCTCCAGAAGACTGAAGTTAGTGATTTTAACTTTCAGTCATTCAGAATATCTGTGTCTTATTCAGAACGAGTTGGCAATCAACCCCTGTTCCTAGAACAATATCCCTGTTAGAGTTCAATGCAGATAGAACAGAAACAGTTCTACTGTGTATCTCTGTGGTATACACTAGTGGAGGATCGCCGTCGATTCTGGCCAAACTACCACTTTCGCTCTTCTCTGTATAAGTGTTCCAGAAACCAGTGACCTGATCGTCCACTAGTCAGGCACTTGTGCTTGTTATATTTTGCTGTCATCAGCATCAGCATATTACTACATACGCCACCCTGGCCTGCTCTGACCGCTACTGCCATACAGCAGTGCTGCTCATTCGCTGTTGGAGTACTGGCTATTCTTCCAGTTTTATTGTTCGTGCTAATACATATAAAAGCGAAATTCGTGCTAGACTAATGTGCGGACACTCTGTTGAAAGGGTACGTAAAATATCACTTCAAAAATCATTTTGCCCGTAATGGGAAATAGACTGACACTTTCCGTCGACAAGGGCATTGCATGAAAGATGGAGTGAGCAGCATTTGTCTAGGCTCACTCCAGCTACTCACTGCAAAAACGGAACTTCAAATATCTGTCGAAACACCAGAGAAAATGCGCCTGACGACTCTTGGGACAGACATTGATCAGCCAGAACATTATCACCACTGTCCTACTATCGCCATAAATCCACTCTGGGGAACATTCACATGGGCATCCATTGGTGGAGTGGTGCTCATGCAAGGTACCATGACGGCCAAGGAGTACCATACACTGGTTGCAGACCATGTACATCCCTTCATGACGATCATGTTTCCCGACGACAGTGGCATGTTTCAACAAGATAATACGCCGTGTCACAAGGCCAGGAGTGTGACGGGATGGTTCGAGAAACACAGTGTCGAGTTCCAATTGATGTACTGGTCCCCAACTCGCCAGATGTGAACCCAGCCAAACACATACGGGATGTGATTCAACGTAGCGTCGGGGCTCATCACCCTCCTCCGCGGAATTTACGGAAATGAGGTGACTTGTGTGTGCAGATGCGGTGCTAACTCCCTCCAGCAACCTACCAAGGCCTCTTTGCTTCCATACCACGGCGTGTCGCCGCTGATATTTGTGCCGAAGGTGGACATATGGGCTATTAGGTTGGTAGTCATTATGTTCTAGCTGATCAGTGTACATTTTACTCCTAACTCTGCTTCCTAAGTAGATATTTAGTGATATAGAGCAGCTGTGCACGTACAAAAACAAACTTCTATCAGCGTCTTATTGGTTCCACTTGAATCCCACCAAACGTGGGATTCTCATACAATGTTGTCTCACAAGACTATGTAATAAATGTATATTAACAGGTCTGACAAGCTCTCTATGGTTCTTAGTCGCCATGCAGCAGTCATATGAACCTACGATAACAGACTTTGTGGTCAGTCTTCAGGGGCGGTATTTGGGGGAAGACTCCATGTCAGATTACTCACAGGAAGAACCAATTACCAGAGGGCAAGCATACAACTAAATTGCCTCCCTGTATAAATGTTTAGTGTCATAGAACAGCAGTGCGCATACAAACAGATGTTAGACACATATTGTTGTTGCGGTCTTCAGCCCAAAGACTGGTTCGATGCAGCTTCCCATACTACTCTATCCTGTGCAACCCTCCTCATCTCCGAGTAACTACTCCAATCTACATCCTTCTGAATCTGCTTAATATATTCATCACTTGGTCTCCCTCTACGATTTTTCACTCCACGCTTTCCTCCAATAATAAATTCGTGATCCCTTGATGCCTCCGTAAGTTTCCTACAACCGATCCGTTGTTCTAGTCAAGGTGTGCCACAAATTCCTCTGCTCCTCATTACTGTTCAATACCTCCTCGTTAGTTACGTGATCTACCCATCTAATCTTCAGCATTCGTCTGTAGCACCACATTTCGAAAGCCTCTATTCTCTTCTTGTCTAAAATGTTTATCATCCATGTTTCACTTCCATACATGGCAGCACTCCACACAAATAGTTTTACAAAAGACTTCCTGAAACTCTTACCTTGCATCGCCAGTCTACATTTTATATCCTCTCTTCTTCGACCATCATCAGTTGTTTTCCTGCGCAAATAGCAAAACTCATCTACTACTTTAAGTGTCTCATTTCCTAATCTAATTCCCTCAGCATCACCTGATTTAATTCGACTGCATTCCATTATCCTCGTTTTGCTTTTTTTCATGTTCATCTTATCTCCTCCATTCAAGACGCTGTCCATTCCTTTCAGCTGCTCTCCCAAATCCTGCGACATCTCTGACAGAATTATAATGTCATCGGCAAACCACAACGTTTATATTTCTTTTCCCTGGATTTTAATTCCTATTCCAAATTTTTGTTTACTTTCCTTTGCTGCCTGTTCAATATGCAAATTGAATAACATCACGGATATGCTACAACGCTGTCTCACTCCCTTCTCAACCACTGCTTCCCTTTCGTGCTCCTCCACTCGTAACTGCCGTCTGGCTTCTGTGGAAATTGTAAATTGCCTTTTGCTCCCTGTATTTTATCCCTGCCACCTTCAGAATTTGAAAGAGGGTATTCCAGCCAATAATGTCAAAAGTTTTCTTTAAGTCTACAAATGCTATAAACGTAGGTTTCCCTTTCCTTAACCTATCTTCTAAGATAAGTCGTAGGGTCAGTACTGCCTCGCGTGCTCCTACATTTCTCAGAAATACAAGCTGATCTTCCCCGAGATCGGATTCTACCAGTTTTTCCATCGTCTGTAAAGAATTCTTGTTAGTATTTTGCAGCCGTGACTTATTAAACTGATAGTTCGGAAATTTTCACACATATCAGCACCTGCTTTTTTTGGAATTGAAATTATTATATTCTCCTTGAAGTCTGAGGGTATTTCGCCTGTGTCGTACATCTTGCTCGTCAGATGGAAGACTTTTGTCATGGCTGGCTCTCCAAAGTTAGTTCTAACGGAATGTTGCCTACGTCCTGAAGCCTCATTTCGACTTAGGTTTTTCAGTGCTCGGTCAAATTCTTCACGCAATGTCATAACTTCCATCTAATTTTCATCTACGTCCTATTCCATTTCCATAATATTGCCCTCAAGTACATCGCCCTTGTCTAGACCCTCTGCGTACTCCTTCCCCCTTTCTGCTTTTCCTTCTTTGTTTAGGACTGGTTTTCCATCTGAGCTCTTGATATTCATACAGATGGTTCTCTTTTCTTCATAGTTCTCTTTAATTTTCCTGTAAGCGCTTCTATCTTACCCCTAGTGACACATGCTTCTACATTCTTACATTTGTCCTCTAGCCATTCCTGCTAATCCATTTTGCACTCCCTGTCAATCTCATTTTTGAGACGTTTGTGTTGCTTTGCTTCATTTACTGCATTTTTATATTTTCTCCTTTCATCAATTAAATTCTGTATCTCCTGTCACCCAAGGATTTCTAATAGCCCTCCTGTTTTTATCTTCTTTATCCTCCGCTTCCTTCACTTTTTCATCTCTCAAAGTTGCCCATTCTTCTTCTACTGCATTCCTTTCCCTTGTTCTTGTCAATCGTTCCCTAATGCTCGCTCTGAAACTCTCTACAAACTCTGGTTCTAGCAGTTTATCCAGGTTCCATATCCTTAAATTCCCACCTTCTTGGAGTTTCTTCAGTTTTAATCTACAGTTCATAACCAATAAATTGTGTTTAGAGTCCACATCTGCCCCTGGAAATGTCTTAGAATTTAAAACGTGGGTCCTAAATCTCTGTCTTCCCATTATTTAATCAAACTGAAACCTTCCGGCGTCTCCAGGTCTCTGCCACGTATACAACCTTCTTTTATTATTATTAAACCAAGTGTTGGACACATATGCTTACCAATCTGTAATTGAAGGCCACAGACATAAAAAATGCTACAAATAGATTACGTTTTGCTTTACTAGGCAACGAGATAACATAGTTGAGACTTTCAGTTATACAAGTACCAAAATAGATTGATGTGGGACTGAAACCAGCACTTTCCAGGCAATTAAGACTGATAATTGTTACGTAAACTATCAAACAGTGATACTGAAATAGATGGTCCCCTATCTGTGATTTAGAAATCACCACGTGAAGTATTTGAAATATTTTTTAGTGGAGCATTTATTAACGGGTAGAGGGAGTGAAATTCGATTTGTCACCTTTGATGCTGCCAAATAATCAAGACTATGTGTATTATTATTATTATTATTATTAGCAATTATGCACTCACAACTATGCTTAGCAAAAACACCATTTTGCAATGCTACAATTAAACCACATATTAACGTTATGTGATAAGTGTTGGCTTTGGCAGTTAGTATTGTGTTCGACTGACACTGCAAAGAGTGGTGTGTTCCTAATTTAATAGACTGTCTCTCTGGTGTACATGGCAGGTGTGAGCGGCCATGACATGTTTGTGCTTGATGGCTGTTGCCAGCTGGATTCTGCACTACCGTGAAAAATGTTGCAGCCGTGTCTCTTCCACAAACTGTACGTGCGTGATTAATTTTCGAGAAAAAGCAGCTCATATCTGTCTACTTTCCCCACAAAGATTCGTACTGCAGAAAAAAATTTTAAAAATGCCTTAGCCTATCTCATTACGTTGTGACTGCATTTTGCTGGAGCTGGCTGACTGACTGCCGACGTCCATGTGTGTGTGTGTGTGTGTGTGTGTGTGTGTGTGTGTGTGTGTGTGTGTGTGTGTGTAACGACCTAAAGCAGGAAGACCAAGCGCTGAGTGCAGCACCATTCAGCCGCATGGAGAGGTCACTACAATGTGTGTGTGTCACATCCAAAGCCGAGAGAAGGTGTGATGTATAATGGCAGTTCTGTATCTTATATAAAGTTATTTTTATTATTATTGGATTCAAACGTGTTGCAACAATTCTCTCTCCTACTTCTTAGGGGTGTTACAAACCCATGATAAAAACTGATTACACTGGGCGGTGGGTGTGTTTTTACTTCAATCGACAGTCTGTATGGCATACCTGGAAGGCGTGAACAGACATGACATGTTTGTGCTTGGTGACCATTGCAGCTGGCAGTTACAGCTCTCCTACTACTCAGTCTCTCTGTGTCGAACTTGGAAGTTCCATAGACTGTCAATACTACTCATAATGTCTTAGCTGCAAACTCCCTAGAAGTTTAATGTACCACTAATCGTGTTTAGGATGTGTTGCACAGTTGTATTTTGTTGTTAATACGTCGCATTATGCTGGACCTAAGTGAATTCAAAGGTGTGGAACTGTCTTTCTTTTTATTTTATTTTATTTTTATTCTTCAAAGAGTAGCTTTCCGGTTCACTCAGTGTTTCATGTTAATGTGAGGTGCTTTCTGTTGACTGATCTCATATTAATATCCTGATCACATAGAGGCTATGACAGTGTTTCTTTTTTGTTCGTCTTGGCTATTCCTTCTGTTATGTAATATATGGGCGAATGGCAACTATGTGTTGCTGCCTGTAACGTACACAGGCTTGAGGAGTGAAGTGTACCGACTGCACTTTCTCATTCATGTATCATACAGAATGTTAATAACGTTCGAAGGCATTACTTTTCAGCTTGCCCTCGTACCTTCCACTGATATTTCCCACCATTTACAGAATACGCCAACACACTCTAATGTCAATGCGCCTTACGTTAATATTTACAATCATTCTTTAAGGCTGCCGCTAATGGTCTTCTCTCTAGAGCGTACACACCTTGGTGCATTATTGGACTATTATTAAAACAAATTTGCTAACAAACACCCGCAACCTAATCCTCTTACTACAGAGTAAAAGCCTACATTCGAAATCGAAGCAGTCAAAATCAGTGGAGCTATGACTGGAGGAGTCGAGAGAGAGGTGCTGTATTCTTTTTTCTTTTTTTTAAGTTTGGATACTTCTTGAGCACTGCACAGAATACATCATGCATACTCTCTGATGATGACAAAGTGACTTACGTTAATAGTTGGAGGTCAGTGGGGCGTAAAACACCATGATGTCAATGTGACGTCGAGAGCAGTGGGATGACACTCATATAATTCGAATAATAATAAAATTACTTTGTTACTGGAAACGGTCCAAAAGCAGTGGAGTCCCCCAACGACTGCCCAAGAGCATGATGATGCTCATGCAATCGAGTTATACTAATTACACTTTGGCGTTACTTTGGTGCACATATCGTCTAAATACTTTGGAGCACAGCGCACAATATGTCATACATACACTCTAATGTCAAACTGTCTTACGTTAATAATTTGGAGAACAAAAGTGCAGATTATTCGGATACTTTCGGGCATGCTATTGTCAACATGAAGAACAAGTATCAAATGGTGAGCATATCATTATTTATGGGCACTGACGTGGTGTTACACAGGCGTTTTGTGTGTGACATACCGACGCTACACATGTCTGAAGAAGCAAGTCTGACATGTGTAACAGTTGTATGAAGCCATCAGAGCGTTCACATACTTCCGAACACATTTGTTGTTGTTGTTGTTGTTGTTGTTGTGGTCTTCAGTCCTGAGACTGGTTTGATGCAGCTCTCCATGCTACTCTATCCTGTGCAAGCTTCTTCATCTCCCAGTACTTACTGCAACCTACATCCTTTTGAATCTGCTTAGTGTATTCGTCTCTTGGTCTCCCTCTCCGATTTTTACCCTCCACACTGCCCTCCAATGCTAAATTGGTGATCCCTTGATGCCTCAGAACATGTCCTACCAACCGGTCCCTTCTTCTAGTCAAGTTGTGCTACAAACTCCTCTTCTCCCCAATTCTATTCAATACCTCCTCATTAGTTATGTGACCTACCCATCTTATCTTCAGCATTCTTCTGTAGCACCACATTTCGAAAGCTTCTATTCTCTTCTTGTCAAAAATATTTATTGTCCATGTTTCACTTCCATACATGGCTACACTCCATACATATACTTTCAGAAACGACTTTCTGACACTTAAATCTATACCCGATGTTAACAAACTTCTCTTCTTCAGAAACGCTTTCTTTGACATTGCCAGTCTACGTTTATGTTTACAATAAATAAAGTCTTCACAAGTGTGAGTTAAACAACACCACAAACTAATAACTTCCGCGACACGCGGCGCGGGGAGTGGGGAATGCAGGGGGGGCCTTGGCACATGGGTGGCAATGGGGTAACACCGCTGAGATCGTGGCAGGCGGCGAATTCCAGGAATGCTGATGCTGCTGACACAAGCACAATTGCCTGAGCACTGGATGCTGATGGCGGCGATTCCGGAAATGCTGACGCTGATGTCAGCGAAATATAACAGGCACAACTGCCCGTTAAACTGATGCTGACATCAGCGAAAGTGGTCCATCGCCCGATGTTTACTCTGCCCAGAACCCGCAGTAAACCTCTACTCACACTTCAGCAATAAAGTTTCACTGCTCTGAGTAGTCGAGGATATAATCTAGGGAAAAGATATTACACCCGTTCTCAAGATTTAGTAGATATACGTAGGTTGGAACTTAAATAGTGGCAACACTGCTATGGTGACGCTATGCAATGGAGTCTACTATTGTCGCTTGTAGCACACATTGTTGACATACCGACCTTACCTCCGAGCAAATGGACTCGCCCGTCCCATGTCACCGGCGTGCGCACAATCGAGGGAAACACAGTCACTTGTGAGCGAGCGGTCTAACTAACGTAACGGTGTCACTATGTTTTCGAAAAAGGAACAACTGAGTTGGATCAAGATTGAATGTGCCAGAGGTCGTACAGCACGAGAGTGTCATCAAGGTCTTCAAGAGGCGTACGGGGAATCGGCATTGCCGTACACAACAGTGGCACGTTGGCTAAAAGCCTTCAACGAAGGTCGGCAAACATGCATCGGGCAGGTCGTCCTAGTGTCCCTGAAGAAGAAGTGCGTGCTGTTGCCACGTTAGTGGACAGTAAATCGACGCCATACGATTCGTGAGCTCGCTCACGAAACCGGATTAGTGCATACGACTGTGCTTCGCATCCTGGGCAACCGAAGAATTGCATCGTGATGGATAGCACATGACTTGACGGAAACGCACAAATGGATGCGTTACGACGCTGCTCAGACGCACTTGGAGCGCTATGAGCGCGAGAGGCGTTCTTACGCCGTATCGTAACACTGGATGAGACATGGGCCACATCGTACGAGCCAAAACTGAAACGCCAATCCAACGAATGGCGTCATTATGCGTCACCGCGAAAGCGAGTCAGTGCCCCTGTATGGTGAAAGTTGCGATGATTCTCGTGTACGACTGTGATGATGTTATCCTAAGGCATTACGTTCCTCCACGGCAGACCGTCAATGCACAGTATTACTGTTCGTTTTTGGAACATCACCTGCGACCAGCTTTGTGAAAGAAGCGGTGACACTTTCCGTGGGCGCATACGGCGCAAGCAGTGGCTGTTCTGTTCGGTCGATGGGACTGGAAAGTACTATACCATCCACCATACTCCCCGGACGTAAGTCCTTGTGACTTTGATTTGATTCCGAATATGAAGGAACCACTTTGTGGCATTCGCTACAGAACTGTTCCAGAGATTCGATAGGCGGTAGACCACTCCATTCGCACCATCAACAGAACAGGCTCTGCTAACGGTATACTACACCTTCCACATCGCTGGCAACGGGTTCTACACAACGCTGGTCACTACTTTTTAGAACAGTAACAGGTGCAAACATGTAACTCTTTTGTATCAGTTGTGAATAAATACAATAATTGCCACTATTTAAGTTCCAACCCTCGTATATTATAGTTAGTATGTAGGAACAAGATTTATATGTCTGTGCAGAATTGCTTACTTTAATAAAATGTGATAACCAAGGTCTGTAGAAGCCTTTTCACCCCAGAACTTCCTCTAATTAATTCACGTATTGGAAGCAACTATTTCAGTGACATTTCTCATTTTGAAGACTTTACTGAAAGACCACCCTTCAGCCATTTATGCCCAACCTTAATTCTTTTTAAGGCGCAGCTAAAACAGCACAACAGCTAAAACAGCAGGTCACTACAGTGCGATCAGTCATTAGCTGAAACACTGGGTTACTGAAGTGCGATAATTCATTAATATCGCACCTTTTGGAACATAGCGCATCGACATTTACCAAGTGTATTGGTATAGAACAGAGGAAAAAATAGTGTTATGGTCAGCCATGGGAAAAACCCCCTGCAGTCTGGACGGGTTGTAAGGCTGTTGACGGATTTATACTGAGACAGTTCACGCTCGAGTGCAGGGACTAGTAATAATACGGAACTGACCGTTATCACTGAGCAACAGCACTGGGCTAACCGCACTGGTCTAGATGCTGTAACATGCCAAAATCGTCATCAGAATTGTCAGTCTGAGTGTGGACTCAGTCGCTCAGTTAAATTATAGCGTGGAATTTGTTTGTGATTGTTTTGTTGTAAGGTTCCCTGTAGTAGCCGATTGTGTAGCTGTTTTAATTATAGCGTGAAGAGCCAGACAGAGTTTCTTGATGCAATAATTTACCAACAGACGAAAGTGGTAGCACATAGAAGTTCATAAAATAAAATAAACTTCCACAAATCATACGGCTGTTGGTAAATTATTGCATCAAGAAGTTCATGCCAGCCGTCGTCCCACGATCCGTAATGGATCAACGAAGACACAGTTTCTGTGATACTCTTCCATTCTTTGTTAACTGCCGATGGCCGCTTTTCGCCTTTTCTGAATCAGCTGAAGTCGATTTCTATCTTTGTCATTTACCGCTTCTCCCAGATATGGGAAATTCGGACGTCGTTGTTCCACAGAAGTCGTATTGCAAATATATTGCTGATTATTTGAAGAAATCAATGACGTATTATCTCTGCCCTCAGCTTCATATTGACACCTTCGTCCTTGATGATACTTCATTGTTTTCTGGAACTATGAGTACAGTTCACCGTGCTGGCTATTTCACATAATGCATTCGTTTCACCCACTTCGCCAGTCCCATGTACACTATGTGATCAAAAGTATCCGGGCACCCCCAAAAACAAACGTTTTCCATATTACGTGCATTTTGCTGCCACCTACTGCCAAGTACTCCGTATCAGCGACCTCAGAAGTCATTAGACATCATGAGAGAGCAGAATGGGGCGCTCCGCGGAGCTCACAGAACGTGGTCAGGTAATTGGGTGTCAGTTGTGTCATACGCCTGTACGCGAGATTTCCACATCCCTAAATATCCCTAGGTCCATTGTTTCCGATGTGATAGTGAAGTGGAAACGTGAAGGGACACGTACAGCACAACAGCGTACAGGTCGACCTCGTCTTCCGACTGACAGAGACCGCCGACAGTAGAAGAGGGTCGTAATGTGTAATAGGCAGACATCTATCCAGACCAACACACAGGAATTCCAAACTGCATCAGGATCCACTGCAAGTACTATGACAGTTAGGTGGGAGGTCAGAAAACTTGGACTTCATGGTCGAGCGGCTGCTCATAAGCCACACATCACGCCAGTAAATGCCAAACGACGCCTCGCTTGGTGTAAGGAGCGTAAACATTGGACGATTGAACAGTGGAAAGACGTTTTGTGGAGTGACAAATCACGGTACACAATGTGGCGATCCGATGGCGGGTTGTGGGTATGGAGAATGTCCGGTGAACGTCATCTGCCAGCGTGTGTAGTGCCAACAGTAAAATTCGGAGGCGGTGGTGTTATGGTGTGGTCGTGTTTTTCATGGTGGGGGCTAGCCCCCTTGTTGGTTTGCGTGGCACTATCACAGCACAGGCCTACATTGGTGTTGTAAGCAACTTCTTGCTTCCCACTCTTGAAGAGCAATTCAAGGATGGCGATTGCATCTTTCAACACGACCGAGCACCTGTTCATGTGTGTGTGTGGTTTGAGGTTTTCGGGCGCTAAACAGCGTGGTCATCAGCGCCCAAACGCATAGAAACAGGAACACATGCAGTGAAGGGACGAAGACGGACAGCGAACAAGGAGAACGGCTAAAAGACACAGACCTGACGCAGTTACAATCCTCACATACAGAGGCAAAACAAGAGGAGAAGAAACGCACTAAAAAAGGAAAGGAAACACAAGGAAAAGAGAACAGCATTCGAAGTGAAACAAGTAGGTAATCGTGACTGGCGGACCTCTTACCTAAAGCCTGGGTGAGCCAGTCACCCAGCAGCACATTAAAATCCTCTCCCTAAAATCCGAGGCAACACATTGGACAGGACACAAAACCGTAAGACCTTAACCACAGTCGTTGCGTCGTCTTGCAAAATAGAGGGCAAATCTGGTGGCAAGGAAACCACCGCCCTCTGGTCAGAGAATAAAGGACAGTCAAGTAAAATGTGACGGACAGTTATCTGGACGCCACAAGCACTGCAGATTGGGGGATCCTCCCGCCGGAGTAAAAAACCATGCGTTAAGGGACTGTGCCCGATGCGGAGGCGAGTGAGGAGAACCTCATCCCGCCTGCATGACTGGTAGGACGTACGCCATGGCCGTGTGGTGGCCTTGACCAAACGCAGCTTATTTTCACCGACTGCCAGCCACTCCTCTTCCCATTGACGCATAACACGAAAACGCAAAAGGGAGGTAACAGCATGGATGGGGACGGCACATTCAACAACGTGAGGGAGGGAACATGCATCTTTGGCAGCCACATCCGCCAGTTCGTTTCCCCTAATACCCACGTGCCCCGGCACCCGGCAGAAAGAAACCTCCTTCCCCTGCCGTTGCAGGTGGAGTAGGGCATCATGGATGTTCTGGACGACCGTATCCGCTGGGTACAAGTGTTGCATGGTCTGAAGGGCGCTCAGGGAGTCAGAACAGATGAGAAACTTAAGACTGGGAACACATCTCATCTGCTCCAATGCCTGCAAGATCGCAAACAGTTCGGCATCAAAGATGGTAAGCGCTGCAGGAAGCCGTAACTTGACGACTCGATCAGGGAAAACAACAGCACAACCAACAGAGTCCCCCTGTTTAGAGCCATCCGTAAATACTGGTACATGGTCGGCATGCTGGTTTAAAATATCGTAAAATAAGGAGGTAAAAACAAACGCAGGAGTGCAGCTCCTCCGGTACTCTGACAAGTCTAAAAGGACGCTGGGCCTCTGGAGCACCCAGGGAGGCAGGCGGGTAAAACCCTGGAGTTGGGGTGCCACACGCTCCACACCAAGGGACTCAAGCAAATGCTTGGCACGAATCCCAAATGGTCTCGTTGCCCTTGGACGACTGGAAAAGAGACGTTCCATAGGCGGTCGGGCAACAGTAGGGTATGCAGGGGAGGTAGGACAGGCACGGAATTGACACACCCGTCGCACCATGAGGAGTTTCCGCCGGATGGCGAGCGGCGGTTCCCCTGCCTCAGCACACAGGCTGGGGATGGGACTGGTACGGAAGGCACCAGTAGCCAGCCTGATACCCTCATGGTGTACTGCGTCAAGAATCTTCAGATACGAAGGCCTCGCTGACCCATACACAGTGCATCCATAGTCAAGACGCGACTGGACGAAAGCCCTATAAAACTGCAGCAGACGCGCCCGATCTGCTCCCCAGGACCGATGGCTCAGACACTTCAAAATATTCAGTGCCTTCAGGGCCCGCACCTTGAGGTCTTTAAGGTGCGGCAACCACGACAACTTGGAATCAAAAGTGAGGCCCAGGAACCTCACAGTGTCTCTAAATGGAAGAATGGTGTCCCTCAGACGCAATTCAGGGGAGGTAAAAGCACGTCGAGAACGATTAAAATGAACACACACACATTTGTCTGCAGAAAAGGTAAAACCCGTCTTCGCAGTCCATGCCTCTAATCGCTTTATCGTAAGCTGCAGCTGCCGACTAGCAGTGACAAGACTGGAGGAAGAACAGAAAACAGCAAAATCGTCCACAAACAAGGAGCACTGGGCAGGACTCCGGATAGTGGACGTGATACTGTTAATGGCGACGGCAAAGAGGGTGACACTTAAAACGCTTCCCTGAAGAACACCATTCTCCTGCACCTACAAATCAGATAGCACATTACCAACCCGATATCGAAAGAGGCGGCGGGAAAGAAAGGACCGAATGAAGATGGGGAGATGGCCACGAAAGCTCCACTGATGGAGTTGATTGAGGATAAGGCGGCGCCAAGTAGTGTCATACGCCTTATTAATGTCAAAGAATACACCTAGACAATGCTGGTTACGTAGGAAGGCCTGCTGGATGGCCGCCTCAAGCAGGGTCAAGTTGTCTATAGTTGAACGACATCTCCGAAAGCCACACTGAGAGTGGCTAAGGAGCTGCCTGGTCTCGAGCAGCCAAACCAGGCGACGGTTGACCATGCGTTCCAATGTCTTCCCGACACAGCTCGTCAAAGCAATACTCCGATAACTACTGGGATGCATTCGGTCTTTTCCCGGTTTGAGGAGGGGAACCAAAATCGCCTCCCTCCATGAGTCAGGGAACGTGCCGGATGACCATATCATATTAAAACAATTCAGGAGAACTTCCTTGGATGGCAGCAACAAGTGCCGCAGCATGCTGTACAGGATTTGATCATCACCTGGCGCAGTATCATGAGCCACAGACAGCGCCGAATCCAGTTCCCACATTGTGAAGGGGCAGTTGTAGGGTTCAGAATTTGGAGACCGGAAGTCCAAGTGATCCCTCTCGATGGCAGTGCGGTAGCGGCAGAAATCTGGATCACAGTTAATAGTGGCAGTAGATTCGGCAAAATACATGGCTAGTGTCTGGGCAATGTCTCTCGGCGCCGTGAGTAGACAACCCTGATGCAGCAATGCCGCGACAGGTAGTTGGCTGCGTTTCCCGGAAATCTTCCTGATGGCTTCCCATACTTTTGTAGAACTAGTGGAGCGGGAGATGGAGTTCAGGAACGATTGCCATGACCGTCGTTTGCTCTCTTTAATCACTCGCCGCGCCTTGGCCCTTGCCACCCGAAAGGCCGCAAGATTGTCAACTGAGGGACGGCACCTGAAGCGGCGCAGAGCTGCACGGCGGGCTCGGATGGCTGAGTGGCACTCAGTGGTCCACCAAGGGACAGGGCGCCTCTTGGGATGACTTGAGGACCGTGGGATCGACAATTCAGCAGCATGGGAGATCACGGCTGTAACATGGTCGACCCATTCGTGGACGCTGGCACGGTGTTCCAAAACAGCTAAATCGCTGAAAAGTGTCCAGTCAGCTCTGCAGAGGTGCCACCTGGGCGGCACTGGTAATGCCACAGTCTCATCCAGGAGGCGAATCCAAAGGGGGAAGTGGTCACTAGAATGGAGGTCAGCAGCAACCTCCCACAGAGCAGAATCCGCGAGTGCTGGAGAGCAAAAGGAAAGGTCAATAGCTGACGACGACCCAGAAGTCAGTACAGAAATGAGTGGGAGCACCAGAGTTGAGGATGCACAGTTCTTCGGATGCCATGAGGCTTTCCAGAATGCGACCCCTGGGGCAAGTAGTCGTAGAGCCCCATAAGACATTATGAGCATTGAAGTCCCCCAGAAGGAGAAATGGGCGGCGGAGTTGGGTAATAAGGTCTGTGAGAGCCTCAGAGTCTATTGCATCCTGAGGCGGTAAGTAAACGGAACAGATTGTGAGCCTCCGCCCCACAAGAATGTCAACTGCAACTGCTTGCAAGTCCGTAACGAGAGGGAGCTCAGATGAGTGGTGCATGTCATGGACAAAAACCGCAACATCACCCTTTGCCCTTTCCCCCATCAGATCATCTTTTCGATACACGGTATAGCCCCGTAAAGAAGGAGCATCAGTGGCCCGGAAATGTGTCTCTTGGAGATATAAGCACAAGGGGCGCTCTTGTACAAGGAGTTGTAATTCGGCCACATGCGTCCTGAACCCATTCAGGTTCCACTGTAATATGGGAGCCAGTGATCAGGTTGGCTGAATTTTGACCCTGCCCCTATGCTTTGGAGGAGAGCCCGTACTGGCCAGAGATTTATTCCTGGGGCGAGAAGATCGCCCCCGGTCGACATCAATGTCCATCAGCTCCGATGGCGACCCAAGGGAGATGTCAGATAGTATGATGGCATCGTCATCGGACTGACCCTGACTAGTCTCCTCAGGTGGCAAAACCTTCACCTTCGGCGTCTTCGTCTTGGGGGGCTTAGAATGCAGAACCTTGTCAACAGTTGGAGCTTTACTCGCCTGGGCAGAAGGTGCCATATGGGGAGGGACAGGAAGTACCCCAATGTCAGCAACCACGGCCTTGTCCGACGTTGTTTGGAGAGCTGCAGGTTGCAAAACAACCGCAGCAGCACAAGTGCACTGGCAAATGCAGGTATTAGTGCTGACACTAGCAACCTCCGTTTGTGTAGCAACAGTGGCCAACTGTACCGGTTTCTGCAGAGTGGAAGCGAAAGATGTTGTAAACACAGGAGACTGCATGGCCTTAAAGAGCTTCTTGGCCTCACCATAGGGGATGCGCTTAGATGTTTTGATCTCCTGTATCTTCCGTTCCTCGAGATAGATGGGGCAAACCCGGCTCCAGACAGGGTGACTCCCAGAGCAATTCACGCACTTCAAGGCGATGAACAATCGGCTCCTTCATGGGCAGGCTGACCACATTTACCACAAGTGGCTATCCCATTGTACCCCAACGTAGTATGCCCAAAGCGCTGACATTTAAAACAGCGCATTGGGTTGGGGAAATATGGCCGTACTGGCAAACGTAAGAAACCCGCTTTAACATGCTCTGGGAGTCTCGGGCAATTGAACGTGAGAATAAACGAGTCGGATTTGACTAGGTCCCCATCGACTCGTTTCATAATATGCTGCACGTCGACAATACCTTCGTCAGCCCACTCAGATTTCAACTCGTCCTTAGGGATATCCACCAAGTCCCTACATGTCACAACACCCTTACTATAGTTCAAAGTGGAGTGGAGCTCGGTCTCGATAGCGTACTCTCCGAGACAGGTTGCTTTCCTAAGAGAAGTGACTTGACGGGAACTAGAAGTTTCAACTAACAGAGTCCCATTGCGCAGACGCTTCACAGATTTCAGTGTTCCTGCAATTCCCTCAAGACCCTTGTGGATGTAAAAGGGAGAAACTCTCTCAAATCTACCTTCCTTCCGTTTGACAATCAAAAACACATTCTGGATATCAGCATGTGCTCTGTTACGACAGTCTGATAAATCTCTAGTAACACCAGGCGCTGGAGGACTCGCAGCACGAAGTCGCTTTTTCGATGGGGTGTGTTTTCCTACCAGTGGGCCACCCAATCCACTGGTAGGGGGAAATGTAGAGGTCGAAGGGTCCATTGTGGTCCCACGAGCAGCTAGGGAACTTAAGGTCCGCTCAGACAGAGCCCCGCGTGCCTGAGTAAGCCTTATACAACTGGGGTGCGGCAGGCGCCCCAGAGGTTGCCCGCTTGTGACTGTTCCACCCTAACAGCCATGCATCTTATAGGCGCGCAGCACACCGTAAGATTGAGGGGTTTTTATAGAGGTTACCTTCCTCGCAATCCAGGCGGTCAAGCCAAGATTACCATTCCCCACAGCAGACAACATTCCACCGCTGCGCCATGCGGTGGTCGCTGAAGCATGTCCGGGGTTTACGGTGACAGGAGACTGGCGGCGCTGACCAGTCCCCAGCTCAGGACCCCGGGGTCGCCAAGCCCGTACTCAGCAAATGAATGCTGAGCCCCTGGGGGGACCTGTTCATAATGCACGGCCTGTGACGGAGTGAGTACACGATAATAACATCCCTGTAATGGAGTGGCCTGCACAGATTCCTGACCTGAATCCTACAGAACACCTTTGGGATGTTTTGGAACGCCGACTCCGTGCCAGGCCTCACCGACTGACATCGATACCTCTCCTCAGTGCAGCACTCCGTGAATAATGGGCTGCCATTCCCCAAGAAACCTTCCGGCACCTGATTCAACGTATGCCTACGAGAGTGGAAGCTGTCATCAAGGCTAAGGTTGGGCCAACACCATATTGAATTCAAGCATTACCGATGGAGGGCGCCACGAACTTGTTAGTCATTTTTAGCCAGGTGTCCGGATACTTCTGATCACATAGTGTATACACGATTGAAAATCTGTTTTCCATTTCATGAAGTAGTAATAAATGATTGTTCTCTAAGCTATACCGAACACAACGTCCTAATTATGGCATCTTGACTGATTCACTAATTAGTGAGACCAGTTTAGTTCACATTAATATCACAGTGGAGCCATTCCGTAAGACACACAACTTTGTTTACAAGTCTGGAAACCTTTCAGCGTTCTGATTTGATTGTACACCGAGTCGTTACGATTACCCAATCTGAAGTTGCGACAAGAATTGATATTTCAGGGAATTTCTTTATTAACAAACGTATTTGTGTACGCATTTGTCACATGTGTAAGGATTCTAAGGATGAAACTGTATCAGTATGTATTAGGAGTCGTGGAATATCTATGAAGTTTAAATTACTTGGTTATATGGCTATATCTAATAGTACACTCCTGGAAATTGAAATAAGAACACCGTGAATTCATTGTCCCAGGAAGGGGAAACTTTATTGACACATTTCTGGGGTCAGATACATCACATGATCACACTGACAGAACCACAGGCACATAGACACAGGCAACAGAGCATGCACAATGTCGGCACTAGTACAGTGTATATCCACGTTTCGCAGCAATGCAGGCTGCTATTCTCCCATGGAGACGATCGTAGAGATGCTGGATGTAGTCCTGTGGAACGGCTTGCCATGCCATTTCCACCTGGCGCCTCAGTTGGACCAGCGTTCGTGCTGGACGTGCAGACCGCGTGAGACGACGCTTCATCCAGTCCCAAACATGCTCAATGGGGGACAGATCCGGAGATCTTGCTGGCCAGGGTAGTTGACTTACACCTTCTAGAGCACGTTGGGTGGCACGGGATACATGCGGATGTGCATTGTCCTGTTGGAACAGCACGTTCCCTTGCCGGTCTAGGAATGGTAGAACGATGGGTTCGATGACGGTTTGGATGTACCGTGCACTATTCAGTGTCCCCTCGACGATCACCAGTGGTGTACGGCCAGTGTAGGAGATCGCTCCCCACACCATGATGCCGGGTGTTGGCCCTGTGTGCCTCGGTCGTATGCAGTCCTGATTGTGGCGCTCACCTGCACGGCGCCAAACACGCATACGACCATCATTGGCACCAAGGCAGAAGCGACTCTCATCGCTGAAGACGACACGTCTCCATTCGTCCCTCCATTCACGCCTGTCGCGACACCACTCGAGGCGGGCTGCACGATGTTGGGGCGTGAGCGGAAGACGGCCTAACGGTGTGCGGGACCGTAGCCCAGCTTCATGGAGACGGTTGCGAATGGTCCTCGCCGATACCCCAGGAGCAACAGTGTCCCTAATTTGCTGGGAAGTGGCGGTGCGGTCCCCTACGGCACTGCGTAGGATCCTACGGTCTTGGCGTGCATCCGTGCGTCGCTGCGGTCCGGTCCCAGGTCGACGGGCACGTGCACCTTCCGCCGACCACTGGCGACAACATCGATGTACTGTGGAGACCTCACGCCCCATGTGTTGAGCAATTCGGCGGTACGTCCACCCGGCCTCCCGCATGCCCACTATACGCCCTCGCTCAAAGTCCGTCAACTGCACATACGGTTCACGTCCACGCTGTCGCGGCGTGCTACCAGTGTTAAAGACTGCGATGGAGCTCCGTATGCCACGGCAAACTGGCTGACACTGACGGCGGCGGTGCACAAATGCTGCGCAGCTAGCGCCATTCGACGGCCAACACCGCGGTTCCTGGTGTGTCCGCTGTGCCGTGCGTGTGATCATTGCTTGTACAGCCCTCTCGCAGTGTCCGGAGCAAGTATGGTGGGTCTGACACACCGGTGTCAATGTGTTCTTTTTTCCATTTCCAGGAGTGTATTTAAGTATAGTGCATAGAGAACCTGTAGCAGTTAAAGATGTAGCAGTTTATTAAGTAAACTACGCATGAATAAAAATTATAAAAGAACATTATTATTTATGAAGCATTGTCTTCTACGTCTCACCTTTTTAGGAAAGAAGAATGTAGTTGTAACAACGTCATTCTGTTTTCAGGGAGGTTCCACCTTGTGTTTATAGTAAGAAGCGCACTAGGGGCGAAAATTTCCTAAAGTGAATGCCGAAAGTGCTGCATAACAAGGCGAAGCTTAATGACAATACTTTCAAAATATTTGGATAAAAAATCCTATGTCAAAATGGCTAGAGCTCCTTTATTTGATAACTAGTATCGGCTCATTGACGAGCCATCTTCAGAACAATAAAAATTTTATTATTTGATTCCGTGTGTAGCAGCCACCAGGCATTACACATCGTCATAATCTGTTCAGCTAAATCGCTCTTATCTTCGTGGTTACATACAGTCTAGCACTAGCCATGTGTATCACTTGCCATTATTAATCTGAAGATGGATCGTCAATGAGCCGAACTAATTACCAAATAAAGGGGCTTTAGCGATCTTGGCCTAGGATTTCTTTTCCACACATTTTAACATAACGTATCGAGTATCTCCCGATTCCACAAAGTCAAATAATAACGGAAATACTTCCGCCATACTTGAGTGTACAAAAACCCTAATCATAAAAAATTTGTAAAAGGAAGTTTAACGTAACCAGAAAACAGGCACCAGGGGCTGTGATTACCTCCCGCTATCATACATGCTTAGCGGCAATATGGCTTGTTGTCCTTAGGTTGGCGTGAGAGCCTTCTTGGTAATCGATCCTACTCTCAGGAAAGTAAAGTACATTTCTTACAGCTAGTGCATACCGCACATGCCTCATAGAACTCACATCGAGAGCAGTCCACATGGTGGATACCTTCACCTGCGAGCAGTTCATCCTCCATAGCAGGTCGGCGCGAGAGGACATTGTCGTCCGCCAAAAAGTAGTCTACACCAACTGTACGATTAAAAGCATCACATGTGTTTGCGTTACCCGATCTCTGTTTTTATGGACGTTAACAGTACACATCCGTCTATTAACACAGTACTGAAGCTTACACATCCATCAAACACAATAATCACTGTGCAAAGTAATGTGAAGAACACAGTCCTATATTCATTCATGATCCAATTTCAGTTTAACTGACTATTGCAGTAGTTTTCTTTGCTGGCCTTTTTATTGCTCATGAAAACCACACATTGTACGTTGTACCACCATACAGCTAGATCTTCAGAGGTGGTGGTCAAGACTGCTGTACACATCGCTACCTCTAATATCCAGTAGCACGTCCTCTTGCACTGATGCATGCCTGTATTCGTCGTGGCACACTATCCACAAATTCATCAAGACACTGTTGGTCCAGATTGTCCCACCCCTCAACGGTGATTCGGCGTAGATCCCTCAGAGTGGTTGGTGGGCCACGTCGTCCATAAACAGCCCTTTTCAATCTATCCCAGGCATGTTCGATAAGGTTCATGTCTGGAGAACATGCTGGCCACTCTAGTCGAGCGATGTCGTTATCCTGAGGGAAGTCATTCACAATATGTGCACGATGGGGGCGCGAATTGTCGTCCATGAAGACGAATGCCGCGCCAATATGCTGCCGATATGGTTGCACTATCGGTCGGAGGATGGCATTCACGTATCGAACAGCCGTTACGATGCTTTCCGTGACCACCAGCGGCGTACGTCGGTCCCACTTAATGCCACCCCAAAATAGCAGGGAACCTCTACCTTGCTGCAGTCGCTGGGCAGTGTGTCTAAGTCGTTCAGTCTGACCGGGTTGCCTCCAAACACGTCTCCGGCGACTGTCTGGTTGAAGGTACATGCGACACTCATCGGTGAAGAGAACGTGATGCCAATCCTTTGCGGTCCATTCGGCATGTTGTTGGGCCCATCTTTACAGCGCTGCATGGTGTCGTGATTGCAAAGATGGACCTCACCATGGACGTCGGAAGTGAAGTTGCGCATCATGCAGCCTATTGCGCACAATTTGAGTCGTAACACGACGTCCTGGGGCTGCACGAAAAGCATTATTCAATATGGTGGCATAGCTATCAGAGCTCCTCCGAGCCATAATCCGCAGGCTGCGGTCATCCACTGCAATAGTAGCCCTTGGGTGGCCTGAGCGAGGCATGTCATCGACAGTTCCTGTCTCTCTGTATCTCCTCCATGTCCGAACAATATCACTTTGGTTCAGTCCGAGATGCCTGGACACTTCCCTTATTGAGAGCCCTTCCTGGCACAAAGTAACAATGCGGACACAATCAAAGCACGGTACTGACTGTCTAGGCATGGTTGATCTATAGACAACGCGAGCCGTGTACCTCCTTCCTGATGGAATGACTGGAACTGATCGGTTGTCGGACCCCCTCCGTTTAATAGGTGTTGCTCATGCATGGTTGTTTACATCTTTGGGAAGGTTTAGTGAAATCTCTGGACAGTCAGAGGGACAGTGTCTGCGATACAATATCCACAGTCAACGTCTATCTTCAGGATTTCTGGGACCTAGGGTGATGCAAAACGTTTTTTGATGTGTGTAGAATAGGAACATGATTACATGAAAGAAAAACCGCTAATACAGAACCATACACGTAAAAATTAATTAAAGCATTATTGATACAAGTTTTCAAGGGCACTCTAAAATGAAACAATCGATAGTGTATTTCCAGATATTCAGCTGCGTTGTTTCTATTTTATGCCCAGTATTTCGACGACTGACTCAGTTGTTTTCTTCAGGTGTTGCGAGTTGTACTGCTACGTGTACTCGCTGCCTGGACTCGAACCAAACTGTGAGCTATTGTTGGCCTCGCGTAGCGTTTCCCAACTGTTGCGGACGCGATGGCCGATGAGATCTTAATACTCGTAACTGAGTACCGGCCCTCAAGCCTTGTTTAAACTGACACCTCCATCCCTGTTTACTAGGTATTCCAACATCATTATTTCGATTAACTCCTTAAATGCTGCCCCAGAAACTTGACGTCTGCTCCCCGATTCTGGTCTCCTCGCATTTCTTTTCATGATTAGATGCATTTCGCCCCCACCAACAAAGATAAAAAAGTATTCTTTGTACTCGTAATGTTAAAGACAATCCAGGTCGCCGAAATCCGGATGTGTACCTCATTTCCTGGGAAAGTGGCATGTCCTAGGTGAGGCAGACAGTAGAACAGTCGAGCAGGTGTACAAAGAACTTCAGCGAAACACTCGACAAAAATAACCAAGCACTGCCTTGAAAATAAACATAGGATGGAATACGATGAGACAAGTATCGTGGTGCAAACGTCAAGTTTCTGGAACAGCGCTATTAAGAACATCGAAATGAAGATGTCGGAAAACCTAGTAAAAAGCGACAGAACTTTCAGTTTAAACAAGGTTTGGGATTCGGCACTCCATTTATTAAGAGATTACAGTGTACGAAATGGTTCAAATGGCTCTGAGCACTATGGGACTTAACTTCTAAGGTCATCAGTCCCCTAGAGCTTAGAACTACTTAAACCTAACTAACCTAAGGACATCACACATATCCATGCCCGAGGCAGGATTCGAACCTGCGACCGTAGCGGCCGCGCGGTTCCAGACTGTAGCGCCTTTACCCGCTTGACCACCACGGCCGGCTTACAGTGTACGAGGGCGGGGAAAAATCTCAGATAGTCGTGCTCTGCGAGTTTAGATGGCAACCCCCGTCTCTCGGCAGCTGATAGCCGAAGGTCTCAGACGAGAAAAACTATACCAGCATTGTCGGGAGAGCTGAGATACTCCGAGATTGCTGAGCGGTCATATTGCGTCCCAGATTTGTGCCGTATTTCTCAGTTTATACATTAATACTAAATGAAGCTCCGCCCGAACAGGCCATGAAGGCCCAACGGTACCGACCGGCCGCCGCGTCATCCTCAGCCCACAGGTGTCACTAGATGCGGTTACGGAGAGGCATGTGGTCAGCACACCGCTCTCCCGGCCGTATGTCAGTTTACGAGAACGGAGCCGCTACTTGTCAGTGAAGTAGCTCCTCAGTTTGCCTCATAAGGACTGAGTGCACCCCGCTTGCCAACAGCGCTCGGCGGACCAGATGGTCACCCATCCAAGTGCTAGCCCAGCCCGACAGCGCTTAACTTCGGTGAGATGACGGGAACCGACGTTAGCAGTTCGGCAAGGCCTCTAGCACATTAATGCACCTTGGTAATATGTTTTGCCGTACTTATGCACACATTAACTAACTACGTGTTTTGAGCCGTAATATGTGGTTGTGGCATGTTTCTGAGCAAAAAAATTACACGTTTCATCTCGTAAACGAACAGTAGGAGCAGTTAGCCTGTTTCGAAAGTTCTAGACTAAACAACACTACGAAGCAAATAAGTAATAAAACGTCGTAGACATATTATGTAGAATTAACAAATGAAAATTAAAAAGTTGTCCCTGAAGAGACTAGATCCCACGTTAATATGAATGTAAGAATGAAAAAACCAGCGCACTACCCACTGAGCCCCTTTAACACAATGACAATACGCTCTGTCAACTTGTACCGGCATTTTCGGGACAGTTGAGGCTATTGTCGCGGTGGATACGCACTGTGAGTGAATTTCAGCTATGTTTCGGCAAAACAAGTAATGAAGAAAGCTGCCAGAAAGTAGACTCACGACGAAGTTGTGGAATTAATTATTCTGCACGAGGAAAGGCCACCGTTGTAGAATGTGCGGTTACTGGACGACAGGAGCTGAGATAAGAATCAAAGTTTGTTGACTGAAATGGTTTCAGTATTTTGACGCATCCATAGAAGAAATTTACCAGAATATTCACAAGTCACAGAATCAAGAAAAGTGGTTTCATAACATAGATTAATTAACATAGAGAACAAGGAAGTTGGGTTTGAAAGTAATCGTTTTGGCACTCCGTTCAAATGGTTCAAATGGCTCTGAGCACTATGGGACTTAACATCTGAGGTCATCAGTCCATTAGAACTTAGAACTACTTAAACCTAACTAACCTAAGGACATCACACACATCCATGCCCGAGGCAGGATTCAAAACTGCGACCGTAGCAGTCGCGCGGTTCCGGACTGAAGCGCCTAGAACCGCTCGGACACCATGGCCGGCTTGGCACTCGGAAGACTCCCATTTCACTTCGAGTAATACAGCTGTATATACAATTTTATATAACGAGGTATGTATGAATTATATTATTATATTGGGTGCTGAGAACAAACCTTCAGGAATTTATTACAAATGAGAAATCGAATGAAACAATTGGCCATTTCATTTCAGAGTGTTTGTGTTGGATGGGCCGCTGAATTCATTCGTGTAATATATATCAGATGATTCTCGGCAAGCTGAGAACAGTGTTGTTCTTGGTGAAAAGCAAGAGTTCGTCCCTTGGGGTGCCGGTAGGTGTGCTTCACTGTCCATGTTGCCAGCGACGATCATCACAAAGCCGTTAAGGCAGTTAACCACTGGCCTCTCATCTAGGTTACATGTCTGCGGAACATGACAGTAAGTCAGTCAGTGAATGATGATGAGTGGGTCATGATTTATATAGCCATCTCACATGGCTGTGCATATCGACCACAAGCGACATCAGACGGATCATAATTTTTAAGTGTTTGCAGCCCCTTTCAACTGCTAGATCTCCCCTCTTTTATAGCATTGGGGAAAAATTTTTCCTGTCTGTTGTATATGAGAAGTAATATGTTTTTTCTGCTAATGGTGGAAGGTGTGATTACTCGTTCAAACTTCTTCCTTCTTTCAGTATACCCATGAACTTCTTTAGCTCCAACAGGTTCGTTAAGTATCACTTGTATCTAAAACAACCCTCTCTACGCGTTTTCATTGGTTCTCAGGCACCGTATATCTTCACATATTGTGAGCACAGTCTGCATCCGCTGTCATTTACGGAACGGTGGACTTCGGTTGCACTCCATAGGAGTCTGGTCTTCTGGTATCTGCTCACACAAAAGGCTGCTGTGAAAATACAAAGAATGCAGCTGACTGTCCTTGGCTTCCAGGAAGGACCGTCAGTGGACGACAATTTTAAGAAAAAAGTGTTCAAAGCGTGTGTCTTGTTATACCCTCACACTAAAAGTGGTTGTAACCTGATGAATAACATCGTAGTTTTAGATTTTTAGGACTCGACTTAGATCTAGAAGATGGTGGGATTCAGAAAGTTTCGACGAGGGAACATTGTCCGATGATTATTGCTAGCTGCGTTGTCAGAGGACTAATGGGCATATGTTTATGGCTATCTTGCTCAAACGAGGTCTGACGCAATAAAGCATACATCGCACTATAGAATAAACATATCGGCATTTGCAATGCCGTGAATGGGACTCAAACTGCGTGCTGTTTGACACTCTGACATTATACACTAAAGAGCCAAATAAACTGGTACACCTGCGTACTGTCATGTAGGGCCCCCACGAAAACGTACAAGTGCTGCAGCACGACATGGCATGGACTCGACTAATGTCTGAATTAGTGCAGGAGGGAACTGACAGCATGAATCTTGCAGGGGTGTCCATATATCCGTAAGAGTACGAGGGGGGTGCAGATCTCTTCTGAACAGCACTTTGCAAGTCATCCCAGATATGTTCAATAATGTTCATGTCTGGGGAATTTGGTGGCCAGCGCAAGAGTTTAAACTCAGAAGAGTGCTCCTGGAACCACTCTGTAGCAATTCTAGACGTGTGGGTTGTCGCATTGTCCTTCTGGAATCGCCCAAGTCCGTCGGAATACATAATGGACATAAATGGATGCACGTGACTAGACAGGATAATTACGTACGTGTCACCTGTCAGAGTCGTATCTAGACGAATCTGGGATCTCATATCACTCCAACAATACTTGCCCCACACCATTACAGAGCCTCCAACTTGAACACTCCACTGCTGACATGCAGGGTCCGTGGATTCGTGAGGTTGTCTCCATACCCCTACACGTCCATCCACTCGATAAAATTTGAAACGAGACTCTTCCGACCAGGGAACATGTTACCAGTCATCAACACTCCAATCTCAGTGTTAACGGGCCCAGGCGAGGTGTGAAGCTTTATGTCGTGCAGTCATCAAGGGTATACGAGTGAGCCTTCGGCTCTGAAAGCCCATATCGGTGATGTTTCATTGAATGGTTCGCACGCTGATACTTGTTGATGGCCCAGCATTTGCGGAAGGGTAGCACTTCTGCCACGTTGCACGATTCTCTTCAGTCGTCGTTGGTCCCGTTCTTGCAGGATCTTTTTCCGCCCGCAGCGACGTCGGAGATTTGATGTTTTGCCGGATTCTTGATATTCACGGTACACTGTTGAAATGGTCGTATAGGCAAATCCCCACTTCATCGCTACCTCGAAGATGCTGTGTCCCACCGCTCATGTGCCGACGTTCAAACTCACTTAAATCTTGATAACGCCATTGTAGCAGCAGTAACCGATCTTACAACTGCGCCAGACACTTGTTGTCTTATATAGACGCTGACGAACGCAGCGCCGTATTCTGCCTGTTTACGTATCTCTATATTTGAATACGCATGCCTATGCCAGTTTCTTTGGCGCTTCAGTGAAGAACGTTCACACAGATCAGCTGCGCTGACTGAACTTGCCACTCACAGTTTGTCATATAACTTCTATTTCGCACGCCTCTCTAAGCTCAGCAGAAAATCGTATCGAAGATGTTGATGCATTTCGTCATGAAATTATTACGTGAGATGTCGAACCTGTTATGGAGCATGAAACTTCCTGGCAGATTAAAACTGTGTGCCCGACCGAGACTCGAACTCGGGACCTTTGCCTTTCGCGGGCAAGTGCTCTACCAACTGAGCTACCGAAGCACGACTCACGCCCGGTACTCACAGCCTTACTTCTGCCAGGGTAGCTCAGTTCGTAGAGCACTTGCCCGCGAAAGGCAAAGGTCCCGAGTCCGAGTCTCGGTCGGGCACACAGTTTTAATCTGCCAGCAAGTTTCATATCAGCGTACACTCCGCTGCAGAGTGAAAATCTCATTCTGTTATGGAGTAGTTTCTCATCGACGAACTTATAAAATCCTACGACGGACGTTTTCTGTAACTGGCAACCATGGCTAAAGCTACAAAAGCACATTTTTCGACACAGTCAACACTGCAGCCTGTGTGAGAGTCGCTTCAAGTCATTCGAAGATCCAACCATGAAACTTAAGTCTAAATGACGTGTTTGCGGTATTACATCAAACCGCTTCAAGAGACTGGAATGCGCTCACTATTGAGACACTATGGGTCTACCACGCAGAGCTGTTAGTTACACAGGGTGATTCACGAAGATATGCAAATATTGTAGTATGTTATTCTACAAGTAAAACTAAAGAGAAAAGTTCATATAAACGTAGGTCCACAAATTTTTAGTTACGGAATTACGGCTAATACAAGTTTTTGCTTGAAATTTAGCAACTTCGCTAACATGAAGCCATCGCAAACCTGCACGAGGTTAAAGTAAAGTACGATTTCCATTTATTTTATTGTTATTGGTCTGGTGAATCTAATAAAACATGTCCCAGACGTGTATCTGCAGTAGTTTTCCAGAACATCCAGAGAAACAAAGATTATTATACGAGTTTATTTTCCATTAAGAATGTAGAAATGTTTATGTCATTGTTGGTAACCGTTAGTGAGTTGTTTCAGTCGTTTTCTAACCTTGAAACGAGTTAGTTTTCTGTACTGTTCAGTGAAAGAACATAATAACAATAGTGTAAGTGAGCCCACATATTAACTGTTGTAGTTTGTAGATTATTTATGAAATAGGGATGCCTTTAAATTTACGATAGAGGAATACGCCGATATGATGTTTGTTTATGACAAATGTGATCGTAATGCTACCGTTGCAGTTAACGAATATCGCGTACGTTATCCAACTCGGAGGATTCCGTAAGCACGAACCATTAGTGGAGTATTTCGAGTTTTACGGGAGACAGGCATTCATAATCAGTACGAGCGCTCGATACGTGTAAGACTATGGTGATTAATTATCGATGCTGTTCAACGTAGCCCGGGTACCAGTACACGACGAATCTCTCAACGATTAGGCATTTCACAATCTAAGGTATGGCTCGCACTGAAATACAATAATCTGTATCCTTACCATAAACAGAAAGTACATCATTTATATCCGGGAGATCCGGCCCTTCGCTTGGAGTTGAGCAGCTGGTTAAACATTAATCGGCAGTTACACAAATACATTTTATTTACTGACGAGGCACAGTTTACTCGAGATTATATAAACAAGTTACATAACGAGCACATATGGTCTGAAGCAAACCCACATGCAACAGTGCAACGCAATTTCCAGCAGCGATTTAGCATAAATATGTGGTGTGGTGTAATCAACACAAGCTTTATTGGACCGTTCATTTTCCCGGGACGTCTAACTGGCGAGACGTACTTACAATCCTTTCAAAAAGAAATGCCCCGCTTGTTCGGAGATGTTGCACTTGCTACGCGATTGCAATGTATTTTCAACGCCACGGCGCGCATCCACATTTCACTAACGCCGTTTCGACACACTTAAGTGAACATTTTCCCCAGAAATCGATCGGTCGTGGTGCTACACGTCTGTGTCCACCCACTTCGTCCGATTTTACAAATGGTTCAAATGGCTCTGAGCACTATGGGACTTAACATCTGAGGTCATCAGTCCCCTAGAACTTAGAACTACTTAATCCTAACCAACCTAAGGACATCACACACATCCATGCCCGAGGCGGGATTCGAACCTGCGACCGTAGCGGTCGCGCCCCGATTTTACACCAGTAGATTTTTGTGTATGGGAATGGATGAAAGACATAGTTTATGAGGACAAAGACAATACACGTGAAGCATTACATGCTCGCTTTATGAATTCAATAGACGAAATTAAGAAGAACCCTGTGAAAATGAAAGGAGCAACAAAATCTGTTCATACACGTGCAGCTAAATGCGTTCACCTCGGTGGAGACATTTTTGAACATTTATTATGAATGTATTGTGATATTGTACGTACACTGTACAACTTCCTTAACACTGAGCTTTGTTTTTTCCAGTTTAACATGAATTCATGTGTGCTATGGTACTAATAAAAGCAGATTATCTCACACATTAATACAGTTTCGATTAACGTTATTACCATAATTTTACCAAAATTAAATTCTCTACAACTTCTGTTGAAACTTTGTGCAATTGTCTGGGATTTGAAAAGCAAATTGGGCCTAGTGGTTAATGAATTAAAAATTTTACGAAATTACTTCGTTACTTCTCTGGATGTTCTGGAAAACTGCTGCAGATACACGTCTGGGACTTGTTTTATTACATTCACCAGATCAATAACAATAAAATAAATGGAAATCGTGTTTTACTTTGACCTCGTACAGTTTTGCGATGGCGTCATATCAGCGAAATTGCTAAATTTCAGTCAAAATCTTTTATTAGCCGTAATTCCGTTACCAAACGTTTGCGGACCTATATTTACCTGAACTTTTCTCTTTAGTTTTACTTGTAGAATAACACATTAAAGTATTTGCATACCTTCGTGAATCACCCTGTATGTGTATCACAAGCCATACTGAACCATGAAGTACTCCTCTCCTTCAATCGTAGCACTGTTACAGTTTGTGTGGCAGCTGAAGTCAATGCAGCACTCCTCTGGGCCACCTTGTACCAGTTTTGGGCCCTGAGTTGCTGTCATAACCAGTAATGGACATCGATATATCATACAACACATGTCTCCAATTTATTTACTTGTAAGCTCAAAAATGTGTGTGAGTTCAAAAAAAAATGGTGCAAATGGCTCTTAACACTATGGGACTTAACATCTTAGGTCATCAGTCCCCTAGAACTTAGAACTACTTAAACCTAACTAACCTAAGGACATCACACACATCCATGCTCGAGGCAGGATTCGAACCTGCGACCGTAGCAGTCCCGCGGTTCCGGACTGCAGCGCCTAGAACCGCAAGACCACCGCGGCCGGCTGTGTGAGTTCCTAAGGGACCAAACTGCTGAGGTCATCGGTCCCTACACTTACACACTACTTAAACTAACTTATTCTATCAACAACACACACACCCATGCCCGAGAGAAGACTCGGACCTACGGCGGGAGGGGCCACGTAGTCCGTGACATGGCGCCTCAAACCGCACGGCCACTCCGCGCGGCTACTTGTAAGTGCTCTGGGATGAACCCAAACAAGTGACATTCAATGATCATGAGCTAGAACTATAGAGTGACAGCCAGAAAAGAGCTCCTACGCAAGGCTGTTAATGCTGTTCTTGTTGTGTCCCGGGTACAAACTACCAAATGGGAAGTCGGAATTAATTACAACTTAGAAGATTTATTCTGAAAACAAGGTGAAAAGAAACTCAGTGTAATCACTCGTGTCCAAGTCCGTAACCGAAGTTCATCTCCCGTAACCACTATGACAGAACAGCGTCGCAACTGAAAGGAGACGTGCTCCTTACGCCTGGACGACCACCAGACGACTCCCCCTTCCGGACCGCGACGACGCGACTTAAACACGTAGGGCTGCATCTAGTACGTAAATTAACATGAAGAACAGTCATTTTCCTAGATAACATTCGTGATTTCTTCTTCCTAACGACGTCTTAGAGCAACTGGGAATAATATTTAATATTAATTGCGGCTAGTCACTGAGATCTCGATGGCAATAATCATATTCAATATATCATGGCAAATGAAACTTTGTGCCAAAATGGGATTCAAATCCGAATTTATTATTTGTCTCAAGTAGTTATCTTAACTATCAGACTATCTCAGTCTCCTCTAGCCCCAACTCAAATTTTCAGTGTCTCTGACGTTGCCTCCTATTACTTCTGAAACTACAATCAGACGTTTCCTTTCAGACTATGTAGGAACGTTTCCACAAGCGTTACGCCAGTTCATTAGAGTCACTGAAGGAAATTAATGGAATCAATGGCGATGAAACCTGTGACATCAGTTTATTCAGTAAAGCAATGTGATGAATATACTATGAGATATGAAAACCTCTCATCAGTTTCTTTTTCATTACTTACAATTATTTCATTTCGTCATCATCATAATCATCATCAACAATAACAAGGATCAAAATCACTGTGGATTGTGTGAATGTTGACTTTTTCGGCATGTACTGCTGTTGAAAAGCTCTTGGGTTTCCAGCCAAGTATTGAGGTACGGGTACCACGACAATTCGACGTGCGTTCGCCAGTGACTTTACTGTTCCGCTTTGTTGTAGTCTTGTTACATGCTAGCTTCCTTTCTTCCTGTACTCCACTATTTCTTCATTCAGATTAATTATGTTTAATTCTTTCCTAATTTATTCATTTTACTTCTTAACAAGTTTATATAGGTAACTACAATTTCATCTCAGCACTTTTTGTATGCCACTTAGGACGTATCCAACACTCACACCGTACAACAACGTTGGTACTGTCATTACTTTACATAATTTGAGCAATGTATTTCTTCTGCTACTTTTAAAATGTTCGACTGTGCCATATGTTAACGGGGATTTACATGGCTTTCCACTAACAACGTCCTTTGATATGTAAGTAATACCACACCCAAGATAAAGGAAGCTGTTAGCATGCTCTGTTGTTCATTATTAATGATTATTTTGGTATTTTGATCCTAGCTGGTTCACATCCTCTAAATGCCATAACTCTTGTTTTTGGTATAGAAATCAGGGGTGCAGCTAGCCTGTGGCAGTGGGGTAATGCCCGAGGGCTCCCGAGAACAGGGGGCTCTGGCGCCCTAAGGAAAGGAAGGAAAAAATAATAACGAAAACTGAAAACAGAAAGAAAAAGTGGAGAAATTAGTAAAACTGATCAGTTAAGTGATGAGTTTTGCTATGTTAAAATAATAAGAGATGGCTCTGGAAATCCTTCCAAGTCAAGGACCAATCTACATTGACTTAAACAAAAAAAATTGAATCTATAGAATGAAAATGGACTAAATATGAGAAAATATTGCGGCCAAGGCTATGACCATCCGGCATGAGCGGCGTGTACACCGGCGTGCGAACAAGAATAAAATCACAGTTTAAATTTAATACTTAAATATGCTGTAGAGGCTAATAAAGAAAGAGCCCTGTATTTCGAAGTAGCCGAGAACATCTTTTGGGCTCAGCATGGTACAGTGGAAGTATTTAAAAATTCGTTGTTCTTACAAGGTAACGATAATCGCATTAAACCTAATGCGTTGGGCTGACTTGTACGACTATGCAGTTAAAGGCAGACTTATTGACGTCCTTAACTCTCTACTTACTGTACCTTATGCGATCGGGCCCAGAAAACTACACGCAGCTACAAGGCTCTTCTTCTACTGGGTTCTGTTTCCTGTTTTCTGCCGCCAGTCACCCTCTGTGCCGAATGCAGTAAGTTCTCATGCATTCCATCTGTGTGACATGGCCTGCCCATACAAGCCGTTTGGTTCTCATCAGGCATGCAATATATAATGTGTTGTACATCTCATCCAGCTTACAATAATGCTGGATCCTCCATTTTCGAGTCATCTGATCTTGAAATGAACCATATATCTTCTTCCGCTCGAAAATGAGAACATTATTGAAGTCTTCTTTTCTGGGCACTTTAAGTTTCATAAACACACTGATCTACGGTTTGGATCAGTGTTTTGTACAGCTAGAGTTTGCAGTTACTTACAACTCTAACTGCAACTAAAGTATGATCAGCTTGTGGCTTCGATCCTCACTTTATTTCTGTCTGTATGATGCGTCGTCAGTAAGCATCACCCCCAGATATTTAAAATTATGAAGCCTTTTTTAGAATTGGGTTCCAATCACCAGTGGCTGTGTTGGGCCTCTTGAATAGGCATGAGTCACGGTCATCATAAGATACTCGGCCTTCGATTCATTCACAAGAAGACCAGTCTTGCTCTCTCCTGCATGGTGCCACTTACCTGCATCAGTTCTTTCTTGGATCTGGACAGCAAGACCCGTCATCAATAAATGCGAGATTTCTAATTTTCTCACCTTCTACCTTGAGCCCCAAGAAAATGGCAGGAAAATTTTACCGGGAAAATGGTCACTCGGGGTACACAACTAACCTAAGTCACCTAACCACCACCTCTTCCTTGGAATTGGTGGGAAAAGGACTCAGCCTGTGCTGGGCTGCTGGAAAGTGTGGGAATAAGTCTTTATTTTGCATGCATTGTTTGTTTAAACAATTTCAGTTGCCATAGGCAGTACCTCCACCGAGTATGTTCATCATGAGGTCCAGAGTCCAACAGACCTAGTACACACTACTGCCACCAGATGGCACTGTCTTCCCTTCCGTGACATAATCCAAGATGGCGGTCTGGGGAGAAATGGCGGGAAAAGGGCTGTCTGTTCTAGCTGCTGGAGTGGAAGGAGTGTATTTTATTTATTTTCAGTGGGAAGTTGGAACAATTTATTTAGGGACGGATTTCACGTAGTTTATTACCCTGATAAAAGACACTCGCCCTGATGTGCTTGCGGTCACAATAAATAGCCTACAGACCTGCAAACTACTCGTAAATTAGCGAAATAAAACATGTAAAATGCTCTACAAACTCGATCACTTATTGTAAACTGTCGAAATAATGCGTTGCCCAGCCTACAGACATGTCCACAAAATAATGCAGTACACTAATGCACAGACACGTTCACAAAACGTAAAACTGTCAAAAAATAATGCATGTATAACGCTCTGCAGACACACTCACAATGCTTAAACAGCCAAAATAACGCAGTGCACAACCACTCATTGCACGAAAAAATGCTTTTGACCTATCGTTAAGAAATTCGACTGCAACATATCAGCGATCTTTTCCCTACAAAGGTGTAAGTCGGATTGATACCAGATGTAATGGGCGCACATGCTGGTCCAGCCTATCCCAAATGCAAGCCGCGTCTGGCTGCACGCATGTGTTTACCTGCCCAGTGTGGCTGCTGCACTGACACATAGCCTTTATACCTGTGGCTCCAGTTGCCTAGCAGCTCACCATTGCAGGCACAGCTAAAAGGTTGTCAGTGTTATACTGACACCTCGTGTCTATGTAAATAACAGCCAAGTCTCCCTCTGGATACGCTATAGAAATCTTTTGCATTGCTTTCAGAAACCGTTTACAAGAACATCACACAATAACACAGGATGCAATCTTCCTCGCAAACCTAAAGGGACAGCTCAACCGTCACGTGTTACCCTTCCAGGAAATCGTAACTCCTGCTTTCAACATACATCTCAGAAACAGTAAACGTTCACCCTTGTTATCACTGCTAAAAGCCTTCATCATGTCTGTGCAAGCTTTCGAAAACACCATTAATCATAAAAGAATTCTTGTTGTTTGGGAAGAGAACACTGTCTAAGCACAGACAGGAAAATCAGAACAATTACGCAAATAAAATTCGAAGCGCTATTTTACAGAAGAGAAAAATGGCTGGCTATTTTCGGTGTCCTACAACTGCTGATCTGGAGATGTCCTGATGCCACGATAGAGGATGAGGGACAACATCCCACCAGAGATGGATGATCAGCTTCAAAATATCTTTGAACAGATGAACAAAGAAGACATTACGTTACTCTCAGAACTTTCCATAGATTCCTTCCCCCATCTTGTTCAACCCAGTCTGTAGAGGCCCGTATACCCTCCATAAAAGGATGTCTTATGAATGAATGATTGACTCTAACTGAATTTACCCGCCAAACTGCTGCTGTTGCCGGTATGGGAGCACTGTCAGCCAGTTTTTTCTGCAGACGAGACTTTCAGTGGCAAAACTATTTCATACAGATTGCTATATTGCACTGACAGGTAAACCCTGCAAAAGTTTCTCCATATTCTGGGATAAAAAGAACATATGTATTTTCCCATGGCTGACCAGAATAGCATACCATTTACGAGATACTTCTCGGTATCGAGCATATAACAATATCGCTTGCATAGCAGTATCACTTGCACAGTATAATTCCGAGGATATGGACTGGAAATTATTTATCTAGAAACCGGAAACTTTAACGAGGTGCAGCGTGGTGGAACGTGCTGTAAGCTACAGAGAACAAGAAACTTATCTTGTCTGCGAAGACCTTTATGTGAAAACTCGAAAAAAATAGAGCAAACTGATACTTCCACTCTGTGAATTAACAGATCCCAAGTTATCCTTATAATTTACAAAGACAACTAAGGTTTTTCTCTTGTCTAGAGAACCAGAAAACGTGTCTTCCACCTGTCCTTCACCTGCTATATGCACACAACACACATCACAATTGATGTTCTCTCAACCAAATAAGGATGGGAAATGTGCAGAACCAATCAACCCGACAATTTACATGGGAGGGAGTAATGCTCTAGCACAAACACATGTCCATATTGAATCTTCTCAAATTTCTACGTAGAACACACACAATCACGAACGCTGTCCAACACATACTGAGTATTAGTTCGCTATCCAGCTGTCTAGAGGGCGACACGATTAGGTCAGATCTATTCCTGTACCCCAACGGGCCTTTCCACTCGGGAGGCTGCTGCCGTAACCCAGAAATGTGAATCGTTCCCACCCAGCCTCGCGCCACGCACGCCCAGACAGAATCGTCCTAGGAAACTGGCCACATATGTGTTTGATCGCTGTATTTATGGTTAAATATTATGATTGCAGCCTCAATTGGAGGACTTTCGAAAGTGAATGAAGTATTGGAATTACCCCCTCCTGACGACTGTGGCTTTGAAAATATCTGTACCATTCTTATGACTTGACATAATTTTCAAGTAAAACAAAATCTTTCATCCCCTTTGCGGCTATCACAGTTTAGCATGTCAAATCCATACCTTTCCTTACGACAGGACATACCCATTTTCTTTGCACATGTCGGAACACATACACTTACTTTATAAGCCTGATGATCAAAGCGAATCTATCACGCATCCCCTACTACTAAGAATAATACTTCGCCAATAACTGAATGCTGGCGATACGAAACAATATTGAGCGAAAATCAGCGATGGGTGGGCATGTCAGATAAGTTTTTGTTGTGAGTGGTACCACTGTGTCTTAGAAAGAGAATCATAATCGTCTTACTAGCCATGAGATGTTAAAAACACTATGGTCACGACTATGTTACTGTCACAAATCCGGCAACCTAGCGGGCCAATTAATAGGACTATCCCTGCCACTCTACTGATTAGTGTAAACATGGTATAATACCTCCACAGCTTCAACTGCGTAATGCACTGGGCAACCACCACGCTGAAACCATGTGCGTTGTCGATCATCTAGGGCAACATCCTACTGTAGTATTGGTAGTTCCTGTTCCATAAACATTCGATATTTGTGTCCACTCAATGTGCCGTGAATAAAATATGGACCAATGAGTTTGTCCCCCATGATGCCATATTATGCGATAACCGACCAAGGACGTAGGTGGTCAACTTGCTGTAACCAGTGGGGGTTGCCTAGATCCCAGTAATGCATGTTATGCCAGTTATGGCTTGTGAATGTAGACTCATTGGAAAATAGTACCTCTGCAAAGAACGTGTGAGTCGTTTGCATTTGTTGGCGTTATCATCCACAAAACGCTATCCAGTTATGGAAATCGGCGCCATGAAGTTCTTGATGCAGTGATGCTTGGTAAGTATGACACGATGAAGCAGTATTGTGACAATACTACCTACAATCATCCGGAATCGCAGTGTAATAGCCAGGCACTTATCCGTGTGTTGTGGTGAGTAGTAGGGCAAGGGCGGCACCATCCAACATTGCATTGTTGCCATATTTATTCAGGATGACTGATCTAAGATAGTGGCGATAGATACAACAATGATGTCCTGGTGGAAAGTTCGATTTTTGGCGTGAAGAATGGTCAATTGGCCTAATCCCACTGACCTAACCCACTCCCCTTCCCCTCCCCTCTCTTCCCCAAGAAAATGGCGGGAAATTTTAGGGGGAAAAAGTCACTTGGGTTACCTCCACTAACATAAATCATCCAACCGCCACCTCTTTCTTGGAATTGGCAGGAAAAGGACACAGTTTGTGCTGGGCTGCTGGATAGGACGAATGTAAGTCCTTATTTTGTATGCATTGTGTATTTAAACAATTTGAGTTGTCATAGGCAGTAGCTTCGCCATGAGTTCCAGAGTCAGACTGACCTAGTACATACGACTGCCACCATACAGCACTGCCTTCCCTCCTGTGACATAATCCAAGATGGCGGTCGGGTGAAAAAATGTCGGGAAAAGGACTGCGCCCAGCTGCTGGAGAGTAAGGAGTGCATTTATTTTTTTTCATTGCGAAGTTGGAACAATTTATTTAGGGACGGATTTAACATAGTTTATTTATTATGCCGATACAAAACACTCGCCCTGATGTGCTTGTGGTCACAATAAATAGTCTACAGACCTGTAAACTACTCATAAATCACCGAAATAATGCAGTACACTGATGTACAGATGTGCAAACAACTCATAATTTGTCAAAAAATAATGCATGCATAACGCAGACACACTCACAACCCTGAAATAGCCGAAATAATGCAGTGCACAAACACTTTAACGCTTTCGAACTATCTTTAAGAAATTCGACCGCAACATATCAGTTATCTGTTCCCTACAGAGGTCTGAACTGGAATGATGACCAGATGAGATGGCGCACATGCCGTTCAGATCTGTACCACATGTGAGACGCATCTGGCTGCATGCAGATGTTCACCTGTCCAGTGTGGCTGCTGCACTGACACATGTCCTTCATATCTGTGGCTCCAGCTGGCTGGAGTGGCCAAGCAGCTCTAGGCAGTACAGTCTGGAACCGCGCGACCACTACGGTCGCAGGTTCGAATCCTGCCTCGGGCAGGGATGTGTGTGATGTCCTTAGGTTAGTTAGGTTTAAGTAGTTCTAAGTTCTAGGGGACTGATGACCACAGAAGTTAAGTCCCATAGTGCTCGGAGCCATTTGAACCATTTGCGGCTCCAGCACTGGCCTAATTGCCAAGTGAGATGTTTGCCTAGCAACTCACCCTCGCAGGCACAGCTAAAAGGTAGTCAGTGTTATGCTGACATCTCATGTCTATATAAATAACAGCCAAGTCTCCCTCTCGATATGCTATAGGAATCTTTTGCAATGCTTTCAGAAACTGATTATGAAAATATCGCAGAATAACACAGGATGCATTCTTCCTAGGAAACCTAGTGGGACAGACCGTCCTTCATGTGTTACCCTTCCAGAAAATCGTAACATCCTGCTTTCAACATACGTCTCAGAAACAGTAAACGTTCACCCTTGTTCTCACTGCTAAAAGCCTTCATCATGTCTGTGCATGCTTGCGAAAACACCGTTAATCATAAAAGCATTCTTGTTGTTTGGGAAGAGAGCACTGTCTAAGCACAGGCAGGAAAATCAGGACAATCACGCAAACAGAATTCGAAGCACTGTTCTACAGAAGATATTTCTGTCCCCCATCTTGTTCGAACCAGTCTGTAGAGATCCCTATAACCCACACAAATGATGTCTTGTGAATGGATTTACCCACCAGTGTGCTGCTGCTGGTGCGGGAGCACTATTCACTAGTTTTTTCTGCAGATGATACTTTCAGTGGCAAAACTATTTTTTACAGATCGCCATATTGCACTGACAGTTAAACTCTGCAAAAGTGGTCTATAGATCATCAAATATGGAGGACACTTCCTCAATTACACTACTCTGCTACTGTCGAGGAAAGCTTGAATATTTCAGCGTGAAACTGATCTCCAGTCCAGCTGTATCACCACATACTGTATCGATGTAGTAAACACACAATCAGTACCATGCACATACAAAATCACCACTTCCGCATACTGCATATTGCTGTTGAACACCAGACACTCGTACATATGCCATGAAGACAGATAATATAAGCGCATATATATTCCTCTCAGCACTAGATATTTACTACAAGGTTGGACGGTCATCCACTGCAGCCGACTGTCAGAAGTCATCTGCCCCCACCCACACACTGGCCCAACATGGAACCAGAGCATCCTCAGCACATCGAGTTCACTATCCAAACTGTTGTTCAAAGGCTGTGTTCATTGCCCCCAGCACAAAATCATTAGTATTTCTGAAGCCAACCTGCTTGCTTCTTTGCATTCTATATCCATCTCCAGACTCTGGGATTCGAGAACATATGTATTTTCACATAGTTTACCAGAATATCATACCATTTACGCGATACTTCTCGATATCAAGCACATAGCAAGATCGTTTGCATAGCTGTATCACTTGCACAGTATGATTCTGAAGGTATAGACTGGAAATTATTTCTCTATAAACCTGAAACTTTAATGAGGTGCAGCGTGGTGGAACGTGCTGTAAACCACAGAGAACAAGAAACTTATCTCGTCTGCGAAGACTTTTACGAGGGTCACTCCAAAAGAAATGCACACTATTTTTGTAAAAATACAGTTTTCATTCTGCATGTGTGAAAGTTTTACAGTGTGTAGATACATCCTTCCCGCTTGTTTTCAAACTTAGTTCAACCAGTTCCCATGCGTGGCACCGTCACAGCATGTCTTCAAGATGGCTGCTACACTTGACGTTCGACAGAAGCAACGTGCTGTCATAGAATTCCTGTGCTGTGAAAACGAGACAGTGGGAAACATCCACAAGAGTTTGAAAAAGGTGTACGGAGATGCTGCTGCTGATCGCAGTACAGTTAGTCGGAGGGCAAGCAGGTTACGTGACGAAAGCGGGCACGGCAATATTGAGGGTTGTCCTCGGAGCGGCAGGCCTTGTACTGCACACGCTCCAGACAATGTGCAGAGAGTCGAACGAATTGTCACGCTGCGTTGGGATAGGGGAAGGAAGTGTTTGCAGAATACTGAAAGTGTTGGCATTAAAAAAGGTTTGTGCCAGGTGGGTTCCCTGGACGTTGACAGTGGCTCACAAAGCGAACTTTTGGAACAGTGTGAAAATGGTGGAGATGAATTTCTTGGAAGAATTGTGACAGGTGATGAAACATGGCTCCATTGTTTTCCACCAGAGACGAAGAGGCAATCAATGGAGTGGCATCATGCAAATTCACCCAAAAAAAAAAATTCACAACCACACCTTCTGCTGGAGAAGTTATGGCTACGGTGTTTTTCGATTCTGAAGGACTCTTGCTTGTGGACGTCATGCCAAGTGGAACCACCATAAATTCTGATGCATATGTGACGATACTGAACAAACTTCAAGCTCGACTGAGTCGTGTTCGACCACATCGGCAAAAGCAGGATGTTTTGCTGTTGTACGACAATGCACGGCCACATGTCAGTCATAAAACTGTGGAAGCGATCCCAAAACTCGGATGGACAACACTGAAACACCCGCCTTACTGTCCTTACCTGGCTCCATGTGACTATCATCTCTTTGGGAAACTGAAAGACTCTCTTCGCGGAACAACGTTTGAAGATGATGACTTCCTTGTGCACACTGCCAAACAGTGTCTCCAACAGGTTGGTCCAGAATTTTACCATGCAGATATACAGGCGCTGGTTCCAAGATGGCGTAAGGCAGTTGAAAGGGATGGAAATTATGTGGAGAAATGAAAATATTGTTCCTAAAGGATGTACCTACACACTGTAAAACATTCAAACATGTAGAATAAAAGATGGATTTAAAAAAAATAGTGTGCATTTCCTTTGGAGTGACCCTCGTACGTGAAAACTCGAAAAAAATAGCGCAAACTGATAATTCTACTCTGTGATATAACAGATTCCAAGTCATCCTTACAATTTACAAAGTCAACTAAGGTGTTTCTCTTGTCTAGAACATGCTATATGCGGTTGTATACGAGTCGAATGCAGGCGATGTCACACAACTGATGCATCCTGATGGAACATCAGGAAAAAAATCGTCAAATGACTTGTAGCAACTTCTCCCTCCCTCACTCTCTAAAACACATCATCACTCTACCATTAAACCATAAATCATCATGTTGGAAAAAATAAATGTATGTCAGTGCACAAAAAGTGTTGAAGCAGTAAAAAAATAATGCTCCAAACAACGACACAGGGTCAGAGGGAGCCTGTCTTGCGACTGATGGTCTATGGGATACGGTCTGCCTCCTCCTACAGTAGGGGTGTTGACACTGTACACAGGTCTGCGCAATGGATCAATACCTATATATTTAATAGGATCGCCACATAAGCTCGATGCTGTAATACATACGGTATTTGTTTTCGATAGATTGGCAGAGAGAGACGCAGTAAAAATCTTATCGAGTTCTCTCTCAGATGAAGTTAGCGGAGCTTTTATAGTTTATAACTTTTCACTGTTGATTAGTACAGAATAACGAAGACAGAAAGGGACGTGGATCTGCTTTGGACTACAATACCTGTTTGATTTCAAGTCATCCCAATTTTCCCAATAAGAAACACCACCGTAACTGTTCATACTGTCTTTTATACTGCCTCGTGTTGCAGGAGCGGGCTTTGTTTGGGGCTGACCTTCCACATCATACACAGTTGGTGGAGCCACGACAACATATTCCCATTTCCACGGAGTGGTCAAAACATGATCCTGTCACACTAACTCAGCTTAGCCCATTTCTACACAGGTTCCAGAGATGGTAGATATAACTGTCTCCAACTACCGTTCTGTTCCGACTTAAATCTGAATGATCACATGTGCAAAGCTGCAGGGATAGAGGAGGAGGAGGAGATTAGTGTTTAACGTCCCGTCGACAACGAGGTCATTAGAGACGGAGCGCAAGCTCGGGTGAGGGAAGGATGGGGAAGGAAATCGGCCGTGCCCTTTCAAAGGAACCATCCCGGCATTTGCCTGAAGCGATTTAGGGAAATCATGGAAAACCTAAATCAGGATGGCCGGAGACGGGATTGAACCGTCGTCCTCCCGAATGCGAGTCCAGTGTGGAGGGATGGCAGGACACAGTCTGAGGAGCAGTTGCAAGCTGCATAGGTACTATCTAAAACCACGTTGGGATTTTACTGTAGCATATTGGTTCGAAAAAGGTGATTTTATTATCAGCTTACACTGTCGGCGGTGTGTAATGGCAATTTTGGTCTGTTAATAACACTCTGGCAATCACCGTCTATATTCAGTGTCATGGTATTTGTATGGAAAAACCACATCATCCGGAGGTAATATCATACCTCAATGTATAAGGCTCATATAGTTTATAACATGTATATCTTTAGTGATACTCGTAAGCAACTGTGGAACCAAGACCAATTGTGACAGTAACATAGTCGTGACCATAGTGTTTTTAACATCTCATGGCTAGTAAGACGATTATGTTTCTCTTTCTAAGACACAGTGGTACCACTCACAACAAAAACTTATCAGACATGCCCACCTATCGCTGATTTTCGCTCAGTATTGTTTCGTATCGCCAGCATTCAGTTATTGGCGAAGTATTATTCTTAGTAGTAGGGGATGCGTGATAGATTCGCTTTGATCATCAGGCTTATAAAGTAAGTATATGTGTCCGACATGTGCAAAGAAAATGGGTATGTCCTGTCGTAAGGAAAGGTATGGATTTGACATGCTAAACTGTGATAGCCGCAAAGGGGATGAAAGATTTTGTTTTACTTGAAAATTATGTCAAGTCATAAGAATGGTACAGATATTTTCAAAGCCACAGTCGTCAGGAGGGGGTAATTCCAATACTTCATTCACTTTCGAAAGTCCTCCAATTGAGGCTGCAATCATAATATTTAACCATAAATACAGCGATCAAACACATATGTGGCCAGTTTCCTAGGACGATTCTGTCTGGGCGTGCGTGGCGCGAGGCTGGGTGGGAACGATTCACATTTCTGGGTTACGGCAGCAGCCTCCCGAGTGGAAAGGCCCGTTGGGGTACAGGAATAGATCTGACCTAATCGTGTCGCCCTCTAGACAGCTGGATAGCGAACTAATACTCAGTATGTGTTGGACAGCGTTCGTGATTGTGTGTGTTCTACGTAGAAATTTGAGAAGATTCAATATGGACATGTGTTTGTGCTAGAGCATTACTCCCTCCCATGTAAATTGTCGGGTTGATTGGTTCTGCACATTTCCCATCCTTATTTGGTTGAGAGAACATCAATTGTGATGTGTGTTGTGTGCATATAGCAGGTGAAGGACAGGCGGAAGACACGTTTTCTGGTTCTCTAGACAAGAGAAGAACCTTAGTTGTCTTTGTGAATTATAAGGATAACTTGGGATCTGTTAATTCACAGAGTGGAAGTATCAGTTTGCTCTATTTTTTTCGAGTTTTCACATAAAGGTCTTCGCAGACGAGATAAGTTTCTTGTTCTCTGTAGCTTACAGCACGTTCCACCACGCTGCACCTCGTTAAAGTTTCCGGTTTCTAGATAAATAATTTCCAGTCCATATCCTCGGAATTATACTGTGCAAGTGATACTGCTATGCAAGCGATATTGTTATATGCTCGATACCGAGAAGTATCTCGTAAATGGTATGCTATTCTGGTCAGCCATGGAAAAATACATATGTTCTTTTTATCCCAGAATATGGAGAAACTTTAGCAGGGTTTACCTGTCAGTGCAATATAGCAATCTGTATGAAATAGTTTTGCCACTGAAAGTCTCGTCTGCAGAAAAAACTGGCTGACAGTGCTCCCATACCGGCAACAGCAGCAGTTTGGCGGGTAAATTCAGTTAGAGTCAATCATTCATTCATAAGACATCCTTTTATGGAGGGTATACGGGCCTCTACAGACTGGGTTGAACAAGATGGGGGAAGGAATCTATGGAAAGTTCTGAGAGTAACGTAATGTCTTCTTTGTTCATCTGTTCAAAGATATTTTGAAGCCGATCATCCATCTCTGGTGGGATGTTGTCCCTCATCCTCTATCGTGTCATCAGGACATCTCCAGATCAGCAGTTGTAGGACACCGAAAATAGCCAGCCATTTTTCTCTTCTGTAAAATAGCGCTTCGAATTTTATTTGCGTAATTGTTCTGATTTTCCTGTCTGTGCTTAGACAGTGTTCTCTTCCCAAACAACAAGAATTCTTTTATGATTAATGGTGTTTTCGAAAGCTTGCACAGACATGATGAAGTCTTTTAGCAGTGATAACAAGGGTGAACGTTTACTGTTTCTGAGATGTATGTTGAAAGCAGGAGTTACGATTTCCTGGAGGGGTAACACGTGACGGTTGAGCTGTCCCGTTAGGTTTGCGAGGAAGATTGCATCCTGTGTTATTGTGTGATGTTCTTGTAAACGGTTTCTGAAAGCAATGCAAAAGATTTCTATAGCGTATCCAGAGGGAGACTTGGCTGTTATTTACATAGACACGAGGTGTCAGTATAACACTGACAACCTTTTAGCTGTGCCTGCAATGATGAGTTGCTAGGCAACTGGAGCCACAGGTATAAAGGCTATGTGTCAGTGCACCAGCCACACTGGGCAGGTAAACACATGCGTGCAGCCAGACGCGGCTTGCATGTGGGACAGGCTGGACCAGCATGTGCGCCCATTACATCTGGTATCAATCCGACTTACACCTTTGTAGGGAAAAGATCGCTGATATGTTGCAGTCGAATTTCTTAACGATAGGTCAAAAGTATTTTTACGTGCAATGAGTGGTTGTGCACTGCGTTATTTTGGCTGTTTAAGCATTGTGAGTGTGTCTGCACAGCGTTATACATGCATTATTTTTTGACAGTTTTACGTTTTGTGAACGTGTCTGTGCATTAGTGTACTGCATTATTTTGTGGACATGTCTGTAGGCTGGGCAACACATTATTTCGACAGTTTACAATAAGTGATCGAGTTTGTAGAGCATTTTACATGTTTTATTTCGCTAATTTACGAGTAGTTTGCAGGTCTGTAGGCTATTTATTGTGACCGCAAGCACATCAGGGCGAGTGTCTTGTATCAGGGTAATAAATAAACTACGCGAAATCCGTCCCTAAATAAATTGTTCCAACTTCCCACTGAAAATAAATAAAATACACTCCTTCCACTCCAGCAGCTAGAACAGACAGCCCTTTTCCCGCCATTTCTCCCCAGACCGCCATCTTGGATTATGTCACGGAAGGGAAGACAGTGCCGTCTGGTGGCAGTAGTGTGTACTAGGTCTGTTGGACTCTGGACCTCATGGTGAACATACTGGGTGGAGGTACTGCCTATGGCAACTCAAATTGTTTAAACAAACAATGCATGCAAAATAAAGACTTATTCCCACACTTTCCTGCCTCGGGCATGGATGTGTGTGCTGACATTACGTTAGTTAGGTTTAAGTAGTTCTAAGTTCTAGGGGACTGATGACCTCAGAAGTTATGTCCCATAGTGCTCAGAGCCATTTGACCCATTTTTGAAGTCTAAATAGTAGTTGCCATGTATTCTAAGAACAAACACAGATGTGAATATGGTACATTACATTTTTCAGTACTCCGCGTTTTGAAGCTAGTGCTGTAGAAAATCGTCAGAAATTAATTGTACCACTCACAATATTCTGAGATCCAGAAAGTGATTTTGAGTTATTCGTTCAAAATGGTTCAAATGGCTCTGAGCACTATGGGACTTAACATCTATGGTCATCAGTCCCCTAGAACTTAGAACTACTTAAACCTAACTAACCTAAGGACATCACACAACACCCAGTCATCACGAGGCAGAGAAAATCCCTGACCCCAGTCATCACGAGGCAGAGAAAATCCCTGACCCCGGTGGGAATCGAACCTGGGACCCGGGCGTGGGAAGCGAGAACGCTACCGCACGACCACGAGCTGCGGACTATTCGTTCAAAAACGTGACGTAAAATTAAAGATTTTAGCTTAAAAACAGAATTACATAACATTAAGTGCAGAATTAATTAAAAAATTTTAGAGTATATCTCTGGGTTATAGCACATTACAAATAGAATTACAAAGTTGTAAGTAAAATCGCCAGAGGATCAAAATGTACACTACTGGCCATTGAAATTGCTACAACAAGAAGAAATGCAGTTGATAAACGGGTATTCATTGGACAAATATATTATACTAAAACTGACATGCGATTACATTTTCACGCAATTTGGGCGCATAGATCCTGAGAAATCACTACCCAGAACAACCACGTCTGGCCGTAATAACGGCCTTTTATTCGCCTGGGCATTGAGTCAGACAGAACTTGGTTGGCGTGTACAGGTACAGTTGCCCATGCAGCTTCAACACGATACCACAGTTCATCAAGAGTAGTGACTGCCGTATTGTGACGAGCCAGTTGCTCGGCCACCGCTGACCAGACGTTTTCAATTGGTCAGAGATCTGGAGAATGTGCTGGCCAGGGCAGCAGACGAACATTATCTGTATCCAGAAAGGCCCATACAGGACCTGCAACATGCGGTCGTGCATTATCCTGCTGAAATGTAGGGTTTCGCAGGGATCGAATGAAGGGTAGAGCCACGGGTCGTAACACATCTGAAATGTAACGTCCACTGTTCAAAGTGCCGTCAACGCGAACTGGAGGTGACCAAGACGTGTAACCAATGGCACCCCATACCATCACGCCGGGTGATGCGCCAGTATGGCGATGACGAATACACGCTTCCAATGTGCATTCACTGCGATGTCGCCAAACACGGATGCGAGCGTCATGATGCTGTAAACAGAACCTGGATTCATCCGAAAAAATGACTTTTTGCCATTCGTGAACCCAGGCTCGTCGTCGAGTACATCATCGCAGGCGCTCCTGTCTGTGATGCAGCGTCAAGGGTAACCGCAGCCATGGTCTCCGAGCTGATAGTCCATGCTGCTGAAAACTTCGTCGAACCGTTCGTGCAGATGGCGGTTGTCTTGCAAACGTCCCCATCTGTTGACTTATGGATCGAAACGTGGCTGCACGATCCGTTACAGCCATGCGGATAAGATGCCTGTCATCTCGACTGCTAGTGATACGAGGCCGTTGGGATCCAGCACGGCGTTCCGTATTACCCTCCTGAACCCACCGATTCCATATTCTGCTAACAGTCATTGGATCTCGACCAACGCGAGCATCAATGTCGCGATACGATAAACCGCAATCGCGATAGGCTACAATCCGACCTTTATCAAAGTAGGAAACGTGATGGTACGCATTTCTCCTCCTTACACGAGGCATCACAACAACGTTTCACCAGGCAACGCCGGTTAACTGCTGTTTGTGCATGGGAAATCGGTTGGACACTTTCCTCATGTAAGCACGTTGTAGGTCTCGCCACCGGCGCCATCCTTCTGTGAATGCTCTGAAAAGCTAATCATTTGCATACCACAGCATCTTCTTCCTGTCGGTTAAATTTCGCGTCTGTAGCACGTCATCTTCGTGGTGCAGCAATTTTAATGGCCGGTAGTGTATATAGGCGCACCAGACAAAAAGTTTGTCGCCTCCTCCCCCCCCCCCCCCTCCCAAGAGTGATGATAATAGCCTGTAACTCTGCCTCTAACTTAGATAATGACCACAATTCAGAGAGAATGGGAGTCCACAATAGAGGGATGTGACTCATATAAATCAGAGATTTCCTGTAAATGGACCTTGGTTCACTGCCAGGCCACTAAAAGTGCTGCTGTCGTTCTTCACTTCCATATCATAAAGACTCACATAGACAGTCAAATAGGTTGTCCAACTTTATTAGGTTTGTCAACTATTTGGCCATGTATGGCGCTGTTTGACTTGTATGTCAAACATAGACTGTGTTTTACTTGCTTGGAAGAAATTTTGTTTGATAAGATGGCGGGTGTTGCTTGTGTTGATGTTTTGCCGTGCATTTTTAGTGAAAAAGAGTTTTATTACAGTTATCTCACTGTACCGTGAGCTTCCACAAGTATAGAAATTACGATCAAAGATAAAAACAAAATAGCACTGGCAGTTACGAAAATGGTAAAGGTGCCGCTTCTTCCCCAGTCATATATCATGCAGGAAGAGGTTAAGAAGAGAATCAATATCCTACGCACAACATACAAGAGGAAGTGCAACAAAATAAAAAATCGAACCTCTCCCGTTCTTCCACAGACGATGTAGGTTATATGTCCGCAAGTTGTGGTATTTTAGTGAAGAGAAACAAGTAAAAGAGAACAAATTTTCCTTACTTGTGTCTTCCTTTTCAATGTGAGGACGAAGTCACTGTAAACAATTTATTAAAAGTTTCACTTTCAATGTGGAGAAAGTTCCGAGCGTAAAATTTCCTTTAACAGGATTCTGTGTGTATATATCTCTGTCATTTTAAGCCATTTCCTGGAAAGTGTCTTCTTCTTCTTTAAACACAGTGCCAGAGTCAATTTTAGAAATGTTTTATCTGCAATTCTAACTATTCCCATTGGTGTCAAAATAATGCATACACGAACAATGTCTGCTTTAAAAGTGAGATTAAACTGATCAAGTTGATGGATCATGCAAAGGCTTGTTTGACAAACCCGTGGATAGATAAAGAGTGAATTCGACAAATACGTTTGGTCATGTATGGGGCCTTAACATGGGCAGAGCACTCCTTATACTTTGGTCTGTGTCCATAAGTTTCTTCAGATACATTGCGGCCATGATAAGTTGACACTTCATAATGGCGCTGCGAACAGCGGAGAAAATAGGCACTATTTGAAAGATAATCATTTGTCTCCGAGCGCAGCCAGTATTTCCGCAGTGTCATACAAACACAAAACACGGGAAGCGGAGCAGGTGTATGGAAGCCATAAAATTTTTCAGAGATGGTTTGATTAACAAGATGCTAATAATGGATATTTAGGCATCCAACCCGGGAGTGACATCACTGTTATGGATTGTCAGCAAAAGATCTAAGTAGACAGCTCAGCTGAAGCCACTGACAAGGAGTTCAGAGTAAGGAAGAGACTCTTGAAGAAGTGTGCAGAGAATTGGCTAGTCATCAAGACTAGGCAGCTGGAACATACGAAAGAGTTATATAACACGAAAAAGTTGCAGTGAACTTCTCTTATTTTCGGGAAACTACATTGTCAGTAGGCCCCTGCTTCAGGTACATGTTTTTTCACAATGGTTTCAGCTACATTCACCAAGTTTCTTCCAAATGAAGATTATGATAATCTGTATTATCCCTAATACCTCATAGAAATGCGCCGATGTGTGTGTACTATATATTTGCTGGTGGCAGTTCTTAAACAAAATAATGATTGGGTGAAACAAATTTTTGTTTTTGGTCAAATGTTTGAGTGGAGTGAAAACAGAACTCCCTAGAAATTATACTATGCATTTTTTTTCGAATTTTTATGTACAAACAAAGAGTGCAAAATGGACAAATGACCTATAAAAGTGACTAGCAAGAGGTGTATATTTGCTATACAAAAGTGATTTAATTACTTGAAAGTAGTCGAGGTAATTAAGAAATCTTACATAAAGTAGTGACTCGAGAGAAAATTGAAATACTTCACAAACAGCTACTGCTAGCTATATAAATGAACTGTCTAAAAGTGTCAGATCAACTATCTAATTTCTCTTGATCTATATACCCTTAATAATAATTGAAAACAGGTCAATACTTAAATATATTTCATGCTTTCTGAACGAAATAAAAAAAAATTGAAGTAAGAATGGTCAATATTTTGTTGAAGTATTTGTCCAAACGAAAGAAATAAAACAGATTAGAGAAACATTTGACACGCCTTTTGTTATTTTCGAAATTACGAGGACTTGCTGAAAAGTAATGCCTCCGAATTTTTATTAAGACTCTTAATGTTTTTTAAATAAAACAAACGGTGTTAAATACTACATCTTTATTCTTCGGGTTTACAATTTATCTGTCAATATAACCACACTGATGACGAACACATTTCTCCCATCGAGAGACTGCTTTTTGATACCATAACTGTTGCTTTGTTGATGGAGCCACAAGCTCAACTCATCGCATGAGAGACCACGACTTCTGCATTCAGTAAAAGTCGACAGACTCCCGATAGATACTCCTTAGTTATTCATAAGTTAGCAACTATACTAAAGGAATAGTACAACACATTAAAGATAAAACGAGTTAGTCTGCGTGGACATCTTTCACAGCAAGCTCAGAAATATATGTTTTCTAAATAAAAATCGCCTTTTCTTGCTGCACTGTATTTCATTTGTCCCAACCGCGTTTCGCCTTTTTCACTGTAAGACATCATCAGTGGGATCTAGAATGATAGAGTTTTGTTTTGATATGTGTTGTTCGTAGATCTAAAAACATTTCACGTCTCGTTTTTTATGTAAATAAGTGATTACTTCTTTTATTCACGTATAAAAAACTTAACATAAACTGTTTTAACATCCACAAATAACACATATCAAAACAAAACTCTATCATTCTAGATCCCACTGATGATGTCTTACAGTGAAAAAGGCGAAAAGCGAAGCAAGAAAAGACTGTTTTTGTTTACAAAACAAATAAATTGAAGATAATGCAGAATTTTGTCTTCTCTTATCACACCACTGACTGATTTGTACTAAGTGTAACATTTAAGCAAAATGATGTTCATTTAAGCAAAATGAACATCATAACAAAAACACCAATACCGTCGACATTACTGTCCGTGGGCGTTCGTGTCGTCTGTATTTCTTGGAGCAGCGTACGGCGCGGCGGTCTCTTTGCTGCACTTGCGGTGACGTCAGGCGTAGCTCGACTATACTCGGCGCCACGCGTAGATACACCTCGGACAGATAAACAGAACTTAATCTAAAGAAACGATTATTCCAAATAGAGATAACTTTAATTCTCAAGAAGATATTATCCCACTTCTCACTAATGGGAAATTCGTCACACTTGTTCATTTACATTCCACCACGGTACGAGAGTTTCCGATCAGTCCACTACCTTTAATCAGAGTTATTACTGATAAAACCACTGCAAATCTCCTGCTCTCTGAGGCACTATCAAAGTAAAGTCGTCGAAGGATGAAAATCAGATGGGGCCAGTTCGGAACCAAATGGAGGATGATCGACGACAAGAGAACTGAAAGCGTTAGATTGCTGAAGACGTTGCAGCGCTGGTGTGTGGTCTGGCATTCTCATGCTCAAGGAGAGGGTGTTACACGCTTTTTCTCTTGAGGTATGGAATTACAAAACTATTCTGTAAATATGCCTGCCTTGACACAAATTGGCAACCAACACGACAGCCTTGTCAGCAGGAAGTACGTAAAACACACCAAAAAGACAAAGAGATCAGCAGTGTATACCGCGATGTGAAGGTATTGTTTAACACTGATCTTCTTTCGCTTTCGCTGACGCCATAGTCTCGCAGCGATCGCAGGGTTGGCGTGGTAACAATGGATTTGGCAATGTTAGTGTTAGGGATGGCCAGATGCCCTTTCTGCCACCACCCCGTACCACCCAGGATGGAATAAGTGTACCCCAACTGTCTGTGTCTAGTGTAAATCGTGAAATAGTGTGGACGTGTTTCAAATGTATGCGACGTGTGTAACTAATGCGGAACGTGGGGACCAGCCCAGTATTCACCTTGTGGGATGTGGAAAACCGCCTAAAAACCACATCCAGGCTGGCAGGCAGACTCGTCGTTAATCCACCGGGCGGATTCGATCCTGGGCGGCGCGCCTACCTGAGTCCAGGAAGCAGCGCGTTAGCGTGCTCGGCTACGCTGGCGGGTCTGTTTACCACTGATCTATACAATCAAAAAGAAATGTGTATGTACTTAATACTTGGCTGAATTGGCATTATAGATGCTATAAATGATCATAAAATTGTAGAAATAATAATGAAAATAATAATTACGAATGTTTTTCAAAATTGTAAAATGTGGTTAACACGTTTTTAGTATTTCAATCTCTAGTCTAAAATAACTTTTCGTTACAAAGTTTCATATTTGAATATGAATAATTTATACTTAACTATCTGTTTAGCCGTAAACATAAATGAAAATTTTGTGTTTCTCCAAAAAAGGTTATTGGATCGAGTAGTTGGAATGTATGGAACTGAAAACTAAAAACAAATGTGTGCCACTGAGCAGATCCATTAGAAAGTCCCCATAAGACCGATGTGTCGCTCTCGACATGTCGTTTCTGAGTCTTTTCGCATCACTCATAGGTGCCGTCTGTGTGTGCAGGTGCTGGAGCGGACGGCGGCCACGGAGCAGCAGATCGCGGACGTGAAGCAGGCGCTGCGCAACCACGAGGTAGCGCTGCGGAAGGTGCAGACGCGCCTGCATGCACGCCTCGCCAGGCCCGGCGCCGAGAACTGCCGTGACGCGCCGCAGGCCGCGTGCGTTTCCTTTCCTTCTGTTTACTTATTTGTGTATCTAAATTTTTGCCTTCCAATCATCAAGACCGTGGCTTTTGTAAAAGACATACAAGAAGGCAATATACACTCCAGGAAATTGAAATAAGAAAACCGTGAATTCATTGTCCCAGGAAGGGGAAACTTTATTGACACATTCCTGGGGTCAGATACATCACATGATCACACTGACAGAACCACAGGCACATAGACACAGGCAACAGAGCATGCACACTGTCGGCACTAGTACAGTGTATATCCACCTTTCGCAGCAATGCAGGCTGCTATTCTCCCATGGAGACGATCGCAGAGATGCTGGATGTAGTTCTGTGGAACGGCTTGCCATGCCATTTCCACCTGGCGCCTCACTTGGACCAGCGTTCGTGCTGGACGTGCAGACCGCGTGAGACGACGCTTCATCCAAACATGCTCAATGGGGGACAGATCCGGAGATCTTGCTGGCCAGGGTAGTTGACTTACACCTTCTAGAGCACGTTGGGTGGCACGGGATACATGCGGACGTGCATTGTCCTGTTGGAACAGCACGTTCCCTTGCCGGTCTAGGAATGGTAGAACGATGGGTTCGATGACGGTTTGGATGTACCGTGCACTATTCAGTGTCCCCTCGACGATCACCAGTGGTGTACGGCCAGTGTAGGAGATCGCTCCCCACACCATGATGCCGGGTGTTGGCCCTGTGTGCCTCGGTCGTATGCAGTCCTGATTGTGGCGCTCACCTGCACGGCGCCAAACACGCTTACGACCATCATTGGCACCAAGGCAGAAGCGACTCTCATCGCTGAAGACGACACGTCTCCATTCGTCCCTCCATTCACGCCTGTCGCGACACCACTGGAGGCGGGCTGCACGATGTTGGGGCGTGAGCGGATGACGGCCTAACGGTGTGCGGGACCGTAGCCCAGCTTCATGGAGACGGTTGCGAATGGTCCTCGCCGATACCCCAGGAGCAACAGTGTCCCTAATTTGCTGGGAAGTGGCGGTGCGGTCCCCTACCGCACTGCGTAGGATCCTACGGTCTTGGCGTGCATCCGTGCGTCGCTGCGGTCCAGTCCCAGGTCGATGGGCACGTGCACCTTCCGCCGACCACTGGCGACAACATCGATGTACTGTGGAGACCTCATGCCCCACGTGTTGAGCAATTCGGCGGTACGTCCACCCGGCCTCCCGCATGCCCACTATAAGCTCTCGCTCAAAGTCCGTCAACTGCACATACGGTTCACGTCCACGCTGTCGCGGCATGCTACCAGTGTTAAAGACTGCGATGGAGCTCCGTATGCCACGGCAAACTGGCTGACACTGACGGCGGCGGTGCACAAATGCTGCGCAGCTAGCTCCATTCGACGGCCAACACCGCGGTTCCTGGTGTGTCCGCCGTGCCGTGCGTGTGATCATTGCTTGTACAGCCCTCTCGCAGTGTCCGGAGCAAGTATGGCGGGTCTGACACACCGGTGTCAATGTGTTCTTTTTTCCATTTCCAGGAGTGTAGTTATAATTCTTGGAAAGTGTAAATTACGCTACTGGCCATTAAAATTGCTACACCAAGAAGAAATGCAGATGATAAACGGGTATTCATTGGACAAATATATTATACTAGAACTGACATGTGATTACATTTTCACGCAATTTGGGTGCATAGATCCTGAGAAATCAGTACCCAGAACAACCACCTCTGGCCGTAATAACGGCCTTGATACGACTGGGCATTAAGTCAAACGGAACTTGGATGGCGTGTACAGGTACAGCTGCTCATGCAGCTTCAACACGATACCACAGTTCATCAAGAGTAATGACTGGCCTATTGTGACGAGGCAGGTGCTCGGCCACCATTGACCAGACGTTTTCAGTTGGTGAGAGATCTGGAGGATGTGCTGGCCAGAGCAGCAGTCGAACATTTTCTGTATCCAGAAAGGCCCGTAGAGGACCTGCAACATGCGGTCATGCATTATCCTGCTGAAATGTAGGGTTTCGTAGGGATCGAATGAAGGGTAGAGCAAACGGGCCGTAACACATGTGAAATGTAACGTCCACTGTTCAAAGTGCGGTCAATGCGAACAAGAGATGACCGAGACGTGTAACCAATGGCACCTCATCCCATCACGCCGGGTGATATGCCAGTATGGCGATGACAAATTGAAACGTCCCCTTTGAACAATTTATACACGACTGACCTTAACCTGACACACAATATTTTGTTAGCGCAACGCAATCTGACTTTCAAAATTCCCTACAAAAGAATGGCCCTGACTAACATTAAACTATACCTTTCACAAATCACTTACCTCACAAAAATCTTCGCTGCTCAAGCTACTGCAATACAGCGAGCGCCACTACTGCCAGCTAAATAAAAGATTCAAACTATGGAAGGCACTAACTACTGATAGGGATAGTTAGCAAATGAAAGATATTAATGGAGAACAAACAATGTATTTACCTTGATATCATCATATATAAATATAGCAGTTCATGACAAATTACAAATCTCCGCCATCTCTCTCCCCACATCCACCACTGCTGGCGGCTCACCTCCAACTGCGCAACGCTACGCGCTGTTCACATCCAGCTGCTGCTGCCCAACACTACAATGGCAGACAACAATGCAAACTAGCCACAGACTGCACACAGCACAGCCAGTGATTTTCATATTGAGCGCTACATAACGTTGCCAATAAGAAAACATAAACAGCCTACTTACATAGAGAAAACATAAACAGCCTACTTACATAGCCGCCATGCTCCCCACAAAAATTTTTACAAATTGGATTGGGCAGTGGCCAATACAGATTTGAAAAAAATTTTTCATAATTACAATAACAAAGAAATCAAATGCACACACTTATTGATACAATGTTGGTCAAAAGCTAAAATTTTCTCACAGTTTATAAAGACAGTCCTGATCATTCATTACGGTAAAATATAGTGTTTTTCTCAAAGTCTGAGCAGTAGAAGAAAATGCACACGGAAGTAGTGGATTTCCATGCAGTCTTGAAGAAGTAGTGTTGTCCTTCCAACGGAAAGACAGTGCTGACTCTTGACATGCATACAGGTAATGGTCCACAACAGAGCAAACCCACAGCAGAGTCATTCGAAGTTTTGAAGAGTATTGGTAGGTAAGTCATCACAGAGCAGACCCACTGGAGTCCTGGTAGAAATAATGGCGTTGGTGGGTCATCATAGATGCAGACCCACTGTAGTCCTTGTAGAGAAGGCCAGCAGCCATCTGTTGCGATTGTGCAGGTGCACATTAACCATCGAAGAGTCTTGCGGAGAATATAGCAAGTCCATAAACCACCACTTGTGCACTCACAAAGTTTTTTGGAATTGTCCTTAGAACGAGCAAAGCTGTTATCCAGTCCCTTGCTGAATCATTAACACACATGCAAACACTATCAGTCCCTACTTCTCACATATTGTCCATATACTATGACCAACAGAAACGTGTGCAGTGAAATGTAACTAACAAGTTAATAATATCATGAACTGGTGACAATTACAAATTTATAACATAAGAATACAATAACAAAGGTACAAAATATATCATTAAAGAACATAACAATACAGAGAACATTTGTAGTACAAGCTTTACAAAAGAATCGAAATAACATATACGTCAGTGTTCCAGGAATTATGACATGAGTACATACATAAAAGATCAGAATAACTTTTGAAACATCAATTTCACACATGAGCATGAAACAGAACAGAATTAATAATGTCTAACATCTTTACAAAGTAAATAACATATTGTTAATGCCAATTATATTCGAGGATAACAGTATTCCTCATCATAGTGAATGTAGCTTAATATTAAAAGAAGAAAAAATTCTATGAAACTACACAGAGACAGGAAGAAAACAAATACACAAGGGTACACAAACACATAGTGGGATAACACCAATGGGAAAGGACAGGGTTCGTTTTCAGTGTAACATTTGGTACTGCAGTCCAACCCAAAACTTCATATATCTTTCCTCTTATTTCATCCTTTGTTTCCACCAAAAAAAATTATAACTAAGCATGCTTTCTGTGTTTATATGTTCACACATCTCTTACCTCATTTTTATTTTCCATTATCTTACCTCATCATTTATTTCCAAGAAAATCCTACCTAAAATACCTTTTTTTTTTTTTTTTTTTTTTTTTTTGGCCAAACCATTTTCTTATAGCGTCTAAATGCATTTCTTCCAATTCATCATAGTTAGTTTCTTATATAGTCTACCCCTCTTAAGCTAACTTAAATCTACTGAGCTCAGATGCTAAACTAAGGGACGAGGCAATGCAGCATCACATAACAATTAACACAAACAGCAATGAGAAAAAAAATGGAAATTTGCAAAGCAAGCTACAGTAAATCTAAATTAACAAGCAATGCAACATTACAACTAATATGAGCCAATGCGCAGTAAACAAAAAATTAAATCTGGCTTAGCAGAGTAACACAAATTAAAATTCAGTAACACGATGCCTGGCAAACAGCAGTAACTTATACCTAAACATGACATAGCTCAAGCAGAAAAAATAGTACACTAAAGATAACAATGCAGATAAGGGAAATGTATAATCACATCTTAATGTCTAAGTAATTAAAGTGGTGCACCACAACAACTGATTGTAAAAAGAAATATTACCATGTACTTGAAAAGAAAATTACGTGTTACTGTTACTAGTTCCTTCTTATTGTTCTTTCCTGTCCTAGTGCTCCTTTTTTAAAGAATGTGGATCATAAAATAATTATTTAATAGATCTGTTGACAGAAAGTGTTCACATTAGCAAATGCATTTTATTTTATAAAAGCAATGCTGCAACACAGCTGGAAAACAGATGTCAAATGAAATAAGCAACTATGAAAAGCAAAGCATAAAAATATCATTCAATAGTCATGTGGCATTTCGTAAGTCAGTAGCACTCAACTCTCGGAGAAAGACACTTGTCATAATCAGGTGTGCAGATGTACGAATATTTCCCATCAATTCATAAGCATTTCAGTAATTAGCACAAAGTGCGAGTAATCATATGTTTTCAAGTAACGAGGGTGTCGCATTAGCGATGAAAGGCACACCCTAATGGCTTGTTCTCCAGGTGTTTGACACAGCTGTGTGCCCACAACGCATTACAAAAATCATATGTTTTCAAGTTCGACCGTGTCGTTTTTGCGATGCTTTCTACAAAGGAATGTCAGAAGCGAGGTTAATGGCGTTCCCTTTTTTTTTCTTCCTGTGCTCTGAAAGGCACGCGCTAATGGCTTTTTCTCCAGGCGTCTGACACAGCTGGGTGCCCACGACGCATTATGTGTAGGTGGTCCGTTAACTTTCTTACGGAAATATTTACGACAGCAGTTTCCGCTACAGTGACAGTCGCATATAAAAATATTTCACAGGTCAAGAATTTGCGTTACAAATCTGTAGAAACAAAATGCTATTGATATAACAGTGTCCAAAAAAATTTTCGTCTGCATTGTAATACATTCACGAATATACACACACATTTCATGACTCTTAAAGTACGTTTCTTGGTTTCCAACATCCTTTTCATAAATCAGAGTCCCTAAACACTACTCATTATTCCTTACCTCATTATACATATACATATTCGTCGACACTTCTTCAATATTTCATCATGAGAAATACGTAGCATAATAAACATTCCTCAACAACATAATACACATCGTCGTCGTAATAATAACATCATAACACTTCAGTCAAATCTCAAAATCGTCGTAACTTCCTCCAATAATTTCTAAGCCTAAAAAAATTCTCTGCTCATGTCAAAAGTGTCAGCTGCCTCAAACGTACTTTAAAAATCATGATCTCATACCAAATACATCATTCAAAGCTCTCATAGTATCACAATGATTCCGAAAAAAATATGAACAGTTTACAAAGTACAGACAAAATACAGTTTCATAAGAGTGAAGTTATCCAACTGTATAATTGCGTAAACATGTGTCACTGATGTAGTAAAATAAATGTTTGTCTCTCTCAGTTAAATAGTCAGATAGCTGTGTAATTCTGTGTTTTAGAGAAATATGGTACCGATGTGTAAAGTTGTATAAGCAAAATACCATATTAGCTAGGGTTCCTTGTGGTTGCCACACACATGGTACACAAAGTAAACGTGTACCCGCCTGAGGATAAATGTATTTATACCCTCAGGTGTTACAAATTACAGCAATGGAATGAAATGTATCACGGAAAACTTTCTTTGTAATTAAAAAATCTTTGAAAATAAGTGTTTTAAGTATAAGATTAATCACTCAAATGCGTGTCCTGTAGCGCTAAATGTGCGTCTTGTTGCAACATAATCTCTGTGGAAGTGTCGTAGTTATCGTCCTCCGAAAGCTAAGTTCTGCAGAAGTCAATGTACTTACCTCATAATACACAAAAGTGAAATGCTTTGCGTATAAATGTCGTAGTTATTACGCTTATTGTTGTGATGAAGAAAGTACTGTACTGTAACGTATTGTTGTGCTACGGAAAACCCTGTCTCATTGTAGCTATACTACAAAAGTTACTACTAAAACCTGTTTTACTTTCCAGAAGAATTCAGAAAAACTGTGCAGATATAAAACAGATACACTGCAAAAGCAACATTGTAAATTGTCACTCATTAGTAGCGTCGTGATAAAAATCGTGTAGCTGTCACATAAACTAACCTCTGTGTCATCTGGTATCTCTCAGAAAGCACATTAAATTCAGAATGTATTTTCAAATAAACCAAAATGTTGCATTAAAATCTCCTTAGCAGTACTGGTAAATGTTCTAAGTATGTGAGCCTTATAGTCGTTACGTAATCATGCAACAAACAAGCAAGAATGTACACACACAATAACACTGTGACGTCTGTTCACTATAACAATGCATTCGTCATTTCTGTTTAAATAAGTTCTCTTGGTTCTTGACTGGATATTTCACTTCAAACATTGTTACATGTTAACAGTTTCTAAATCTGACAAAGCATACTAGAAATGTGAAGTGAAAAGTTTTATGGCAAAGACAAAGTTAAAAAGCAGATTATCTCTCAGTAAACGGTTTTACATGTGAAATGTGGTGTAAACCTTTACTCTTCCTAGTGCACAGAGTTTCAACTTCAAAGCAATTATCATGTTGTATACATCGGTAAAAAATGCTAAAATTTTTCTCCAGGCTAGCGTCTTATGTTATTTTTCTCGGAGCCAGCGGGCGCACGCGGCTGCCTGCTGTGCGAGTCATTGTCTGTCTCTTTGTTGGCGCGCGTCGTTATTGGGATTTGGAGACCTAACTTCTACAAATTCACCGTGACGAGAGGGCCCTGCTCTGTTTGAATCCCGCCAGTTCTGATGCAATTCACGTCTGTCGTTACGATCATATCGTCTGTCGTCATGTCAGTAGATTCCATAGTTTCTTTCTTGTCGGTCACATGGTGGAGAATTTCTCCCTGAATCGTAACTGCGCGCTGGTCCGTTGCGTCTAAAGTTATTCTGTCTCCCTTGATAGTATTTATTTTGGTTCCCATATTGTTTGTTTCTCTTATTGTCTCTGTGATAGTCATTACTATGGAAATGCGATCTTTCTCTGTAACTATTATTACTCTGCCAGTGGTTGTCATATGGGTGGTGTCTGTTTTGGTCACGATTTGCGTTGTAAGAATAGACCATTCGTGTCCGGTTATTGTTTCTGTCGTCACGGAATTGTGACGGATGTGACCTGTAGTGATTGTTTTCCTGTTTTCGCATCCCGCGACTGTCTGTGTCAATTTCTAATTCTTGTAACAGTCCCTGAAAAGCTTCAATGTCGTCTTTGCAACGTCCTGCTAAAATAATATGTCGTAAATGTTTAGGCAGTTTGATTAAGCAAATGCGGATGAGTTCTGAGGGGCTGTATGGGTTTGACAGGTATTGATTCTTGCGCAACATGTCTTCAAAATATTTCACAAGACTGGAAAATTCAGATTGTTCGAAGTGTTTCATCATTATGATGTTATGTTTTACACGGTCTTGTGTAGCTTGAGACCAATATGCTGAGAGGAAGGCATGGTAAAATTCTCCTTCACTGTGGCAATTGTGAATGACCGATCGCATTCTTACAGCTGGTTCATTCTCTAAATAGCCACACATGAATTCTAATCTGTGTTCTAACGACCAGTTGGGAGGAAAACAATGAGAGAATTGATGGAGCCATGCTTGTGGATGAATGTCGTTGCCAGAATTCTTAAATGTTTTGAATTTACGTGTAGTAATGAACAGCTTATAGTCAAAATCATCATGTCGGCAAGTCGCATGTCGGTCATTGTTACGTCGTTTCGGCGGTTCCATCTCAAAATTCGGCGTACCTTGCCAACTTCTTTCACAATTTCCGAAGTGCCCTGTGTTGTTATTTTGTGTCTGTTCCGTATTTGTATGTCCCTCTTCCCGTATTGGGGCGCGAGTGTCCTCTGAAATACGTAATTCTTGTACTACTTGTGCCAACTGATCTTGCACTTCCCGGATTTCTCTTTTGTACTGTGTATTGATTTGATTTTGATTTTGTTTGAATTTTCTAATTTGTTCATACTCTTCAGTGTCCATGAAGGCTACAGGTGTTGTGTCATTCAGATCATCATCTACCTTTGTAGATAAGTTAGTGAACTGATCTGAAAGTTCAGCTACTTTATCCGATAGTGAAATCATTTCCTCTCTATGTTTTTCTGAACCAAGTTTCAGAGTGTCCATTTGTGTTGAAATCGTGTCTACTGTGACCTTTAAATTTTCCTGAGTTTTTGCAAGTTGCATAACCGTATCGGTAGATGCAACTGAGTCAAATTTTGCTTGCAAGGTCTCATGATTTTCATGAACAATAGTTTGCAGTTCTTTTATGGCTGCTTCGTGATTCTGTAGTGCATTTTCATGACGCGAAAAAATAGGTTGGAAATGCTCACAAATTTGTGTTTTTACGTCATTACAGACTTTTTGACATTTCGATTCAATGTGATGTAACTCAGCAGTTAAATCCTCACGTGTTCGTTCAAGAGTTTGCTCCAATGAGTCTAACTTTTTAAGATTTTGTTCCATTGTGTCTAACTTTTGAAGCTTTTGCTGTGTTTGTCTCTGATTTTGTTCCATTGTGTCTAACTTTTGAAGCTTTTGCTGTGTCTGTCCCATTTGTTGTATTAATTGTAATAACAATGCATTGGTGTCTGAAACATGTTCCTCAGTGCTTTTCGGCAGTGAATTTGCACAGGCAACATTCACATTTTGACAAGCGGAAAACGTGTCTTGACTCATTTGAGAAAACGGTGAGGACGCAAAACCTGAATCTACAGTGTTTGCAAAATTGTGTCCTATCATTTCGGATTCCTGAGGCGAGCTGTTGCCGACCGATCGATCGATAATGCTTCCCTGTTCACTACCTGTTTCACTGCCTACGCCATTGTTTGACGCCCGCTCCATTTCCCTATGCACAGTTACCAAATTACTACTTTGAATATTAGTTAATTCATTACATGGTGGGGCCAACACACTGCTTTATTCTTCACTGTCATTTCTCAGTTTACTTTGGAGCCGAGTGTTACGTTTTTCACACGCCATTATTGTCACAATATTTCACACGATAACACAGAAAAGCACAATTTGAAGTGCAAAAATAGGAGAACACATTAACATAGCACTGAAAATAATATCTAGTTAATTGCAAGCGTAGCTGCGAAATACTTGGTGCAAATCTATATGCATGCCACAACTGTTTTACTGTACAACAATGAAAGGCTACAACTACAAAGGAGATTCTCTCTACAATTACGCGCTAGCAATAAACAAAAGCTACACTAAATACACAAACTACAAGAAAAAAAATCAGAAGATTCCAGGTTCGAATCCTGGCAGGGTCGCCATATGAAACGTCCCCTTTGAACAATTTATACACGACTGACCTTAACCTGACACACAATATTTTGTTAGCGCAACGCAATCTGACTTTCAAAATTCCCTACAAAAGAATGGCCCTGACTAACATTAAACTATACCTTTCACAAATCACTTACCACACAAAAATCTTCGCTGCTCAAGCTACTGCAATACAGCGAGCGCCACTACTGCCAGCTAAATAAAAGATTCAACTAGAAAAAAAATCAGAAGACTCCAGTGAGGTATCCTAGGCCAAGGGTCGACATATGAAACGTCCCCTTTGATCAATTATACAAGACTGTGCTTAACCTGACACACAATATTTTGTTAGCGCAACGCAATCTGACTTTCAAAATTCCCTACAAAAGAATGGCCCTGACTAACATTAAACTATACCTTTCACAAATCACTTACCTCACAAAAATCTTCGCTGCTCAAGCTACTGCAATACAGCGAGCGCCACTACTGCCAGCTAAATAAAAGATTCAAACTATGGAAGGCACTAACTACTGATAGGGATAGTTAGCAAATGAAAGATATTAATAGAGAACAAACAATGTATTTACCTTGATATCATCATATATAAATATAGCAGTTCATGACAAATTACAAATCTCCGCCATCTCTCTCCCCACATCCACCACTGCTGGCGGCTCACCTCCAACTGCGCAACGCTACACGCTGTTCAATTCCAGCTGCTGCTGCCCAACACTACAATGGCAGACAACAATGCAAACTAGCCACAGACTGCACACAGCACAGCCAGTGATTTTCATATTGAGCGCTACGTAACGTTGCCAATAAGAAAACATAAACAGCCTACTTACATAGAGAAAACATAAACAGCCTACTTACAAAATATATGCTTCCAATATGCGTTCACCGTGATGTCGTCAAACATGGATGCGACCATCATGATGCTGGATTCATCCGAAAAAATGACTTTTTGCCATTCGTGCACCCAGGTTCGTCGTCGAGTACACCATCGCAGGCGCCTCGGCTGTTCAATCTCAAAATTCGGTGCACATTGCCAATTTCTTTCATAATTTCCGAAATGCGCTGTGTTATTATTTTGTGTCTGTTCCGTATTTGTATGTCCCTCTTCCCGTATTGGGGCGCGAGTGTCCTCTGAAATACGTAATTCTTGTACTACTTGTGCCAACTGATCTTGCACTTCCCGGATTTCTCTTTTGTACTGTGTATTGATTTGATTTTGATTTTGTTTGAATTTTCTAATTTGTTCATACTCTTCAGTGTCCATGAAGGCTACAGGTGTTGTGTCATTCAGATCATCATCTACCTTTGTAGATAAGTTAGTGAACTGATCTGAAAGTTCAGCTACTTTATCCGATAGTGAAATCATTTCCTCTCTATGTTTTTCTGAACCAAGTTTCAGAGTGTCCATTTGTGTTGAAATCGTGTCTACTGTGACCTTTAAATTTTCCTGAGTTTTTGCAAGTTGCATAACCGTATCGGTAGATGCAACTGAGTCAAATTTTGCTTGCAAGGTCTCATGATTTTCATGAACAATAGTTTGCAGTTCTTTTATGGCTGCTTCGTGATTCTGTAGTGCATTTTCATGACGCGAAAAAATAGGTTGGAAATGCTCACAAATTTGTGTTTTTACGTCATTACAGACTTTTTGACATTTCGATTCAATGTGATGTAACTCAGCAGTTAAATCCTCACGTGTTCGTTCAAGAGTTTGCTCCAATGAGTCTAACTTTTTAAGATTTTGTTCCATTGTGTCTAACTTTTGAAGCTTTTGCTGTGTTTGTCTCTGATTTTGTTCCATTGTGTCTAACTTTTGAAGCTTTTGCTGTGTCTGTCCCATTTGTTGTATTAATTGTAATAACAATGCATTGGTGTCTGAAACATGTTCCTCAGTGCTTTTCGGCAGTGAATTTGCACAGGCAACATTCACATTTTGACAAGCGGAAAACGTGTCTTGACTCATTTGAGAAAACGGTGAGGACGCAAAACCTGAATCTACAGTGTTTGCAAAATTGTGTCCTATCATTTCGGATTCCTGAGGCGAGCTGTTGCCGACCGATCGATCGATAATGCTTCCCTGTTCACTACCTGTTTCACTGCCTACGCCATTGTTTGACGCCCGCTCCATTTCCCTATGCACAGTTACCAAATTACTACTTTGAATATTAGTTAATTCATTACATGGTGGGGCCAACACACTGCTTTATTCTTCACTGTCATTTCTCAGTTTACTTTGGAGCCGAGTGTTACGTTTTTCACACGCCATTATTGTCACAATATTTCACACGATAACACAGAAAAGCACAATTTGAAGTGCAAAAATAGGAGAACACATTAACATAGCACTGAAAATAATATCTAGTTAATTGCAAGCGTAGCTGCGAAATACTTGGTGCAAATCTATATGCATGCCACAACTGTTTTACTGTACAACAATGAAAGGCTACAACTACAAAGGAGATTCTCTCTACAATTACGCGCTAGCAATAAACAAAAGCTACACTAAATACACAAACTACAAGAAAAAAAATCAGAAGATTCCAGGTTCGAATCCTGGCAGGGTCGCCATATGAAACGTCCCCTTTGAACAATTTATACACGACTGACCTTAACCTGACACACAATATTTTGTTAGCGCAACGCAATCTGACTTTCAAAATTCCCTACAAAAGAATGGCCCTGACTAACATTAAACTATACCTTTCACAAATCACTTACCTCACAAAAATCTTCGCTGCTCAAGCTACTGCAATACAGCGAGCGCCACTACTGCCAGCTAAATAAAAGATTCAACTAGAAAAAAAATCAGAAGACTCCAGTGAGGTATCCTAGGCCAAGGGTCGACATATGAAACGTCCCCTTTGATCAATTATACAAGACTGTGCTTAACCTGACACACAATATTTTGTTAGCGCAACGCAATCTGACTTTCAAAATTCCCTACAAAAGAATGGCCCTGACTAACATTAAACTATACCTTTCACAAATCACTTACCTCACAAAAATCTTCGCTGCTCAAGCTACTGCAATACAGCGAGCGCCACTACTGCCAGCTAAATAAAAGATTCAAACTATGGAAGGCACTAACTACTGATAGGGATAGTTAGCAAATGAAAGATATTAATAGAGAACAAACAATGTATTTACCTTGATATCATCATATATAAATATAGCAGTTCATGACAAATTACAAATCTCCGCCATCTCTCTCCCCACATCCACCACTGCTGGCGGCTCACCTCCAACTGCGCAACGCTACACGCTGTTCAATTCCAGCTGCTGCTGCCCAACACTACAATGGCAGACAACAATGCAAACTAGCCACAGACTGCACACAGCACAGCCAGTGATTTTCATATTGAGCGCTACGTAACGTTGCCAATAAGAAAACATAAACAGCCTACTTACATAGAGAAAACATAAACAGCCTACTTACAAAATATATGCTTCCAATATGCGTTCACCGTGATGTCGTCAAACATGGATGCGACCATCATGATGCTGGATTCATCCGAAAAAATGACTTTTTGCCATTCGTGCACCCAGGTTCGTCGTCGAGTACACCATCGCAGGCGCTCCTGTCTGTGGTGCAGCGACAAGGGTAACCGCAACCATGGTCTCCGAACTGATAATCCATGCTGCTGCAAACGTCGTCGAACTGTTCGTACATATGGTTCGTGCATACTGTTCGTACATCTGAAATGTAACGTCCACTGTTCAAAGTGCCGTCAATGCGAACTAGAGGTGACCAAGACGTGTAACCAATGGCACCCCATACCATCACGCCGGGTGATGCGCCAGTATGGCGATGACGAATACACGCTTCCAATGTGCGTTCACTGCGATGTCGCCAAACACGGATGCGAGCGTCATGATGCTGTAAACAGAACCTGGATTCATCCGAAAAAATGACTTTTTGCCATTCGTGAACCCAGGCTCGTCGTCGAGTACATCATTGCAGGCGCTCCTGTCTGTGATGCAGCGTCAAGGGTAACCGCAGCCATGGTCTCCGAGCTGATAGTCCATGCTGCTGAAAACTTCGTCGAACCGTTCGTGCAGATAGTGGTTGTCTTGCAAACGTCCCCATCTGCTGACTCAGGGATCGAGACCTGGCTGCACGATCCGTTACAGCCATGCGGATAAAATGCCTGTCATCTCGACTGCTAGTGATACGTGGCCGTTGGAATCCAGCACGGCGTTCCGTATTACCCTCCTAAACCCACCGATTCCATATTCTGCTAACAGTCATAGGATCTCGACCAACGCGAGCAGCAATGTCGCGATACGATAAACCGCAATCGCAGTAGCCTACAATCCGACCTTTATCAAAGCCGGAAACGTGATGGTATGCATTTCTCCTCCTTACACGAGGCATCACAACGACGTTTCACCAGGCAACGCCGGTCAACTGCTGCTTGTGTATGGGAAATCGGTTGGAAACTTTCCTCATGTCATCACGTTGTAGGTGTCGCCACCGGCGCCAACCTTGTGTGAATGCTCTGAAAGTCTAATCATTTGCATATCACAGTATCTTCTTTCTGTCGGTTAAATTTCGCGTCTGTAGCATGTCATCATCGTGATATAGCAATTTTAATGGCCATTAGTGTGCATTACAACCTGGTACACAGCAAGTACGCCCCATTTCGAACACATACACCAAGTGCCAGAGAGATCTATCATTTTCGACAGAAAAAGTGCTACTGACGATTAAGCACACACTGTTTATACTTAGCTAGTATCCCCGTCAGTTTGAGAACTGTTCCCTAATACGAAGACACAAATTCAAGTCCAGTAAAGCTCAGATATGCGCTATGGTCCTCACACTGTCGCCTTAAGGTTACCGAACGCGCGAATCGTGCAGTGGAAGCCTACGGAATTGCCCCGGCGGCTCGGCACTCACTCGCGACGTGCCGCTGGTTCTGTATCCCGTAGGCTACGGGTGTGCGTGTTCCCGGAAGAAGCGAGGTGTCGTGTGTGTGTGCAGGCTGCTGGAGGAGGCGCGGCAGGTGCAGGAGAACGTGGGGTCGCAGCAGGTGGAGCTGCGCCGGGCGCAGGCGGCCCTGGCGGCGCTGGTGGCGCGCCGGGCCGGCCTCGAGCACGAGATCGCCTGCAAGCAGCGCGCGCTCGCCGTGGACCGCCGCTGCCGCGCCCTGCGCGCCGACTACCCCTCCACCACCGCCCTGGCCGGCTACTGACCGCTGCCTGCGGCACACCCGCCTCTCCGAGACCGGCGGCGTCCCGGGTCACGTGCTAGTGTGCGTCTCCCCGTTCCCCAGACGAAGCTCGAGACAGCCAGCGTGGCGTTCCTGACGTCGTAAGAAACGCAGCTTAGTCGTGCACGAACTGATAGACGTCTCTGCGGTCAGGTTATCGTAATCCTGCAGCAACTCGCGATACCTTCAGGTGGAACTTTCATTGCAGTTTTCGATACTATTGCTGGCTTTTCTTACATCATAGCCGAGGTCATGCCTGCTTCATTTGGGATTTCTTAGGCCGGTATTACACTATCAAATTTCTTTGTCAAAGATTCGATCAAAGATGTGATCAAATATTCCGTCAAATATATTTGACAAAGATCTTTAACGTAGCGCTAGAAGGGGTATTACACTGTCATCATATTTTTCGTCAAAGTTCAAGATGGTGGACAACAATAGCTTGTTGTCAACAGCAGCAGTTGCATGTACCACAATTGCACTGTGTGTACATGCGGAAGAGAAGCGGGGGAAAAAAAGTAAACATACCTGGGTGAAGCCGTGGGTTTTACGACGACACGATAAAAGCATTCAACAAAACTTGTTACATGAGCTTATAGTAGAGGACGTCAAGTCGTACATCAATTACTTAAGAATGGATGAGCATACATTTCTGTATGTGCTCAATGAAGTGTATCCTCATATCATAAAGCACAATATTCACTTAAGAACTGCTACATGTGCAGAAAACAGGCTCACTGTAACACTCTGATTCCTTGCTACAGGAGAGGGTTAGGTTAGATCAGGTTAGGTTAGGTTAGGTTAGGTCAGGTCTCCAATCTTCTTAATCTATTTTTGTATTCAGTATGCCTCACGTTGTAAAGCGCCTCATCAGCTTCATTCATCTCTATTAATTATGTACTTGTCAGCACACACCAATTGTATTTACCGGCATTGTTTATTAAAACACTACATAAGACAGAATGCTGTAGCGATGATGGCGCTCCATGTGGTAACATGTCACATTGCAGTGAACAGAAGACAACCGACTTCTTTGATCAAAGCTACAGTGAGGCCCTAGATTTGATCAAATATTGGACGACATTTGACAAAGTTCCCTATTACACCATCAAATATCTTTGACAAAAATACTGGACAAAAATATTTGACAAAGAAATTTGATAGTGTAATACCGGCCTTAGGTCCATCCCCACCCTCTCCACTATACAAGGCTGACTGTGTAAGTATGTGCATATAATACTCCTTAGCAAATATGGTAGCTCATTCACAAATTGCTCTACTACTGTGTTCTCGGAGTCTTTCGTGGCAGCATGTATAAATAAAATCTCCTCGGATTTTCAAGCCGCATCAGTTCGAATAAACTACTCGAGACTTAGATGGCTATCTCCACCATCGTCTTCAGGAGTAAAAATTGCTGACTACGAGGGCTGGTACGGTTTGCCGCTTATACAAGCACGATTGCAGCCACTGGTACCAATGAGAGAGGGGTGAAACAACGCGTGCGCGGGAGGCGAGATAGACAGCGCATAGCAGCAACGGCGCGCCGTCGGACCAAGTGACGTCAGGGGGCCTATTCTTCATTTCCGCCATTGCGCCGACCGTTTCGGTACTCAAGAGCACCGAACGGTCTAGTACTCGAATTAGAGTCCCTGCATTATTCAGTGTGCATTTCGGTAGCGTAATCGTTCGGGTCCAGAGAACCGAAGCGCTGTTTTCGGTTCGTGTCGCGCGAGCCAATCAGAAGCAAGCGGCCGTAGATCCGCGCATGCGTACTGCAGCGCGCACAGCGACACGAACACAAAGCGTCTAGCAGACGACACAGGCGCGCTATTCTTCCAAGTACCGAAAATTGCGTTTACGTTGCCATAACGCATGACGCCACTTTCCATCGAGCTGACGTGCCCGCCTTCATCGCCCTTGCCTCCTCCTTAACAGTATCAGGCGCAGTATATCCATTTCCATGATTCTCAGCTGAAATGCACAAGAATTTTTTCAGTTCCTCTGACCACATGTTTCTGTGCAAGCATAACAACGATACCGTATTTGACTGTATTCTGCAGATTGTCGTAAATGCAGCATTATGTCATCTTATTCTCATTCACACTGACATTGTGTTTTGAATTTTACGTTTCGGAAAATTAGTTAGTAATAGTGTATAGTACCACATTGTACTAATACATCTATAAAAACACCCGAAAAATTGATTCTGAGAATTTCAAAGAATAAGAATATAAACAGAATGTTTATGCCCCCCTACAAGCGTCAAGCATCCGTCTTTGCTTCCTTTCGATATACAATGCCTGCCCCCACGGTCTACTACATATGTACCATTGGTCCCTGTAAAAACTGTTGCCGTTTATTCTAATCTCAAGTGCCTCCTTTATAACGGAATCCCAATATATTGAAGCATGAGCCAAGATTCTCGTTCTTTCTAACTGCATTTTGCGTCCGTTTTGTAGGCAATGCTCCCCTTTGTTTAATACGTCGAATGTGCTCGGTACAACGCTCTGCAACTGTGAGAATAGTTTGACTTACATAGATGCTGCCGCATTCGCAAGGGACATCATACAAACCAGGCTATGTCGTCTCTAACAGGGCGCAGCATACCTCAGACCATATATCTGCAGAAAACGTCCTAACTTGCAGCTAAAGGTTGCCCCACAGTACGGCAGAAAAGCAGCCGGCTTCGCCTCTTCTGCCGATTCACAGGGTGTTCTTCTTCGGTGACTCCTGAAATCACTTTTAATGTCTCCCTTGCTATAACTATTTTCTCTGAACATGTCTCAAATGCTGCAGTCAGGCTGTGGGTGGTCGTCGTCAGAAATAATCTACTACTCTGTCTACTACTCTTCAGAAGGAATGGGATTCAATCCCATTTGAGTGCTACAGTTTTTATTTTATTTTTTTCATTCGTCGTTTTTTTTCACCTCTAGCAACGATTTACTAATGTGAAATATGCAGAGTTGCTCCGGAGCATGGTGTCCACTCTAAGGTTAGGTTTGTACCCCTGTTACTGCTGTTTGGTGTGGTCCCGCGTGCATGAGAAATTTTAGAAAATGGGACACATGATTATTTTGTAAGCACTCCTCTTTTCAAGCGCGCTCTTTAATTATACTTGGAGCATACCACTTTACAAAACACGAGTAGTTTCCTTTTCAATTGGGCTCTTTCATTTTCTGGAAGGTTGCACTATCTGATCTTAAAATTTCAGTCTCCATAGTTATCCCATGCTATTGCCACCGACATTGAGTGTGTCATAGAGTGATGTACTTCTGGCAAGTGAGAGACTGTTTGTTTATTCTTAGGACAGTGTATTTTTGACATGTTGTATTGTATGTTCTGTGAGTATGAAATAAAGTGTTAGACTGCTAATCGCTACTCTACTGTGATTCACGACATAAGAATTTGGTGCCGAAACCCGGAAAACAGTTTCCACGATTTCCGTTGTGAACCACGAATTCTGGACGCACGTCACGCGGCAATACTACGAGGGGGCTTACTGCAGCGATTTGCCACACCACGCAACAAACAGTCTCTCACTTGCCAGAAGTACATCATTCTGTGGCAGAGTGCTTTTGATATATAATTTGCTCCGCAAACTGACCGCATCAATTATTTCACACCCGTTCCATTTGACGATCACTGGTAAATAAGATGCTTCAAATCCCATGCTTCACGGATGTGTGACGAATGATGCTCTCGTGGCAGCGAAAAGTTTGCTGGATTCGTTTAATTTATGCGACAAACGTGTTTGAAAACTTGAAGAACTATTTCAGCACCTCGCTACAAAATCCATTTTGAATATCACCGCTACAAAGGGACACATTAGCGTGAGCATACTGCAAAGATTGCCGGCACATCTATTGGTTCGTGCTAAACTACCAAGCTGCCTTTCTTGAAACGCGAAAGACGTTAGCCAATCAGAAGACCTAATACACTGGCTGCTGCGACTGGCAAATTCATCCTCCCATGCCTTCTTGACAAAAGTCTCCTCTGAGCGACGCTCCAGCTTTTTCATTCAACAACTATCACTTCCTCATGTCATAAAAATTTCTTCTCTGCCAACCAGTTTCACGTTAGAGAACAAGAACAGGCTTGGTGCTAAGTCTGTTGTAGTTTTTCTTTATGTTCCTTGCTGGTTCAGTGGTAGAGTCCGCATAAAATGACTTGCCCGTACCTGCGCAGATGGCGTGGTAGAGAAATCGGCAATGGTACTGGGAAAAGGGTGCCGTTGTGAAAGCCACCGCGCAGTAGCGAGGGTGCAGTTCCAAGGCAGAAACTTTCTCAGAAACAAGTAACCTGCAAGCTAGAGCTAGCAAACCTGCAAACGACCGCATTAAATATTTATGTCAGTACGACTAACAATTTGACAAATATGAGAGTCGTTTGATAAGCCTAGTAAAAATGCAAGAAAAAAAATGTTTGTTTCATAAACAACTCACCTTACTTCTTGACAAAAGTCTCCTCTGAGCGACGCTCCAGCTTTTTCATTCAACAACTATCACTTCCTCATGTCATAAAAATTTCTTCTCTGCCAACCAGTTTCACATTAGAGAACAAGAACAGGCTTGGTGCTAAGTCTGTTGTAGTTTTTCTTTATGTTCCTTGCTGGTTCAGTGGTAGAGTCCGCATAAAATGACTTGCCCGTACCAGCGCAGATGGCGTGGTAGAGAAATCGGCAACGGTACTGGGAAAAGGGTGCCGTTGTGAAAGCCACCGCGCAGTAGCGAGGGTGCAGTTCCAAGGCAGAAACTTTCTCAGAAACAAGTAACCTGCAAGCTAGAGCTAGCAAACCTGCAAACGACCGCATTAAATATTTATGTCAGTACGACTAACAATTTGACAAATATGAGAGTCGTTTGATAAGCCTAGTAAAAATGCAAGAAAAAAAGTTTGTTTCATAAACAACTCACCTTACTTCTTGACAAAAGTCTCCTCTGAGCGACGCTCCAGCTTTTTCATTCAACAACTATCACTTCCTCATGTCATAAAAATTTCTTCTCTCCCAACCAGTTTCACGTTAGAGAACAAGAACAGGCTTGGTGCTAAGTCTGGCGAATAGGGTGGATGACGAACCGATTTAATGCGCGGTTCATGCATTTCGCCATTCTTACGGCTGATATGTGGGATGTTGCATTATCCTGGTGAAAGAGCACTTTTTTTGCATGCCAACATTGGTCTTCCTTCAGCCAGTGCAAGTTTCAAACGATTCAACGATGAGGCATGATAGGATCCAGTTATGGCGCTGCCTTTTTCCAAATAATCTGTGAGGATTATTTCTTGAGTATCACTAAAAGCGGTAGCCATCACCATACCAGCTGACAAAATGGTCGTTATCTTTTTCAGTGCACTTCGTACATCCTTAGTCCAACTATAGAATTTTCTGCATCTTCTTCCAGTTCTTTTCTAAAGTAATGAAACCATGGTAATTGCTTGTACCTGTGTTCTACCCCCTCCTCCTTTATTCTCTTTATTATGCGATTACAATGTGTAGTGATCCCAAATAATTATACAAGCTTGATTATGATACTTCCCTGCATTTATGATGCGCAAAGACTATGATGCAACACTATGTAGTAAAGAGATAGCAACAAGAATGCTCGAAGTGTGCGGGTCGGCAGGCGGCAGCCCCTTCAGAACAAATGCGTTACTGCGGATGGACCATGTTATTTTACAAGACCTCTTAAGTGTCAAACTATGCAATCAAAGGTATTGGGTTCGATCCCCGGTTGGTATTTTTATCTTTCACTTTTCACTCCCTTTATCTCGGGAAACGTTCGTTAATGCAAGAAATGCCGAGTTGCACCGTGCCTTGGAATCCACATTAAACTCTATGTCCGCCAATAAACGGTTGGACAAATCATTTCAAAGGTCGCAAGATGGCAACGATATGTCATCTCCAATAGGACCATGCCTAGTAAAGCACTGTAATGTTCAAGTCAATCTTCAGGTTTATGACACAATTATATTTTCTATTTTGTTTACAAAATTTTGATTCCATATTACCAAAAAATGTTATCAATAATAGAATTAAAAGAAGCATATCGTGCTCTTCACGTTCAACAGTCACCTTTCTTCTATGAACAAACAATTTAGACTTTCATGTATTGCGTTTCATTTGAGAAAGAGGGAGACGTAATAACAACTTTCACTTAGAATAACAATGAAACAAATCAAACCGATGCAGTTTATTTACAGAAAGAAAATAAGTTTATGTACTTCAGTGTGAAAACATCATTAACGTTGAAAGTTGGCACTACACCTCAGCACCCTACACCAAGGCCTGCCTGCTGCATGTGTAATTGTAGCGCTGTACCTCTCATGCACTATGCACTCTTTCTAACTTGGCACTGTAGTACTCTACTCTGCTGAGAAACCCAACATTATATACAGGGTGAGGCAGTGAAGACAGACCACCCCAATATATCCAGAATGAGTTACGCTTATATTTCATTGCCTATTAAGGTTTATAACTTTATTTGTCCAACATTGTACACAGGAGCTCAAACATTTTTATGCATGTTGGTACTGTTCAATGTGGACACCGTTTGTAGCTAGACATATATAGAAACGGTACTCCACTTCTCACCACATGTTCATAAGCATAACATGTATTAGGGCTCTACTGCAGCATAGATCCGTTATCTCTGTTCTGCAAATAATCTCCTTGATAAAAAAACTGAGATCCAGAGGAGTGAGATCGGAAGACAGAACGGAGCCAGGTCAATTGGGGACCCCATCCCCCTTCTGATCCAGCGCTCTGGAAATGTCCCATGGAAAAATGTGGTAACTTCCCCACGATAGTGGTGTGGGCACATGCTGCTGGAAAATAACGACGGGAGGCATCTGTGGAATTGCGTAGTTCGACAGTATGTCGAGAGAGGTGTACCCTGTCATTAGACTCCGTAAAAAAATGGGCGAATCACACCATGCTTACCTAATCCAAACCACACATTAACTTTTGGTGTATCCCTTTCCTACTCAGTCGCTTCTCCTGGAGTCTCACTTACCCATATCCGACGCTTATGTCGGTTAACTTTGCCACAGATTTGGAAGGTAGTAGTTTCATCACTGAACAGCACTACATTGAGGTAGTTCTCGTTTCATCTATACGATGTAACATTTCAGCAGCAAAATCACATCGTCTGCGGTGATCTTCAGGGTTAACGTGATGCAAAAGTTGGAGTTTGTAGGCACGCAACTAGAGACATGTGTGCACAATGTCGCACACTGTCGAACGGGGGACAGCTAGTTCCTTACTAGCTTGTCTGACGGAAGAGTTCGCCCCATTGATAAATGGATTTACGTATTGGACGACCCAAGTTCCATTCTGTTCTTGCACGCCTCTAAAGACGTATTACATATTTTAATTATGCTAACTACAGCACACACTACACCTTTCGGTGTGACGTCCAGATGGTGACTGTCAGGAGTGCGTCTAACAGCTGCAAACAGTGAAGATTTGTGCGTACGCGTCGTACGGCTCAACCCTGTCATGACATGTTGAGGATCACATCTTGGAAAGTCCCTTTATCGATTGCGTATTTACCAAACAACGTAAGATGTCGAGCTCTTTCGTTATAAACATTTCTTTGTGTAATACCTCTAGTCTGGACTCACTGTATATAGAGGTGCGGTCTTCGCTACGTTATAGCAGACAATATGGCGAATTTCCTGACGGCTGCAAGTAATTTTTATCGTTCATAGTCGCCCAGTTACGACACCGTCTTTGTTTTTTTCTAATGCAACTATATACTTTTATCTGTGAATTTGAAAGAACCTCCTAACAGAACTTCAACGACATAACATGTACAGGAGTTGATCAAATAGTATCAAGAGGGACTCGGCCAAACAGCATGAAGACAACAGCGCCGAAAACTACCGTCCCGCTCTCAGAAGTGATTTCTCAAACGTCTGCCCTGTTATACCAAATTTAAGCAAACAGGTAACTCAGGTATGGTTCTTGTGTTTACTTGTGTGCTTGAAGCCAATCAGTCCAAGTTCTGCAACTGTAGCAATAATTTGATTGTAAAGCTACTGAGACGTTCACAATGTACACGACAGTCAAAAAAAGTGAATGTCGTTTATGATGAATGTCACCAAACTATTAAGATCAGAAGCGGTGTTTTATACTGATGAGTATCCGGATCTTGCGACTCCCGAAAGCATGAAATGCCTTATAACACGACAGTTTGCAGCCGTTAATTCCAGGTGAAATTCAACATGTGGTATTGTTTCTCCAGAAACACTTTATAGTTTGTAGCAATGCTCAATGTCAACAATTTGAGCACTTGATATGACAGCCGTGATAACACACATACGAATTGTAGACGAGTTACGTGCTAGCATACATTTGGTATAATGCGATGGACGTTTTTCGAACCTCTTCTCAAATGGCTCTGAGCACTATGGGACTCAACTGCTGAGGTCATTAGTCCCCTAGAACTTAGAACCTCTTCTCACTGTGTGACAGAGGTTTGCGGTGCTGTTATCTTGATACTATTTGACCAAGTCACATGTACATTATGTCGAAACTCTGAGTAGGTGAACGCAGGAAAATGTCTCAAAATTACCCTCAAACTGGGGAGTCCACGCATCTTTCAGTTTTCCACATTTTTGTACACCCATAACATCTGTCTCGTTTTGTTGCACCCCATAGTGCTTGGCAAGGTCACAGTTTATAGAGTGGACATCTTTTCGCCCTAGAAACTTCACACTTTTTCCCTTTTATTCTAGCGCATTAAAACGATATTCTTTCTTTTGGTCTGATGTATCTGCTCTATAGGCCACAACATATCTTTTGCTCGATCACAATCAGAACAGTTCTTAATCAGCAAAGAATAAATGTCTTTCTTCAAAATCCGCTATGCTTGCAAGGAATAAACAATGCACTTCACTGGTAGTTTTCTCACCCTTCCCCCCTAAAAGTGTGGAGCACCAGGAATGTAGGGATACTTGGATTTGATTTGTCATCTGGCCGTTATAAGATGACCAGTTGTGTCGGTGCAAGCACCTGTGTGACCAGCTGTTCCATGGTCTTTTGGCATCTTGGCATTGACTCTCTTGTACAACAGTTTCTAGACTCATTTGAGCCTCCGCCACCTCAACCGAAGGAGTGCTGTTGAGTGTTGGTGATGGTATGATCCATGTTGGCTTCACTCTTTCAATGGACACCCAGATGCTTTTTCCATTTTGCAAGATGTCTAGTAGTACTTCACAAGACTCAGTGTAAGGGGGCTGTGGAGGAGCCCAGACAGCATCTGTGTGCAACATGGCGTGCATACGTTTTGTGCACCAAAACTGGATCTTCACTACGGTGGGACGCAGGTGGCCACCTCGCCCTTCCCAGGTGGTCAAGAACATGCTGCACCGGCAGTGGCAGCTCTGTTTGTGCTGGTAGTGGTAATATAGTCTGCCACAATTCGCAATGGCTCACTGTAAATCATCTCTGCCACCTATGCGCCTTACATGCAGTCCGTAAGCCTAGAAGCATTAATAGTAATGCCTTCATCCAACTCTCTCGGTGACACATGAGGGCTGCCTTCAGCATTCTGTGACAGCTTTCCTTTGCTCGCTGATTAATAACTGGTTATGTGATGGCGCTAGAACCTACACAGTCTAGACAGTTCATTGAACAGGTTAGTTTCAAACTGTTTGCTCTGGTCTTTCTTAATATGCAGAGGGCATCCGAAAAGTGCTATCCAATGTGCAATAAACGTCTTTGCTACTCTAAGCTGCTACGTATGTGACTGGTATAGCTCCTGCACTTCTTGTGCACCTGTCTGCTGCCGTGAGCTCTGAGGGTTATAGTTGCAGACAATTACACTATAGTATGGCTGTGTTCAGAGACCACTACAATAGTTGTGTCATGTAGAACAATGTATAATCAAGCCAACAAGGATCTTCCGTGTCCACACACAAACAGTAAACTACTGACTCAGTTGATCTGCAAGGGAAGAAGGCTACCCTTTTGCAGCTGTAGATGGTTAATGGACACACATGCTGCTCTTTAAAAATAAATAAAATAAAAAAAATTGTATAATGCAATGATTCCTAAAGTCACAATATTCCCAGTCTTACTTAGCAATTCTAAATCTGCAGCTTATTAGAGTCACAGTCACTGCTAGAAATTTGTGAGAATGGTGTAATGACGAAAGAATCTGTACCTCAGGTGTGTGAGAAACGTAATGATACTGATTTTTTTCCTACCAAAGTTTCTAATTTTTCAAACAACAATATTGTCCAGTTCAAAGCAGTTACCTTCAGCAGCTATACAGGGGCAGTCATTATTCCCAGCCTTGGTAGTTGCACTTAACTTGGAGGGCCTTTAACATGTCAGTCACATTCTTTTCAATGCTCTCCAGAGCCCCAAAATGATGTCCTTTTTAAGACATTTTTCAATTTCAGGAAAAGAGAAGTCACTAGGACTAAGATCAGGTGAATAGCAGGGCTGTGGAACAACAAGAATGCCTTCTGAGGTTAAAAATTCCATGATGGAAGTGGCCGTGTGACATGGGGTGTTGGAATGATACAGCATCCACTTGTCTGCAATGGCCGGCCGGAGTGGCCAAGTGGTTCTAGGTGCTACAGTCTGGAACTGCGCGACCGCTATGGTCACAGGTTCGAATCCTGCCTTGGGCATGGATGTGTGTGATGTCCTTAGGTTAGTTAGGTTTAAGAAGTTCTAAGTCTAGGGGACTGATGACCTCAGATGTTAAGTCCCATAGTTCTCAGAGCCATTTGAACCATTTGTCTGCAATTCCCAGTCTCATTTGAGTCACTTTTTCCTGGGCCTTTCAAGAAAATCTTTGTAAAACTCTTGGTTGACATGCCACTTCCTGGCAAATTAAAACAGTGTGTTAGATCAAGACTCAGACTGCTGTGAGGCTGGGTCGTGAGTCATGCTTGGGTAGCTCAGTCAGTAGAGCAGTTGCCCTCAAAAGACAAAGGTCTTAAGTTCGAATCAGTCTGGCACACAGTTTTAATCCCCCAGGAAGTTTCATACCAGCACGCACTGCTGCGGGGTGGAAATTTCATTCTGGAAACAACCACCACCCTGTGGTTTATCGCCGCAGTATACTTTCTTCTAGGTGTATTAGATTTCAAGTTTCGCAGGAGAACTTCTGTGAAGTTTAGAATGTAGGAGACAAGATACTGGCAGAAATAAACCTGTGAGGACACGTCGAAAGTTGTGCTTGGTAACTCAATCGATATGGCAATTGCCAGAAAAAGGCAAAGGTTTTAAGTTCAAGTGTCAGTCTGGCACACAGTTTTAATCCACCAGAAAGTTTCATATTGGCGCACAGTCTACTGCAGAGTGAAAATTTCATTCTGGAAATATAGTGACAGTTTTTCCTTACTGTTAAACGTTGTTCTGGTCTCACAAGAGCATGCATGCATTCTACTTTTCTGCCACTTTTTGAAGTTGAAGGTCTCCTGAGAGAGATTCATGTTCAATGTGTTCTCAGCCTTGCAAAAAATTATTTGTGCCAGCAAAATACTTGTGTTCTTGATAAGGGATGTTCCCCATAGGTCTATTTCAAATTCTGAAAGGTCACACTTGCAGATTCCCCAAGCTTATCACAGAACTTAATGGCATTACGTTGCTCTAAATTCCGCTGTTACATTTTCATAACACACAACAAAAACACAACTTCATTGACGGCACTCTCAAAAATCACATGATGGCTGTATGGAGCTGAAACTCAGATTGAGCATCAAAGGGATGAACACACTGGTCTACACAAGTAGAAGAATGCATGCAATATTGTCAGTGTCATTACTTTTCTCACACACCTTAGACATCAGGAGGATGTCAAGTCCTCTCTCTTGTCCTCCGCCCCCTCTCCCCACCCCACCCCACCCCATCCCTGCAGACACCAATGGAGACAATCAATTTCAAGGTTGTTAACCTATCTTCAGTTACAGGGGGTGGACAAAGATATGTAAACACCAAAAACACAACAAATTACCATGTCTAATATAGTCCAGGAAAACCATTGGCATTCAAAACAGTTTCCAGTTGTCTCAGAATGGATAAATACGTCTTGTGTTATTTTCAAGGAAATCTTATACCATTCGTCCTGCAAAATAATGGAATGTTCAAATGATGATGGAGGTCAACAGTGATCATGTACCCTCTCTCTGAAGTAGGGCACAAAGGCTAAATAATATCGAGATCTGGTGACTGGGGGTCAGGGAAGATATGACAATTCATCCTCATGCTCACGAAGCAAGTTCTGGACAGTGAAAGAGGTGTGAACTGGGACTCTGCCATTTTTTAACACATCATCACCGTTAGAAACAATCCTTATACCATGGGATGGACTTACCAGCTAAAATAGTCACATAATACTTAGCAGTAATGTGACCTTGCAGAGCGACCATGAGGCCCGTGGAATACACTGATAGGCTGCCCAAATCACCCAATTGTCATCATGTTTCACTCTTGGGATGTTAACTCAGCCAGAAGTTGGGAACAGTGTGAAACGAGACTCATCTGACAAAGTGATATTCTTCCATTGCTCTATAGTACAGCTTTTATGACTTCAGCACCACTTCTTTGTGCTACAGTTTGCATCACTGACAAGTGATTTTAGAATTCCATCTCTGCCTGCAATTCCCTGCTTACGGAACTTCCTCTCATTGTTTTGGTACTGATAAGATTTGCACGTTCCGTTCTGCAGCAACTTTTGCAGCTGTCTTCTTATTTTTCATCACAACCCTCTTCAATGACCATCCATCACATTCACTCAGCCTACACTTTTGTTTGTGTTGTGACTTTCCCTGTATGCAGTGTAAGTCTTTCATGTGGTGCCCCTTAAAAACACCAAACACTTTGGCCACCTTGGTTGCAGAAGCACACACCATACAAGAACCAACAGTTTGCCAACATTCATCTTCACTGAGCTCTGACAATATGTTCAACTGCACACAACACTGTTCTAATCATGACCTACTTGCAATGTATTGAAGACATTGCACAGGTGCATTTGTGGCGAAATGCAACAGTGCAACCTGATGGCTTGGCTAGCATTTGTATTTGTGTTCAAGCATGTACGAGGGTTGTTTTTTAACTAAGGGCCATTTTTATTTTTTAAAAAAGATACAAATACTTTTGTAAAAAAACTTTTATTTTCTGATTCTACACACTTTTACCTATTTTCTACATAGTTGCCTTGTTTATTTAAGCACTTGTCATACCGTACAACTAAGTTTTTAATTCCCTCTTCAAAGAATTCGGCCGCCTGCTCCGACGGGCACTTTCACTTCATCGTCGTCATTGAAGCGCTGCCCACCAAGATGTTGTTTCAGGTACCGGAAAAGGTGAAAATCGCTAGGAGCAAGGTCAGGGCTGTATGGTGCATGGTCCAGAACTTCCCAGCCAAAAGAATCAATCAAATCCCGAGTCTTTTGAGAGGTGTGAGGCCTAGTGTTATCGTGCAGGAGCAAAACTCCTTTTGTCAGCATGCCGCGCCTTTTGTTTTGAATTGCTCTGCGGAGCTTCTTTAGAGTTGCACAGTAGGCATCTGAGTTGATTGTCGTTCCTCATGGCATAAAGTCCACTAGCAAAACACCGCGCCGGTCCCAGAACACAGTTGCCATAAGCTTGCGCTTTGACAGTGTCTGTTTGGCTTCGACCTTGATGGGTGAGGTTGTGTGTCGCCATTCCATCGATTGTCGCTTGCTTTCGGGAGTGATATGGGATACCCATGTTTCATCTCCAGTGACAATTTGACTCAACATGTCATCCCCTTCTTCCTCGTAACGAATCAAAAAGTCCAATGAAGTGTCAAATCTCTTCCCTTTGTGGTCCTCTGTGAGGAGTCTGGGTACCCACCGAGAACACAGTTTCTTAAAGTTTAGGTTTTCAGACACAATTTTGTACAAAACCGATCTTGAAACTTGTGAAAATTCCAAAGATAGAGTGGAAATTGTGAATCTTCTGTCCTCACGAATCTGTTTCGACTGCAGCCACCAAATCATCAGTGATCACAGAGGGCCGGGCTCAGTGTTCTTCGTCATGGACGTTTTGACGGCCATTTTTAAACTCTCTAACCCATTGATGCACTTTACCTTCACTCATTGCATTCAAGCCATAAACTTCCGTGAACTGACGATGAATTTCTGCAGCTGATAGGCTTCCCGCGGTCAAAAAACGTGTTACCGACCGTATCTCACACGCGGCGGGCAATTCAATAATCGTAAAGATTATAAAGTAGCACAGCGATGCGTACACATCAGCTACAGAGCTGCAACTTGTATCAGTGTGAACGGGAAGGATGCCGGCAAGTGGCGCGGTGGCTTGTTGTGGCGTCCGCGTGAACTACGGGACTATACGCGCGAATGGCCCTTACTTAAAAAGCAACCCTCGTATTTCTCACTGCATTTCCATATTTTTGTCTAACCACTGCATGTATGTTCACATTGAAGAATTATATTCCAGTGCATACGTGATGTAATTGCATTACTTCCTGATCATATTACAGTAAAAAAATTATCATTTATTTGTAATTTGAGGCAAATTTGTTCTTACTCTCAACTTACACAACTGGATTTCTATGATATTGTCCAACAATGGGAAGTTTAAATATATACATTTTACATATTTACTACTAAAAGAAGGTTATGCACCACCTGCACATCTGAAAATGTGTGTGGAATTAGATTCAAGTGAAACAGGTAATAAAAGAACAAGACTCAAACTTAAAAAAAAAAAGCACTTTACAGTGATTTTTGGACAACATGGTTGTGGAGAGAACCAGTGATTAGTATGACTAATCAATAATTCAAGAACAGTCTTAATCACATTTATTATTATTATTATTATTATTATACCGCCAACCGCTTTCAACCCAACGTAGGGGTCATCTTCTGGGCGTTTACACCATTGGTCGCTGGTGGTGTCACTCCTGTCTACATAACGGCAGGAAACTAATGGTGTAATGGTGTCAATGCCCAGAAGATGACCCTTATGTCGGGTTGAAACCGGTTGGCGGTATAATAATAATAAATGTGATTAAGACTGTTCTTGAATTATTGACTTTACAGTGAAATAAAAACATAACCAAAATTAGTAGCAATCTGAGCAAAAGTGCACATCAGTGATCTGCTACTGGGCAGCTTTAAACCCATGTTGCTCCATCTTGTGCATTGCAACATGCTTTGATCCTCCTTGGCAAGCTGCCCACAGGGTGGTTGAGACATTACTACTGAAGCCCTCTTCAGCAGTGGTCCTCCTTGCGTTACTGGTGGCCCCACTGGCTGCCATCTGCAAATAATGGGGTCATTTCTACAGCCTCTAAACAGTTCCATCGTTGCCATGAATGTAATTACCTTCTCACTTCATCAGTTTATCACACCCTCATCATGGACTAATTTCTTGTGCTGCTCTACAATTGTTTACTTTCAGTTCCATTATTGCAATTCATGCTACTGCTTGGAATGCTCCTACAGAGGGCATCTTACTAGTCTACAAAAATGGTGCTTTTCACTGTATCACCTTCATCTGTTCTTCAAGATATTCTACTGAACTTGTGTTAGTGCAGAGGCTAAAAGCCATACAGTAAATACAAAGGTCAGCAGTTCAGTCCCACTCAGTCCTGGGATTTTTATGTTGATACTTCTTTCACTTCTGCCAATGTTTGCTAATGTGGAAAAAGCTGAGTTACACCATGGTTTAGTGTCCATTATAAACTGTAGGCCCATGATAACTGGCTGGAGGAAGGCAAGGGGGTACCACCTCCAATAAGTCCATACCTAGTAATGCATAGTGGTTTTCAAACCAACCTTCAGGTTGACTTTTCTTTAGTGCATGCACTTAAGTATGCCTATAAAATTAACTGATAGGAAAGCCTTAAAGTTGAAGCGTATTATAATTACCCGACACTAGACGTCCATTGCAGAGCACTTGTGTTGTTACTCAGATACAGAGGCCAATGACTTGAAAAACAATAGGCCTTGCTTTACATGGTTGTGCTTTTGGAAAGGAGCCATGGAACACAATAATGACTGCAGTTAGAGCAACCCAGTTATTGCCATCACTGATCTGGAGGAAGATTTTACAGGAAGATGAGACAGTAAATAAAGCAGGTATTCATGGAAATATGCTTCCCATAGAAGACAATGGTACATTTTGCAAATTGATCTATGTACCATTGGTAATGCTTGTTTCCTAAGAATAATGTAGTTCCAAGCTAGTTAATTGCATTTCCTGCACTAACATGTTCAGAGTCATGATCTGAACTCCCAACACCAATGAGGTTAAGTAGAATGTCACAGGCAGATTAATTTATACATAAACTTTTTGTAGTGTAATATTGTCCCCCTTTAAATCCTGGTTGTGGTGACAAACTTATCTGCGGTGTAGTCCACGGACAACATTCACTCCATATTAGTGCACTTTTCAGTAAAAATTCATTATCAAACGTAGACTAATCTTCAATATTTAGGTGTATATCATGCACATATAAGATACACTGAGTTTGGAAAAATGCAAGGGGGGAGGGAGGGGTGGAGGCACAACTATGTAACTATTACTTGAAACTTTTCTACACCCACCATTCAACTATTCAAGCTGTCTGGAAAGCCTCTGACCAACATTTATTGTTACAGCAGCTAATGTGGCCGTTCAATTACCAATAAACAATAATGCCTAAGGACTTATGTACACACAATATAAAACCACAACAATTTTTCCACATCATTTTGATCAATGCAAGATCAGAAATTTAAGATCAGAGGTGGCATTGTCAACAGATAGTCCTTTGTTCTAATGCTCGAGAAAGATCCATGGGCCAGATGGAATTGGATTATTACCTTGTTCATATCAAAGAAAGTTGTGAATGCATGAAACTCTTTACAGCTAATTAATCTCTATTTTGTGCTGCACTCCATTTGAACCAAAAGCTACCAATTTTTGTGTATCACTGCCATGATTATGGCAATAAAGGTTTCAATTACGTTTTTGCAAGAATAATCACACTAATCTCAGAATGACACACCATCTTCTTGGGCACATCCCTCAGCAAAATACAAAAGCAATGAGTTGATACTCCTCTTCTGCTTAACTGCACTGATGCCATCTATGACATACAAATGGTGTGGTAGTAACTGATGGTTAACAATGAATCACAATAAAATTTGACACTCTAAAATTTGAAAATGAGTCTTACTGTAGCACTTAGATGTCAGCACATATAGCATAAGAATATAACAATGTTGAACTGGATTAGTACACTGGACAAAACCATTAGTTGAGTGATCATGCAAATAAGGGATGAGACTGGAATTCAAGGTAGTAGTAAACTACTGCCAGTAGTGTCTTGCTTCCAGGGTGCTGATCCTTTACAATAGTTTCTCTGTTAAAAAAAAGTATAATGTCAGTAACTATTAAACTACTATTGTAAAGGACAACTCAGTGGTGTCTCAATTTGTGGTTGTTTGAACAGCAGTTTCTCTGTTTAATGAAGCCCTTTTTGTACCATGTCATCCATGCACATTTTTACAGACATCATTAGTCCTTTGGAGCAGCATCAATATTACCCACAGAATAGCAGAATATAAAATGCAAACAATAAGGTGCCATCATAAAATATGCTCTGAACTACTGCTAACAAGTTTGTATGTATTTGAAAATTGAGTATTGACTTCACTTAATGGAAATGAAGAAAATGAGAACAAAATCTGTGGCTGTACAAAAGTGTTAGTTCGTAAAAGGTAAAGTTACCACTCGTGCTTGCCTGCAAGTCTATATTATGCGAAAACTACATTCTCTCTTAAGAACTATGAAGCTTTAGTAGACCAAACAAAAGTACATGTAGTTTCAATGGCTGAAAACAGTGCTTATTCTATTCTGCAACAATTTATGAAATATTAAACAGCTAGTGCATCAGTTACTACACACAGCTTTATAAAGTTCATCATGTAAGATATTCTGATATCTGAAAATGATAGGTCAGTAGTTTCATTTCACTATTGCTATCATTTCTTTTAATATGTAATTCATGTTGTATATAGTGTGTACGTCCAGTTTCATAGAATGCCATCAGAAAAAAATTAAATGAAAATTCAGACAAGAATGACATTTTATTTATAGTATAAATAATAAAATTTATAATATAAAAATTAGGAAACTGATATAAAATTTAAAAACCGAGATTGCTAACAAGTTCTCTGCTGATATTTGAAATGAGGAGTTCATGGTATTGTTGCTGTCATATCTACAACATACAATAGCATACACATTAAACATACTAACCGAAGTACGCATTAATTATGTCGTCCTAAAAATTCACGGCAAGTGGAACAGAAATTATACTCTCTAGAATACATTAAAGGGCATATCTCAATTTTCCTCGACTTCCCCCTCCTGTTCTTCTTCAAACTCTGCATCTTCATCTGCAGTAGCTTCCTGGTACTGCTGATACTCTGACACCAGGTCATTCATGTTTGACTCCGCCTCAGTAAACTCCATTTCATCCATCCCCTCTCCAGTATACCAATGAAGGAAAGCTTTACGGCGGAACATAGCAGTAAACTGCTCAGATATGCGCTTGAAGAGCTCCTGAATAGCAGTAGAATTTCCAATGAATGTAGCAGACATTTTGAGCCCACGGGGTGGAATGTCACACACTGCAGTTTTAACATTATTTGGGATCCATTCTACAAAGTAGCTGCTGTTTTTGTTTTGGATGTTTAGCATCTGCTCATCCACTTCTTTCATGGACATTCTACCTCTGAAGATAGCTGCAACAGTCAAGTATCGACCATGACGAGGATCACAAGCTGCCATCATGTTCTTAGCATCAAACATCTGTTGTGTAAGCTCTGGAACAGTAAGGGCTCTATACTGTTGACTGCCACGAGCTGTCAGAGGGGCAAACCCAGGCATGAAGAAATGTAGGCGTGGGAAAGGAACCATGTTAACTGCTAATTTGCGCAAGTCAGCATTTAACTGTCCTGGAAACCTTAGACATGTTGTTACACCAGACATTGTTAAGGAAACCAAATGGTTCAGATCTCCATATGTTGGCATTGCAAGTTTCAGTGTGCGAAAACAAATGTCGTACAGGGCTTCATTGTCAATACAATAAGTTTCATCAGTATTTTCTACTAGTTGGTGTACCGATAGGGTGGCATTGTATGGCTCCACAACTGTGTCAGAAACCTAAAACAAAATAATAAACAATTATGCATGTATAACAAACACGAGGCAACTTTAACAATTTGTACTAAACAAAGAAGTTTTATAGTCTGTTTTTGGTGAACAGAGCACACAGTATACTGTCCTGTACTGTAAAATTTATCCTAATTTTAAAAAAAGACTCACTTATAAGACTGAAATTCTTGCACACTGATTTTCTGCATCATATTACATGCCTATCAATTATTGGAAGTAGGTCATAAAAATAACAATCTAGATATGTTTATGGGCATGGCCATCTTAGGACACAAAAACAAACAATAATTCCTAATAATCTGAGTTCAACAAAAAAGTTACAATACAACTTCACACAACATGCCAAAAGTCTCCTTGCAAATTGTCAACTATTCTTCCTAGATAAAAAATATACACCACAAACTTCTACGCAATATTGTTTACAATTTACTTTTAAGTATTTTCCTTTTAATCTAGCCAGCACTCACCAAAGGCAGAAGGTCTATCATGAATGTTGCAAGAGTATTTGTGCTTGGTAATGCAGACTATCACTGAAATCCTACCTGAAATATGACTGACAATATTTAGATCTAATGTGGCAAATGTAGAAGAGGTTTTGTCAGAGCTTTAGCATATTGCAAATCTCTCTATATCAATATGTATGAAGCAAGAATCATTTTGTTTCATTGTTACAATTCAGGAAATATGTAGACTACATAGTGTGTTATACCTGTCTGAGCAAGAACATAAGGTATCTGACGAGTAAGCTATGTTGCAATTTCTCAATTTATAAAAAGGGCTATGAAAAAATCAAAACCATCTCCACAATCAAAACCTTCGCAAAATATCTACGAAATTATGGTACCTACTTTCAGTCTCTCATGGATCTTTATGTTATCAAAATAAACAATAACTAAACAAAAGCTCAAACATAAAATGCACCATCTTTAACGATCCCACTATAATACCACAGTCTGACCACAACATAAACTAAAATATAGGTTACATTTAAATAAACACTCTCAGTCTCAAAGAATTACTTAAGCTTTTCAAAACAGTCAACGCATTAGGTGCAACCCACTGAAGCACAACAGGACCTCTACAACTCAAACTAAACAAATTAACAAATTCTTTATATAGATTGGAGCAGTAGCATTCTTAGAATATTTTCTTGTGCTGTATTAAAAAAAGTAGAGGTCCCTGTGTGACTGCAAGAAAATGCAGAATGACAGATGTTTCCCTCTTAAGGCAGTGGGCGGTAGCTCTCCTCAAATGCAGATAAATGCGACATAATGCCAATAATAAACAGCAAAATAATGCAGTAGTATCAGATTACAGCACCACTGGCAAAAGTGATATGAAATGGAACAAAGACATAACATCAGTGGTAGAATGGCAGATCTAAGATTTACATTTATACAAAGATTTTTGAATAGTTCAAGACAAGTAAACATCTTTCCACGAACTGCCACCAAGTAAGGAAATGAGGTTATGGGCAAGCAAAAAGCAGAGCAGAATCCTGAATTAGTAAAAGACAGGAAAGTAATATGACCATGGCCTTGTTTAATCAACCACCACAGCACCTGAATGATTAGAGGAAATACAGAAAACCTGGATTAGATCAGCCACAAGAATATTTTGGACTGCTCATCCCATGAGTTAATGTAGTTTATAGGAGAGGGGCTAAAATAAAATAAATAAATAAATAAAAACCTACTTGTAAACATAAGGGGCAAGTGTGTTTTGTCACATGGAAATTAGGAAAGGGACAAAGGATGGTACGATTATCAGCAGGAGAGATACAAACACGGTGACTCCTAAGGCAGAAGACTTGTTCCACCCATTAAACAGGATGGGGTAACAACAAAAGAGATATTATGATGACAGGGTTTCTGATAACTAAGCACCTTTGTTTTTCGTAACCAAGCAGTGGGGAGAGTGGGGAGGGGGGGGGGGACAGGGGGCTTGAAGGAAAAGGACTAAGGAGAGTAAATTAACATAAAAGAAAATAAGAAATTAAGATCTGTAAAAGTGAAGAGAGCAATAGGATAATTTATCACAAGGATATGGACACTAATAATGTCATATTTATTTCCCTAAAGAACCCAATAACATCCAACGAAGTTATAAAAAGAATTTGGGAGAAGGAAAGCATCAAAAATGGGTCAAACATGCTTTTTTAGAGATCCTCCATCAGGAGCCATACTGGCAAAGTGCTTCAAAGAAAACTTTGAGAATCTTTTAACTGTTTCTTGGTCATAGCAATGACCAAAGAAAGGGAGAGTCACGTGATTAAAATTAGTGCCAGAGTTCAGCATTATTGCAAGATTTTTCTTAATGTTTTACTGAAAATTACCTCAAGCAGACACAGAACTAGGTGCTGAGAGCAGTTTCTTAGACCTCCACATACCTAACAGAGACGCGCTTTTTGAATATGTCAACTTAAAGGAGGGTAAGAAAGGAAGGAAAATATTTTTGCTTAGCAAGAATATCAGGAAATAAATTACAGAGTATGAGAGCATTCAACACCAAATATCCAGCACTGGGCACAAAGATGTGGAACACAGATATATAAATTTAAGAAGCATTATGCTGTATGTATGTGCCAAACAAGCTTTTAATGGATAGGAATGACTCAGTGTGGTTCAGTATGTATATCAGAAATTTGCTATATAAGCAAAGAGACCTTCATCACAGACTGAATCAAAGCAAAAGCTTTGTTGACACCCTAAGCTGAAAAAAGATAAAATAAGTGTATGGTGAGCAATGTGAGAAATGTTCAGTGAATTCTAAAGTAAAATTCTGCCATATTCTGAGAGTATTTTGGTCTCATGTAATGTTACTAAGCAGCCTGGAATAACTAGTCACCATACTGGCACCAAAACAGAAAATGAGGGGGAGAAGCCTGAAATACCTATTTCAGTCTTCCAAAAATGTTTCACCACAAAAGTTCACAATATTGTTCTTTCTTTCAGTTGTTGTATAAACTTTGAAATAGTGGATATTGAGAAACATTATCACAGAACAGAAAATCAACTAAAATCTTTCAGATACTACTGAGATTAAGCTAAATAGCTTGTTCCCTTTCTAGCACTGTTTTATTTTAGGTCACTAGAGCAGTAAAGGGTCTCTAGCAACTGGAAAAAGTACGGGTTACCAACTTCACAAGAATGGTCATTAGTAAGACATATTTCTGACACTCTCTTGAATTACAGGATGTATTTTATGCTCACACATGATATTTATGGAAAACAAAAATCTGCTCTATAAAAATCAGCATGGAATCCACTATATCCCGAGCTGTACACAAAAGTGACTGGGTCAATGATGCACCACTTGTCTCGCACCAGAAAGCATTAGAAACAGTTCCACACTATCTGTTAGTGAACAAAATATGAATTTACTAAGTATTGGACAAGATTTGTGACTGGATTCAAAATTTCCTTGAAGATGAAAATGGATATATTGATCTTAACTGGAGAAATTGACATATGTAAAGGTAATTTTGGCAGTATTCAAAGAGAGTATTACAGGACTATTACCATTTACAATATATGTAAATGATCTAGTGGATAAAGTCATGAGGGTGCTGCATGTTATCTTGGATGGAGAGTCACCATCAGAGCTAACTTCAGGTGTGTGCCAAGGGCATTTGTTTGGACTCTTGCTGTTCATGTACATTAATATCCTTGCAGACAATATTAATAGTAACCTCAGACTTTTTGCAGATAAAGCAGTCATTTGTAATAAAGTACTGTCTGAAAGAAGCTGCGTAAGTCAGATATTGATAAGATTTCAGAGTGGTGTAAAGATTGGCAACTTGCCTTAAATGTTCAAAAATGTAAAATCGAGCACGTCACAAAACAAAACATGTAGTATCCTAAAACTATAACATCAGTGAGACACTGCAGGAATCTGCCAACTCATAAAAATACCTCGGTCTAACACTTTGTAGGGATATGAAATGGAATGATCACATAGACTCAGTTGTGGGTAAAGCAGGTGGTAGACTTCAGTTTATTGGTAGAACAGTAGGGAAGTGCAATTAATCCACAAAGAAGATTTGCAATCAATCACTCGTATGACTCATTCTAGATAATTGCTCAAGTGTGTAGGACCCATATCAAATAGGACTAGCAGAGGATATTGAATGTATACAGAGAAGGGCAACAAAAATGGTCACAGGTTTCTGTGATCCATGGGAGTGTGTCAGATACTGAGGAACCTGAACTCGCAGACTCTTTAATACAGATGTAAACCATCCTGAGAAAGTCTTAACAAATTTTCAAGAACCAGCTTTAAATGATGACTCCAGGGATGTACAACCACCCCTATGTATCGCTCAAATGGGGATCGTGAAAAAAAGGTTAGAGTAATTACAGCATGTGCAGAGGCATTCAATCAATCATTCTTCCTACACTCCATACATGAATGAAATGGAAAGAAACCATAATAGCTTGTACAATCAGATGTACCCTCTGCAATGCACTTCATGGTAGTTTGCAGAATATAGATGTAAATAGCTCCATGAGGTTGTTTCTAAACAATGTTGTTGCCTAGTTAACTGCATGAAGATCTATGGAGCATCAGTGATTTGATATAGGGTATGGAAGTTGACATTACACATAAATAAATGAAGCATATTACACAAATATGCAAACAGATCCATCAATGTGTGATTATGCTGTTAATGATAAATCACAAGAAATATTAGCTGTAAAATATTTAGGAGCAATCCAGAACAACAGAGTGAAATGACCAAATAAAACTAACTGTAGGAGAAGTAGATGTCAGGCTGTGATTTACTTGAAGAATCCAGCATGCGGTGACATGGGATGATTTATTAGGTGTGAGAGAATTACCGAAGTGATCTACGAACTCCCCTTGCAGATGCTGCAAGAGAAGTGTTATGTATCACTGAGAGCTTTACTATTGAACACAGTATGTTCCAATAAGCGACATGACGTAACGAACACCGTGAGAAGAATCAGAGAAATTAAACCTGTCACACTTCTGCCTATGCCTTAAGGGAGGTCAGACTCGAAATACTGAAGGACCATAAAGTTTGTTGGAGCAACAGTTCCTGTCGGTTCCGTTCAAAAGAATTTGGAATTTGTACAGGACTTGAAATAGAAAGTCATGTATATTGTTATGACCAGCATTCTCTGAATGGGTGACCTGTTTCACTTTTCAAAACAGTCTTAATGCATCTCTACAGCTCTATTCAGTATGGAAGAGCCTCTTTGTGAAGGGCATTCATTGAGGAGTACATGTGATTGGTTGCTATGCTCACATAGCAAACAGTATAGTGGTTGCAACAGGGATGGCAGATGACACAGCAACTGTCAAACAGTTCTCTTATCTTGATGGTTTGAGTGGCACTTATGTCATGCATAGAAAAAAATTTTAGACAGCATATTCTGACAAAAGATAGACAAAGCTGGGAACTTGCAGATGTTTTTAAAGAACAGTCACATTTCATGGACACAAAAATGGCATGAGCTGTTTTTCTGTAAGAAAAGTAGTCCAAATAAATATTATGTCTTGCAGAGGGTGACAATTCCCCACCTTCCCCTATGGTATCACAGAAGTACTCTCTGCCACACACTTACTGAATTAAAAAGTTTGAATGATAGTATGTAGTCAAATAGAGTTCCACAAGAAGTTGTGCTGGCATAAGACCAGCTATATGAAAATTATTATAACTAGTCCCTTATGGCAAATGGCACAGCATATGCAACCGCATCAAATTATTGAACTCACAAAGTTAGCACACTGCAATGAACAAACATTTGGCACATCTGTACAAAAGCCGTTTCACATTGCCATAGTAAAACGATAATGTTCCCCACTAAATGAATGAAATAATGACGCAAATTTCATTAATATATACGGTATTTATTGTTTTCACGACAATAACGCTCTATGCTTCCTTTACTAGCGAGAATCTGCGCTTCTGGTATGCTAAGTCGTTCTGACGGTAACCAGATTGGGCATGCATTTCTCTGCAACATGCTGCAAGCAAAAAATGCGCATACACTAGATTCCTGAATACGTAAACGCTTCCATATCTCATTAATGCCAAATATGATCGATATACTCCGAGTTTCCGTAACGAGCACTTGGAAAAATCCGCTGTCGTCTCCAGCGCTGTCATCAATACAAGCGCATTTCTACTCATTGCTTTAAATATCCTGATCGCGTCAGCGTTACAAACAACCTACTCAACGCCCAGCTTACCGGGCCGCTGTTCGAGCAGCTCTTCATTGCACCGGCTCGTTCCACATTTTGAAAGGTCTCCAAACAAAGTTCTACAAGTCGAAGTTTGCGTTCAAATCAATTGCTACCACATCACTTTTACATTCTAGTCGTAACCGTACATTCAAACTCTACCTTTGTACTTGCGCAAAATAGTAGCACATTTTTATTAGTGCTGTAAAGGGGGCATTGTTATGGATATGAACGACAACAGTAATTTTGTATTTTATTATCCTACTGCAAAAAGTGCTTTTTAATGTAATACAAATATTTCTCTTGTAATTTAAAGTTCACGAGTGGTATGAACAACTTGATCGATACAAAACGCCCAATAGCGCTACATTAGCTGGGTAAAGGAAATTACTTAATTCAGTTACAAGAATGTGATCTCTCTTTGGCGTACTTACCTTGGGCGAGGGCACAACGGAATAAGTATTCATAATTCTGTCGGGATATTCTTCACGAATCTTTGAAATAAGCAAGGTGCCCATGCCAGAACCTGTGCCACCACCCAGGGAGTGGGTTAGCTGGAATCCCTGTAAGCAATCGCAGCCTTCTGCCTCCTTGCGTACAACGTCCAGCACGGAATCTACAAGTTCAGCTCCCTCCGTGTAGTGGCCTTTTGCCCAGTTGTTGCCGGCTCCACTCTGACCAAAAACGAAATTATCTGGTCTGAATATCTGTCCAAAAGGCCCCGACCGAACAGAATCCATCGTACCGGGTTCGAGATCCACCAAGATAGCACGAGGCACATATTTGCCCCCTGATGCCTGATTGTAGTAGACTTCAATGCGTTCCAGTTGCAAATCGGAGTCTCCGTGGTAGGCACCAGTTGGATCAATCCCATGCTCGTCCGATATAATTTCCCAGAACTGAAAGAAAAAATTACTTTAATTCATGTAACAAATATCTTTATTCATTTTATATCTAACCATATTTGCAAATTTTAGGAGAGGAATGTTCGGTAAGTTAAGAATTTAATTCTACCCAGAGCGCAAAAGCACTTCAACAAATACCTTACTAGGCTACAGTGTCAAACTCAATTTATCGGCAAATGACACGTGATCAAAGATTTTTTGGTTCATTTTTTTCACATTTTGAACAGGTCAGACTCCTTATGTGACAAATCTGTGACTATTATATTTCTAACAGTTACAAGCTGGTACATGAAAGTGTTTAAACTAGTTAAACACTATGAAAAGCGCTCCGCAGTAGAGTGCACTGCCTACACCAAGGGGGGCGGAGATGTGGTTGACAGTGAAATTAACATTTGTGTACAGTACATTTACAATGATGAATAATATGATGACGAAATATGTTCAACGGTCATACCTTTGCGCCGATCTGGTTACCGCATTGACCAGCCTGTATATGAACTATTTCTCTCATATTGCGACGGCTGGACTGCTTGCCGCACACGTACTCACTCTCGCTCGTACTCTCGCAGACTGCAATCGATTCGGTGCCGACACAGCAGCACACTTTCCGCCAACGCTCCGTACAGCGCAGCGCAAAGTAAACGCAGTGCAACCAACTAAGATACACGTATTAAGATGTATTGATTGCCAGCGACATTTATGTAAAAGTTCCCTATAGTCTCGACTTCACAGGCGTAAAATGTACTTTTTTTTACTGATACATTTATTTATGGAGAATATTTGTTTATAATGTTTGCCAACGAAGACCGGACTACAATTTTCGCCTTTCACGGAGAATATGCTATACATCCAGTATGTATGATACTTCAAAAATTATATTTATTTATATTCGCGTTTCACTGATTCAGGCAGCAAAACAGTTATTGAGGTATGGAAAGAATAAAATATTTTACAAAATGAGAAATAAAAATGTCGTTTCAAACACATATATTTCCGAAAAAGAGGTGATTTGTGATTCCATCATATTGAACTGCAGCTTAACGATACAACATAAAACTTACAGATGACGTTGTACTTGAAAGTGAAATGAATTTAGAAACACGATGTAACTTAGTTGGAATGACGTTTCACTTAGTGGACCAACGCATCATCGAGGGCAGAGTACTGATGTCAGAGGTGGGCAAGAGCGAGTGTATCCAAGAATCGAGAACTCTGTTGTCTGTAACCAAAAGGAACCCGATACACAACTGAGAACGGAAACTGAAAATAGTAATACCTTGCACGTGCTAAAAGTGATAAAATCTCCTTTGTAGGAACCAACATAGGTTCTGAAAACATCAATCGCGTGAAACCCAGTTCGCTCTCTTCGTTCACGAGACCCAGAAAACAGACGTTCAACACGGCTCTGCGCTGCCTGCTAATGAACGAAGTATAAGCGTACGGAACATAAGACCTTCTGTCTGACTGGACTGGTGATTGTTATAGGATGCATATTTTATATTGCATATGCATAAAGACCCTTTATTATATGATTACACAACTGCAGAACAATCTTTGGAGGGAATGATAACCTCGCTGTTTAGTCCCCTATCCTGAATCAATCAACCAACCAACATTCTTTGGAAGCACTTACTTCCATAAAACATCCAGGAGTATGTGTGCAAATTGATTTGATGTTGAACGACCACATAAAATTAATCGTGAGTACAGCAGATGCCAGATGGATTAATTTGAAGAATTCTCAGGAAATCTAGTCAATCAACAAAGAAAGTAGCTGTATAAGACACTCGTTTGATCATTACTTGCATTTTGCTCATTAGTATGGGATCCGTACCAGATAGGATCAATAGAAGAAATAGAGAAGAGCCAAAGAAGAACAGCATGTTATACGCTCCTTTAGAAAGCACGAAAGTTTCATAGAGATGCACAGCCAACTCTAGTGGCAGACGACGCAAGAGAGTCGTTGTGCACCACAGTATGGTCTGCTGTTAAAGTTGCGAGAGTGTATGTTCCTAGAAGAGTCAAGCAATATACTGCTTTCTCTTACATACATCTCACGAAAAGACCATCAAGATAAAATCAGAGAGATTTAAGCCCACACGGGGGCTTACCAGAAATCGTTCCTCCCATGAACCAAATGTGACTGGAACATGAAAAGGTGGAAATGACACTGGTACACAAAGTATCCTCCGCAACACACCATGCAGTGGCTTGCGCAGTATAGATATAAATACAGATGTAGAACAAGAATGAAATGCTGTTAGATTAGAAATGAGAGTGCAGACGTGTTACGAGTGACCTAGTGAATCCAAAAACTGGATTTGACAATGTCGGCCATTTGCAATACATTTAACTGTCTTCCTACTGATACTCCCACCCACAAACGTGATAGGAACATCTTATCTTCACATCATGTTTATCCACTAAGTAAGTGGTTTGTGAAACAACACTGACTGATATTGCTCTGTTCCTTCCAGACACATGCAGAAATATGTACATATACATTCATTTGTATCTGCACATCACTGGAAAAAAATTTCACATACCATGCTCTATTCTGATCTGAACTTCTTTTCACATATAAGCAATACATCAAAATGAAATCTGACATTGGCTGGTACTAAATTCTAGTCCACAGACAACTTCACCTTGCATCTTCCACTAAACTAGTCAAAGGCACCATGCCACTACACATGTGTAACCCAGACTCTTGGGAGGCTGTTGGGTGGGAAAGATCTGTAGCCAACTACAGATTCTGTCAGTTTGTGAGCCCAGAAGCATCAATGGTGCTTTCATTGTGCGGAGAATTTTGACGAGGGCCTCTTTAGAAGTTAAGAGATGAGAAACCAGACTTATAAATCATGATGACTGAGACTGTGGATGGCAGCTCCCCAGATGGCTTACCAAGCCTGAGTGGAGGCATGCGGAACACCAACTGTGGCGACATTTCCTGGTGGCATTTGTCCCTATTTTCAGTGTGTCCAAAAATATAGCTGCAGCCTTAATTTCAACATTTTATTAGAACATGTTTCCAAAAAATTACCCTCCCAGGTGTACATAATCATTTTTAAAGTTAATTGAACATTTCTTAGTGCAATGCTGTGTGGTTGCTATTGTAAATACAATGTATTTTAAGTTTTTTAAATATTAGTACATATTTCAATGTAATGTTCTGTACTGTGTGACAAGTGAAGAATTCAGTGAAACTGTATGAATTCTTACAGTAATGAGCAGCAGACACAAAATGGAAATGAATTCAAATCTGAAAACTTTGGCCTGTTTTTGCTCAACAAAAAGAAATACGTATCCACAATAGAAGAAGCCAGTGTATGGGACCAAAAAATTGGGAGTTTTCATTTTGTCAGTCACTTACCACAATTAATCAAGGGTCTTACAAATGAGACAGACTTAGCAGAGGAAGCAGACAAAGTGTGACTCACAGTGTACAAAAGAATCTGAATGGCATTGTTCGAGAGAGCAGATAACTCAGTGTAGGAGAGACTCAATTCACAGCTCTTTAAGTGCTGTATGATTGGGATCTGTTTTCTGCATGTGAAGGGCAACAACAATGTAACAATACATGGTAAGTTGATGGAACAGGACAAACACACACACACACACACACACACACACACACACACACACACAGAAGGGTTTCACTTAGTAAAAGTTAAACCCTTTTGTGTGTGTGTGTGTTGTTGTCCTGCCACTGCTTGGTGAGTAGATTTTTTATGTTCCATGTTGTTGTTATTCAAGAAATTGCTCTTTAATTACTAGACCAGAGAGACACAGATCAATGTTGATACAGTTTGGCCAAATGAAGCTAAGAAAAAAGGTACAGGCCCTGAAAAAGACAATATTGTATTTACTGTGGTGTAAACAAATGGGGTTGGCCTTGTGTGCTGTTAAAAAGTACAATAACCTGAGGCCAAATAAATGACAGAATTCTGCAGATACATAAGGAGACAAGTAATCATCCAAAGCTAGCCATGGAACTTGAATGAACCAAATGATGAGACTCATGTAAAAAACGAAAGTGCTGGCAGGTCGATAGACACACAAACAAACACACAAAATTCAGTCAGGAAAGAGGGAAGGAGAGGGAAAGATGAAAGGATGTGGCTTTTAAGGGAGAGGGTAAGGAGTCATTCCAATCCCGGGAGCGGAAAGACTTACCTTGGGGGAAAAAAGGACGGGTATACACTCGCACACACACATACACATATCCATCCGCACATACACAGACGGCCTTTACAAATGTCTGCTTGTGTCTGTGTATGTGCGGGCGCGCGCGCGCGAGTGTATACCTGTCCTTTTTTCCCCCAAGGTAAGTCTTTCCGCTCCCGGGATTGGAATGACTCCTTACCCCTCTCCCTTAAAACCCACATCCTTTCATCTTTCCCTCTCCTTCCCTCTTTCCTGACGAAGCAACCGTTGGTTGCGAAAGCTTGAATTTTGTGTGTATGTTTGTGTGTCTATCGACCTGCCAGCACTTTCGTTTGGTAAGTCACATCATCTTTGTTTTTATATATTTATATTTTCCACATGGGAAAAATATATCTAAAAACAAAGGTGATGTAACTTACCAAACGAAAGTGTTGTTATGTTGATAGACACACAAACAAACACAAACACAAAATTCAAGCTTTTGCAACCCACGGTTGCTTCATCAGGAAAGAGGGAAGAAGAGGGAAAGACGAAAGGATGTGGGTTTTAAGGGAGAGGGTAAGCAGTCATTCCAATCCCGGGAGCGGAAAGACTTACCTTAGGGGGAAAAAAGGACAAGTATACACTTGCACACACACACACACACACACACACACACACACACACACACACACACACACACACACACACATATCCATCCTCACATATACAGACACAAGCAGACATTTGTAAAGGCAAAGAGTTTGGGCAGAGATGTCAGTCGAGGCGGAAGTACAGAGGCAAAGATATTGTTGCATGACAGGTGAGGTATGAGCGGCGGCAACTTGAAATTAGCGGAGGTTGAGGCCTGGTGGGTAACGGGAAGAGAGGATATACTGAAGGGCAAGTTCCCATCTCCGGAGTTCTGACAGGTTGGTGTTAGTGGGAAGTATCCAGATAACCCGGACGGTGTAACACTGTGCCAAGATGTGGGACAGGTTTTACACCGGGGGCGGTTACAAGGGTAGGAGCCAGAGGGTAGAGAAGGTGGTTTGGGGATTTCATAGGGATGAACCAAGAGGTTACGCAGGTTAGGTGGACAGCGGAAAGACACTCTTGGTGGAGTGGGGAGGATTTTGTGAAGGATGGGTCTCATTTCAGGGCAGGATTTGAGGAAGTCGTATCCCTGCTGGAGAGCCACATTCAGAGTCTGACCCAGTCCCGGAAAGTATCCTGTCACAAGTGGGGCACTTTTGGGGTTCTTTGTGGGAGGTTCTGGGTTTGAGGGGATGAGGAAGTGGCTCTGGTTATTTGCTTCTGTACCAGGTCGGGAGGGTAGTTGCGGGATGCGAAAGCTGTTTTCAGGTTGTTGGTGTAATGGTTCAAGGATTCCGGACTGAAGCAGATTCGTTTGCCATGAAGACCTAGGCTGTAGGGAAGGGACCGTTTGATATGGAATGGGTGGCAGCTGTCATAATGGAGGTACTGTTGCTTGTTAGTGGGTTTGAGGTGGACGGATGTGTGAAGCTGGCCATTGGACAGATGGAGGTCAACGTCAAGGAAAGTGGCATGGGATTTGGATTAGGACCAGGTGAATCTGATGGAACCAAAGGAGTTGAGCTTGGAGAGGAAATTCTGGAGTTCTTTTTCACTGTGAGTCCAGATCATGAAGATGTCATCAATAAATCTGTACCAAACTTTGGGTTGGCAGGCCTGGGTAACCAAGATGGCTTCCTCTAAGTGACCCATAAATAGGTTGGCGTACGAGGGGGCCATCCTGGTACCCATGGCTGTTCCCTTTAATTGTTGATATGTCTGGCCTTCGAAAGTGAAGAAGTTGTGAGTCAGGATGAAGTTGGCTAAGGTAATGAGGAAAGAGGTTTTAGGTAGGGTGGCAGGTGATCGGCGTGAAAGGAAGTGCTCCATCGCAGCGAGGCCCTGGACATGCGGAATATTTGTGTATAAGGAAGTGGCATCAATGGTTACAAGGATGGTTTCTGGGGGTAACAGATTGGGTAAGGATTCCAGGCATTCGAGAAAACCCCCGGCATTACCTCATTCCGATCACTTTGTTTGCACTGCAGTTGGTGTTGCAATAGATTTCCCTAGAAACTGAGAGAGGATATATGAAGATCTGCGTAACCTATGGACCATTTTGGTCCTACATAGTTATCCTCCCGTCTGTTACTTAAAAGCAAACTGTATTTATACCACAATTGAAATTGTCAGTGTTTAATTCAGTTTTTATTTAAAATCATTGATTTGTAATGTGAAACAGGGAGAAGTTATAACAAAAATTTAAAAAAAAAATCAGGTATAGAACTAGAAAAAACATTTTCAATTTCCTAAAAAATCATCAAACTAATACAAAACGTTTTTCTGTTATTCATAAACAACCTTCACATTTATCAGTAATATCAGGAAGCTCTTGCCCTTGATGACTGAAGACTGTTCTGTTGAGTACAAAATAACAACAATAATTATACAGATTTTTATGTTTGTGCATGAAACTGCACTTACATCGAAAGTAGTAGCTTTGGTTACACAGAAGTGCGGGAGTTGTGCAATCAATTAATTTTTATTACTTATAAAATACAATTTGTATTTTGTAATAATATAAAACACACAATGTACTAACACTGGACAATTTCTTTGTTTTCTCCCAAAAAAAATTTTCCCACCCCAAGATACAGGCCTCCAAAGACAACACTGTGAGCACTATTTTGAAGATACGAATTTCAGAAAAATTTTGAAATGCTGTATCTCCATAATAGTTCTAGATATTTCATTAGTTTTTTTATTTGAAAGATAATAGCTTTATGATTACAATGGTATCCTCCATTTGGACATATCTGTCAGTTCTATATATATAAATATGCTCTAACTTACCAAACGAAAGCGTTGGTATGTTGATAGAGACAATAACAAACACAAACACACACATGAATTTCAAGCTTTCGCAACCCATGGTTGCTTCATCAGGAAAGACGAAAGGATGTGGGTTTTAAGGGAGAGGGTGTAAGGACACACCCCTATCTGCACATATACAGACATAAGCAGACATATGTAAAGGTTGCCTTTACGCGTCTGCTTTTTGTGTGTGTGTGTGTGTGTGTGTGTGTGTGTGTGTGTGTGTGTGTGTGTGTGTGTGTGCGTGTGTGTGTGCGTGTGCGTGTGTGTGTGCGTGTGCGTGTGTGTGTGCGCGCGCGCGATTAGTACCTTCCACTTTTAAGTTGGACAGGTTTTTTTTTTTTAAATCATTTTTTATAACTTTCAAGGCTAACATATGTCTTCACTGTAGTAGTTTCTTACTAACTTTTTGTTACAATGTTTATTTCTATTGTCTTTGTTGCAGTTATTTCTTTTCACTTTCATTATTACAGATATTTCTTACACTTCGTTGTAGTTTCTTGTCAGTTTCTTTGCCATGGTTGTTCATTGCAAAGTTTCTGTAATGTAGTTGTTCAGTGCTAATTTGTTTACTGAAGAGGCTTCTAAGAAATCTGAGACTATCCAGTGATTTCTGTGTTTTTTGTGAGGAATTTACCAGTTGACACATTTGCAGTGTGTTTTGTGAAAAGGACTGTTGGAAATGTCCTCTGACTGGGGCTACACAAGAGTGAAGTGTGCTGACTATTTCTTTACCCATAAAAAAGTGATATATAAGACAAACAAAAAACACTTTGTGCAGTTTGGGAATAAGTGTTCTCATTTGAAGTCTCTGTTTCAAATTGAAGACGTTTCCAGTGACGATTTTTTGTGTTCTAAATGTTTTGACAATAACAACGATAGTATGTGAACAAGGTGAATCCACCCTTGGTGCATGGCAAAAATTCCAATTTTTCATAGAACCTGTCCAACTTAAAAGTGAAAGTTCTCCCTAACAGAGAATTTAGTACTACAAGGTACTAATCAACAAAAAAATATCTAACTTTTGTGGATTGGCATTTTTGAAAAAAAAATTTTTCTCTGAATTATAAAAAAATTCAAAAATCAACAGTAAAAGAATTTTGACAGGTAAGTCCAAATGGAGGATTTCTTTGTAATGATAAAGCAATTATCTTTCAAAAATAAAATAAAATCTAGAACTGTTCCAGAGATTTTAAATTTTTTTCCAAAGTTCACATCTTGAAAATGGTATGTGCAGTGTTATCTTTGGAGAGCTGTATCTCTGAGCAGAATTTTTTTTGGAGAAAACAAAAAAGTGTGTGTTCCATACTTAGTCCTTCACTATAACATATGTTAAATTTATTAACATCTGCGACTATGAAGGCAAGATTTTTCCTAGCCTGCCTGAATTGATATGGACTATGCCAACAAAAACAAACAAATTAAAAGCAAAGAGAAGTTGTTGGCTGCTCCCAGTTTCTGTCATGTATTCATTTATGTTTCTTCCCCTACCAATTCTACCGTTAATCTTGCCATTTATTATGTCCTTTATGTACTGTACCAAAACCAATGAACAATAGTTCTGGTAGAACGCAACTGTCCAGTGGTAACTTATTTCTACACCTGCATTCAAAAGACAGACATGTTTCTTGCTAGCAGGTCAAATGCACTTCAATTGGAAGTGTAACATCTAATCAATTCTTCAGATTATTTTTGCAAAAGTGTGTTCTATAATCTTGAATGGCCATACCATTTTTAACAGCCAAAACTATGCTTCACTAATAAAGTATTGCGTGTCTTAATGCAAGATCCACCCATTTCTTCAGAACTGACCACTTTTCCTCTGAAATGTTCACACACATTTTCCAAAACTTCCTTTACAAAAATTTTCCCATAACAATGCTCTGAATATTGGAGATGATCATGTTGGATGATAATGATGACTGCCTTGAACATCTACATGTGCTTTCTTTACTTGTGTGAAATATGGCGAATCCCAATGTGTGGATTATGATTTGCCTTCAGGATCGTATACAAAAATCTGTCTCATGAACCACAACAAACTTTAAAAACTGTTGTCTTCGTTAACCCATTTAAAAGATCAGAACATTTTTCCTTACCTTATACTAAATATGTCAGTGTAACTGGATTTTAGGATTGCAGAATGTTACATACAAAATAAATTTTCTTAATGTATTGTGGATATAACAACTGTGAAACCCTGCCAGCAGTAACTTTCAGGGCGCACGGCATCATAGAAGCCAACAGATACATAAAGAATTACTTACTTTATGTGGATACTGATACTCAAGAAATCTGTAAAGCAAATGTACTAGATTTGTACAAGTTGAAGAGTGGCAATCTTCATGGTTTGAGACCAAGAATGGAGTTCAGTAGGCCAGTGCAATGCGCCCACTACAGTTCATCACTGCTATGGATGATTAATATAAAACACCAAGAAAAGTTTTGGTGAACTTAATGCAGTTGTCTTTGCTCATGACGCCATGATCTGGGACGAAACAGTAGTAGTTCAGACCAGGCTCAACATGTGGACATCCTAATTCCAGAAACACAATCTCAACATCAACAAGGCCAAAACAGTGGTGATGGCAGTCAACAGAGATATGCATCCCCAAGTGTGAAACTAGGAGACCACAAGCTAGAGTGTGTGGGCAGTTTTCTATACTTCGGAAGTATAGTCTCCAGGGACAGTTTGATTAAAAAGGAGATTACCAATAGTGTGCAAAAGGATTCTGATTTCTAACAACACGTGAGTACCTTTTTATGCGATGACGTGAGTTCATAAAAGGCAAATCAGAGATGTTCAACTGCCACTTCACACCATTGCTGACATATGGTATCGAAGCATGCATCCTCACAAAGAGGGAGGATCATGGAGACTCCAGTAATCAGAAATGAAATTCCTTGGATTCATTACCCGGAATACCAAGGTGGATAAATTAAGGAATAAAGTGAGGCAGAAAGCCATAATCAAGACATCCCCCTTAGACTGAATCAGCACTTCCAAATAACAGTGGTACATGCATGTAATAAGGTTGGAGAATACAAGAACAGCCAGAAAACTTTTGGAAGGAATATGTCCTGTAGGAAGACTCAGAACCCATTGGAGGGACATGATAAAGGACGACTTTACTTCCAGAGGAAGTACAATGAATGATGTTCACTATGGCTGATTATACGTGGGCAGAAGGAAGGGAAAGAGGTCCCTTAACAGTACCCAGGAAACTGGAACTATTCGATGATGATGATGATGATGATGATGATGATATTAATGTTGAATTGGGCAAAGAAAAGGAGGAAGTTGTTCATAAAAATCAATATCTGTAATGAATACAAAATTTTTGGTAACATTTACAAATTATTGTTCACAGACATACCTTCAGTATTGTATTGTCTGTTGAAATTGTCATGGAAATCCAGTTAGTAGAGAGGCAGCTGTTTCGAATATCACTAGAGGAAATTTAAAAATCAAAATATGTCTCTACAAATTTGCTATGGTCAACAGACAGTTGGGAAGAGAGACAAATTTAACAGCTGCACTTAGATAGATACAACTCAGTATCATGTTACTGCAGACATAATGCGTGAAAAGGTTGAGTGGCTGTATACACGGAAGGTGGAATGAAGTTCCGTCGTCGTCACCATCTAAGTAGTATGTAAATAGTTCATGATCTCTCATTGTTGCACAACACAAATAACTATGGCATGAGGACACTGGATAATGCATAGAAGCTTCTGGACGTTGGACCCTAGGATTCCACGCATACTCTATCACTAAATCGGACTCCAGCCTAACTTATCAGATGGAGCATCTAAGAATACAAAAGATATCCAAAGCAGCTGTTGAACTGTTTGGACACTGCGAGTAATGCATACTTCAACATACATACACATGCTACCCAAGTCTGCAGGTTCTGCTGTTGCATTTGACTAAACTGCACCTGCTCAAGGTCTTTGAAACATGGCAAGGCCAGTCGTGATCAGAGCACTGTTCTGTATAGTTGTGAGTGCGTTATGACAGAGAAGGTGAATTTCAGAAGCAGGCAAATTGTTGGTATTTGTATGGTGGGTGCTTCCATCACCTAGGTAATGGAAGTGGTCAGTGATTCCAGAGGCAATGTATTGAAAATTAAACCACATTTGGGAAAAACATCACCCACTAAGTGACAATGCAGACAAAACTATCTGGTAAGTGATGTTGATGGAAGGTCGTTTAAGAGACTGATGCAGCTGCAAAAGCTACTGTAGAGCTGAATGTTACACTCACAAACTCTGTCAGCATGAAAATACAAAGGGGCTCCATAAGCAGGGAATTGCAGGGCCAGCTAGGATTCCAAAACTACTCATCACTAATGCAAGTGCCCATAACAGGTAAACTTCGTACAGAAGCCATAAACCTACACTGTGGAGCAACAAAAGAAAGTCATCTGCAAGATGAACATCACCAGTGATCTCCCATGTCTCCCGACTTCACACACTGACTTTTGATCTGTGGGTTATGTAAAAAAACTACGTTTTTACCCCCACTATGCCTGACACTCTTGGACGTCTGCAACATCTTACTGTTGAAGCTGTGAATTCAGTAACAAGAGACCAGTTGCTTTGTGTGAGGCAGGAAATGAACCTTTGTTTTACATTTGACGTCTAGCACATGCTGCTCGCACTGAATGCATAAAAATTTGAACTTTTCTCTTTCCAGGGATGTTGGAACTGTGTTTCTATCTTTCATAATTTGGAAGCAATGAATGTTTGAAATCTGTTCCTTCTTTCAGAATAGCCCTGTATATGAAAGATTCTCTCAAGAACATGCTTCAAACTGCTGTCACTCCCATTTAATAATGGTGGAACTTGGCACAATGATGCATCACGTTTCAAACCAACCACTGGTCATTATTGATTTTAGGCATGGCACCGGCATGACTCTGCACTCGGCAGAGTACTGAAATGATTAAAAAACCAAAGCCTGAATTTTAATGTTCAGCTGCAAAATAAGTTTTCAATACTGATCCATATTTATATCTCTTACTAGTATGTAACTGAAAACCTCACATTTGTTTTTGTTCAAGTAATGAATTCTCAGCTAGGTGATAATTTCTCATGGACACATTACACTTCAAACTCTAAATCATGCTATTCACAGATAACGACTTCGCAAGGTCAGCAAACATGCCACAGGGAGCCACCATTAAGCAACAAAATAATATAGCAATACAACGCCCTTCTTCATCTTTCATTACACAACTTCGCAGCTAATTGCTTCTGAAGCAAAATCAGTGATCTGAATAAAACCTTCAAACATTTCATTTCATAAATATTCAGCTCAATTCCACCTATATGCATTCTGAATTCCTTGACTTCTGAAAAACAATTTTTGTGAGCATTCCCAATTTTTGGGACAAGTCCCCATTCGATTTACAGTCCTTGTGAGATTTTAAAAATAGCAGCAACACACACGATGTTTAGCAGTCATTTGTCTAAAGAAACCAAAACATGATGAAATACTTCAGTTTATCTATTGCTGCACTTGTCATTTCTCTGCCTAACAAAAAATTATCCTGTCACATTTTCACTACATGTGTTGGAGAGTTTTACAGAGACATTGTTTCATCAGTTTCTAAAAAAGCAAGCTGGGACCGATTCCCTTTGCTAAATGACATTAGTCAGAATAATTTCCTAAGTAATCTGAACCATTTCAAGTAACTAGTTTTGCTAAAGCTCAGTTCGACTAACAATAATTATTTCCCATTCCAGTCATATTGTTGACATGTAAAGAGATGTATTTACTATAGTTAGGAAAATAACCCATAGAAATTCTTAAAGTTTTCATGTAGCTAATTTACAAAACATGGTAGGAACATACTCACTTTCTGGGTAACTAACACTTATGTATGGTACTGTTTATTTAACTATTTTTCCAGTTTTCCATCATCAAGAACACTTATTAGTCAAAACGCTTACTGCACAAGCTCAGATTGTGTTAAGGATGGGAAAGGAGATCGGCCATACCATTTCAAAGAAACCATCCCAGCATGTGCCTGGAGTGATTTATGGAAACCATAGACAATCTCTATCTGGATGGCCAGTTGTGGGTTTGAACCATCATCCGGCCGAATGCGAGTCCAGTGTGTTAAGAAGCACTGCACCATCTCACTCGGTAGCCATTTTTGCAAAGCTATATAAGCACTGGGCCATTTTGGAAGCCAGTCTAATCTGAGATTTCAAATGTGGAACCCATGTCAGTCTAAACAGCAATAATGTAATAGTGCAATGATGTGTTGTGAATAAAATGACTGGCAATTAACAAAGACTGCTGGTTAACTAAAATATAAAAGTGCCACTGGTATTGTTCATCAAAGTGAGACTGTTGTAGATTGGATAGGTTATAATGCAGAATGACTATGGTATGAATAGAAGGTGCAGTATGTGCACACCTAGTACTGGTAAGTGAGACTTAATTACATAATTAACACACTGACTGGCCATAACCACTTCAGTGAGGCTGAGGCAGTCTGGGGTCTTATTTATGGAAGTAAAACCTGTGGAACCAAACAGAGTGAGAGTGTGTGTGTGATTATATATATATATATATATTAGACACACACACACACACACACACACACACACACACACACACACACACACACACACACACACCTTTACAGCCAATTTTTCGTTATGGTTGCTGCCACTGAGGAACTAGAAGCTGATTTATGACTTATGTCACAAGTTCCACAAGAATTTTACCACTGTCAACCCTTTTTCTTGCCAATGAAGAACGTTCCATTAGCAACAAAATTTCAATTTCTCTCTCTGTGGGATAGGAATATGGTTTAAGTGAGCACACCATATGATGACTGTAGGAGGCACAGCACAGAGAGAGAGAGAGAGAGAGAGAGAGAGAGAGAGAGAGAGAGAGAGAGAGAGAGAGATCCAATAGAATTTGCTGGGTGGCTACATAGGACAGATACCGCCCTTGATTCTTCCACAGCACATAGCAGAGAGTTGGGGAGGGTGAGACATAAGGGACGACCAAGGAATCTCTCAAACCTTAGGTAGGCAGATGAATACAACTATGTGAGAAGTTGCAAAGATGTTCTTGATTTATGTGCATGGTAACATGCACACAGTGCCCTCAAGGAGGATGGGTTAAGCAGTACCAGTCCAAGGTGATACTGGGTAATAATAGGAGTTCTTTGCAACAACTGCTGAAAATATCAAACTTTTTTATTTTGTAACTGGATGCTAGCAATGAAATGAAAACATAGCAGTTAATGTATAGTGTTAAAACATGTTCAAATGGCATAAACACAACCAATCCACATAGTGGAACTTATCAAATTAGAAGCCTGCAAACCCTATAACCATTGTCAAATGAGGTTGGTTGACTTGAATACGATACTGTGCCTGTTTTACTCCTTGGGGGATAGGAACAGTATACATGAATTGTTCAATCACAATGGTGTCCCAAGAATACCTAGGCAAAATATTTCACTGCTTCCCAGTCAAAAATACTGAACGAAGAAATTTACCAAGCACACACTCCAAAGATAGTGAACAATTTGACAGGAAAGGTTAATCAAATTGCTCTGGCTTATTTTTTTGTATTGAACATCTTGAACAGATTGAAAAGCAATTAAGAGAATGATCTCCCTCACCTCTCTAATGTCCTTTGCAGACTTGATTAATTTAAACTCGATGTTCAAGCAGTCATCAAGTTAAGAGAATTCTTTTCCTATGCCTACCCTCTGGATTATTACCTTTGTCTGCTTATTATGACAGAATTGGAATATCCAATTATCAGTAAACAAAACTCAATAACTGACACTCGTAAACCTGGAAATATTTGAAGGAAAACAGCTATTGGCCAGTCACATTCTCTAACTTAATAGCTGTATAATCAATGTAGGCTATCCAGTCACCAGCATAGTATAAATACACTGAGGTGACAAAAGTCATGGGATAATGATATGCACATGCACATATACAGACAGTGGTAGTATTGTGTACACAAGGTATAAATGGGCACTGCATTGCCTGAGCTATCATTTGCACTCAGGTTATTCATGTGAAAGGTTTCTGACATAATTATGGTCGCATGATGTGAATTAAGAACCTTGAATGTGGAATGGTAGTTGGAGCTACATGCACGAGACATTCCATTATGGAAATCGTTAGGGAATTCAATATTCCAAGGACTGCAGTGTCAGGAGGGTGCCAAGAATACAAAATTTCAGGCATTAGCCCTCACCACGGACAATGCAGCAGCATTTGCTTAGAATTGTCAATGTTAACAGACAAGCTATAGCTGCAGAAATCAATGTGGGACCTACAACAAACTTATCTGTTAGGACAGTGCAGCAAAATTTGGTGTTAATGGTCTATCGCTGCAGACAACTGACAAGTGCCTTGGTTAACAGCACGTCACCTGCAGCACTTCTGTGCTCTTGACCCTACAAGCTTCACCCCAGATGAATGGAAAATCATGTCCTAGTCAGATGAGTCCTGATTTCAATAGGTAAGAGTTGATGGTAGGGTTTGCCATGGATCCCCGTTGTACAAGGCACAGTGCAAGCTGATGGTAGCTGAATTTACATGGAAGGAAAATGGTCCTCTGGTCCAACTGAACCAATCATTGCTGGAAATCTTTATGTACAGCTACTCGAGAGACCATTTGCACCCATCCATGGACTTCTTGTTCCCAAACGATGGGACTTTTATGGATGACAATTTGCAATGTCACTGGACTATAGTTTTTCACGATTGATTTGAAAAAGTTCTTGAATGATTTGGCCACCCGACACAATCAAACATTTATGGGACATAATAGAGAGCTCAGTTCCTGCACAAAATCCTGCACCAACAACACTTTCACAATTATGAATGGGTATAGAGGTAGCATGGCTTAATATTTCTGCAGGCTACTTCAAACGACATGCTGATTCCATGCCATGTTGAATTGCTGCATTACGCTGGATAAGAAGAGGTATCCCATGACTTGTCACCTCAGTGTACAATCCCTCTAATGAAATGTAATATATAGTGTAGAGAACACATTAAAGATTACATAACTTGGTTTGGGGAGGGGGGAATTATCAGATTTATCCTCTATATCAGTGGCTCTTAACCTTCTGAGCCAATTACCCTGACCACAATCATATAGCAACCAGTATCCTCAACAGTCTAGTAACCAACTGAAGTTTAGAGAGGGGGAGGGGGGGGGGGGGTTGAATTGAACAATCCTATTTTTAAATTGCAAGACAATACACAATATACCATTAACATTTAATAGAACACTCATTTCTGCAAGTGTTATACTCAAATAAGAAATTGTGAAGGCCAATGAGATGGTTGGTACTGCTTATTTCTAACAATCTTAATTATATTGGGTTTGGTATCAGCAAATGCACATCGGACATCGGGTTCCAAATTCAGTCAGTTCCCTGCTTTTGTTTTCATTTCCATCATAGTTCCAAATCCACTTACACACCTGAACTTTTGAGAAAGGGAATCTTTATTCTTCTGGCTTTTTCTGATAATAGGAGGTACTTATCACCAGCCTTTCTCTAAAATTTACTAGTTCTGTGTTAGAGAAATTTGAGTGTTTCCATCACAGCCCAAAAATTTCTCCTTTGGGTTGAATTTCATTGCCTGAAAATGTTCTTAAAACTGTGGCATTTACTTCTCATTTCTCAGGTTCAAGAATAAAGTTTACTGATAGAAGTACAATTAAATGCCGTTTTATTTCATGTGTGAATGTGCATTTTCACTGTTGGTGTCAAGCATCAATATACTGTTATATATATTTATGTGCTGCTGTCATTTAATTGCACATGGCTATAATCTGAAAGTCATGTTCATCATAAGTTTAGCACAGATGTTGAAATTTCACTAAGTACTACATGGCAAAGGAAAGGATATCAGTATTGCATTTACATCCAGCGGGATTCTCCGACTGGATGTTGTGGAGTATTGCTAGTGTGATGCGAGCCAGTGACAAGTGACTATCGCACTAAGCTGCTATGCAGAATGCAGCATGATAAATCACAACATCCCATAAACAGCTATCTCTTCAAAGATCCTGGTGACTATTGCCGCCATTGCTAGTGTGATAGTCCGAAGTGGAACTGCAAGGAAACCGAACTTTTAGACCTCTACAGATAAAGGTAGGTGTGAGACCCTAAGGCCAATAATTATCACAAAAACGAAATAATTATTGACAAAGGGACCTGCCTGATTTTGGCTTAGTAAACTGATGACAATCTGTGCTGTATTTTGGATATCCTGGATAGGTACTGCAAAATCAAAGCAATCTCCAGTGTCACGAAGTGCAATGTTATTGCAGCTGTGCACTGTGTCCATTGTGCATAGTTAAGATTCAACAGTTTTATAGTCTTCAAACAACATTCAATACATATTTTCAAAATGTCCATTCTTGCCACCAAACAGTCCTATGAAAATATTTCTGCTGTACATTCTATTTTTAACACTGGTGTTACCCACTGACAACAGCTTCTCTTTTAAATGACTAAAACATAATAAATGTGGCACTTGCAATCTTGACACGATTCACGGACCTTCGCACCTCTCAGTGGTGCAGCAGTGACAAAACTGGGAGCAAAAACACACCCCACTACTTCTGAAGCTCCAATAATGGGAGTAATGTGCGAGGCGTAGCATGGAAGCACCTTAACATATTTTGTTATTTTTTGCATCCTTTGGAATTATATGTAAGGCTGGCAAATTTACCACCTCTGGTGTGAGAGAAATATACTTCCTACATGATCATAAAAAGTAATTTTGATATGTTAGTTACATTTTGTACACAGCAACATATAATGTAAAGTGCACCAATTGAAAAGTAGCAGCATTCCTAATATACATTGATCAATTCATGAGGTGCTTAAAGAGACAAGAGTGTCATTATCTTTAAGTCTTTAAAAACTGACGGAAAAGGAATTCTGTGAGAATTACTACAGAAGCTTTGGAAGTACTTTTAAGAGCTGGATGAGGTATGCATTTTGGGGAGAAAAAACACACACACACACACACACACACACACACACAATTTATGCATCTCTAAGAGTAGCAATCACACTTTGCATTCATAATTCACAGCAAATTCCTCAAACAGGCAGTGTTACTGAATTTTTAAATATCGTGATTAAAAAGAACAAAAAGAATGCCAATTCATTGTGAAGCTGAGATGGGAGACTATAGAACGGGAAAGTATTAATATTTTTCACCAAACGGTTTTCCAGCAATTATTGAAGAGCACTGCTTAGCAAAAAGTTGTGAGAATACAAAATATGAGTCTTATTTATGGAGCAAGTTAAACTTTTTCCAACAAACTACTTCAGCAAATGATGTGGAATCATTTCATTCACAAAGAACCTCTTAAATAGCAAAGCAGATAATTAAACTTCCAGTTTTCTCCTTTCCTAGAATCAACTCTTGATGCATGCATTCTTTGCATGGCAGGGCAAAAATGTTTACTACAAAGAATTGTGGCAATAAATATGAATAATGAGTAGGGCATGTTAAGCTTTACAAGAGAAGTGCTGTCACAAGCTATACATCTAGATCAGGTGTGTCCAGGAGGTAACTTGACGAGACCACCTACCATGATAAAGGAGATGGCAGTGCTATTTGGCGCAAAATGTGCACCACCTTTTGAAGCATGACAAGATTTATATTTGTTGTACATTCAATTGCAAGCAAAGTCACTCACTGCACTGTGATGATTCTCAATATCTTTCTTTTTATGTCAATGACCATACTGTACAAAAGTTCAGATTTTTACAGGCTTTTCTTCATTGTACCACCACCCTCTCAAGACTACAACTACGATTATGGCCCTATTTGAAAACTTAGACCTTTGTGTCCAACTTTTATTCTGCAGTGAAAAAGCCAGATAAAGCACACACTAAACACAGTTCTATCTTTACTGTGTGACTGTCAGATGACTGTTTTATGATTACTGCTCAGTGGAAAAAATAATCTTACCCACTTAGACCTTATTAATGCCACTTCTTATGTGCAATACTAAATGAAAGGCTGGGCTGTAAATTAGTGACATCTTACCCAATAGATGGCACTTTAACACCAAAATTTCACTCACCTGCTATGTTTCTTGTCTCTCAATCCTGAGTAAGTTGACAAGGCATTGAAATCTTGGGCAGCAACAATGTATTCACTTCCTATGTCTGTCGACTTGGTTGGCAAAGTAACTGCTGGCTACCAAAGGAAGAACGATGAGTAGCCGAGTCAATGACGCACCCCACAAAACAAGTGCCTCGTTGCAGCTAGTTGTCATTGCTGTCTGCAGGCACATTTCATATAATAATGTTAACACACTCACTGTGTCTCTGCCACTTCACTTCATACATGAAAGCCCATAGTTGACAATTTTTGAATTATTAAGTAACCTTCCCAAAAATTATTAGTGTAAGGAAGTTGACTTTTTAAAACAATTTGCTTTCATGACAATCCTGAATGAACCCTTTCTGTTCTCTCTCCCCTCCCCACTCACAGATATTTCCTTTTACGCCTCTCGAGGTAATTGCTATGTTTTGTTTATTAGATGCACTTCTTGTGATACATGGCTGCCTGCACAATGGCAACAATGTTCACCCATCCCCCTGCTGCTGCCACTGCAATCTATCGGAGTAATTTAGTCTAAGTATACACTCACTCATGCTTTTTATGTTCACTTAGACCTGCTTTTCAAGACTTCTTAAACTCTATTCATCTTCCAAATCTTTCTGTCTGACAACTATAATTTCATTCGCAAATCTCAAACTTACGGGAACAGTTCCTTAACAACGTTTATTACTTTTACCCATAAAAATAAATGTTATGTATGAAGCTTTTCCGGAAAATTTAAAGAGTAAACGCCGAACTTTCACACTTCCTTAAGAAAGAACAATAGTAACTAATACACAGCATAATTATATGAATAAGAGGCAAAATTTCAAATATTGAACACAAGTGTGGCATTGTCTTACTAGGCCCTATTCTTCCAGCTGTTCCAATGTTGTGATTATTTGCACATTTTTATGGGAAGCTCAGGGTCCAAAACCTGTAAGTATGATTATGTAATCAGCATACAACAAGGTGAAGTTTGATTATTGGAAATGCTACAGCTTCTGCAACCAAAAGAAATTTAAGTACCATGAGAATCTTACCACAGTGGCACTCTTCATAGAAGTAACATGTTCAGTCAGTTTCTGAAGCAAGTTCTGTGAATTCAAACCTAAGAACCATAACTGCGGTAGCAGAAAGGATAATGAATCTCTTAATCTTTTGCATAAAGTCAGGAAACAGACAGACAAAAATCGAGGTCCAAACAACAAACTGCTATACATATCTCCATTTCCCTAGGTCCATCTTTCTCAAATTATATTTTTTGCCTGAACTTTGGAGAACATATGTTAAACTATTTCCTAAAGTTAAAGAGTATCTATACAAAACATAAGCTGTATCAATCCAACAATTCATTTGACTATATACACCTGTAGGTCACATGCTAAAATTGCAGTTCTTCGTCTTCTCTATCCGACAGCACATTGTAACAGGAACTTTCTTTCTATTCTTGCAACCTACTGCATAATTGTTTTATTTCCACTAATGGCCTTAAAACACTTTCATCTGTTAATAGAGAATGTTTAATTAAACTGTATTAAACATTTCACAGGTAGATTGAAATAATCTTTATTAAACCACAATGCCCACGAGAAAGATAGCTTCTTACAGAAATATTTATTTGTATTACAAGATGAGTGTATAAATTGATACAAAAGTCATAAAATAACTGCAGATTATAAAAAGGTTCTGTAGAATTCTTTACCAAAAGCTGGAATGTCAAATTCACCAGCTGCTTTAATTACATTATGTACAGCCAAAAATAGAACAATGTCCCACTACTTTTCATCTTCAATTTCTTCCTCTTGTTCATCATCAAATTCAACATCTTCATCTGCAGTAGCTTCCTGATATTGTTGGTACTCCGACACCAAGTCATTCATATTCGACTCTGCTTCAGTAAACTCCATTTCATCCATCCCCTCTCCAGTATACCAATGAAGGAAAGCTTTACGGCGGAACATAGCAGTAAACTGCTCAGATATGCGCTTGAAGAGCTCCTGAATAGCAGTAGAATTTCCAATGAACGTAGCAGACATTTTGAGCCCACGGGGTGGAATGTCACACACTGCAGTTTTAACATTATTTGGGATCCATTCTACAAAGTAGCTGCTGTTTTTGTTTTGGATGTTTAGCATCTGCTCATCCACTTCTTTCATGGACATTCTACCTCTGAAGATAGCTGCAACAGTCAAGTATCGACCATGGCGAGGATCACAAGCTGCCATCATGTTCTTAGCATCGAACATCTGTTGCGTAAGCTCTGGAACAGTGAGGGCTCTATACTGCTGACTGCCACGAGCCGTCAGTGGGGCAAACCCAGGCATGAAAAAATGCAGGCGTGGGAAAGGAACCATATTAACTGCTAATTTGCGCAAGTCCGCATTCAACTGTCCTGGAAACCTGAGACACGTCGTAACACCAGACATCGTTAAGGAGACAAGGTGATTCAGATCACCGTAAGTTGGTTCTGCCAGCTTCAGTGTTCGAAAGCAGATGTCATAAAGGGCTTCGTTGTCAATACAGTATGTTTCATCAGTATTTTCCACTAACTGATGTACCGACAACGTGGCATTGTATGGTTCCACAACTGTATCAGAAACCTGAAACATTTACCAACAATAGATATAACTATATTAAATGCCAATTAATACATCTACATCAATGCAAAACAAAACGACCTCAGTGTAAGGCAAAAGGTATTTCTACACAAAAAGGTTCACAATAAGCTACAAGTAGAAAGTACATCAACTATGTGTCTTGTCACCCAATGAAGCACAGTTCTTAACCCTCATTACAACTGGGGCCAATGTGACCCTGTAAGTACAATGAAAGAGTGCCTACCTTGTTATCAAAGGCAATTTTTCTTCAAAATATGTATAAGTCTAATGTTGTTTATTACAATTTTATATTTACAACACATTAAAATTTATTCATGATATTTTGTACTATGTACCACTGGGGCCAATATGACCCCAACTTTCATTTGTTTCTTGAAATTAATACTTATGGAAATAAAATCATTGTTACATTGAACTATAATGTATGTTTTATGTTTCTTCATTAAAATGCAATTCGTATACCTGGTGTAAATTACTTGGTGTCTGCCTGTCTTATGTTCGTTCATTAAAATGCAGCTAGTATATCTGCCTACAGACGTCAAATACTTTACACCAGATATACTAGCTGCATTTTAATGAATGAACATAATATATACATTGTAGTTGTTTAATGTAACCCAGTGGTACTCAGCGAGAAAAAATCCTGCAAGTAGGAGGGTTAAAAGGTCACAATTACTGATAGTTTAAGGCCCTTAATATCACTAAGTGATTAGTATAAATGTGTATATAAAAGGACAAGACTTTACACAGTATCTTGAAATGATGATTTTTTCATCACCACTCGTCTACTGGTGGTCGATATGTTGAAGCAAGCCATCAAATCAAAGCCACACTTGCAAAGTAGTAAAAAGACACATAACTGTAAAAATTGGTATTCTTGCTTTAACACTTTTCATTGTCCCAAAAATTCGCACTGCTTGATTTCCACAATGCTGAAAAGTTACTAAAAATTGAAATGAAGGTTACTTTTTAGTACACATGTGATGACTTCTTGGCTTGCTTATACAAGGGGCAGCTTGTGCCACTGGTTGTTTAACACCACTTTCAGTGGATTTTTAGGGTAGGATCAATCTATATCAAATCTATTTACATGTGGCATCAGCAGCCAGAAACTGCAGTCATGTGTGGCCACCTCCGGAGGTTCACAAGAAAAACACTTAGGTGTGCAAATACTCTAAGAATCAATGAGGATAGGTAGCAACTCACCATAAAGATGATCGCTGAGCCACAGACAATCACACTCAACTAAATCCTTGGCCATGGCCTTTGTAAGAAAATGAGAGCACGCACACATTCACGCAATTACTCAATCATGCACACTTTACCATTGTCTCTGGCAGCTGCCTCAACAAGCTCCGAGAATCAGATCGAAACTAACCAGTCCTCACACCTCCCTGCCTCTCATTGGCAGCTGCTAGGCTAACAGTAAGTACTGGTGGCAGCACTGCCTGCATGCTGAAGGGAGGGGTGGAAAGGGGAGAAGCAGTAAGAATGAGTGAGTAGGGAAGTGGTGCACATACTCTGCTGCACCCAACCAGCAACAAAGCTGGACATCTCAATAAAACAATTTCATGCTTTTGAGACAAAAACGAGATTTTTCCAGTATTTTTTCTTCAAATTACCCCGATACATTTAAGGGGAGTTTGAAAGCCCTATCCCAACAATGTTAAATTTATTGACTTGGCTTCCCAGTATTTCAGGAACCACTGTAGCCATCGACATGAAACTTTTACAGGACATTAAACTGTATGTTCTGAGTCCACTGAACTACAATAATTGCACTTTAGCCACTGCTTTTGGAAATACAATTTTTTAATTACAGTTAATATTTTGTGTACTTTTTTGTACATTATTCTAAATAATTTTAATTATTCATAACATTACGTTCTTTTAGTTCAGTAGACTCAGGATATGTATGTTATTACTCCCTGAAAATGTGAATACTCAAAGTGATTTCTGAGATTTAGGGAAAAATGCAACAGAAAATATAAATTTTTAGAAATGGTTTCCAAAGTTTCAAAAGACTTAACTCACTCAATATATGCTTAATTTTCTTTTATTTTTGGTCACCCTGCACCATACCGTATGTCATCCTCTATCTTTTTACAAGTTTCTTCTTTATGGACTTGTTAGTGGCCAACTGTGCTGCATACTCAGCTTTATCAATGCAAAGCTTGTCCATCTGTTCTGAAGTTTGATCCAGGATTCCCATATGCTGCAGCACTTTCACCCTACCAGTGTTGCCATCAATGAAAGCAACAACAGCATCACTGACCCCCCACTTTAGTGTCTTCTTTCAAACAAAGATTTTTTGGTAAGCGAGTCCACCAAAGATTATTGAACAACTCATTGGAATTTTTGGTCTGACCATGCACACACTTCAGTAATTCAGGATTTGCCAGCTCTCTGTAAATAGCTTTGTGATATCCATGACTGCTGCTGGGATGGAATGTTTATGGCTGTATGAACTTTGAGTACTGGGCATTGTGGTAATTGCACCACAAAACAGGTCCAGGAGGGCAAAGGTGATGTACTGGTTTTTCATCAGTTGACAGCATGTGGAAGAAGGTAGCCCATACTGCCTGCTTTATTTTCAACAAATGCTCAGTATTATTTCTAATGGCCATCCCATAAAACTAATGTAGTTCAATCATTTTGTCTGTCAGCCTGCCTCTTAAGGTTACACCACAAGAAAATTTCTTGTCTCTCAAACTTTGTTTCAACTTCAAAATGGCACCCATCCTATTATGGACATGACCTTGATAACACAGCTACGCACAGCCTTTGTATAAAAAATTACCAATTTTATTAAATCCTGCAGTAATGGATACAAAACATTTTATTCAGAAAATTGCAAATTATATAATGAGATAATCTCAAAATGTGAAAAAAATAATCCGTTCTAACTCCCTTGAATATTTCCTGATTTCCAGAACTTGTGGCAACCGTGCAACTGGACCAGGAAAAGAGGTATAAATGTTGTAGGAAAGTTGCAGTAGAATGTAAACAATTCAGGAGTAAAGAAAATTGTATTACATGATACAGCTGATGAGCTAGGTTGGGGAGGGATAAGGGGAGGGAGGGGGTAGAGAGAGAGAGAGAGAGAGAGAGAGAGAGAGAGAGAGTTGCTAGCTAAGAGTGTGGGGACAGAAGGCTGGAGGGTGCACAGGCTAGGCATGTGACAGGTACTAGAGCCATTGGTGTAAGGAGCACAGTGGTGACATGAATGTGGACCAAGAGGCTCTGACAGGGCAGAAGAAAGGAAAATTGTTGTGTGAAGGGTATGGGAGAACAGTGGTTTAAGCAAGATTGAGACCAGGAGGGTAACTCCCCTCTGTTTAGTTCACAAGCATTGGTGGTGGAGGGGGATATAAATAGCCAAGCTTATGGAGCAGCCACTGAAGTCAAGCCTGTTATGCTCTGCTTCAACTTGTGCCACTGGCTGGTCAACTCTTATTAGCCACAGTTTGGCAGTTGTCATTCATTCTGGTTAACAGGTGGTTGGTTGTTATACTAACATAAAAGCTGTGCAGTGATTTCAGAAAAGTCAATAAATGACCCAGCCATTTCCACAGGCCATTTCTCTAATGGGCTAGGATAAGTCTGTGACAAGACTGAAGTAATGCTAACTGTGTGAGCCAGGCAGGTCATGCATCTGCATCTTCCACATGGATATGTTCCCTCTGACAAAGGGCTTAAGCTGTCGGCACACAGACCGTGCATCCGAACGTTGAGTGTGCAGAGTTTCTGACGTCATAGTGTGGAACAGCACGCTCGGGAGTCTTTCCGAACGTGCAGTGCAATATCTGGCATGTCATATTCTCAGCATGCGCCTGAGCGTTGACCAATGAGATGGCACAACGCCACCTACGTCACAAGCACGCCGTCTCCTTTCAGTACAGAGTTGTGAGGCACCATATTGGCATTCATTTCAAGCCTGTATGTATATATGCTGTTCCGAGCACCAGCAAATTTAGAATCACTGCATTCATTTCAAGCCTGTATGTATATATGCTGTTCCAAGCACCAGCAAATTGAGAGTCACTGCAAAACCCGTTGTTAACTGTGTGATTCGTTCCAATAAAATAATGAGAAACATCATATTTGTGGCAAAAGAATTATTATAACTTGCGTATAATGAGAGCAGGCTATTTGAAGGCCTTGAAGGCAGCGACACACTGCCAAAACACATTGTTCTTGGTACAGTTTGTTGTTATTAAATTTCAGTTAGTAACATATCTGCGATTAAGGTTTTTAGCAAGCATTAAGATTCCATAATTAGTTACGAAAGGCGTGATGTTGGTTTAGCGTAATGAATAGCATCACTATCCAATAATAAGTATTTTTGTTGGGGCAGTGGTTCGCGTCCTGACAACCAATTTTTTCCCCCCTAACATTCGCATTTTTATTAGGTTCTCATATTTTATTATTAGTTTAATATAAGTACAGACTATAATGTTTGATGTTATGTAAATACAAGTTCACCTTTTTTTGAGGGGTGACTGTTCAATTGGCTTAATCTAAAAGACAGCTTGCACTACTTATATGAAGATATTTTGCTCCTTTTACACTTCGTAATTCACATGTTGCAAAGATTCTGCTACTGGGTAGGAACAGTGATCAAGTAAGACTGACCTTTATGTTTTACTAAAATGCGGGAATGATTAAATAATGTTTATCTTATGCGGAGAAGTATTCCAAATTTGTACTTTACTGTTTGTAATGGAACTTTTATAAACCTGTGTCCTTACTGATGGGACATGGTACTTACCTTTAAATGGACGATGGAAGAAATGTGCATTTTAATAGAGCTAACGTGGGAATTTTACGCGCGCCTGTTGAGTAAACAGTGTGATTTATTAACTAGAAACATCCCTGAATTGTCGCTGGAGTGCGTTGCTATCGCATATACCACGTTGGGGTCCACGTACCGTATGCACAAGTCTCATCGTTCCTGGGCGTTCAGCAGCACGTTGAACTTGGCACACTCAAGGCTCGACAGCACAGTCCGTGTGCTGACGGCTTTAGAGAGGCGTAGGGATGGACCCGGGTGATATATACCCTAGGTTGCAACTAAATACCACTTTAGAAATTGTGGTAAGGATCATGGATAGAATGTATTTCATTCTGAAGTATGACAGATAATGAAAACCCACGCAAAGGATATTGTTCAGTAATTCCAATTTAGAGTGATTTTGAGGGATGTGCAGGCACTCCTTTGTAGTCAATTCTTGAGAGTGGTGGGAGGATAATAGGTGTGTGTGTGTGTGTGTGTGTGTGTGTGTGTGTGTGTGTGTGTGTGTGTGTGTGTGTGTGTGTGTGAAGGCCCTGTTGAGCATACTGGGGCATCCAGGTACTGTTGGTAGTACGTGGGTATAATATGGACAGGGGTGTTTTTTGTTTTGGTTTTAGGGCGCAAAACTGCTATGGTCATTAGCGCCCGGTCCGTGACTTAGGAAACAGTAAAAAACCGAAATTGAAAACCAGCAGCAATGGGAACGAAAGTCATAAAATTGGAGAAACGAAAAGCAGAAGGAAAGCTTAAAAATCCACTACAGAAAGGGGTTGGTTGTCCCCAAAAAAAGCTTGAAATGACTGACGTCATTTCACTGGCACTAATAAACTTGAGAACACGGTCGGCTGAGCGCGTGTCATCTGCTAATATCGACGATATATCAGGCGATAGCTGTAGACGGGAGCGTAACTGATTAAAATAGGGGCACTCAATTAAAAGGTGTCTTACCGTCCACAGCTGAGAGCAGTGGGGACAGAGTGGGGGAGGATCGCTGCTTAAAAGATGTCGATGGCTAAAAAGACAGTGCCCTATCCGGAGTCTAGTTAAAATTACCTCCTCCCGACGACGCGTTCGGGAGGAAGAGGTCCAAGCACAGGGAAGAGCTTTCACGTCCCGCAATTTATTATTGGGGAGTGTCGACCAATGCGTGTGCCATAAATGAACAACACGTCGACATAGAACGCTCCGTAGATCGGCGAAGGGAATCAATTGAATAGCTGGCCTAGGAGGAGAGACTGCAGCCTTGGCTGCAATATCAGCCCGCCTCATTTCCACAGATACCAACGTGTCCCGGGAGCCAGAGGAACGCCACCGAGACGCCCCCCAGGTGGAGCAAGCGCAGACAGTCCTGAATCCGGTGGACCAGAGGGTGCACAGGATAAAGAGCTTTGAGACTGAGTAGAGAGCTGAGAGAATATGAACAGATAACGTACTGTATGCGCTGATGGCAGCGGATGTAGTGGACAGCCTGGAGAATAGCGTAAAGCTCCGCAGTATAAACCGAACACTGGTCGGGAAGCCGAAAGTGATTTGGGTTGTCGCCAACAATATAGGCACTCCCTACACCTAACGATGTTTTCGAGCCGTCAGTGTAAATAAATGTGGCGTCCGTCATTTGTGCACATACAGCAGCAAATGCCCGACGATAAACAAGTGAAGGGGTACCGTCCTTGGGAAATTGACAAAGGTCACGGAGCAGGCAGATCTGGGGACGGAGCCAAGGCGGTGCTGTACCCCAAGTTTGACAGGTTTTAGGAAAGCGGAAGGAAAGAATGGAGCAATTGACGGAAGCGGACTCCCGGTGGTAGTAGGGAGGAAGGGTGGCCTGCATACCCTACATCCAAGGAGGCGCCGAAAAAAATGTCATGGGCTGGATTAGCAGGCATGGAAGACAGATGGCTAGCATAACGACTCAGGAGGACTGCTCACCGATTGGACAGCGGAGGTTCAGCAGTCTCAGCATAAAGGCTTTCCACAGGGCTGGTGTAAAAAGCTCCAGACACTAAACGTAATCCGCTGTGGTGGATAGAGTCGAGACGCCGAAGAATAGATGGCCGAGCAGAGGAGTAGACTATGCTTCCGTAGTCCAATTTCGAGCGCACTAAGGCGCGACAGAGGCAGAGAAGGACCACTCGGTCCGTTCCCCAGGAGGTACCATTCAGGACACGGAGGGTGTTGAGGGATCGCAGACAGCGAGCTCAAAGATAGGAAACGTGGGAGGACCAGCACAGTTTTCTGTCAAACGTAAGACCCAAGAATTTAGTGACATCCAAAAAACGGAAGGTCGACAGGTCCTAGATGTAAGGAGGGTGGAAGAAACTCCTTACGACGCCAAAAGTTAACACAAACGGTCTTACTGGGAGAAAAACGGAAGCTGGTTTCGATGCTCCAAGAGTGGAGGCGATTGAGACATCCTTGAAGACGTCGTTCAAGAAGGCTGGTCCGTTGAGAGCTGTAGAAGATCGCAAAATCGTCCACAAAGAGGGAGCCCGAGACATCAGGAAGGAGACAATCCATAATTGGATTGATGGCAATGGCAAACAGTACAACACTCGGCACGGAGCCCTGGGGTACCCCATTTTCTTGGGAGAAAGTACGGGAGAGAGTAGTGTTCACCCGCACCCTAAATGTGCGCTCTGCCATAAATTTGCGAAGAAAAAGGGGGAGCCGACCTCGAAAGCCCCAAGAGAACAGTGTGTGGAGGATGCCTGTCCTCCAACAGGTATCGTATGCTCTCTCCAGGTCAAAAAATATTGCTATTGTTTGGCGTTTCCGGAGAAAATTGTTCATGATATAAGTGGAGGGAGCAACAAGATGGTTAACTGCAGAACGATGCTTTCGGAATCCGCATTGGGCAGGTGTTAAAAGACTGCGGGATTCCAGCCACCACGCTAAACGGTAATTCACCTTACGCTCCAAAACCTTACAGACACTACTCGTGAGAGAAATGGGGCGATAGCTAGAGGGGAGATGTTTATCCTTTCCAGGTTTCGGAACAGGAACGACGATAGCTTCCCGCCATCGTCTGGGAAAAGTACTGTCGGTCCAAATTCGATTATAAAGGCGAAGGAGGTAACACAGACTATGGGTTGATAAATGCAGCAACATTTGGACGTGGATACCATCCGGTCCTGCGGCGCAGGAGCGAGAAGAAAAGAGTGCATGTTGGAGTTCCCGCAAGGAGAAAACAGTATTGTAGCTTTCGCGATTTTGAGAGGAGAAAGCAAGAGGTCGCACTTCCGCTGCACGTTTCTTCGGGAGAAACGCTGGCGGGTAATTTGCAGAGCTCAAAATCTCAGCAAAGTGCTGACACAACGAGTTAGAAATGGCGACGGGGTCCACTAATGTGTCATGCGCGACAGTGAGCCCAGAGACCGGGGAGAAACTAGGCATGCCTGAGAACCGTCGAAGCCGACTCCAAACTTCCGAGGCGGGAGTGAAGGTGTTAAATGAGCTAATACAGAATTTCCAGCTTGCCTTCTTGCTATCGCAGATGACACGACGGCATCGCGCTCGGAACTGCTTATAGCGGATACAGTTGGCCAAAGTAGGATGGTGGCGGAAAACGCGGAGAGCACGTCGCCGCTCACGTATTGCATCACAGCATGCCTCGTTCCACCAAGGAACTGGGGGGCGCCGGGGCAATTCGGAGGTGCGTGGTAGTGAATGTTCCGCAGCTGTAAGAATAACTTCGGCAATATGTGTGACCTCATCGTCGACACTGGGAAAGTGACGGTCATCGAATGTCGCTAGAGACGAAGAAAGTGTCCAATCGGCTTGGGCAAACTTCCAGCGTCGCGGGCGCATGTAGGGCAGTTGAGGCTGCAGTCTAAGGACACATGGAAAGTGGTCACTCGAGTGTGTATCACCAAGGGCGAACCATTCGAAGTGCCGAGCTAGCGGAACAGTACCGACCACAAGGTCCAAATGAGATAAATTTGTCGTGGAGGCAGACAAAAATGTAGGGACCCCAGTGTTGAGGCAAACTAGATCTGCTTGGTGGAAGACGTCTAGCAATAGTGAGCCACGTGGACAAGGATGTGGAGATCCCCAAAGCGGGTGGTGGGCATTGAAGTCCCCAATCAGCAAATATGAGGGTGGAAGCTGACCAAGAAGATGAAGGAGATCAGCTCGTGCCATTGGTGTGGACGATGGAATGTATACAGTACAAAGAAAGAACGTGTATCCGGAAAGGGAAAGACGGATGGCGACAGCTTGGAAGGAAGTGTTTAAATGGATTGGGTGATAATGGAGAGTTTCATGGAGAAGAATGAGGAGTCCATGTGTTGGAGTGCCTTCAACAGAGGGGAGATCACATCGGACGGACTGAAAATGAGGGAGAACAAAGCGGTCATGGGGACGCAGCTTTGTTTCCTGAAGACAGAAGATGACCGGCGAGTAGGATCGTAAGAGGATCGACAATTCATCCCGATTGGCTCGGATACCGCTGATATTCCAGTGGATAATGGACATAGGGTGAACAGAAAATGGAGGAGTGTGACCAAGGTCGCTGTCACCTCAACGACTGCTCTGAGCTTGCGACCGACAGCATGGAATGGCATTCAGCCGAAGGCAGAAGATCCTGATCCATAGGTTGGTCAGGAGCAGCTCCTGCCACCAGCGATCGGCCGGTTGATCGGCCGCCAGCAGTGCGCCTCGGCGACACAGAAGACGGCCGAGGGCGATTTCCGCCAGGTGGTGCTGTAGATGGGACACGCCTTGGCGGAGGAGAGGAACTGGGTTTCTTTGTAGCCTTCTTGGAAGTATGATGTTTAGAGGAAGGAGGAACCGATGTTTGGGAAGTTGCCGTACGTAAAATCTCTTCACGAGTATGCTCTTTTTTCGAAGTCTTGGTGTCTGACTTTTGGGCTCGAGATTTAGCAGAACTCGACAAAGGGTGAGCCAGAGAGTGGGCAAGCGAAAGCGGTGAGATTGAACGGGCGATCTTTGCGCTGGCCGATCTGACGACCGTGGCACTAAAGGTGAGGTCGCAAGTCTGCGTGGCTGCCTCCTTTGTTGGCCGAGGAGAAGCAAGGACAGTGCTGTATTTTCCTTTCTGAGGCACGGTGGGCTGTCGACTGGCGAATAATTTTCAAGCAGCAAAGGCCGACACCTTTTCCTTTACTCTTATTTCCTGGATGAGCTTTTCGTCCTTAAAAACGGGACAATCTCGAGAGGAAGCAGCATGGTCACCCATACAGTTGATGCAGCGAGGGGATGGAGGTGGACAAGCACCCTCATGGGCATCCTTGCCACACGTAACACATTTGGCCAGATTGGAACAGGACTGGCTGGTGTGATTGTACCGCTGACACCGATAGCAACGCATAGGGTTTGGGACGTAAGGGCGAACGGAAATTATCTCATAGCCTGCTTTGATTTTCGATGGGAGTTGAACTTTGTCAAATGTCAAGAAGACAGTGCGGGTTGGAATGATGGTCGTGTCAACCCTTTTCATAACCCTATGAACAGCCGTTACGCCCTGGTCAGACAGGTAGTGCTGAATTTCTTCGTCAGACAATCCATCGAGGGAGCGTGTATAAACGACTCCACGCGAGGAATTTAAAGTACGGTGCGGTTCCACCCGGACAGGGAAGGTGTGTAGTAGTGAGGTACACAGCAATTTTTGTGCCTGGAGGGCAGTGACTGTTTCTAACAACAGGGTGCCATTCCGTAATCTGGAACAAGACTTTACAGGACCTGCAATTGCGTCGACACCTTTCTGAATAATGAAAGGGTTGACCGTGGAGAAGTCGTGACCGTCAGACTGAGAAACAACAAGGAACTGTGGCAACGATGGAAGAACTGACTGTGGCTGAGACTCAGTGAACTTACGTTTGTGAGCAGACATAGTGGAAGGTGAGGAAACCATTGCGGAAGAATCCCCCATGATTACCGGCGTCTCCGATGGCGCGCTCCTTCCTTGTGGGGGCCCTCTCTGAGGGCACTCCTGCCTTAGGTGATTGTTCACACCTCAGATCACACCTCCTGACAAACGGACGGAGGGACCAATCAGCACTTTCGGAAGGTGTCAGCTCGGGTAATCACCCCTCCCTGGGCCTGGCCGTTACCAGGGGGTACGTACGTGTCCTACCTGTCTACCCAGGGCGGGGAATTACGCGTTACCCCATCACCGGCTACGCATGGAAGTGCGTGGGTCGGCCTTCAGACACGCACAGGGAGGAAGAAAGAGAAAGGGAAAGGAAAGAAGAGAGGTCTCAAACGCTGCAGTGGAGAAAAGGGTAAAGAGAAGAGCAAAGGAAGGATGAAGACATACAAGCAAGGAAGGCGAAGAATGCGGTACATGTACAATCGTCCGTCTCCGGACGTAGGCACAAACCATACTCCCAGAGGGGGAGAAGGGGAAGGAAAGAGCCAGAGGTGGGGGGGGGGGGGCGAAGATGGGGGATGGGGAAGGATGCGGAAAGGGAAGGTATGCAGCCCGGAAAGGAAGGAAGGCCACATCAGCTCGGGGTCCCGTGCTCGCTACGCACGTATCCACAAAAGTTGTGGATCCCCTGAGGGGGAGACAGGCGTGTGGATGTAACCCTCAGAGGTGGAGGTCAATGTCCAGGAAAGTGGCACAATCAAACAAGGGAGGTCCTGAGGCTGTGGAGAGGTAAGGATAGACTGTCTCAGCTCTAAGTCCAGATCATGAAGATATCCAGTAGTCTGAATCAGACAAGAGGTTTGGGGAGGCTAGTGAGGTTTCTTCTAGAGGCCCAAAGTTGCCATGCAGATGCCAATGGCTGTGCCACAGATTTGTTTATAAACCTCCCTCTCAAACAATGTAGTTGGGAAGAAGTGTGAGGGATGAGATTGTGGGTTTAGGGTCCGAAGGTTTTAGGAAGAGAATGATTGCTGCTAGCAAAGCCAAGGGCATGAGGGATGTTTGTGTATAGAGAAGTGGCATCAACGGTGATTAATATGGATCTCTGATGTAAAGGGATGGGGATGGAGGAGTCAGTGAAAGAAGTTGTTACACAATCTTAAGTTGGCATTTATGCACATAACAAGACTAAAAATGCAACTACACGGAAACAGTGAAGACACAAAGAAACTCGCATGCAGATGGTAAAATATTACATTCACATATTAACTAATCAGAGGGTAATTAACTTCAAAGACCCATTCCTGTGCAACAGTTTTGACATCAATTTTCTTAATAATGGGATTTACAAACCACAATGTATAATAATGAATTTAAACTTATGCAACAACAAAACCAAAGTCATTATGCAAAAAAGTACTGACAGTGCATTTTTACTTGGCCCCTATGATCGTCTGCATCAGCCGACTTTGTGCTGCTCCGGAACATTTACTCACAACTAACCTTACTGGAAGTAGCTACATAAGTATTGTGCACCATAACAATAAGTAGCTTCTGTGAATGTATTGTTGATCCACATGTGGTGGTGTGTGTAGTGACTTAATGTAATAAGGTTGTGCACAAGTTTCTAATATTTTTGCCTTGTAAGTTGGTACACCTATTGCTATCAGTTTATTTATCCATTATCATTTTTTATTTGTAGTTCACCGTTGCTCTTTGAGTTCACATATTGCCATTTGGAGATAGTGTTGGAGCTGTGGACCCTAGAAAATGGCATGCCAAGTTGAGAAATCTGAACATCTCCGACATTCATCTGTTTCACATCAATCTAACGATGACAGCAGTGGAGACAAACATTTGTGCTGTGTATGGGGATGCCACTGGACAGCACAGCAAGGAAACAATTTTCTCGTTCTGAGGAGAACCATTTTGACATCAGTAACTTCCAAATTTAGGAAGACCTTCAAGGTTTGATGTAGATAATTTAAATGCATTAATCCACAATGATCCACATCAGTGCACCTGATAACTGGCATATGCAAAAAACTGATCATTCTACCTCCATGCAATAGCTGATTGGTTGATTTAAAAGGGGAGGGGGGACCAAATTGCGAGGTCATTGGTCCCTTGTTCCCAGCAGAACCATTACCAAGGGAAAGAAGAAAACAAAAAGGTATGACACAATAACAGGAGAAAGGAAAAACTATAACAGAAAGACAACAAAAACTACAATGAACAAAACAGAACAAGAAACAGGAAAAAGAGATTAAAAACAAGAAAGCAGATTTCCATGGCTGGCTGACCATGAGAATAAAAAAAGGAGCAGCCCGCCACTCTGCAACACATTAAAACCTCCACTCTAAAAATCCTAGCATGGAGGACACACACGGACAAAGGACATGCACTAAAACTCAGATCCAATGATAAAACTCACCCTCACAAATAAAACATAAAACTAAAGTTGCTGTTGATGCACTGCCGCCCAACACCGAAGATAGGGTGCTGGGAAAGTTAAAAGGCCGCTGCAGAGTGGCTAAAGGTGGGCAGTCCAGCAAGAGGTGGACAACTGTTATTTGGGAGCCACAGCGACACAAAGGTGGGTCCTCACGATGGAGGAGGTAACCATGTGCGAGCCTCGTATGGCTAATGTGACAACTGATTCCCTGCAAGAAGCCTACAGGGAAGACTGCCACACATTCGCAGTCTCCTTAATGACACGAAGTTTGTTGTGCATACTGTTATGCCACTCCATCTCCCAAAGCCAAAAACCTTGCAGCGTAAGGCAGAAGGCAGGTCAGTTTCAGAGATTCCTATCTCCAGGAGCAGTTTCTGCATAGCCTGTTTGGCCTGCCTGTCAGCAGTTCATTGCCTGGGATTCCAACGTGTCCTGGGGGCAACACAAACACTACTGAATGACAGGACCGTTCCAATAAACTCCTGTATGTTTACTACCAAACTGACAGCAAGGGTAGCACTGGTCGATAGCTTGTAAGCCGCTCAGGGAGTCAGAACAGAGAAGAAACGACTCATCAGAACACGCACATATGCACTGAAGTGCACGAGATATGGTCACAAGCTCAGCCGTGAATAGACTGCAGCCAGCATGCAAGGAATGCTGTTCAATATGGCCTCTGTGGACATAGGTGAAGCCAACATTACCATCAGCCATCGAGCCATCCGTGTAAGCAACTTCAGAGCGCCGGAACACATCAATAATCGAGAGGAAGTGACAGCCGAGAACAGCGGGATTAACAGAGTCCTTAGGGCCACACGAAAGGTCCAGACGAAGCTTTGGCCAAGGTGTACGCCATCGAGGTGTACGTGAAAGGACCTCAAGTACAGGTGGTAAAGGGAAGGACCCCAGTTCGGAGAGAAGAGGTTGCACGCGAACTGCAATTGTGAGCCCTGACAACTGCAGCAGGTGGGGAAAGAGAGAGAGTAATTTGGATGCTCAGAACTACAAATATTTTCAACTTAACTGGCAAGCAGTTGTGCATGTCGTATCCGCAATGGAGGGACTCCAGTATCCACCAGGACACTGGTCACTGGACTCTTTCTAAAAGCTCCCGTCACTAGGCTACCTTCACAGTGGTGCATTGGGTAGAGTAAACGCAATGCTGAGGGCACCGCCGAACTGTAAACCGACTCCCACAGTCAATGCGGGATTGAACAAGGGCTCTGTAGAGCTGCAGCAGCGTAGAGCGATCTGCACCCCAGTTGGTGTTGCTCAGGCAGCGGTGGGCACTGAGGTACTGCCAGCACTTCCACTTAAGCTGACGAAGGTGAGGTACGTCAATCGGGTGTCGAAAAGCAGTCCAAAGAATCACTATGTCTCCACTACAGTGACTGGATCGTCGTTAAGATAAAGTTCCGGTTCCAGGCGAACGGTACAACGCCAACAGACGTCTGTGACACACAACTTCGCAGCTGGAAACTGGAAGCCATGGGCTAGAGCCCACGACTGTCTTGTGAATGGTTCCTTGTAGGTGCCGCTCAGGAACACTAGTACTGGAGGAGCAATACGAAATGCAGAAGTGATCTGCATACAAAGAAGGGGAGACTGACCCTATTCTAACCCCCAGGCCCACGGGGGCATGTAACAGTTTCATGCAATGCATTCAAAAATTGGGTGTATGCGTTTCTCATAATCTAAGCCAAAATCCCAAAATTCAGTAAGTGGCATCGCTGCTTGCTTGTCATCAATCAGCTTGTTAACACCTATGATTCCTACCCTGTACTGTTACTGGTGATGAGAAATGGGTTCCTGGTGGAACAGCGACAAGGTGGAACCATTGTTGCTGACATGTATCATTTACCACGGAGATTTCTTTCACGCACAATCCAAAAGTAACAGCCAGGAAGACTGTGTGAAGTTATGCTATTCCATGACAATGCCTACCTGCTTCCTGCCAGGCTGACAAAAAACACTGTACAGAAGAAGAGTCTGAATTCATTCTGCATGCACCTTATTGACCCGATCTTGTGCCTTCAGATTTTCACCCTGTCCACACTATCAACCAACAATCACGGAAGTTCCTTTCCAAATGAAAATGCTCTGGACAGTTTGACAAGCTGCCAAAAAACTATGTGATTTCTAGTCACTGAATCGACACATTACCCCAGCATTGGTAGACTGCTGTAAATAGTGAAGGAGAATACACTATTGATGACCAAATCAGTATGTACAACAAATGTGATAGGACCAGTCAGTAGCTCTTCTTGAGAAACATTATTAGGAACAAAACTGAAAGTGTCCACTGTTTTATACACTGGCAATCTGCTCCTTCTTCTATACATTCTCCTGTACGGCATGGCTGTGTGCTCCGTGCGGCTGCCTCAAGTCGAATGAGCATGCTGCTGCCTCACAACAGGATGTACTTCCTGCCCCCCCACCCATGCGCGCAGCGCCAGCGCGCCTTATCAGTCCCGATTGCGCAACGGTCAGTTTGATTTTCCAGCAACACGGGCCTAGTAATACTAGGGCCCCGTGTTGCGCTCTCTCTCTCACAATCAACGTCACCCGCCTCGCTCAGCGGCAAGTCCCGCTCAAGGTCACCCACGTTACACAGCAGCACAAGGCTAAGTCACACTTCCTTGAAGTGATAAGACACCATCAATCTTGGCCCAAACATTAATTCTTTCATTAGCATTCACACGTCTTCTGTTTCTTGTATATAATGAAAATGGTTTATCAGTATGTACAACACCTGTTCCATAATTCCTATCACCTTGTACACCAATAGAAAAGGTACGATAGGAGATAATGTCTCTGTCATAGTACGATTCCAATCCTTGTAATGGTTTATCACTACCTCGTACTATAGCGAGTGTTAACCATGAGTTACCAGGAACAAGTTCTGTCGTAGTACATGAAAAGTTAATCTTGCATCCAACAAATGTAATAGGACCAGTCAATAGCTCCTCTTGAGAAACATCATTAGGAACAAAACTGAAAGTGTCCACTGTCTTATACACTGGAAGTCTGCTCCTCCTCATGTATCTTCTGCGTCGGTACGGCATGGCTGTGTGACTTAGCCTTGTGCTGCTGTGTAATGTGGGTGACCTTGAGCGGGACTTGCCGCTGAGCGAGGCGGGTGACCTTGATTGTGAGAGAGAGAGAGCGCAACACTTGCCTCGCTCAGTGGCAAGTCCCGCTCAAGGTCACCCACATTACACAGCAGCACAAGGCTAAGTCACACAGCCATGATAATAACCCACCCACCTCCCCAGGGGTCGTAACCCCTGCAACCCACACAAGAGAAAGATGCTTCAGTAGCTGATAAGAAATTTTTTTTAGGATAAGGATGTTTATTAGGAATGGTAATATACAGTAATGTCACCTTGTACTTTAATATAATTTGCTAATACACCATCAATCTTGGCCCAAACATTAATCCTTTCATTAGCATCCTGTTCAGAGGCAGCAGCAGGCTCATTCGACTCGAGGCAGCCGCACGGAGCACACAGCCATGCCGTACAGGAGGAGAATGTATAGAAGAAGGAGCAGGTTGCCAGTGTATAAAACAGTGGACACTTTCAGTTTTGTTCCTAATAATGTTTCTCAAGAAGAGCTACTGACTGGTCCTATCACATTTGTTGGATGCAAGATTAATTTTTCTTGTACTACTACTGAACTTGTACCTGGTAATTCATGGTTAACACTTGCCATAGTACGAGGTAGTGATAAAGCATTACAAGGACTGGAATTGTACTTGCCGCTGAGCGAGGCGGGTGACCTTGATTGTGAGAGAGAGAGAGAGCGCAACACGGGCCCTAGTATTACTAGGCCCGTGTTGCTGGAAAATCAAACAGCGTTGCGCAATCGGGACTGATAAGGATATCTGTTGTGTGTATTTAACCTATGGAAAAATGCTATGAACTTGTGCACCAAACCATTATTCACAGAAGTGATTGAAGAGGCTGTACGTGGAATAATCCGTATCACTTCAGGCAGGGTGGGTCACCGTCAGTCTCTGCTGTTAAGGGATATGCCATGTAAAGTAGGACACACGATTTAAAAAGTTTAAAATTTAGTACTTCTCATACGTTGCTTGGAAAGGCTGGACCTTTTCCTGTATGGCAACAATGTTTGTTGCTCATTATTGCGTTCCCTCCATAATTTGTAGCCATTTATATATGGCCATACATTTTTCATGTGATGGCAGTGGAATTATTGGAGCTTTTGAACCTTGATTTCAACTAATTGGCAAGTAAGAATTAGCATATCATTATTACTGTTACATACCCTAATTTATTGCATAAATAGTATAAAATTGAAGTAGTTAAAGTACAGGTCAGGATAAATGACATAATACAACAGCATGAACTTTCATTAAATTAAGAGGAATGTTAGAGCTAACTTAATCTTGTTCAGTATTTTACTTGTTTGTTTGTAAGCGTAACTAATATCACTTCGAAAAATTTTCCAATTGGAACCAATATTGTGAAAATAGAAAATTAAACATGTAACATCAGCCACGTAATTGGACTCTTTCTTAATGTTAAAAGAACAGAAAGTTGGAGCATCTGCAAGCAGCTAGAAAAAGTCAAAAGAAGCATTAAAAAAGTTTCTGCAATTGAGTCAACTTAAAACTATGACATATTGGAAGAAAGAAGAGCTGAAACTGGGGAGAGTGTTAGAAAACATAGCATAATGTAAGATGCAAAATCAGCAACATAGTAAAGATCGTTTTTCACATAGTGCTCTAGGTAAAGCCACGGCTCGAGCTCATCGTTGCTTGCCATCGTCACGATGTAAAATTGTAGTTCTTGATCTGTTCAGGACTTGTGTGGAAATTCATCAGATGGAAAGTCTGAAAGACCCAGTCATGGCAGTAGTACACAAAATTGAGACCTTAGTTCTGAAAGTAGATACTTGGTAACTAGTTTCTACAGTCGTGACGTCAGTTGCCAATCACCAAGCAGGAAGGACATAATAGTGATTAGAGAAAATAATGAAAAAAAGACAGGTATTCAAACAGGAACACCCTGAAGTTCAAATTGGGAAATCAGATTGCAGAGGTACGGCCACAACATGTTCAAGTAAGCAGCAAACTATCTCATAATGTATGTTTGCGTAAATATCACAAAAATTTCATAAATACTATCAGCAGCCTTCATAGAAAACATAATATTCCAGCTTACGGCAACATATTGTTATCAGCCATCATAAGCAACCTATCCAGTGAGCTTTGTTGACTGAATGAAAGTAAACTGTCAAAATGGTAGAGATTTCAAAGAAGCTTATAGAACTGATGAGCTGGAAATTGTGAATTTATCATGGTATATTTGGAAGATGGAACAAAACAATTCTAACATTATTGAAGTCAAAGAAGAAGACTCTACAGCTCATATTGTGAAATACAAAATTTACATAATTCCACAGTTTCTTGTTCATCGCTATACAAAAGAGCTCAGCTTGCATCTTATTATCAGCAAAAGGAAATGGTTATCAGCCAAGATTATAAGGAGTTTGCATTGCTACATATTGACTGCTGAAAATTACATTTCTGTTTATCAAGATGAGGTGCAAAGTGCATATTGAGCACAAGCACAAGTTAGTAATTTCACTGTGTTACTGTGGCATTCAGTTTCTCGTCGAAGTGAAAATTCATAGTTTATGATGCATTAACTTTTGCTCAGGCAGCTGCAAGTACCACAACTATGCAGGTTTGTCGTATGTCCACTAATGAAATTCAAGAAATCAGTGAAACTTAATCTGGCACAAATATTTTCTTTAGCATCATCAGCACGAAACATAATCATTCACTGCTTTTGCTACAAGAAAGGAGTACTACAAACATATCTGCTGTCTTCAAAGAATTTCCCTGTTGCAGATCACACTGAAGGAACTAGAGAAAGGGTGAAAATTGGAGACAGGTAAAAAGTAGAACATGATGGTAAATTCTATGCTGGAGAAGTACATGCAATTTTTGGAAATTCTTACTAATCAGTGAAATGGAGCATGCTGGTCACTATTGGAAATGGTGTGCAAAATGTGATGAAAATCCGTTCACACAGGACAAAATTATAAAGGAAATTGATCCACCTGATGTCAATGCAAGTGATTTTCAGTCCTCATTGAATTAACACTATTTTCCCGGATGTCATGCTCTTACAATTTTTCGGTTAAAAAGTGAAATGTTAAGTTTATCTTATTTGGCAAATAACATTTTTATTTCTCTGTTTGCATGAAGTTTTTCTGACAATAAGTAGCAAGTAACACAAGTCACATAACATTTAGTCACATGCTCTTTTCAATATATTACAGTGTTTCACATGGTATAAATATTTTTTAAAATCTGCAACTGTCATTTGAGTGCCAAACTCATATGCATTTTCTGTGATGAAAACTAGATCCAGACTTAATAGTTTGAGGACACTTTTGATCTAAAATGAACATTAGCAACAGGATGTCCCAAATTTGTAACATGAGTCACAATATAAATTACATTCTTGTTCTTTAATTTTAATGCTCTTTCCTGCTTAAGTTTTCTTTCTGTTGATTAGTACCATGTAGTACTATTTTCTCTGTAAAGGACAGCTTCCACCTCTAAGTTGGACATGTTTTATTTTACAAAATTTGTCTTTAACTTTCAAGGGTACTGTATGTCTTCACTGTAGTTGTTTCTAACTAATTTCCTTGTTACAATGTTTATTTCTATTGTCTTTGTTGCAGTTATTTCTTTTCACCTTCATCAATACAGATATTTCTTACACTTTGTTGTGATTATGATTGCTTTGTGGGGCACTCAACTGCACGGTTATCAGCAACCGAACAAATTCCCAACCTTTGCTCATCGCAATCTTGCCGCATTCATGAATGATGTTGAAATGATGAGGACAACACAAACACTCACTCAGGCACCTCGAGGCAGGTAAAAATCCCTGACCCCACCGGGAAACAACCCAAAACCCTGTACTTGAGAAGAGAAAACGCAACTGCGAGCTGTGGACACACTTTGCTGTAGTTTGTCAGTTTCTTTGTTGTGGTTGTTCACTACAGGTTTCTGTATTATTGTTTAGTGCTAATTTGTTTACTGGAGAGGCTTCTAAGAAATCAGACAATCCAGTGAGTTCTGTGTTTTCGTGAGGATTTGCAAGCTGACAATTGCAGTGTGTTTTGTGAAAAGGACTGAAAAGTCTTCTGACTGGGGCCACAGGAGAGTTAAGTGTGCTGAGTATTTCCTTATCCATAAAAAATGACATAAGGGAAAAAACACTGTTCAGGTTGGGAATAAGTGTTCTCATTTGAAGACTTTTTCAAACTGAAGATGTTTCCAGTGACGATTTTTTTGTTCTAAAAGTTTTGACATAATAACAACAATGATAGTATCTGAACAAGGTGAAGCCACCCATGGTGCAGATGAAGCAGATTTTGCATCAATAAAGGGTGAATAGGCCTAGCAAGCCAGTAGTGGATAAATCAACTGTTTTCAAAAAGGGAACATGCCTCGGATCACGGAACGGATTTAAAGGAAACCGACCAAGCAATGGAAAAGGATTACGAGATGGTTTACGACTGGGCACCTTAAACGTAAGGACTAACTGGGAAGTTAGAAGAAATTGTAGAAATGATGGAAAGGAGGAAATTGGACATCTTGGGACTTGCTGAGACTAGGTGGAGAGGAGTTGGTGAAAAACCACTAAGTAAAGGATGTAAACTGTACTGGATAGGGAATGAGAGGGGAAGAACTGGAGTGGCAATAGTGGTCAGAGAAGGTCTGCAGGAGGAGGTGGAAGGTATCAACGATCGAATGATAAAAGCCAGAGTACGAGCGAAAGGAAAAAGCATTCAAATCATCCAAGCATATGCCCCACAGGTGGGGTGTACAAAAAAGGAGGAGGAATTTGAAGATGACATGCAAAAGCAGCTAAATGGAGGTAATCAGATTATAATAGGGGACCTCAATGCACATGTTGGCACAGACAGGAAAGGATTCGAGGAGATAATGGGACCAGAGGGCTGGGGGAACCGAAAGAGAAGGAAAATTGTTGCTGGAATTCTGCAAGAGGAATGGGCTGGCGATCGCAAATTCCTGGTACAAGAAGAGAAGTAGCCACAAAATAACTTGGTACAGTGGAGACTTGTCCCAAACTTCAGTAGTAGACTATGTACTAGTGAATAGGCAGATGATGAGCAGCCTCACAGATGTTAAGTCTTTCCATCTGAGGCCTTAGACAGTGACCATCGGCTGTTGGTAGCCACCCTGAGAGAGAAACAAGATAGGAGTGCAACAGACATACAGGAGAAAAGGTTGAAGACATGGATGCTGAAAGAGGATGAACGGAGGACCCAGTACCAGACACTGATCAGGAATAAGCTGCCAAAGGAAGATCAGAGAACAGTGGAAGAAGAATGGGGAGATTTTAAGAGGGCTCTAGTTGAGGCAGCTGAGACTGTGTGCGGAAGAACTAGCACAAAGAGGAGAAGTAAAGAAACCCCATGGTGGAACAACATATGTAAAGAGGCAGTACTTCGAAAGAACAAAGCCTTCAGAGAATGGTTCCAGACCCGAACAGAGGAAGCTACGGTAAAATATAAGGGAAGCAAGAAAGCGGCACAGACCATAGTAAGGGCAGAGAAGAATTGGATGGAAAAATGGACAAGAATGTTAGAAGAGGACAGTGAAGGGAACAAAAAAGTACTTTACACCATGGTAAGAAATAAGAGGAACGACAGAAGCGAGTGCCTGAGGATCATGGATAATAATGGAAGAGTTGTGGAGGAAATGCATAAGCTCAAAAAGATTTGGAAGGAGTACTTTGAAGATCTGTTGAATGCCGTCAAGCGGGTAACTAACAGCGATGGAGAGCTTAAGGCAGCAGACGATTATAATAGTGGGGAAATTCATGATCTAACTTGGAATGAAGTGGAAGAAGCCATAAAGAGGATGAAAGGGGGCAAGGCACCAGGTTGGGACAAAGTAACAGTGGATATGATACGAGCAGCAGGAGAAGTAGGAACCCAGTGGCTATACAGAGTGCTGAGGGTGGTGTGGAAGGAGAACAGAATTCCTGAGGATTGGAAGAAAGGAATTCTAGTCCCGATCTTCAAGAAAGGGGATAAAAGGAGATGTGAGAACTACAGAGGAATCACCCTGCTATGCCACTGTGGAAAAATCTATGAAAAGATCCTGGAGAAGAGAATAAGAAGCAGTACTGAAAGTACACTGCAAGAGGAGCAGTATAGTTTCAGACCGGGAAGATCAACAACGGACCTCATATTTGCGGTAAGGCAACTGCAGGAAAGGCACTATGAGTACGGGAAGGACTTAATCATGGCCTTTTTAGATATTGAGAAGGTGTATGACAGTATCTATAGGGACAAGCTCTGGGATGTGCTGAACGCAAAAGGGATAGATGAAGAGACAACACGAAAAGTCAGAAAAATGTATGAGGGAAGTGAGAGTTGTGTGAAAGTGGGGAGGGAACGTACTGCATTGTTCAAGCTGGAAAAATGGGCTGCGACAGGGAAGTGCACTTTCGCCTTTATTGTTATGGATGAAATCCTACAGCAAGTATCAGATGCAATTGGAGATCATAAAATGAAAGCAGTGCTTTTTGCCGATGACCTGATGTTATGGGGAAATTGCGAGAAGGAGGTGCAAGAGCAGTTAGATGTATGGGAGGCAACGGCAGCACAATATGGAATGCATTTCTCTGCAAAGAAAAGTGAAATAATTGTCACAACAAGGAAGAAGAATAGGCCAAATGTGGATATAACTTGTGGAGGGGAAAAACTACAAGTGGTAGAGAACTTCAAGTACCTGGGAAGCATGATTGAAAGTAAGGGGGGAAACGCAATGGAAATAAATGAAAGGTGCAGAAAAGCAGGGCAGTTCTTCAAATGCATTAGGGGGCTTATTTGGAGCAAGGAGGTGCCACAGAAATCCAAGGGAATTATATACTGAACCTACTTTGTCCCCATATTGGCATACGGAAGTGAGACATGGGTAATGCACTTAAGCGACAAAAGTATAATACAAGCTAGTGAAATGAAGTTCCAGAGGAGCAGGTTGAGTGTAACAAGACAAGACAGATTGCGAAATGTGTATGTGAGGGAAAGATTAAAGGAGGAACCAGTACAGGACAGGATAGAAAAATCAAGACTGCAGTGGTATGGACACATGAAGAGAATGGATGAGGGAAGAATTCCGAAGAGGATGTTTGATCTGCAACTGGAGGGGAAGACCAAGAGATAGATGGGTGAAGGGAGTGAAGGAATGTGTGACGAGAAGAGGAGAGAACTGGACGAAGGTGGAAGAGGGGGAATGGTGGAAAGACAGAACACGATGGAGAGGCTTGTGTTCCCGACAGACCCAGCCAGTGGCTGGAAACTGTCCAAGATGATGATGAAAGGGTGAATTAAATACTCTGAATCAGTCCACTACAGAGCTAAGTGTTAGGCCTGTTAAGAAACCGTGGTCAGTGAAGTCGAGTCATAAGCTCTATGCATCAAGAAGGCGCAGAGAAATTACTAAAGCTATGGATGAACACGCATGAAAACTGACAACACTTTTCAAAGTAGAAATTCCATCTTCAGAAGAAAATGAACCAAAGCACTCTTGCACCTCTAGCTAGGAATGTTTTACAAATATCAATTCATCTGTTTAACATTGTGCATCATACAATAAAAAGGTGCAAGTTTTAATTATTATTCCAGAGACTTTTCAAATAAAACCATTTCGAACCACATTACCCGAGTGTTGAAGTACATGGTAGATAAATTTAGAAATGTGAGCGTCTGTAAGGAGAGTCTTTGGAAGACCAGATCCCTATTATGGTCATGTAGAAGCAGCTCAAGTTCAAATAGTGCAGTCAATTTATCTGGAAGATAAATAGGACTGTTTTTGCCAGAGAGCCAACAAAAAGAGACACTAACAGTTGAAGGTCAAAAAGTTGTGTTAAGTTAAGACGTATGTGACTCGCAGTATTAAAGAAACTTTTGCAGTTTATAAGAGCAAATATACAACTTCACATATTGGAAAAAATCAAAATTTTATGCACTACGACCTAAGTGGGTAGTTCCACACCCACCTAGAGATGTCTGTTTGTGTGTGTACTGCACAAATTTTGAAATTTGTGGGGTGACAAAGCGAGATACTTGTTTGTTTCAATATATGGTGTGGTGACTGCCCTGGAAAAGGAACACTGTCTGTAAAGACACTTGGCCTGGAATACGTAGCAGATATCTCTGCAGAAATTACATATGCAGCATGGGAGGAAAATAAACTAATTAAGAAAACTGTTGGCTTTGACAGTTTCATTGATGAACTTCATAACTGGTCATGAAAGCAGTAACATACCAGCATCTGAAGAAATTGCAACAACACATTACACAAGTGAAATAGTGTGTACAGGCTGAAGAATAATGCTTAGGTAATTTTGCTGAGAATTGGTCTGTAATTCTCCCACAACAAGTACAAGGGTATCATTGGAGTAATGACCAGCTTTCAATTTTTGCAGGAATGAAATATTTTCAAAACAAAACTGCAATTGGTACAGTTGTAAGTGATGACACAGGACATGACTCAGCACATGCTCTGTTATCAATGCATAAAATTCTTCAACTGAAAACAGAGGCAGAGAAGGTCATTATTATTTCTGATGGTGCTCTTAGTCATTTTAAAAATCGTTACCAGCTGTTTGAATTGAGTAAGTTGCTTGTGCCAACTGACTGGGTATACAATGCTACTGATCATGAGAATGGGCCTTGTGATGTAGGCGGCCTGCTGAAGCACCATGCTCCAAAACAATCTTTGCAGACCAAATAAAGATGTGATTCAGATTGCTGAGGATTTTACGAGAGTCGTGAAATCTTACACACCCACATGCAAGTATGAGTGTGACAAGTGGATTGCAGAGATTATAGGCACCAGTTATGAGTTAAATGAAATTGTAGCGAACCTTATGCTACCACATGGACCAACTGCTGGGTATAGGTTTCTAGCTGAAGGACAGCAACAAAGCCATCAGAGCTCACTTCCTGTTTACAATGTCTTGAACACTAAGTGTTCCAGTCCCTATTGGTTTAATAAAGTCATCACTCTATGTTAAAGGATACTGAAGCAGTGGAACATATTTTTAGTACGTTGACTGGCTAACTTCAGTACAAAACAGATTGCACGGAAGTTTTACAAATGGAAACCCTTAACTCTTGACATTTCACGTACATTTTGGAACAATTTAAAATGCTTGAAAAATGGGTCTCTTAATCATCTTTCAAAATTAAAATTGTGTTGAATATGGCTAGGCTATGATTAGTATGAGACTTGTGTCATAATGTAGTAATAAAGCAGATTTTACACATGGCAAAAATTTCAATTTTTCATAAAAACCTGTTCAACTTAATAGTGGAAGCTCTCATTAACTGATAATTTGGTACTACAATGTACTAATCAACAGAAATAGTGTAACTTTTCTGGACTGGCATTTTTGAAAAATTTATTCTCTAAATTCTAAAAAATCTAAAGGCGACAGTAAAAACTGACTCTTTGGAATCAGAAAGGAAATTATCTTTCAACTAAAAAAACCAAAATATCTAGAATTATTCCAGATATACAGCATTTTAAAATTTTTCCAAAATTCAAATCTCCCAAATGGTATGTGCAGTGTCAACTTTTCAGGGCTGTATCTCTGAGCAGATTTTTTTTTTTTTTGGGGGGGGGGGGGGGGGGGGGAATACATGTTCCTTACTTAGTCCACTTTAAAATACGCTAAATCTAGTACCATCCACGTCTGACAGTAACATTTTTTCCTGGACTGCCTGAATTGTTATGGACTACGGTACCTGGTCCTGGAAGCAAATAATTATCTTGTCACTTCTGCAAAGCAGTGCCAGGTACACATTGATTCAGTTTATAAGCTGTAAGTTGGCTACACTGGGAGGATGTGGGGCTTGTCTCAAGCCAATGTGCTACTGAAAACATCCACTCCCAGCACCCAACACTCGAAAGTGTTATTAGTAATACACTTTCTTGGGGGTTCAACATGTAACAAAGGAATGGTTTATTTAAACATTATAGAATCTGATATAAAGCTCAACACAGTCCTAAAGTCATAAAAATATTTAGCATGAGCACATGAAGACTAGCATACAGTAAAACTGTACAAAGATAATGAAATACTGAATGTCTTCACGAGAAGTAAGTTTAAAAAGGGGCAATTTTAAAAAGTGCTCAGCACTCAAGGCGAAAAGTATTAGTGTACCTGCAATGCCCAATATGCTGCGAGAAACCATTCTATGGTGCCCAAGCTAACATCCAACTCTCTCTATATTACCTCAGCCGAAAAGCATTTCTACAGAACGCACATATTGCATTCGACAGTCATTTACGATTACGAGAAGTATTTACACATTTCGTAAATAAGAATTATTTAATTAGAAACAAGTCAACTAATATTGTATTTCACATGTAATTAGCATATTTGAATCTCCTCTACCCACGTGATAGCCCTTCACAACAAAGGTTAAGAGCCATTGTTTATACTTCCACAATTTGAAACTCAATAAAAATTCGCTTGCACACCTGTTTCCTGCATATTAATACAATGCTTACATAACAGCGCAATTACACCACAATGCCAGCTATATCTTAGCAATTATTCACTGTAACAGGACCTAATAATGTTAAAATACAAAAAAATTCAAATTTTTAATAAACTCACCTTCGGTGAAGGCACAACTGAGTAAGTATTCATAATTCTATCGGGGTATTCTTCACGAATTTTTGAAATAAGCAATGTGCCCATGCCTGAACCGGTGCCACCACCCAACGAATGTGTAAGCTGAAAGCCTTGCAGACAGTCACAGCTTTCGGCTTCTTTCCGTACCACGTCAAGTACTGAATCTACAAGTTCGGCACCTTCTGTGTAATGGCCTTTCGCCCAGTTATTTCCAGCTCCACTTTGTCCGAAAACAAAGTTGTCTGGTCGAAAAAGCTGGCCAAAGGGTCCTGAACGTACAGAATCCATTGTCCCTGGCTCCAAGTCAACCAAAATCGCACGTGGGACATATTTCCCACCAGATGCAAGGTTGTAGTATACATCAGCTCGTTCCAGTTGTAAATCTGAATCCCCATGGTATGAACCCGTTGGGTCAATGCCATGTTCATCCGATATGATCTCCCAGAACTGAAAAATAGTGAACATTACCACATGAAACCGATGGACTAGTTCGTAAATGATTTTTTAAAAAAAAGAGTAAGCATGTGAAAGCAATTATGCTCTTAACAATGACAAAATCTATATTTTTGATTAACTAAAGTTATCTGTCACACGTTGGTTCCAACTTCTAATTGTAGGAATCATCTACGAACTAATTAACTGTTCACTGGACACTAATTTGCACGGAAACTATACGATACCTTAGCTCCAATTTGGTTGCCGCATTGCCCGGCCTGAATATGAACAATTTCCCTCATATTGAATAATTTGCAATTCAAAATCACACAACGTTTTATATCACCAGTAACACCCAGCAAAAACAGATTTCGAATGCGGGAAAAGTGTCAACCGTCAACATGGTTCAAAGTGGTGCAGTGTTGCCAACAGCGAAACAAATCTTGCCCGCTTGATGGAAGTCGATTGTCACGGAAAACACGTCGGAACAGTCACAACGCATTTCAAATGGCACGCGTCGCGCAGACCGACAACGAAAAACGACGTTGAAGTCACAGTTTCACGGACAGATAGTTTTGTCACTGATGTTATTGGGGGAATGGTGTCTAGTCTGCTAGTACCAGAAGTGAAACTGTTGCTTCTGCGCTCACACAATTTATAGTAGTGGATTCTGCGCTATTAACTTTCGCATTTACTAAACTTTTTATTACTTGTTCCTGAAACACTGATAAAATCTTAAAACTATATTAATCACAAACGATATGTTACTACCTCACTCCTGCATTCAGTACTATGCTAAGGGTGGTGCTGCTGTGCTGACATTCCATTGTGAATGTCATTCCTTGTCAATGTGGGGCACCATATCAAGGCCACACAAGTCACACAGTACAAGATAGATGTGATGCACATCAGCATCATACACGTGTCAATCAGAGAAGTCGACAGTTCCAGAACACTGTCTGAATACAGGACAATGCACGATTGATGAAAAGAGGAAAGTTTTATCCACAGCATTATCTTTCTTGGATTGCATCTTTAAGGAAGCAAAACATATCTGTACAGCTGATAATCTCATCAACAGGGATTTCAACTGAGGACAGCCTGGAACCCTGCATTATTTGCTATTAAATCATTACGAGATAATCAAGATTTTTCGAGAACTGACTAGTCATAACATTGGTTTAGTATGATCTTTTAGTGACTAACATTTGGCTGCACATTCTTCGCACGCGTGTTCTATACACAGCGGCGTCGATGTGCGGACACCATCAGTCATACCTAGCCACCAGCAAGGTTGAACCTCCTGAAGATGTCAAACTGTTGTTCTGAGGTTTATCTTGTCGAATTTGCACAACATCATCCGGCGGCAAACTCGTAAAGACTATTTACATCATATCTGCTGGGGAAGCTTAAAGAGTCACAGTAATTGTAGTTATATTTAAATGTATTATACAATATGAGACACAATCACAAATGGTTTTAATAACATGTTTCTTCTACTTATTGTGTTTTATTTTAAAAGTGTTAATTTAATTTCATATTCCTTGTTACAAATTTGTAACACATTTGAGGATGACCCTCTCAACAATGCACATACATGAATCCATGTTACTTCCGTTTGAAATGTATACCAATGTAGCTGATCAGTTCGAGTTGGGCATGCTCATCACTTGTGAGTAGTGGATGGTAAACGAAGAAACATTTCCCTTATTACATCCTGTAATTTCGCAGTGACTACGCTACTTACCCACCCGTCCTTGAAGTAAGTGGTCAGCTTTACTTATCTCACTGGCGAATTCACCAATGTGAATTTAAATTAACACCTGTCAAAATATTACTGTTCCTGTAAGTATTTTTGTTTTTTTGGCTATGAAGCAGAAAAACTATACTCTTAAGAACCTTTTCAAGTTAATTGATGTTTTCGGTTTCAGTATTTAATTGCTAAATATGTGTTATTATAATAAATGACTGAGGACTGTGCGCTGCATGAATACTTGATTGAGACTGCATGTGACCTGCAGGCAGTAGTTCCATGACCACTGATTTAAAGGGTGAAAGCATAGCGAACTCAGAAGTCTTCTTTTACTGTTCTTTCAGGTCACAGCCACCAGCAAAAACTAATGTAACAAGACACTTGGTATAACAATTTAAGAACAACAGAAATAAAGTGATACACATATACAGACGTTTATACAGTTAAGGGTCTAGTATGATTAGGATCTTGCTATCTACTTCTCTTAGTGTGTTTGCTTAAATGTCTATGTTATTTTTTTTGATATTCTGTATCTTTTCGTGTGATGGTTTGTCTCCAACATTGGAGCTGATCCGGCATAGAACATACAGATTCCTTCTTTGTCCCACAAGATAGCTGTAATCCTTGAGCAATCCATGGTCTGGTTACAGACTTCTATTTAATCTGCGTTAATTTAAGAGAAAAACAGTTTTCAAACTAGGTAATGACTTTATCAACGATTATGTTTCATTTTTATTAATGTCACAAGCATTGTAGGCATATCTCCAGTTCCTATCTTTAAGCAGCTACATAAATGCTCAATTTAATAGAAAACTTTGCAGTGTTATGCCTAGATATTTAACTTATGTGACTGTGTCAAGTGGCACATCACTAATACTTTATTCAAACACCACATAATTGTTTTTCTACTGATTTGCAATCACTTCTATCTTTATACGTCTAGAGCAAGCTGTCGTTCCTCAAACCAAATAGAAACTCTGTCTAAGCTATCCTGAATTCTTATACATTCACTCACCGACCATCCTTTCCCATGTATTACTGCATCAGCAGTAAACAGTAAAAAATTGGTGCTCACTACATCCATCAGATCATTTACGAGTAGAGAAAATAAGAGCAGTCCTATAACACTTCACTGGGGCACTCCTGGCGATGCTTTTGTCTCTGATGAACACTCGCCAATCAGGACAATGTACTGGGTTGTAATATTTGAAAAATCATTGAGCCATTCACACATCTAGGAATGCATTCTGTATGCTCAGACCTTTAGTAACAATCTGCAGTGGGGCACCATGTGAAACACTTTCTGGAAATCTGGGAATATGGAATCTGCCTGTTGCTAAGGTGTATCATAGTTTTTACATGTAAATGTGACATCAAGGGTGGAGTTAAATGAGAAAATTATACCTTCAGAACATCGTTTAAGAAATGGATGATTCATAAACAATTCTTTCTCACAGCTGTACTGTCTACTGTCTAAGAACACTGCAGATTCAAATTAACTTATGACTACCTTTACACATATGAAAATCATTTTCATTTAGGGACACGATATGCCTTCAATCCTTGCTTATCAGTAGATAATCACTCAGTACATACTTTACATGAATACCTGCCTGACTCCATTTCACAAGGTAACTATAAATCTTATACATTTCAAAATTATGCTTCTATCTAGCAATGGGAATAGAAACAATAACAGTTAATGCATTTCAATCATTAAGGAGTGTGTGGTGGTTAACTTATAGTAAGTATGTAAATTGTAAGAGTTAACAGGGTAAATCATGGTACATGTTGCATCTAGCTTTCGTCAATTGATAGTAGGATCTGTAAAAATTGTTCTGGATGTAGTAGTACGCTGCTCAGACAATCATTTAAACTAATTTCTAAGGCTGTTCTTAAATTAAGGGCCTCAATTCTAGCATTTTATAAACTATGAGTAATCCTTAACAAAAGAATGTTTAAATCTAAGTGTGCACATCCTTGGAATAGTTCTTGGATATTTGTGTTCGTTTCATTATGAAGTATGTGGAAATGTGAGATAAATTGTTTTACAATCTGTTCAATGAAAACTGTGTGGTTAGTAATGGTTCTCTGCATATTCTTTAATACGATAATTTCATTAGAGAGGTTAGTTGAATCTGTACTGGACTGTTGTTCAAGAGCTAATATTTCGCCTTTATCTTCCAGTAGATCTCGACTAGTTAAAGTACCAAATACAGTACGAAGGATACTCCCTCCAAAATCAAACAGGCTCGTTTATCCCTAATTAAAGTTTTATGTGGCAAAAGCTTTAAAAAACAGTAAATCTCTTGTTCATAATTAGCAAATGTAGACTCTAACTGCATTTTGGCTGTGATCCTGTTATTATACCAAGATGAATCCATTTCCAAAATCGTATCATTGCCCTTAACAGTCCGAATTAAGTGAATTTGCTTCTTTACAGAATTGAACTGTTGATGGATTTCACTCAGATTGTACTTGAGGACAAGTTTTGCATTACTTCTTGAAACTACCATGTCTGATCGAGGTTCAAATAAAACACCTGTACTCTATGGTACTTTTACTACAGCATTAGTAAAATATGCTATCATAGCAAGCATTTGAATAAAAATGAACATGGTTAATTAGTTCTAAATACTTGAGTTAACAATGAACATAAAATAAATGAGTTTCTTGGGGTAACCTGTGGAATAAAAGGTTTAGTTTCACTTGTGCACTCGTGCAACAGCTTCAATACTAAATTTTCACAACATACTCACATAAGGACATGGCTGAAATAAATACATGCATTGCTCTCTCACACACTACACACGTTTACGCACATTGTAGGGGTGGCTGGAACAGGATCACTTGGAACGTGACGATACCTCGGCATCGAAGTCTGGACTGCGACCTGGGTTTGAGAACAGCAGGCCTGCCCCTCGGTCGGTCCTCGTCGTCTTGTGATACTACAGGAAATCTACCCAGAAATGGCTTTACACGATTGCCATGAACGACAATCGAACGAAACGGCAGTTGGAGCTTAAGAGCGACTGGCAACAATACCTCCAAGATTGGATATGGTCCTTTGCACAACTTCTTAAGCTTTTTGACTTGACTCTTCCTTAACACCACGTTGCTCAGATACACAAGATCTCCAACTCAATACTGTGACATTGCTGCTTGGCGGTCGAGTTGTCTTGCTTTCTGAAGAAAGGATTGATGATTCCGTTGTTTCTCTCCTCTCCATGCTTCCTTTAGCTTGTGTGCTAGATCCCTTACGTGTTCATTGCTGATTCCGAGAGTCGATCGTGCGAAGTCCAAGGGTGAATGCATTCTTCTTCCATAGACGATCTCATATGGACTTAGGCCAGTTGAGCTGTGCATTTTGACAGTGTAACAACTTACAAAGTGCGGTAAACAGACATCCCAATTGTCGTGTTTGCTGCTCACATAATGGCTAACCATTTAATAATTGTTCTGTTGACTCGTTCGACTCTTCCACTTCCTTCAGGGTGTGCTGGTGTAGTCCTTAACTGAGTTATTTGTATGAGCTTAGAAGTCTGTTTAAGTAATTCACTCATAAAATTCGTTCCTTGATCACTAATTATACTTAATGGTGATCTGAACTTAAGAATCCATTCTTTTACAAAAACTTTAACTATAGTCTCAGCTCTCTGATCAGGTATTGGTATCATGAGAAGGTGTCTAGAGAAATGATCTAACACTGTCAATATGTATTTGTTTCCATCTTCAGTCTTAGGCAACGGTACTCTGACATCCTTTCCTACTCGTTCAAATGGTTCACTTGTTTCTGGCAGTTCTTGCAATGGTGCACTACTACTTTGTTCCGTCTGTTACAGGAATCACACTGTGAAACAAACTCGAAAACGTGGGGTGTCGCAAGGTTCGGTCTTGGGTCCTCTGCTGTTCTTAATATGTATTAATGACTTGCCATTCTATATTCACGAAGATGCAAAGCTGGTACTTCTTGCTGATGATACAAGTATAGCTATCACACCCGACAGACAAGAATTAACTGATGAAATTGTAAATGATATTTTTCAGAAAATCATTAAGTGGTTCTCTGCAAATGAGCTCTCATTAAAGTTTGACAAAACACAGTATATACAGTTCCACACAGTAAATGGAATGACCCCATTAATAAATATAGCTTCGATCAGAAATCGGTAGCTAAGGTAGAATATTCAAAATTTCTAGGTGTGTGCATTGATGAGGGGTTGAACAGAAAAAAACACACTGAGGATCCGCTAAAACGTTTGAGTTCAGCTACTTATGCTATTAGGGTCATTGCAATTTTGGCGATATACATTTGAGTAAATTAGCTTAGCATGCCTATTTTCATTCTCTGGTTTCATATGACATCATATTCTGGGGTAACTCATCATTGAGTAAAAGAGTGTTCATTGCACAAAAGCGTGTAATCGGATTAATTGCTGGAGCTCATCCAAGATCATCCTGCAGACACTTATTTAAAGAGCTAGAAATCTTAACGGTAGCCTCACAATTTATATATTCACTTATGAAATTTGTTATTAACAATCCAAACGAATTCAAAGGTAATAGCAGTGTACATGGCTACAACACTAGGAGAGAGGATGATCTTCACTACTCAAGGTTAACTCTAACTTTGGCTCATTATGCTGCCACAAAAGTCTTTGGTCACTTGCCTAGTAGCATCAAAAGTCTGACAGATAGCCATATAGCATTTAAAAGGAAATTAATAGAATTTCTTAATGGCAACTCCTTCTACTTATTAGATGAATTTTTGGAGATAGTAAGTGGGTAATTTCCCAACCCCCACAAAAATATTGAGTGTCATGTAATATTTTGTCTAATGTACTATCCTGTATAGACACCTTTTATTAACCTGACATGTTCCACATCATTACGAAGTGTTGTATTCATGATCTATGGAACAAGTACTAATCTAATCTAATCTAAGCTTTGCAACTCGGCCACCAAAACATTTGAGCTATTTTTATGTTTGTTGCTTTTTTACCACAATGTCCTGACAATAAAGAATCGTGTTGCTCTCTCATGATTTGCTCTTTCATGCTTTCTGGAATAACTAGGCAGTTTCCTTCACTAGTGATTTTGTACAGTAATCCATCTATCTCGACAAAATGTTGATCATTTTTCCATAATTTTCATTGTGGATCTTCTTCTTGAGCTGCCTTTAACTCTTCTTCTCGACTTATTGTAACACAAACATTGAGTTTTCGTCTCATTGCATCAGCATTCACATGTTGTTTACCAGGTCAGTGGATAACCTTAAACTGGTACTCACTCAGTCTTAATGGCCATCTTGATAATCTGGATCGTGGATCCTTTAAGTTCAATAACCATTTAAGTGCGGCATGATCTGTAATAACTGTAAATTCTCTTCCTGTTAAGAAACATCATTTATGTGTTATACCAGAAACCAAAGCACAAAGCTCCTTCTCAGTAGTAGTATCATTAGATTCTGCTTTGCTTAATTGTCTGGAAGCAAATGAGATTGGATGTTTATGACCATCAACTTCTTGAGACAAGATTGCACCTATGGCAAAACTGCATGCATTGGTTGAAAGAATAAAAGGTTTACTGAAATCCAGACAGGCTAACACTGGGGCTGCGGTTAGAACAGTTTTAAGTTTTCCATTAGATTTTTGCATTCTGTTGACCAATTAAATGTGGCTCTTTTCTTCAGTAGCTGTGTCATTGGATGTGCTATATTCGCATAACTGGCTATGAATCGTCTGTAGATATTTGACAATCCCAAGAATGATTGTAGTTCTTTCAAATTCTGTGGTTTATGAAAATTCTTTACATCTTCAATTAATTTTGGATCAGGTGGAGCACCTTCATTGGTTATAACATGACCAAGGTAGTTAACTTAACTTTGTGCAAAATGATATTTATCTATTGATAAAGACAGGTTTGCACTTCTTATACGCTTGAAAACAGCTTGTAGTCACTCAGTATGCTGCTACATGTTTTCACCAAAAATTGTTACATCATCAAGGTAAACAAGTCCTTGTGTTGGGGTGAGCCCTCGTAAAACTGAATCCATCAGGTGTTGAAATGTAGCTGGAGCATTGTGAAGTCCAAATGGCACACGAAGAGACTTGTATACTCCTGTTGCTGTTAAAAATGAAGTTTTTGATTTATCATCTGGATGCACTGTTAACTGGTGATAACCACTTGTTAAATCACATACTGAAAAAATTCGTCATCTGCCAAGTAATCCAAGGTTTCCATTAAATTTGGTAAGGAGTAAATGTTGGGTATGGTCACAGTAATCAACACAAAAACGGAACTGTGGTTCTCCTGAAATTTTCTTCTTTACAATTACAACAGGCGAACACCACAGTGAGTCTGAAGGATCTCTTGGTTTTATAATTCCAGCTTCTAATTATTCTTTAACCATGTCTCCTACCAACTCCCTTTGACTAAATGATATTCGGTAAGGTTTCTGTGTGATTGTGGCAGCATTCCCTATATGAATACTATGCTGAACTAAATGAGTGACAGGTAAATTTGCACGTTCTCGGGAAAAATCTGCGTACTCCAACGAACAGGCACTAAAATCTTCTGTTCATCTGCTGTCAAATGTTCTATCTTTTCCCAAATCTTGCGCTTCAGTTCATTATTAACATCATCTCCTCGTTGCAGTTTTGCAGTACTGTTACAAAACTCTGTGTTTATAACTGCAGCATTTCTTACCTCATCTGGAATCTGCCTTACATCATTTTTACTTACACTCGACACTTCAGCAACTTTCGTTCCTTGTGGAAAAACAAGATCCTCATTGCTCATATTCGTTATCGCAACCGGGACTTTTGCAACATTCTGTCTCACCATTGTAGTGACACCTACACTTCTAGCAACATAACAATGCATTGTATCCAATAACCCACTTTTCTCGGATCGATCAATTAATAACAAAGTTCCTTCCTTGCATCAGGGTGACTTAACTTCAACGTAGATTGTCTTTCCTGCTCTCTTGGGAATTTGCTGAGGCTGATCAATTTGAACATCGACTCTGACGGTTTGAACTGATGCATCGTTTGGGCGGTCCATTCCCACGACGTCACTACTGCTGCTCCTTTGAGTACGATCTGAAGAACGATTTCCTAGGTTTTAGTTACTACAGCCTAGTCTGATCTTTCTTTCCGCGACAAATATCTCTGCCTCGTTAGCGGCCAAGAAATCAAATCCAAGTACACTGTCGAACGCGTTTCGGTATTTTAAACTACTTGCACCCTTGCTGTGTATTTATCTTTATTTTCACCTTTATCTTGGCCTTGGCCAAGAATTAATTATACATCAACTTCTCCATAGTAACTTAGCTTTCCTCCATTTAACCCTAGCACATTTAATAGCGGCGGTTTTAATTTATCCCATTTATCAATGCAACACCACATTAACGAGATCTGTGCTCCTGTGTCAACAAGTAGCTTGATGTTTTTCCCATGATATACAGCACCTATCACGAAGTCATTTTCGGTCTGATTTTCGCTGGAAGTAACAGAAATCACTGTCTCTGGCAAGGGGCGGACGGAGTGGTGGCCTGTACGTCCCCATACTCGTTTAAGTGGGGTAGGACGTCAAACGGGCCGACTTGGAGCAGGAGAGGCACCACAGGACATTTTAATTTCCACTGTCTACACTTTTACAAATAAATTCATAAAACTTTGTCAGCACGACCAGGAAGGATTTAGAGTTCACACTCGTAGCAGTGGAGTTCGAAAACATAACGAAATATTTTTTTTTACATGTGAAATTTCATCATTTTTTTCACTTACTAATGGCTGCATTTGTTGCTATAGGTACACTTTTCTTCATAAGTAAGAGAGATTCTTCCATGAATTTTGCACAGCATACAAACCATACTAAAGGTTTATGAAACTCTAGAATTTTCCAGGTCTATTAAAAACTGTGGTAAAAAGTGAGGTAATTAACTATATAATTTGTGTTTTTTCTAAACATGAAGTTTAAAACATAACAGCTCATTCGTTTTTTCATAAATTAAATAAATTCTAGAGTTTCATACACCTGTAAGTATGGTATGTATGCTGTGCAAAATTCATCGAAGAATCTCTCTAATTTACTAAGAAAAGTGTACCTATAGCAACAAATGCTGCCATTAGCAAGTGAAAAAGATGATGAAGTTTGACACGTAAAAAAAATTATTTCGTTATGTTTTCGAACTTCCACTGCAATGAGTGTGAATTCTGAATCCTTCCTGGTGATGCTGACAAAGTTTTATGAATTTATTTGTAAAAGTATAGACACTGGAAATTAAAATGTCCTGAGATGCCTTTCCTGCTCCAAGTCGGCCCGTTTGACGTCCTACCCCCTTTAAAGATCTGGAAAATTGTCTGTTGTTCGCATTACCTTTCTTCTTGTTGCGACTCTCTCTCGAAACATGACACTGCATCCCGCAATGAAAGCAGATTCGATTCTCTTTATAATACTTATGCTTGTGACCCAGCTTACTGCATCTGTAGCATTGTACTGTTGTGTTGAAAACTCTATGCTCTTGTTTCTGCATCTCATTCGATCGTCTTAGTGCTTCAACGAAACAAACAGCTGATTCTACTGCTTCCTGAAACGTTTTACATCACGCCAATCAAACAACTTTGCTTACTTCTTCTCCGTACAACCCATGAATCAATGTGTCCAAGAGTCTCTGGTCGGCTTCGAACAACTGAATTCGATTTTCATTTTAATTTTCTACTAACTCGTCCGTATGAGCGTTGATGTTTCAAATTCTGTCTGCGAACTGCTCGATAGATTCGTCTCGTCGCATTCGCAAACTGTGAAGCTGCTCTGTGTAAAATCTGATCGCGTTTTTATGTTTAAATCTCTGAACTACAATCGTTCTAAACTCATTGTTATTTTCTGTTTTCATGCAAGTAGGCTCCGCGCTAATGAAATCTTGTGCTGCTCCCTGAATTCTTAATTTGGCAACCACTATCTTATAGCAATCTGTCCATGATCCTAACAGGGCGCCACCTTCAAGTTTACGAAAAAACACTCTCACATCATCTTCGGGTTTCCCGCTAAACACTGGTACTAATGGCAATAATGAAAAATTCTTTATTGTAGTACCTGTACTGCATTAACTATCGTTTGACAAGTCTCTCGGAACGTTACGCTCGCTTCTTTCTGCCTTTAACAGCTGAATCTCTTCTTGCAGTTCATTAATAACAGTTTGTAGATCGACAACGTTATTCTGACTGGATTGCAATATTTCGTCTAATTTAACGCCAATGAGTCACTCAAATCTAAAATAAAAACTCATCACTGCCTTTCGTGTTCTAGCCAAACTGGAGTAGACCAACCTGAATTCCAGGGATGGATGCCCCGCGTAGTCGGAAGATGTTCACGCTGCTGCTGCTCGTAGTTCATGTTGTACTGCGCCTCTTCAGGACTGCAGATTGTCGACAATTATCCCCGTGCTGACACCACTTCTACCAGGGGGTTAGTCTGTGTTGTCGCCCCAGATGATGATTACACGAATATTTAGTCAGGATTTGTAAGCGGTGGGTCCTTGACATACAGAATACGCAAACACGGTGAAATTTTCCTTATGGTTCAAGTTGATGTTGGAAATGACCAACTGTGAACCAAATAATTAGTGCTGTTCCTGCTCAATGGTTTACAGGTCCTTGTCCACTAAGTAAATTAATTATCCTTGTAAAGCGAACATTTAGAAAAAGTAATTACAAGTAACAAAATAGAGAATAATCCCCAGCATTCGTTGGTCCTTGCCAAAATCACCACACCACATCGCACAAGCCGTAAATAAAATTAAACTGATATTACCACCTATGTACCACGATTGGCTACACAACTATTCCCACAAGGCAAATACAGCTTTCTGTGAATTATTTCCAGCTTGGTACATGTATGTTTCCACATGGTCCTTTAACTACATGGAATTGAAGTCAAGTAGGAAGATGTAATGAAGTTAACGAAACTCTTTACATAGCATCTGCACAAAGATTATGGACTCACCTGTATCAGCACAGCTATATGAAATATGCCAGTCAAAAAGCTCAGCTGCAAGGTAGACAGTAGTTTTATCTTGCTCAAAGGACAGTTACACAGGATATCAAAAGTGTTTAGGAATCTTTTTAACTATTTGATTTCTTTTCATACCAGTAAATATGTTAGTAAGAGTGGTTATATTTTCTTGTGCTAATATGATTCAGTCAGTAAACATCACAGTATTGAGGAAACTTTATAAAATTCAGCTACTTTAATTCCATAAAGCATACACTTACAGTTGCCAATATACACAAACAGCACTTCAGGCAATAAAATTTACATCCAAATACACTACTGGACTTTAAAATTGCTACACCAAGAAAAAATGCAGATGATAAACGGGTATTCATTGGACAAATACATTACACTCTGATTGACATAAGATTACATTTTCACGCAATTTGGGTGCATAGATCGTGAGAAATCAGTACCCAGAACAACCACCTCTGGTCGTAATAATGGACTTTATACGCCTGGGCATTGAGTCAAACAGAGCTTGGATGGCGTGTACAGGTACAGCTGCCTATGCAACTTCAACACGATACCATAGTTCATCAAGAGCAATGACTGGCATATTGTGATGAGCCAGTTGCTCGACCACCATTGACCAGACGTTTTTCAATTGCTGAGAGATCTGGAGAATGTGCTGGCCAGGGCAGCAGTCGAACATTTTCTGTATCCAGAAAGGCTCGTACAGGACCTGCAACATGCAACATGCTGAAATGTAGGGTTTTGCAGAGATCGAATGAAGGGTAGATCCACGGGTCTAACACATCTGAAATGTAACGTCCACTGTTCAAAGTGCCGTCAATGCGAACAAGAGGTAACCGAGACATGTAACCAATGGCATTCCATTCCATCATGCCGTGTGATACGCCAGTATGGCAATGACGAATACATGCATCCAATGGGCGTTCACCGCGATGTTGCCAAACACTGATGCGACCATCATGATGCCGTAAACAGAACCTGGATTCAACCGAAAAATTGACGTTTTGCCATTCGTGCAAAATGGCTCAAATGGCTCTGAGAGTTGTGGGACTTAACTTCTGAGGTCATCAGTCCCCTAGAACTTAGAACTAATGAAACCTAACTAACCTAAGGACATCACACACATCCATACCTGAGGCAGGATTCGAACCTGCGACCATAGCGGCTTCACGGTTCCAGACTATAGCGCCTAGAACCGCTAGTCCACTCTGGCCGACGCCATTCGTGCACCCAGGTTCGTTGTTGGGTATACCATCACAGGCGCTCCTGTCTGTGATGCAGCATCAAGGGTAACCACAGCCGTGGTCTCCAAGCTGGTAGTCCATGCTGCTGCAGACGTTGTCGAACTGTTCGTGCAGATGGTTGTTGTCTTGCAAACATCCCCAACTGTTGACTCAGGGATCGAGACGTGGCTGCACGATGTGTTACAGCCATGCGGGTAAGATGCGTGTCATCTCGACTGCTAGTGATACGAGGCCGTTGGGATCCAGCACAGCGTTCCGTATTGTCCTCCTGAACCCACCGATTCCATACAGTCACTGGATCTCGACCAATGCAAGCAGCAATGTCGCGATACGATAAACCGCAACCGCGATAGGTTACAATCCGACCTTTATCAATGTCGGAAATGTGATGGTACACATTTCTCCTCCTTACACGGGGCATCACAACCACGTTTCACCAGGCAACGCCCGTCAACTGCTGTTTGTGTATGAGAAATCGGTTGGAAACTTTCCTCATGTCAGCACGTAGTAGGTGTCGCCACCAGCGCCAACCGCGTGTGAATGCTCTGAAAACTAATCATTTGCATATCACAGCATCTTCTTCCTGTCGGTTAAATTTCGTGTCTGTAGCACGTGGTGTAGCAATGTTAATGGCCAGTAGTGTTTAAAAATCACATTTATTGCAATGTTCACAAAATTTTATTGCTCTGTTCTAACACTGCCTCCAAACACCACAGACTAAAGAGGAATTTTGTTCCATAAACCCTATACTATGTTTTCCCATACATACAATGATCAAGGCAAAATATTAAATGTACCTTCAATATTCATTATATATCACATTTCTTTTAGGTAGCATAAAGTCTAAACAAATGAGAAATAAATGTTTAAGCTGACAAGTATTCAGACACAAGAATCGATATAGTGTTTTATCCAAAAGAACAATAAATGTTAACCACAAACAAAGGAAATGTCAGAACTACCGTAATAAACTACAATTATGAAGGTTCAAGAAGAATCACTTTTCTTGGAATATTCCTGTACTTTAGCTGAATGTTTTACTAGCGCATTTGTTCAGAGAGGAATTACGAAGTCAACCAATGAAACACTACAAATTTTCAAACGTCAGAACAGATTGAAATTCATTCTACATTACAGGTTCATCAGGGTCAGAGATTCTTTTTACTTGCTGGTGGCAGTGGTGTCCAATTTTCACAAACAAAAATCTGAAATCTGCCCTTCACGTACTGGATACACATCAGTGTTACCTTAAAATGATAAAAATCAGTTTCACGAGTTAGACATTGAATTACGTTAAAAGATGTAATGTGTGTGAAAATTTACAGTGTGTGCTCAGTTGTAGAAGATAAACTTTCGTAGCCATGACACTTACACAGAGAAAAAAATAACTTATTTCATTCTGCAATGTCCAATCCTTCAGACACACATGCTTTAAGGAACAGACATCACAGATGCTCCAATAGTTGAATGAAATTATGAGGAAAGGCAAATTGTTCTGACATCAACTGCATAGCTGCATATATACCATCCATTTCATGGCTTACGGCAACCCAGCACAATGTTTCAAGTTTATTCTATTTCCCTTTCATGCTGAGCAGATGTAAAATACATGTATAGGGAACTGTCACATAATACACGGACTGCAATAGGATTCGAACAAAATTCTTACAATATGGTAATTTTAACACAATAAACTGTGAACATGTGTAAAATATATTAACCTGGGCTGAACACGAATTATTGTTTGGGCATACATGTGAAAATTTACACTGTTTCAAAACTTAAATTCTATGCTAGGCGACACACTGAAAGAGGTTTGATGAAGACAAGTAGTATGCTCTCTGGCAGAAGCTTTAGTAATCAACAATCCAGCTGTATGGGAAAACATGCAGTACCATCAGTCTTTACTTGTCACAGTTTCTGTATAGGATTCTATAATTAGTACTCTCACATTTGTAATAATGGATGAATTAACATATCAGATCTCACAAATCTCCAGATTCCACATAATGTGGAAAGCATTGAAAGGCATTAGACATTCAGAAACTGATTTTAATATCACCTTGATCCACCAGGTTTGTACTGAAATCCTCTTACTTGCTTTTCATATACAATATGCTTGAACAAAATACCAAATTTGTTTGTACACATTTTTGTTAGCATAAGTTCATAGCCAAGTACAACATAAGAATAAAAGTATAAGGAGAAAATTAGCTTCACCCATACTGAGAAAATCCTCATGAAATGTTCTACATCTATAAACATACTCTGCACGGCACTGTACAGTGCTTGGTAGAGGTTACACTGTACCATTGCTAGCCATTTCCTTTCCTGTTGCACTCGCAAATTGAGCGAGAGAAAAACTACTGTATGCCTCTGTAGAAGCCTTAATTTATATTTGTGGTTCTTACATAAAATGTATGTCGGAGCTTCAAACGCCAGTTCTCTAAATTTTCTCAATAGTGTTCCATGAAAAGAGCACAGACTTTGCTCCAGCATTTCCCATCTAAGTTCACAAAGAATAGCTGTCACATTCACATTATAATCAAACCTACCAGTAACAAATCTAGCAGCTCAGATCTGAATTGCCTCAATATCTTCCTTCCATCCTGGTGGGGATCCCATACACTCACAAATGGGTCTATGTAGTGCTTTATATGCAGTCTCCTTGACAGATAAATCACATATTCCTACAACTCTCCCAATAAATCAAAGTCTACCATTCACCTTCCCTACTACAATCTTTAAAGGCTCATTCCATTTCATATTGCTTTGTGATGTTATACTTAGATATTTAATCGACATGACTGCCTCAAGCAGCACACTTATTAATGCTGTACTCTTATGTTATACAATAGTTTTTCCTGCTCATCTGCAATAACTTACGTTTCTACATTTAGAGCTTGCTGCCACTCATCACACCAACTGCAAATTATGTCAAAAATCATCTTGTAACCTCCAACAGTCAAGCAACAATGACACCTTCCTGTATACCACAGCATCATCAGCAAACAGCTGCAGACTGCTGTCTACCATATCTGTCATATCATTTATGTATATATGGAATAGCCACCCAATCACACTTCCCTGGGGAATTCCAGACAATGCCATTATCTCTTATGAATATTCGCCACTGAGGACAACATACTGGATTCTGTTACTTAAGAAGTCTTCCAGTCACTTACATATCTGGAAACCTATACCACATGCTCGTACCTTTCTGAACAGTCTGCAGTCACGGATCATGTCAAACTCTAACCCAGATACCGAATCTGCAATGGTCAAACTATGGTATGTTTGTACAATCCTCCTTCATGAATGATTTTTCAAACACAAAATTTAAAACTTCGGTTTTCCTTTTGCTACCTTCTATTGACACAGCAGACTGGTCTATGAGTGACTGAATATAAGCCTTTCAGACACTTTGCAATTTTACACAGGGCCAGAATTTTCCCTTGCGCCTGGCAAGATCTTTCATGAAGGTATGATGGCGGAAATTTATGAACACATGAACCACATAAGAGGTTTTGCTGGATACCATTTAAATTATTTTAGAACTGCACTGCAACAGGTTTGTTTTCTCAACATTTTCCAAATTTTGTTATTAAACTACAGTGGGTCTTTTCCGTCCTTAACCCACTTACTTGGCAGGTACTTCTCCAAAACATGATTTACAATCTGTATGAACTTTTCTCATAATTCTATGTGTATAGTGCCAGAACTAAATGACATCCTTTCATAGTGCAAGTGGGATGTTAACAACTGCTTATCTGCTCCAAGCCTTTTTGACACACTTGTTAACCTTAGTAACTACATTTGTTATGATATCATATGAATCCCTGTCTCTACATCAACACTATCAATAAGTTCAGGCCTGTTTGTCATTAGAAGGACTAAAATGTTTCCACACAGAGACTTTGTTACATTGGAACATTAGAAAGAGGTTACAATTTTGGGCTCAACTGGGAACAGAACGTATCAATGTAGTCAGACAGATGCAGTATTTCTCAATGTCGAAATAGCTGTAGTATTAGTTCCATACCTATGCTTACTACCTAAAATCGTATGGGGTATGAAGTGAAAATTGTGGCCGAGTTGAGGATTTCTTGATAGGGAGGACACGGCAAGTTATCCTGGATAAAGAGTCATTGACAGTAGAAAAGTAACTTCTGGTGCACCTCAGGGAAGTGTGTTGGGTCATTTCCTATTTATGTTTTATAGTAATGATCTTGCAGACAGTATTAATAGTAACCTCAAACTTATCACAGATGTTGCAGTTATCTAGAATGAAATATATTCTGAAAGAAACAGTATAAATATTCAATCAGTTCTTAAAAAAGTTATAAAGCAATATCAAGATTTTTTTTCTTAAATGTTCTGAAATGCAAGTTGTGCATGTCCCAAAATGAAAAAATCTTAATGTCATATGACTACCATATCAATGAGTCACACACACAGGCATTTAAACAGATATTCTACCCTTGATCCACAGGAAAGGAATGGGAAAATTAACACTAAGTGGTACAATGGGACGTACACACTGCCACGCACTTAACATTAGTCTGTGGAGCATGGATGTACAACCCTGGTTTTCACAACCAGTGCACTACCACCACATTACCTGGGTGACTCACAGTCTACCCTATAACTTCAACATTTTCATGTGTCTCTCTAAATGCATCTGCACTCTGCAGAAGTTCTTAAGGTACCTTCAGGAATTGCCAACTCAAGCTAGGTTTTATACAATGAGCTATTTGCCACAGTGCTTTAGTAAAATACATTTTGGAAACTCCTGAGCCAGCTGGGTAGCAAAGTGGAAGCACGTCTGTCAAGAGATCTGGGTCTTAAGTCCCAATTTGGCACAAAATTTTCCTCTTTCTGCCAAAATTTACAAACTGCAAAATAAATAATTTCACAAAATCAGTTACTGTTGTTTAACATATATTTATGCATCTGCTAGCTCAAACTGTTGTCTCAATACAAAGACCCTGTTACACATTTCATTCCCGATTAATGATTTAACTGAGACTTGTGTTTTCGTAATTAATCCTCTACATAAACAATTAAAAAAATTAGAATGCAGATACATAATTTCTGGCTATTCCTTGCAAGCAATGTTTAATCATTAACCAATTAGGAGAACAAATGTATTATTTCATATACACTGTAACATTTATTATGTTTTTGCATATAATGCTTTGTACTTACATTTTCCGCTGCTACTACTACTGGATACTTCATGTGCACAGCAATTAAGTTACTTTCTTTCCATTTCTCTTGTTGCTTCAGATGTTCCCATCACTACTGCAGTTTTTGTAGCAAATACTACAGGTTATACTCATAGAAAATCTCAAAGGAAGTGGTAACAAACATTTGCAATATAAGATCTCCATAAAGTGATTAAGTTTGTGTGTCCTACAAATATTTGAGAAAGTTTCCTACATGAATTTACAGTCAAAAATGACATGGTACTAATCGAACTTCACCAGCAAAACAACCTGTAGATTATGTCAATGTCCCTCAGGAAACAGAAACTATGATCACCTGTGCAAAAGGTCGTGGAAATTTAAATACATCTTAGAGCAATGTCCAACTCATTACAAAAGAAAATCCAATCAGGTCTTCAGAGGTGGAAATCTTAACATAGACCACTACTAAAGTCCAATCAGAATCCTATTTACACTGATAAAAGTAATAACACGGAAATCTGACTCCAACAACCTAGGAATGGGGCAGATACATACATGAGAAAAGTTATAGAAATACCACAGAAATGGGAAAATGCGTTAGCGAGACACAAACAAGATTTCAAGGAATACAACAACGAAACAGCTTAAAATGTGTATAGCGAGGTAAAAATAACAAATTATTAACAATTCCCAATGTTCACAGTGCTTATGTACTTTGTAAACACAATTACAAACTAGAATTTTTGTTTCCAGATGATGCACTGTTATTTACGGCTGACAGCTGAACTGATACCATGATCACACAAAAACTTGTCCATGAAAAACAAAGGTGATTAAAAAAAATTAGGCCCAGATCTAGCCATTTTCAAATGTCCAACAAATTCATTGCAGTAAGAGAAGTCCACTGAAGATGAGCATTTGCAACGAACCAGACATGGTATCCAATAAACTTCTCTAAAACAGGACAACGATTTGTTAAAGACCATTCACTAATCTCAAAGTATTCCAACCATTGTTCAACCTAGCCCTGGACAAAATAACGAGGAAATGCCTAAAATAGCTGTCAAGCACAATACAAGAAGAACACAGATCATGATAAACATGTTTGTTGTTGTGGTTTTCAGTCCTGAGACTGGTTTGATGCAGCTCTCCACGCTACTCTATCCTGTAAAAGCTTCTTCATCTCCCAGTACCTATTGCAACATACATCCTTCTGAATCTGCTTGGTGTATTCATCTCTTGGTCTCCCTCCACGATTTGTGCCCTCCATGCTGCCCTCCGATACTAAATTGGTGACCCCTTGATGCCTCAGAACATGTCCTACCAAACGATCCCTTCTTCCAGTCAAGTTGAGCCACAAACTTCTCTTCTCCCCAATCCTATTCAATACCTCCTCATTAGTTATGTGATCTACCCATCTAATCTTCAGCATTCTTCTGTAGCACCACATTTCGAAAGCTTCTATTCTCTTCTTGTCTAAATGATTTATCGTCCATGTTTCACTTCCGTACATAGCTACACTCCATACAAATACTTTCAGAAACGACTTCCTGACACTTAAATCTATACTCGATGTTAACAAATTACTCTTCTTCAGAAATGCTTTCCTTGCCATTGCCAGTCTACATTTTATATCCTATCTACTTCGACCATCATCAGTTATTTTGCTCCCCAAATAGCAAAACTCCTCTACTACTTTAAGTGTCTCATTTCCTAATCTAATTCCCTCAGCATCACCCGACTTAATTCGACTACATTCCATTATCCTCGTTTTGCTTTTGTTGACATTCATCTTATATCCTCCTTTCAAGACACTATCCATTCTGTTCAACTGCTCTTCCAAGTCCTTTGCTGTCTCTGACAACATTACAATGTCATCAGCGAACCTCAAAATTTTTATTTCTTCTCCATGGATTTTAATACCTACTCCGAAATTTTCTTTTGTTTCCTTCACTGCTTGTTCAATATACAGATTGAATAACATCGGGGAGAGGCTACAACCCTGTCTCACTCTTTTCCCAACCACTGCTGCCCTTTCAAGCCCCTCGACTCTTATAACTGCCATCTGGTTCCCGTACAAATTGTAAATAGCCTTTCACTCCCTGTGTTTTACCCCTGCCACCTTCAAAATTTGAAAGAGAGCATTCCAGTCAACATTGTCAAAAGCTTTCTCTAAGTCTACAAACGCCAGAAAGGTAGGTTTGCCTTTCCTTAAGCTAGCTTCTAAAATAAGTCGTAGGGTCAGTATTGCCTCACGTGTTCCAATATTTCTACAGAATCCAAACTGATCTTCCCTGAAATCGGCTTCTACTAGTTTTTCCAATCATCTGTAAAGAATTCGTGTTAGTATTTTGCAGCCGTGACTTATTAAACTGATAGTTCGATAATTTTCACATCTGTCAACACCTGCTTTCTTTGGGATTGGAATTATTATATGATAAAACATATTCTACTTAAAACTAGCAAATGACATACATGCAAAGAATCAAGTCAACAACCATAATACAAGCAAAACTTGCAAAGAAAAAAATGAATAAAGCATAACATCGCTCCTGCCCCCATCCAAACACACACAGTCCACTGATTGAATCTCTCTCTCTCTCCCCCCCTCTCTCTCTCGCACTCTTTCTCTGTCAACATTGCCCTAATTGTGTTACTTAGCAGGCGATGTTACCATTAAGGGAAGTCCATCACTTAGAGCATTTGATTTTTCTAGCCTCACGGAACATATCCTCATCATTTCCAGAATTCGTCTAATGCAGTGTCGTCGTTGCAATTATAGGTGATATTTGTAATATATTTACAAATCTAAGTCACCTCCCGCTTCCGTGAAGGGTGAGAACTTACTGTAATGTTAATTTCACCTGCCTCCTCATCACTACTCATATTGGTGTCTTGTGAATGTACCACAGCACTCATATGGGCTGTGCAACTGCTGTTCAATCCAAATCCATGTCTCGTCGATGCATATTAATGGGCTGGTTCTATACCCTTCCTCAACTTTCTCAAATCCCCACCCAGGATAATGAATGAATACAGCACAAAAATGTTTGCACAATACCTTGATTTCTGGAAATCTTCAAAACTACTGCTAGGAACTGAGAAATTCTCCAGAAAATGTTTGTCCTTTGACACCGCACTTTCGACATAAAACAATCCTTCTTCCATCATCTTGACTGATAATTTGTTGCTTTAAAACCCACAGTAGTTATTAAACAATTTAAGGCAAAACTTCTTGCAAATTAGCGAATTTAATCGCCACAATCAGTTCAAAACGAATCTCAGATAGGCATAAACAAAGGTAATTGAATGATTGGTAACCCAAAGTTACACACTGATTATTCAACATAAGTGACGTAATGCTACGAAACAAAGACTGTCCTAGCAGCAAACAGATAAAATACAGATACGAACGTAGTTATTCACTTACTTTTGGTTGCATCTGAAAACGTTTTCACTGTGTATTAGTAGCCAAGACACTTCTGTTTTTCGAAAAGTCTATCTAGCCCACTAGCTGAATCAGCTGGTCAACTAGTCCTCTCTAGTAACATTACAATCCCCTAAGAATTGTCTGAAATAGCATTTTATAATCATCTACTAGTTCAGCACACATTGTCCCACGCTATTTATTATTTAACCGGCTAGCGCTACACACGAAATACGTAATCGAAGTCCACACAGTTCACATGCACTTGCAAAACTCGATAGTCGAAAACCAACTAGAGACGTCACGAATGCAGAAAGTAGTGTGAAAAGCAGGCGATCCGATCTGAATCACCTTGTCTTCCTAACGATGTATGGTGTAACGACGTGTCTCAGGTTTCCAGGACAGTTGACTGCAGACTTGCGAAAATTAGCAGTTAATATGGTTCCTTTCCCACACTTGCATTTTTTCATGCCTGGGTTTGCCCCACTGACGGCTCATGGCAATCAGCAGTATAGAGCCCTCACTGTTCCAGAGCTTATGCAACAGATGCTTGATGCTAAGAACATGATGGTAGCTTGTGATACTCGCCATGGTCGATACTTGTCTCTTGCTGCTATCTTCAGAGGTAAAATGTCCATGAAGGAAGTGGATGAGCAGATGCTCAACATTCAAAATAAGAAAACCAGCGACTTTGTAGAATGGATCCCAAATAATGTTAAAACTGCTAGGTGTGACATTCCACCCCGTGGGCTGAAAATGGCTGTTGCATTCATCGGAAATTCTACAGCTATTCAGAAGCTCTTCAAGCGCATATCTGAGCAGGTTACTGCTATGATCCACCATAAAGATTTCCTTCATTGGTTCACTGGAGTGGGGATAGATGAAATAAAGTTTACTGAGGATGAGTCAAATATGAATTACTTGGTGCCTGAAACGTAACAGCCCATTAAGACCATTTAAAACGAACATTTCCCAGTCTAATTCACGATCACACATGTAAACAAAATATGTAACTCGCCTAGAAAAACTTATAACTGTAAAGATTAACTGTTTAATCTATTTCAGTTCAAAGTGTAGAAGCTCTGTAAATGAAGGGAAATAATTCCCACGAAGAGAGTCTCTAGTAATTAATTAAAAAATGTAAATGTATTATTGTAATTTATTATTTGAGAGTTTATTCTCGAAAGAAATAACAGACATGTACTAATATCATAGTGTTGTTACTGTACTGAGCAGACATGCGTTTATATATGTATTTTCAGTTTTTGTATAAATTTTAATTGTTAATTAATCAAATATTCATTTTAAACAATGCCGAGGATTGTTCGGGATGGTTTAGAACATATACACTCCTGGAAATGGAAAAAAGAACACATTGACACCGGTGTGTCAGACCCACCATACTTGCTCCGGACACTGCGAGAGGGCTGTACAAGCAATGATCACACGCACGGCACAGCGGACACACCAGGAACCGCGGTGTTGGCCGTCGAATGGCGCTAGCTGCGCAGCATTTGTGCACCGCCGCCGTCAGTGTCAGCCAGTTTGCCGTGGCATACGGAGCTCCATCGCAGTCTTTAACACTGGTAGCATGCCGCGACAGCGTGGACGTGAACCGTATGTGCAGTTGACGGACTTTGAGCGAGGGCGTATAGTGGGCATGCGGGAGGCCGGGTGGACGTACCGCCGAATTGCTCAACACGTGGGGCGTGAGGTCTCCACAGTACATCGATGTTGTCGCCAGTGGTCGGCGGAAGGTGCACGTGCCCGTCGACCTGGGACCGGACCGCAGCGACGCACGGATGCACGCCAAGACCGTAGGATCCTACGCAGTGCCTTAGGGGACCGCACCGCCACTTCCCAGCAAATTAGGGACACTGTTGCTCCTGGGGTATCGGCGAGGACCATTCGCAACCGTCTCCATGAAGCTGGGCTACGGTCCCGCACACCGTTAGGCCGTCTTCCGCTCACGCCTCAACATCGTGCAGCCCGCCTCCAGTGGTGTCGCGACAGGCGTGAATGGAGGGACGAATGGAGACGTGTCGTCTTCAGCGATGAGAGTCGCTTCTGCCTTGGTGCCAATGATGGTCGTATGCGTGTTTGGCGCCGTGCAGGTGAGCGCCACAATCAGGACTGCATACGACCGAGGCACACAGGGCCAACACCCGGCATCATGGTGTGGGGAGCGATCTCCTACACTGGCCGTACACCACTGGTGATCATCGAGGGGACACTGAATAGTGCACGGTACATCCAAACCGTCATCGAACCCATCGTTCTACCATTCCTAGACCGGCAAGGGAACTTGCTGTTCCAACAGGACAATGCACGTCCGCATGTATCCCGTGCCACCCAACGTGCTCTAGAAGGCGTAAGTCAACTACCCTGGCCAGCAAGATCTCTGGATCTGTCCCCCATTGAGCATGTTTGGGACTGGATGAAGCTTCGTCTCACGCGGTCTGCACGTCTAGCACGAACGCTGGTCCAACTGAGGCGCCAGGTGGAAATGGCATGGCAAGCCGTTCCACAGGACTACATCCAGCATCTCTACGATCGTCTCCATGGGAGAATAGCAGCCTGCATTGCTGCGAAAGGTGGATATACACTGTACTAGTGCCGACATTGTGCATGCTCTGTTGCCTGTGTCTATGTGCCTGTGGTTCTGTCAGTGTGATCATGTGATGTATCTGACCCCAGGAATGTGTCAATAAAGTTTCCCCTTCCTGGGACAATGAATTCACGGTGTTCTTATTTCAATTTCCAGGAGTGTATATGGGAGTAGCCATATTGGTATAGAGAAGTCAGTCCATTGTGTGTTTTTAGACAAAAAGCATTTAGCTTATTTTGATAATTTATTGTAAGTATGTTACAACTTATTTCAGATCTGTAAAGATGTTTTTAAATAATTAGAGATTACAATAAATCTTCAGTGGAAACAAAAAACAGGACTAATTATTTAAAAAATAACTTTGTAGTTATTTTTTTACCATAACTGTCTCCAGGAGTTATGCTGCGACAGATTACCAGATACAATGAGTAAAACTAACCCCTAAGAATGTTATAATTGGTGTATGGAGCTGGGATACAGTGTAAATCTGTAAACTTATCTTGTATTTTGTTTCAGAGATAACCTGCCTGTTGAAATAATATTCCATATTTATGAGAACTGAACAAAGAAGAAAGTGAGTAACACTACAAAGTATACTTATGTGAAAACTCATCTTGGAAAACCTACTGTTCGTAAGTACAAAATTTATTTGAATTTTACTTTTGGAAACTGTTTTTGTCTGTTTTGTCATTAAGGAGGATAATAGAGAGGTTAACAACAATAGACAAGTTGATGATACTGGGGAGGTTAATGGAAACTTGGAAAAAAAGCGTAGATATTACTGCTAATAATGTGGTTAATTGTGACAATGAAATTGGACAGGATAGTTATCACAGTAGTGCATGTACACCCTTTTGTGGATTTGAATCAAATGTATCTGCCTTAGATAGGTTAGTACAGTTAGTGGAAGAGCAAAAAAGATCAATGGATGAACGAAAAAGATCAATTGATGACCAGAAAATTTTTCTTGATTCAATCGATAAAAAATTATACAACCATGGAACCCAAATTTGCGAGACAAAAGAGAGTTTAGAGAGGTGTTTGGAAAAGGTAGACGAGATTACCAAAAACGTTTCGACTATAGAAGGGGAAATAGTGACATTAAAACAGGAAAACAGAAAATTCGAAGAGAGGCTTGATTCCGTGGAAAATTTCGAAAAAGTTGTTAGTGTTGAAGTATTACAATTAAAAAAGCTCAACAAAGATTTCATAAAGAAATTCGAAGCAACGGACCAAAATACACACAATTTCACCAAAATAGATAATTTCGCGGAGTTAAAAGATGATGCAGGCACTTGCTTAGGCGAAATTTCGAACTTCAAATCTAAATTTCAAGAAATCGAAGATTCTGTTGCTGTGAAATCTTTCTGTACTTACAGTCCATTGTGGAGTAATGTAAACATCAAAACATTTTCAGGGGAGGGCATTATACAGCCAGTTGATTTCATGTTCCAGATTAAAGACAATTTGAATGACAAAATGAGTGATAATTTGAAAATTAAGTTTTATAATAAGTTCTTAGATGGGGAGGATTTGTCATGGGCGAACTAAGCAATCAAACCTGAAATGTCGTTTAATGAGGAAGAAAGAGATTTCATGAACAAATTCTGGTCAGAAACTAAACAAGCTAGAATTAAGTCAAAATTTTTGAATGGGCCAAATTTCAAACGGGTAGTGGACACATGAAAACTGTTTGTGAACAACAGTTAAGAATTTTTGTACATCCTGATAAACTACTTGATCAAATCATCCAAATAGACGCCTTGAAACGTAGGTTACCGAATAGGGTTCAGTGTAGTCTTGTCAACGGACCTGATGATACAATTGAACAATTCCTTAGATATATAGGTAAATTGGATTTATCATGGGAGAGAAATGACAGATGTAATGACAGACCTGATGATAGCATGAATAACAATAACAGAGCTTTCAATGATCATTTCAATAGTAGATTTAGTAATGATGAGAGAAGAAATGGGGAGAGGAAATATAGGCAGAGACCTGAGAATAGGAATTTTGAAACAAGAAACTGGCAGTGGGGGCAAAATGAGTGAAGTAATACTAACAAATTTGAAAACAGAAGAAATGGTCCGTTAAACTAAGACCTGCCTCTTTTGGAGCCTAGTAAAATGGGGCCGGACTGTAATTCCGTTGTCTAACGGAATTACAGTCCGGCACATTGGAGTAATTGCAGAAGGGGAAGGGGCAGAACAAATAGAACACACCAAAATTTTGTACCCAGAATACAACCTGAAGTGAGGAGAATGAAGTTTGATAGGGAATTTTGTGAAATGTTTTTATCTGAAAACAAAGACGAACAAAAAAATAAAAATGTGAATTGGAATTAGAAGAAAGCACTTTGACAAATTTCTTTAACAGTTGTAATGCGGTAGTAGCTGTTGATAGTAATGAGAACTCATCTGATGAGTATGGTTTAGTGAGAACGTTGAGTGGCTGTGAAATGGGTGAAAATGCTGACACTGATGCTGTATGTGTGGAAGCTGATGTTCATGTGCTAGGCAATGGAACTGAGAATGGCAGTGTAATTCCAGAAGAATTTACAGTAGATTATAAACAGGAAAATGGGGATGTTGTAGAACAGAGTACTCACATAGTTGAGGTTGTTGAAGTGTGTGGAGAGAGAAATGAGTTTGGCATTGAAAATAATATCAAGTATGATGGTGATATTTATAATAAGAATATTTCAGATGATGATGATAATGATGTTGGTGATGATATGTTACTTACAGAATTAGATGATAGTAAATGTAGAAGTTAAAGTTGATGGTTTGATGCTGAATGATTCTGGAATTTCTGGTGAGTGTTTGAGTACTGAGTTAGAAACCAGTAGAGCAGTGCCTGATAGATTACTGTTACCAGCTGATTTCAGTGATGTGTCTGTATGTGTTTGTTAAAATGGAAAGGAAGACCTAATTAGTGATAGAGTACTAAATATACTCAATGACTATGGTACCAAATGTCAGTATGGTGATCAACAGTGTAAGGTCTTAACTGAAATTTGTCAAAGTGTGCACTCAGATGATAAAATTGCCATGAAAAATGTGGAACAGACTCCTGGTGGTAGTATGATTAGTAAATGTGTAGTATTGTAGTAAAAGGTAGTGATTGTGATAAAGTGGTGAAAATAGTTAGTGACTATGGTGACAGACGTAACAATAGTGGCCAAAAGTGCGAAACCATGAATGAAATTTGTGAAAATGTGCATTAAGGAAAGGAAAATGTTTCGTCAATTTGGAACAGGCATCTAATAGTAACTCAATTAGTGAATGTGTACAAGTAGTGAAGGGAGTTTGTGTGCTGAAATCAGTACCTTGCAGACAGATTTGAGTGAGCTTTGCAAAAAGAAATACCTAGTTAATGAAAGTATCACAAAAGTGAATAAAAAACCAGCAAACAGAAAACTTGTGTTGAAGAATGTATACTCTATGCCACACAGACAAACCCATGATGTACAACTTGTTAAGACACGTTCTGAATATTCTGACCCAATAATAAAAAAGATACTAATTGAAAGAAAATTACAACTAATAAAAAGCTCAATTAATGTCCACTGCTTATTGCAAATGTAAACACTGACAAGTGAGAAATCGGATAACTTAACACATTTGAACCTAATACTGTAAAATATTTTTCTGTAGTTGTTTTATTCATATTTCTTTGCTTATTTTACCTATATTTTGTCTATTCATAGATTTGGGGTTGAAAAGGGTATATTTGAACTCTAGTGTATGCTTTTACCTGGCATAGATTGGGGTTTGTTTGATTTTATGTAGGACCATTTGAATTTGTTGTTATTTGGAGGAGCGTGACACAGCTGATATTGTGCAGATAACCTTAAATCACCTGTTTAACATCATGATATTTGTTCTTTGATATTTGACACACCATTGGAAATTTATTTGATATGCATCTTACTTTACACAGTCAAGGTCATATTATATACTTTAGCAAACTCTACGGTGAGTACCTTAACCCAGTGAAAGTGAAATAACCAATAAGAGGAAATTTTAATTTTTATTTTTGTCATCACTGAACATTTGAAAATTTCTTAAAAAAATCCTTATATCCATCATAAATTATTAATTAAATAGTGATTTGAGGAATTGAAATAGTTGAGAATACATTCTGTGCACTGTATAGTCAAGGCAAAATATGGGGGTGAACATCATCTCAGATTCATTTTTTCAGTAGTTTTGTGGTGAAATTTAACAGGTAGGGGATCTGTGGTACTTTCATAGATACAACATGTGGCAAGTAGTGCTTTGTCCCAGCCATTGACTCCATATTTATTTTCTGGAATCTCTCCCCTTTTTACTATCCTATCTAGTTAGGGCAGTTAGAATCCTTCTACTATCCTAGAGTATACAGTGTGCAATTTGTAAGACACAAGTCTATAACTTGACCAGGCACCTGACTTAGAGTGTGGAAGAACAAAACAACACCAATTTCAATTTTTTTAGAAACCACTATTTTAAAAAATGAATGATAATCTTTTTCCTTATTAAGATTCATTGTGTAGTGACTGGCTACTGTATACCAGTAAATTATGAACAGAGTAATTTAGTACATGGTCATTCAATGTGAAGGAACAGGATTTATTACATGAAGCTTCTAATGTAAAAGCAGATGATGTGACTGACTGCTTGTGTGGTATGGATATTAAATATGTGACAGATGATGTTCAAAAATATCGTGTGATTCTATTAAAGCTATGAACTCTGATGAAACATGTAGTGACAAGCGTAACAATTGTGTGAGGACAGTAAGAACAGATACTATTTCAAATGATGACAACCTTAAATCATTCTAACAAAGCCGGCCGCGGTGGTCTAGTGGTTCTAGGCGTGCAGTCCGGGACCGCGTGACTGCTACGGTCGCAGGTTCGAATCCTGCCTCGGGCATGGATGTGTGTGATGTCCTTAGGTTAGTTAGGTATAAGTAGTTCTAAGTTCTAGGGGACTGGTGACCACAGATGTTAAGTCCCATAGTGCTCAGAACCATTTGAACCATTTGAACCATTTGGACCATTCTAACAAAAAATTCCTCAGGAGATTGCAAGCTCTTTTTGCAATTTTGGGGTGGCGAACCCAAGGCTCAGAGCTGGTGTGACTCTTTCCTTTTCTAAATCACATCCTATCTTACTTATCTGTATAAACTCATCCTCTTCCACTTTCTTATTTGGACGAGTAGTTAGAGACTGGATGCCAAAAGGAACTGGTGCATGTATTTTATACTGGACAAGCTGTTTTTTTCTGGTTATCTGGATACAAGTACAAACTTTGGGCAGATTTAATAATGTGTAGCTTAATAATATAACCAGAGTATGAATTTTGAGGAGAGTTGGTATAATATTTACTCATGATGCCTATACAGTTATTCTCATTATGCTGATAAAGTTATAACCTCATTTGATTTTGTGAAAAGTTGAGAAAATGTTTAGAACTGGTGTGAAGTTTACTTAAAATATCTGTACTATTACTTTACAGCTGAGATGTGATTACAATTAGGTTAGATGTTTGTGGCCTTATATATGTGTTCTCATTTGGTTTGACCTGTTACTATACCAATTATGTGAAAGTAACTCGATAGACGTTGATTTACTATGAAGTATGAAAATACTTTTCGTGATCTTGTCCTTAATATGTATTAGATCTAATATGTAACTGGAAAAGGAAATATTATGTTTGTATTACATCTGTACTTCATCTGTGGAGCATAAGGAAAATGGAATTTTATGTTGGAAATAGTTATTGGGACAGAAGTGTTCTGATTCCCAGGATTTTAGAGTCACACAGTTTTATTTTCATGTCATTTTTACCACTTCAGTAACCAAACCATTGGTAGTCTTATTTAATTATTCTTTTGCCATCTTAATTCTATAAGATATGGATGATGTTTACAACATGTCTGGTATCGGTACAAGTCATGCTATCTCCTGGGCATAGATATGAAGTGTTCTTTGTCACAATGTCCACACAAATCTGAACTGTTCAATACTGCTGTATTGAGTCCATGCTTTTCAATATGTACAAATGTTAGCTTATTATCGGATTATTAATGAAAACCAGGATTTATTACATGAAACTTTTAATGTAAAAGCAGATGATGTGACTGACTACTTATGTGGTATGAATATTAAATATGTGACAGATGATGTTCAAAAATTTGTTAGAGTCTTAGTCTCCTCTGTATTCATGCTTAAAAATGATGCAATGGTAATTCATAACAAAAATATAAACAACTTTCTACTAAGAGCTCTAAATGTACGAAGATATCAGTTTTGTAGCCCATGCCGCACCCTGAGTATTGGTGTATTTGCTTGTTTGACACTCGACTGCTCTCAGTCTCTGCCTCCCTTCCCTTACCTGGCTGTGTGCATCGGCACTTAAGTGGCATTCTCGGCTCCCCTCCACCTCCCCTCTTCCACGAAGGCTGGTGAGCTGCGCCTGCTAGCTGGTATCGAGACTAGTCTGTGCCACTTCTATGGTGGCTTTTAACAGTCGTGCGATTTGTGTTCATAGTCGTTCTAGTGTGATTTTAGTGCATATTTGTGTCGCCAACATCAAGCACGAATCCTAGGCCTAATTTCACGCGCTCGAATCGTAAGTAAGCAGAGAATTAAACTTATAGGTAAACGTTTCCAGTTGGTATAAATATAATATAAGTGTTGTTACATTAGTGGAAGTGTTAGTGAAGTGTTAAAGAAGATTAAACGGGGTAAGAAGTTTATTTTCCTTCTCGCGCCTATAGCACGGATTTTAGGCTTAATTTCACGCGCGCGTATCATAAGTAAACAGTGAGTTATATGTAATCACCATTTTTTTATTCAGTACTCTTTCAATTTATTTATATCTGCCTGAATAGTTTCTAGGGTCCTTTGTTTACGTTTTAGTCACTACTTAAATCAGCTTATACGATTTCTGTTTTTACCATGAGTGAGAAGTGTCTGACATGCCGTAGGATCGTTAGTTCCGGGGTATGGTGTGATGGGTGCTGTAGTTTCTTTCATTGGGGAGAATGTAGTGGCGTGGGAAATGGGGACACAAATGAGGCTCACCAGTGGTATTGTAGGATCTGCAGTAGAGATAGGAAAATACTGGAACAGGAAGGGAAAATTGCAGCTCTTCAAGCTGACCTAGACAAGGCAAGGGAGGATCTGGACAGGTTAAAGAGGGAGAAGGGTGAACAGAGGTGGGAAGTGGCAACAGGTAATAGGGGGAACAGGCAAAGGAGAGCATCAGACAGCTTTGTCACAAATCTTGAAAATAGATTTGACCTGTTGCCTCAGTCAGAATCGGATGAGCCTCATTTAGCAGAAGCTGTAGAAAGGGCACAACAAGCTTTCAAGGACTTGAAAAAGGTAGGGAAATTTGTAAAGAGAAAGAAAGTTCTGTTGTTAGGTAGTTCCCATGGTAGAGGTGTTGGCCAACTACTGCAAGAAAATCTAGGTCCAGAGTACCATGTCACAAACTTTTTCAAACCTAGTGCAGATCTGGGTCAGGTAACAGAGGATGTAGGTGCTTTATGCAAGGATTTCACAAAGGAGGATGCCATGGTTATAGTGGGCGGTCGGGGAAATAGCATTGGCAGAGACTCTGAATATTCCATAGAGAGTAACGAAGCATACGAGTGTGGGATTTGTGTCTGTGTTGAGACGCCATGATCGGCCTCATTTGAACTCTTCCGTAGGGAGGGTGAACTTGGAGTTGGAGTGGCTGCTTAGGACGGATATAGGGTCCCATATGGGTTTGACTCCTGTGGATGCTATCGATAGGTGGGACTACACAAGGCATGGCCTTCATCTCAATAGGAAAGGGAAGGGAAAACTGTCTGGGTTGACTGCAGAAAACTTAAGGGGGGACACTGGCACAAGTGGTAAAATACCAGTGGTCACAGGTGTCAGAGGGATGCCTTTTTTAGGATATGGAAGGGGGAAAGAAAGCGAGGTTTAAGAGAGATTGGCAGACACACTCAGTTTGAGAAAACAGATGAACAGGAGTCAGATTTTACCATACAGCCTCCATTTAAACAGTGTTTAACAGAAAGTAATCAGAAACTGCCAGTTCATCTTCGCCAAAGCAGTTACAATCCCATTAGTATACAGTATCAGTTATCTTCATTACACCAGAACATTCCAGGACTCAGAAATAAAGTTGATGAACTACTCATTTGTATCGATGAATTGAATTCATCTAACCAAATTGACATAATCTGCCTCTCTGAACATCAAGTGCCACTGATATAGATATGTTAGACATTTCAGGATTTAAGCTAGCTTCCTACTTCTGCAGAGTAGATATGGATGGAGGAGGAGTTGCCACATTAATCAAAAACTGCCATAAATTCAAGAACATTGACATTAATAAATTCTGTTTAGAGCAGCATCTAGAAGCATGTGCAACTGAAGTAGAGTTGCATAACAGATCCTATATAATAATAACTATTTACCGAGCACCTGCAGGAAATTATAATCTATTCTTAGATCATCTAGAAGCTCTTTTGGGCTATTTAACAGGAAGAAACAAAGAAATTTTGATTGCTGGTGACTTTAATACAGATTTTCTAATGCAATCTTCCAGTAAACATTCACTGCAGTTAGTAATGTTGTCTTCAATCTAACTCACACTGTAAACTTTCCAACTAGGATCACTAAATCGTCAAGGACAGCCATTGATAACATTTTTATAGACAAGTCAAAGGAACAAAATCATATCATAAAACCTGTTATAAATGGACTATCAGATCATGACATGCAGCTCCTTGTCTTAGATGTAAATTCTAAGCAGATTATCAAGACTGCTAAATTCGAGTACAGGAGAGTAGTCAGTCAACCAAAAATTGAGTGTTTTAGAAAACTGTTCAAAGATATGAACTGGAAAGATGTTTATAGTGCTCATAACATGAATGAAAAATATAACACATTCATGAACAATGTCAGTACCATGTTTGAAAACTGTTTTCCTCTAAAAGTTACTCAAATTAAACAGAAGTCTATAATAAAACCATGGATTACACAAGGAATAAAGATTTCCTGTAAGACAAAAAGGAAAATGTATCTGTCGACCAAGAATAGTTCCAAAGCTGATGATTTAGCTAAATACAAGGAATACTGTAAGACATTAATAAAAGTAATTCAGACATCTAAACAAATGCACTATGAGAAGAAGATAGCAATGTCAGGGAACAATATAAAAACAATATGGGATATAGTGAAAGAGCAGACTGGTAGAACCAGAAAGGAACAGGAGCAAATAGCACTAAGTGTAGATGACACATTAGTAACTGATGGGCATAGTGTTTCAAATCTATTTAACAAGTACTTTATATCCGTTACTGATAGAATGGGACTTTCAGGATCAGTAAATAATGCCCTTGAATATCTGAAACTAGCCTTCACAAATAGCTTCAAGTACATGAATATATCACTCACTTCACCAAAAGAAATAACGTCCATAATAAAATCGTTAAAAACAAAGCATTCTAGAGGGTACGATGAAATATCATCAAAGTTAATTAAGGCATGTTCTTGTGAGTTTAGTACAATTCTAAGTTACTTGTGTAACCAGTCAATTATAACTGGGACATTTCCTGACTGGCTAAAATATGCAGATGTTAAGCCTCTATTCAAGAAAGGGGATAAAGAGATACCATCAAACTACAGACCGATTTCACTTTTGCCAGCATTCTCAAAAATTTTAGAAAAAGTAATGTACAGGCAGCTGCTCAACCATCTGACAACAAATAACATATTATCAAGAACACAGTTTGGATTTCTGAAGGGTTCTGTTATCGAGAAGGCTATTTACACCTACAGTGAAAATGTACTTAATTCATTAAATAACAAATTACAAGCAGCAGGTATTTTCTGTGATTTGTCAAAGGCATTTGATTGTGTGAACCACAACATCCTTTTAAGTAAATTAGAATTCTATGGTGTCACGGGCAGTGCTGCAAAATGGTTCAAGTCATACCTCTTTAACAGGAAACAAAGGGTGTCAGTGCAAGGGACTACTGAATTAAGTCATCAGTCATCATCAGAATGGGAAGAAATTACATGTGGTGTCCCACAATGATCCATCTTAGGGCCATTGCTTTTTCTTATGTACATTAATGATCTCTCATCAGTTACACTGCCAGAAGCAGAGTTCGTTTTGTTTGCAGATGACACAAGTATTGCAATAAATAGTATGTCAAGTGTAGTTCTAGAAAGATCTGCTAATGATATTTTCATGGATATTAATAAATGGTTTTAAAGCCAACTCACTGACATTAAACTTCGAAAAGACTCACTATATGCAATTTAGAACCTGTAAGAGGTTCCTACCCAGCAAATGCATAAAATACGAAGAAGAGCAGATAGAAGAGGTTGACAGTCTTAAATTCCTGGGATTACAACTTGATAATAAATTCAGTTGGGAAGATCATACCACAGAACTGCAGAAACGCCTTAACAAATTCGAGTGTTAGCAGACATAGGCGACATAAAAATGAAAAAGCTTGCATACTTTGCCTACTTTCATTCCATAATGTCATATGGTACAATATTTTGGGGTAACTCTTCAAGTCAAACAAAAGTTTTCGGAGTCCAAAAGCGTGTAATATGTATTATTTGTGGAGTAAATTCACGGACGTCCTGTAGAAACCTCTTCAAAGAACTGGGTATACTAACTACTGCCTCTCAGTATATTTACTCATTAATGAAATTTGTCCTAAATAATATATCTCTTTTTCCAACAAACAGCTCAGTTCATACATACAATACCAGGAACAAAAATGATCTGCACAAGGACTTAAAAGCACTTACTTTAGTTCAAAAAGGGGTCCACTACTCAGGAACACTCATCTTCAATAATTTGCCAGTAAACATAAAAAATTCAGTTACAAATAAAGATCAGTTTAAAAGGAGTCTGAAAGACTTACTAGTGGCCAACTCCTTCTACTCCATTGATGAATTTTTTAATAGAAACAAATGATGTATTGTATATATTTATACTATTAGTATTGTTATTTCAGCTAAAAAAATTGACATGTTCCACATCCACGAGGATCTCCTCAACACGGATCTATGGAACGTAAACTAATCTAATCTAATCTAAAGGTGAGCCAGCAACTGAACACCTTATAGAATTTTTATTGAAAACGCCTTTTTTTACATTAATGAACGAAAAAAGTGGGAATTGAAGGACAAATGAGCTATTCCTATACACAGTTTAGTTTTAAGTGAAGCCAAACTTTTCAGACAGTGTGGTACGAAAAGTGTACTTGGCTGACTGCGAATGCAGTTAATAACAGATTATAATGTTATGTATGTCGTCTGTTTGGTCGTGAAAAGGAATAGTGCAATGAGGGCATTTGTACAATAAAGAACGTTGACAGCAAAGCACAAAAGCATCAGATATCAAAACATCACCTGCAGAACAAAGAATCATTTCAATTATTGGGCAAAAGTAGAATTGAGCGCGCCGTTTCTGAAGCCGCTCGTCTAACAACAACGAAATACGAAGAACAAGTTGCATCCAACAGAAGAGTATTGGCTCGTCTTATTCAGGTAGTTGTATTTATTTGTAAACAAGAACTAGCCTTTTGCGACCATCGAGAAGACGAATCCTCTAGCAACAACGGTAACTATCTGGAATTGTCGGATTTACTAGTTCAAGGAGAGCAATTAATCCGAGACCATCTGTCATCATCTGCAACCTTTAAAGGAACTTCTCCAGATATACAGAATGATGTAATAGAAATGGTAACTCTGGCAGTTAATGAGAACATAAAATCTGAAATTCAGAACTGAAATTTCATTTCGATTCAGGTTGATGGAACATTAGACGTGTCGTGCAAGAGTCAAATGATTATAATATTAAGGTACTGTACTGCAGACAAAATTGAGGAAAGATTCGTTGGATTTTATGATCCTTCTGGAGATAAAACTGCTGAAGGTTTGTCAAACATTATTTGTGCAGTATTGAAAGAATGAAATGTGGAAGGAAAAGGGGTTAGTCAAACATATGATGGCGCTTCAGTAATGGTGGGCAGAGAAAGAGGACTACAACAATTGGTGAAGCAGTTCTGTCTCTATGCGCTGTTTATTCATTGTTCATTTGGTACTGTTACATGCCTCCAAACTCATATGACAAGTACGCATGTCTGTAAGTGATCGTACTACATTCCATTCGTTTTTCAGCAAATCATCAAAACGCACTGTATTGCTAACTGAGAAAGGATTTAAGCTGCCACATGCAAGCAACACTCGCTGAAACTTTCGCTCCAGGGTAGTTTCAATAACATCTAGTCGTTTCTCAGAGTTATATAGTGTTTTTAATTATATAATTGATGATACGGACTCTCAATGGGACCCAGAATCTTTGAGCTGTCCTGTGGGAATGAATCGACGAATGGATGATCCTACGTTTGTCTACTACCGAAGGTGCTTTCTTTATTTTAATCATCTCTTTAATGTACTTCAGTCAAAATCGGTCGGCATAACTGCTTGCCACGACGAAATAAGAACTGTTTTGAGAAACTTATGACAATTAAGAACGGAAACATTCGTTAATGAATGCATTAAATGCAGCTTGTGTTTGAATGCAACTTATCATTCTGTGACAGTCTAAAGGCATCTCTCAGGGCACTAACTTACGAGATACTGGATTTGCAAAATATTCAGATGGAAAGAAGATTTAAAGACTTTATCCCAAATTCAGTTTGTTGAACTTCTGAACGAAAAGTGTTTCCCAAACTATCAAAAAGAATTCCCAAAGTTGAAACTGCTTCAGTTATTAGAACGGTAACCTTTTTACAAATAAGAACAACTTGAGAATGAACTGTGTAACATATACACTGATGAGAAAAGACACTTATCTCCAAGAATCATCTTAAAGTACATTGTCAACAATGATTTAAACTCTGTTTATGAAGAAACAAAAGAAGATCCTGTGCTTGGTTTTGAACCTACACACAATTATAGCAAGCATAGAATGAAGCATGAGTACTCTTAAACGAGTGAAGAATTATTTAAGGAATTCAATGTCCAACACCTGGCTGTCGTGTTTGAGAACGTTAGCAATAGAGAAGACACTACTTGGAGAGCTAATCAATGATCAGATCTTTGTAGACCGAGTTATGGACCTATTCGTGTAAAGAAAAGACAGGCGCATTGCGCTTGTGTACAAGCAAATATAAGTGCTTCTTCTGTTGCTGCTGGATTTCTACAAATTTGTCATCGTTTCTTGAACAAGTTAGTTATTATTATTATTATTATTATTAATATTATTATTATTATTATTAGTGGCGGTGATACTGGTAGTGGTAGTGGTAGTAGTGGTAGTAGTAGTAGTAGTAGTAGTAGTAGTTGTTGTTGTTGTTTTATTTGATATATTTTGTTTCGTTTGTTTAAATTATTGTTTATTGTACTATTTAGTCTCCCTATAATAACTGTAGAATCTTCCCAACGTATACACCCACGCTACGCAACTGATGAAAACTGGTTAATTTTCTCCAATGTCTTATTGAACATACTCTGTTGACCACTAATAATTCATGTGTAATTAGTAGCAAAGGAAAAGATAAAGAGTAAGGATTTGTATTCATTATATAGTTATGGTTCTTAAAGACATCTACTTTCAATTGAAGACTAGTTGATTCATTAATATGTAACTGATGAGAAATTTTATATATATATATATATATATATATATATATATATATATATGAAACTTCCTGGCAGATTAAAACTGTGTGCCGGACCGAGACTCGAACTCGGGACCTTCTGTAAAGTTTGGAAGGTAGGAGACGAGGTACTGGCAGAAGTGAAGCTGTGAGGACGGGGCGTGAGTAGTGCTTGGGTAGCTCAGTTGGTAGAGCACTTGCCCGTGAAACGCAAACGTCCCGAGTTTGAGTCTCGGTCTGGCACACAGTTTTAATCTGCCAGGAAGTTTAATATCAGCGCACACTCCACTGCAGAGTGAAAATCTCACTCTGGAATTTTATATATATATATATATATATATATATATATATATATATATATATATATATATATATATATCGTAACTTTAGAGTGGCTGAAGTAACTAGTTTACACCTAATATTAATACATTCATATTTAACCACTAGTACTTTACCCTACGCCTTACCCTATGTTGGAATTTACATCTGTGCCCAGTTTTAATTACTGTCTGATCTGATGTTGCTACATCAAGTCTACTGTGGTGATGACCAACGACAAATCTGTCAACTAGGTGTTGAGCGGCATGTATTCTGGAATTAACTTGCTGGTACTTAATTTGCCAATGTAAATCTGATTCTACAGTGGCATGTGGCCATGGTGGCCAGACCTGCCTCTTGTTTAATTTGGAAACTGTAACAAAAAATTTCTTTTGTCGTTGTCACACTTGACTCTGTGATGTTTAGAGATTAGATTAGATTAGATTTACTTTTATTCCAACTGATCTGTAGTGAGGAGGTCCTCCAGGATGTAGAACATGTCAGAAAACAACAATACATGACAAATATTTACAACTAAAACAAATAAGCTAATGAACCATTCCACAGGTCCCAAGTGGAATGATCGTCATTTTTTAATGAACACTATATGAAAGAGTCATTTTACAAATACTAATGAAATGAATGTACAATAAAAGGTTTTATTATTTATTTATAAAGTAATAAACATGTAATACAACTACTATAATACTTATTTACAATGAACACATTACTGCACTGAAATGGTGCAGAAGTTAGACTGTACTTACACACACACACACACACACACACACACACACACGCACACACACACACACACACACACACACACACACACACACACACACACACATATATATATATATATATATATATATATATATATATATATATATATATATATATGTATATATATATATACATTGAAAACATTACTGCACTGAAATTGTGCAGAAGTTATATTGTAATTTTATATATATATATATATATATCAGTTGGTTTTACTGAGAAATTCGTCAATGGAGTAGAAAGAGTTGGCCACCAATAAATCCTTTAGGCTTCTCTTAAACTGAATTTAATTGGTTGTTAAGCTTTTTATGGCTGCTGGCAAGTTATTGAAAATGTGTATTCCTGAATAATGCACACATTTTTGTACAAGACTAAGTGACTTTAAATCCTTGTGAAGATTATTCTTATTTACAGTATTGATTCCATAAATTGAGCTATTGGTTTGAAAAAGTGATATATTTTTAATGACAAATGTCATTAAGGAATAAATATATTGGGAAGCAGTAGTTAGTATCCCTAGTTCTCTAAACAGGCTGCTGCAGGGTGTTCTTGAGTTCACACCACATATAACTCTTACTGCACGTTTTTGTTCCTGGAAAACTTTAGCTTGGCTTGATGAATTATCCCAAAAAATGATTCCATGTGACATAATGGAATGAAAGTAAGCATGGTACGCTAGCTTTTTCATTTTTATATCCCCTATGTCTGACACAATTCGCTTTGCAAATAGAAATTTGCTAAGACGCTTCAGCAGTTCTGTGGTGCGCTCCTCCCAGTTGAATTTATTATCAAGCTGTAATCCCAAGAATTTAACACTGTTCACTTCTCCTATCTGCTTGTCATCATATGTTAGGTATATACTCGTTGGACACCCCTTACAAGTTCTGAACTGCATTTAGTGTGTTTTTTCAAAGTTTAGTAACAACGAATTGGCAAGGAACCAGTGATTAATGTCCACAAATATTTCTAAGACTACACTTGATTTGCTATATATTGCAATGTTTGTATCATCGGTGAACAAAACGAACTTGGCATCTGGTAATGTTACTGATGAAAGGTCATTGATATACACAAGAATAAGTAAGGGCCCCAAAATGGAAGCTTGTGGGACCCCACATGTAATTAGTTCCCAGTTGTATTATGTCTGATAGCTTGATAAATGTCTCTTTCCTTATAACACCCTTTGTTTTCTGCCAGAGATATAATATTTGAACCATTTTGCAGCATTTCCTGTTACACTACAATATTTTAATTTACTTAAAAGGATATTGTGATCTACACAGTCAAATGCTTTTGACAGATCACAAAATATACCAGTTGCCTGCAATTTTTGTCTAATGAATTAAACTCATTTTCACTGTAAGTGTAGATAGCCTTCTCAATATCAGAACCCTTTAGAAATCCAAACTGTGACTTTGACTGTATGCTATTTGAGTTGATGGTTATAAAGCCGATTATAAATTACTTTTTTTTAAATGTTTGAGAATGCTGGCAACATTGAAATTGGACGGAAATTTGATGCTATTTCATTAGCTCCCTTCTTAAACAGTGGCTTAACTTCAGCATATTTCAACCATTCAAGAAATATTCCACTGATAAACGACTGGTTACACAGATAGCTTAATATGTTACTTAGCTCAGAATCTCATTCTTTAATTTACAATGTTGATATTTCATCATACCCACTAGATGTTTTTGATTTTAAAGATTTTATGATGGACATTATTTCTGCTGGGATAGTGAGGTTCAAATTCATATTATGGAAGTTACTTGCAATGTCTGGTCTGAGGTATTCCATAGCAGCATGTACTGAACCTGACAACCCCATTTTTTTAGTAACAGTTATAAAATGTTTGTTAAAAAGTTCTGCAACACTATACACGTCTGTCACCAATGTATCACTTACTCTTAATGTTGTTTGTTCCTCTTCATGTCGGGTTCTACTGGTCTCCTCCTTCACTATATGACATATCGTCTTTATTTTGTCATCTGATATGACTATCTTGTTCTTGTAATATATTTGCTTTGATGTCCGTATTACAGTCTTTAATAGTTAACAGTATTTCTTGTAATGTGCTACAGCATCAACATCGGAACTGTTTCGGATTGACAGATACAGTTTTCTTTTTGTTTCACAAGATACCCCTATTCCTTGAGTAATCAATGGCTTCTTTGTACACTTTGCTCTTACCTTCGTAAGTTTTTGGGGGAAAACAGTGTTCGAATAAGGTAAGCACTTTATTAGCAAAAGTGTTATATTTTTCATTCATGCCATGAGCACTGTAAACATCAGTCCAGTGAATGTCTCTGAGGAGTGTCCTAAAATAATCAATTTTTGGCTTATTGATTATCCTCTTGAGCTCAGATTTAACAGATTTTATATCCTGTTCAGTATTAACATTTAACAGAAGGTACTGCATGTCATGGTCTGAGAGGCCATTGACTATTGGTTTTGTAATATAATTTTGTTCATTGGACTTTTCTATTAAGATATTATCAATGGCTGTTTGTGGGCAATTGGCTACCCTAGTGGGGAACTTTACAGTGGGAATTAAGTTGATAACTCAATTAAGTTCTTTTTCGGAGAGTCTTTAAGGAAATCTACATTGGAATCACCAACAACCACTATTTCTTTGTTTTTGGTTGTTAAATGGGCCAGTACAGCTTCAAGGTGGTTTATGAACAGATTAAAGTTACCTGCAGGTGCTCGATATACACTTAATATTATGTAGGATTTTTGTGAAATTCTACTTCTGTTGCACGTGCTTCCATATGCTGTTCTAGGCAAAATTTATGAATATCTATGTTCTTAAATTGATGACAGTTCCTGATGAATGTGGCAACTCCTACTTTCTCCATTTCTGATCTACAAAAGTGAGATTCTAACCTAAACCCTGTAAAATTTAAAAGTTCTATACCAGTGGTCACATGATGTTCAGAGAGGAAGATTATGTCAGCTGGTTTTGAAGACTCTAATTCATCTATGCAGATAGTTAATTCATTAATTTTATTTCTCAGTCCTCGAATATTTTGATGCAATAAAGATAGCTGAGATTTCACATTGACTGAGTTAAAATTGGGTACAGTTAAAATATCTGCTGACTGTTGAAAATTATTAACCAATAGCTGTTTATGCTGATGTAATAAGCTAGAATGTTTTTTGGTTTCTTTCTCAAACTGGAGGTTTTCTCAGTTCTAACCTCTCTTAAAATTTGGTTTCTTTCTGTCCCCCCAACCATAAAAAAGATCTTTTTTGAACCCTATAACCACTGGTATTTTACTACTCGTGACAGTACCTCCCCCCTTTAACTTTCCTGCCATTTTCCCAGCCAGTTTACCCTTCCCCTTCCTGTTGAGGTGAAGGCCATGCCTGGTATGCCTGAACCACACCAATGTGTGACCCTGCATCCGACATAAGCAGCCATTCTAACTCCAAATTAACTCTCTTGACAGAAGAGTTCAAATGAGGTCGGTCATGGGGCCCAAGAACAGATACAAACTCAACACTAGTATGCTTCGATGCTCATGCAATCTTTGCCAGATCACACTCTATACTGTACCCAGGATCTCTGTCAATACTGTTACCTGCCTCACCCATTATAACCGCGGTGTATTCCTTAGTGAAATCTTTGCAAAGTGATCCTAAAACCTCCATCACCTGCTCCAGACCAGCACTAGGTTTCAAAAAATTTGTGACCTTGTATTCTGCTCCTAGTTCATCCTGCAAAAGTTGGCCAACACCTCTCCCATGAGAACTACCTAACAACAACATTTTCTTTCTCTTTACTGATTTCCCTACATTCTTACTTTTCAGTTTGGTGCTGAAAGTTTGTTTTGCCCTGTCTACACCTGCAACTGCTTGAGGCTCACCAGCTTCTAACTGAAGCAGCAGGTCAAATCTGTTTTCCACATTCATCATGAAGCTGTCAGATAAAGTTCTAGGCCTGTTCCACCTGTTGCCTGTTGCCACTTCCCACCTCTCTTTACCCTTCTGCCTCCTTGACCTGTCAAGATCTCCCCTGGCCTTGTCTAACTCAGCCTGAAGGGCGGCAATTTTCCCCTCCTGTTCTAGTATCTTCCTATCTCCACTACAAATCCTACAAAACCGCTGATCAATCTCATTTACTTCCCCTATTCCCAAGCAAATGTAGTCACCCACATGGAAAGAACTACAGTACCCATCGCACCAAAGCCCCGACCTCACAATTCTACGGTCAGGGAAGCACTTTTCACTCATGATAAACGTAATAGTCTATTACGAATAAGTCAGTTAAATTACAGATAAAAACGAAAACATGGTTCCACAAATTTGGCCTATACGCAACTGTGTGTAAACAAAAACAACAGTGCAAAGTTTCTGAAACAACGACTTTACGCTATTTTCCGGAAGTGCTACTTAAATAATGAATAGGTACGCTAAGTTAATTTGCTGGAGAGAGCAAAGAATAACTAAACGAAATTCTATAGATTTGCTGCAGCAAAACGTAAGCAGAAAATACGACTGTATGATCTTCTGGCGTTTTCTACAATATTACGTAAAGAAAAATGAAACCTTTAATGGTACACTTTTAAAGGCACACTAATACACCTATTTACCACGTAATAGGTACTAAACTATATGTTTTATAATCTAAAATGACTTATCTTTACGAGAACACCAAAACTCGCGCTAGTCGCCTGGCTGCAGGGACATTACCAAATATGTTTGATGTATATGAAAGTACTTCACATAATGTGAAAATTGTAACACTTGGATGATCTGCCCAGTGAGGCAGTTGACTTTGTTTACTTTTTTTTATATGAGATATGCTGTATTCTATGCATTTGGCTACTTTATTTCTATATTGTTATATTTATATAATAATTTATGTTTGAGCAGCAACAGATATCAGACACAGTAATTCTGTACCTTGCTTTAGTAATTTTGATGTATATGTCTTAGATATGTCACAGGTTTCAATGTTATATGTTTACCAATTATTTATGATTCATTTATCGTGTATTTACACCCAAGTGGTGTATATGGACCTGTATATAAGGGTCAACCACATAGTTGTCGGTGCTGTTTCAATTACTTATAAAACACAACCAATATGATGTACCGGGTGACCAAAAAGTCAGTATAAATTTGAAAACCGAATAAATCACAGAATAATGTAGATAGAGAGGTACAAATTAACACGTATGCTTGGAATGACATGGGTTTTATTAGAACCAAAACATACAAAAGTTCAAAAATGTCCGACAGATGGCGCTTCATCTGATCAGAATAGCAATAATTAACATAACAAAGTAAGACAAAGCAAAGGTGATGTTCTTTGCAGGAAATGCTCAATATGTCCATCATCATTCGTCAAGAATAGCTGTAGTCGAGGAATAATGTTGTGAACAGCTCAGTAAAGCATGACTGGAGTTATGGTGAGGCATTGGCGTCGGATGTTGTCTTTCAGCATCCTTAGAGATGTCAGTCGATCAGGTAACCCCAAAGCCAATTATCGCATGGACTGATGTCTGGGGACCTGCGAGGCCAAGCATGACGAAAGCGGTGGTTGAGCACACGATCATTACCATACGACACGCACAAGAGTCTTTCACGCATCCAGCAATATGGAGTGGAGCGCCATCCTGCATAGACATCGTACATTCCAGCAGGTGTTAATCAACTAGGCTGGGGATGATGCGATTCTGTAACATATCGGTGTACCTCTCACCCATCATGGTAGCTGTCCAGCGCCATCTGTTGGACATTTTGTGAATGTTGTTTTCCTTTTTTGGTTCTAGTAAAACCCCATGTCATTCCAAGCATATGTGTCAATTTTTACCTCTACATTATTCCATGGTTTATTAAGTTTCTAAAGTTTATACTGACTTTTTGATCACACAGTATTATATAAGTGAACTCTTACATATAATGTTTGAATTATTGTTAAGGTGGGAAAGTGGCGTTGGAGGTGTCTTGACAAATGAAAAATGGTAAGATTAGTCATTGGTCTGACATTTAATCCCAAACAGCAGTCTGTGTACTGCAAACTTCAAGACTCTCAACAAAGCAGTCTGTGTACTGTATAGTTTAAAATTCAGTGAGGAGCAGTCTGCGAACTGCAGATATCAAGACTATTTACATTTATCTAAAGTACAGAGATTAGTACATTTACAATTAGGGAATATTGTACTAGTTTGAAACTCTAAGTTGCATGTTAGCTCATACAGTTAAGAAATAACTTGTTTTTTTTAATCAAACCTAGTAATTATTCATACAATAAGTAAAATGCTTGTTCCTCCAGTTTATTGTAAAATGAGGACTGTTACGCAGATCTGTCAGAAAAGGATTGTTCAACTTTCAGTTGCACAAATCCTTTTGCGGGTGTTGATACATAACAGCCCATTAACACCATTTAAAACATTGTCCTCAAGTACGTCGCCCTTGTATAGACCCTCTATATACTCCTTCCACCTTTCTGCTTTCCCTTCTTTGCTTAGAACTGGGTTTCCATCTGAGGTCTTGGTATTAATACTAGTGGTTCTCTTTTCTCCAAAGATCTCTTTAATTTTCCTGTAGGCAGCCTCTACATCCTTACATTTGTCCTCTAGCCATCCCTGCTTAGCCATTTTGCACTTCCTGTCGATCTCATTTTTGAGACGTTTGTATTCCTTTTTGCCTGCTTCATTTACTGCATTATTATATTTTCTCCTTTCATCAATTAAATTCAGTATTTCTTCTGTCACCCAAGGATTTCTACTAGCCCTCGTCCTTTTACCTACTTGATCCTCTGCTCCCTTCACTACTTCATCCCTCAGAGCTACCCATATTTCTTCTACCGTATTTCTTTCCCCCATTTGTGACAATTGTTCCGTTATGCTCTCCCTGAAGCTCTGTACAACCTCTGGTTTGTCCAGGTCCCATCTCCTTCAATTCCTACCTTTCTGCAGTTTCTTCAGTTTTAACCCACAGTTCATAACCAATAGATTGTGGTCAGAGTCCACACCTGCCCCTGGAAATGTCTTACAATTTAATACCTGGTTCCTAAATCTCTGTCTTACCATTATATAATCTATCTGATATCTTCTAGTATTTCCAGGATTCTTCCATGTGTACAACCTTCCTTTATGATTCTTGAAATAAGTGTTAGCTATGATTAAGTTATGCTCTGTGCAAAATTCTACCAGATGGCTTCCTCTTTCATTTCTTTCCCCCAATCCATATTCACCTACTATGTTTCCTTCTCTCCCTTTTCCTACTATCGAATTCCAGTCACCCATAACTATTAAATTTTTGTCTCCCTTCACTACCTGAATAATTTCTTTTATCTCATCATACATTTCATAAATTTATTTATCATCTGCAGAGCTAGTTGGCATATAAACTTGTACTACTGTAGTAGGTGTGGGCTTCGTGTCTATCTTGGCCACAATAATGCGTTCACTATGCTGTTTGTATTAGCTTACCGGCACTCCTATTTTTTTATTCATTTTTAAACCTACTCCTGCATTGCCCCTATTTTATTTTGTATTTATAACCCTGTATTCACCTGACAAAAAGCCTTGTTCCTCCTGCCACCAAACTTCACTAATTCCCACTACATCTAACTTTAACCTACCCATTTCCCTTTTTAAATTTTCTAACCTACCTGCTCGATTAAGGGATCTGACATTCCACCCTCTGATCCACAGAACGCCAGTTTTCTTTCTCCTGATAACGACGTCCTCTTGAGTAGTCCCTGCCCGGAAATCCGAATGGGGGACTATTTTACCTCTGGAATATTTTACCCAAGAGGACGCCATCATCATTTAACCATACAGTAAAGCTGTAGTTAGGAAACAGACAAGCAAAAATTGTGGTCCAAACAACAAACTGCTATGCGTATCAAAGTTTCACAATTACAAACAAACCTGTATCACAGACCTCTCAGTTAAGCTAGCATAGATGATACTTCACAACCAATCAATTAGGACTTGTCCAAAGAATCACTGATACTTTATTATGAATAGGTACAGCCAAATCAAAGCAATCTCCAGTCACTACAGAAGCTTTGGAAGTACTTTTAAGAGATGGATGAGGTATGCATTTTGGGGGGAAAAACACACACACAATTTATGCATCTCTCAGACTAGCAATCACACTTTGCATTCATAATTGAAAATTTTAGTATTATTAAGTAACCTACCCAAAAATTAATGGTGTGTAAGGAAGTCGACTTTTTAAAACAATTTGCTTTCATGACAATGCTGAGTGAACCTTTTCTGTTCTCTCTCCCCTCCCCACATGCAGGTATTTCCTTTTAATCCTATGGAGGACATTTATGTGTTTTGTTTTGTTCATTACATGCACATCCTGTGATATGTGGGTGCCTGCACAATGGCAACAATGTTCACCCCATCCCCCTGCTGCTGCCACTGCAATCTATCACAAAGTAATTTAGCCTAAGTATACACTCACTCATGCTTTTTTGTGTTCACTTAGACCTGGTTTTCAAGACTTCTTAAACTGTATTCATCTTCCAAATCTTTCTGTCTGACAACTATAATTTCATTCGCAAATCTCAAAACTTATGGGAACAGTTCCCTAACAACGTTCATTACTTGAACCATAAAAATAAATGTTATGTATGAAGCTTTCTCAGAAAATTTAAAAAGAGTAAACACCGAACTTTCACACTTCCATAAGAAAGAACAGCAGCAACAAATACACAGCAAAATTATACGAATAAGAGGCGAAATTTCTAATAGTGAACACAAATGTGACATTACCTTGCTAGGCCCTATTCTTCCAGCTGTTCCAATGTTGTGATTATTTGCACATTTTTATGGGAAGTTCAGGGTCCAAAACCTGTAAGTATGATAATATAATCAGCCTACAACAAGGTGAAGTTTGATTATTGGAAGTGCTACAGCTTCTGCAACCAAAAGAAATTTAAGTATGGTGAGAATCTTAACCACAGTGGCATTCTTCATAGATGTAACATTTTTAGTCAGTTTCTGAAGCAAGTTCTGTGAATTCAAACATAAGAACCATAATTGTGGTAGCAGAAAGGATAATGAATCTCTTAATCTTTTGCACAAAGTTAGGAAACAGACAAGCAAAAATTGTGGTCTAAACAACAAACTGCCATGTGTATCAAAATTTCACAATTACAAACAAACCTGTATCACAGACCTCTCAATTAAGCTAGCATAGATGATACTTCACAACCAATCAATTAGGACTTGTCCAAAGAATCATTGATACTTTCAATTTTAACTGAATGCCACAAACCTTGTGTTTCACAAAAGAGGAAGATTTGGTATTTGGAGACATATGTTAAACTATTTTCTGAAGCTAAAGAGTATCTATACAAAGCATATAAGCTGTATCACTTTAAGATTTCACTGGACTATATACACCTGTAGGTTACATGCTAAAGATGCAGCTGTTCCACAGGATCTTACTTTCTATTCCTTCAACCTATTGCATAACTGTTTCATTTCCACTAATGGCCTTAAAACACTTCCTCTGTTAATAGAAAATGTTTAATTAAAATGTACTAAACATTTCACATGTTATTTCAAACCACAAGGCCCATGAGAAAGACAGCTTCTTAGAGAAATATTTATTTGTATTGCAAGATGAGTGTATAAATTGATACAAAAGTCATAAAATAACTGCAGATTAAAAAATGTTCTGTAGAGATCTTTACAAAAAGCTGGAATGTCAAATTCACCAGCTGCTTTAATTACATCATGTACAGCCAAAAATAGCAGAACAATGTCCCACTACTTTTCATCTTCCATTTCTTCCCCCTGTTCATCATCAAATTCAACACTTCATCTGCAGTAGCTTCCTGTTACTGTTGGTACTCCAAAACATAACATTCTTAGGGGTTAGTTTTACTCATTGTATCTGGTAATCTGTCGCAGCATAACTCCTGGAGACAGTTACAGTAAAAAAATAACTACAAATTTATTTTTTAAATAATTAGTCCTGTTTTTTGTTGCCACTGAATATTTATTGTAATCTCTAATTAATTAAAAACATCTTTACAAATCTGAAATAAGTTGTAACATACTTACAATAAATTATCACAATAAGCTACATTCTTTCTGTCTAAAATCACACAATGTACTGACTCCCCTATACCAATATGGCTACTCCTATATATATGTTCTAAAACATCCTGAACAATCATCGGCATTGTTTAAAATAAATATTTGATGAATTAACAATTAAAATTTATACAAAAACTGAAAATACATATATAAACGCATGTCTGCTCAGTACAGTAACAACACTACGATATTAGTACATCTCTGTTATTTCTTTCGAGAATAAACTCTCATACAAGAAATTACAATAATGAATTTATATTTTTTATTAATTATTAGAGACTCTCTTCGTGGAAATTATTCCCTTCATTTACAGATCTTCTACACCTTGAACTGAAATAGATTAAACAGTTATTTTTTGTTATAAGTTTTTCTAGGCGAGTTACATATTTTGTTTACATGTGCGATTGTGAATTTGACTATGGAAGAGAATGTAGATGTAGACGAAATTGGAGATACAATACTGCGTGCAGAGTTTGACAGAGCACTGAAAGACCTGAGTCGAAACAAGGCCCCGGGAGTAGACAACATTCCATTAGAACTACTGACGGCCTTGGGAGAGCCAGTCCTGACAAAACTCTACCATCTGGTGAGCAAGATGTACGAGACAGGCGAAATACCCTCAGACTTCAAGAAGAATATAATAATTCCAATCCCAAAGAAAGCAGGAGCTGACAGATGTGAAAATTACCGAACTATCAGTTTGATAATCCACAACTGCAAAATAATAACGCGAATTCTTTATAGACGAATGGAAAAACTAATAGAAGCCGACGTTGGGGAAGATGAGTTTGGATTCCGTAGAAATATTGGAACACATGAGGCAATACTGACCTTACGACTTATCTTAGAAGAAAGATTAAGCAAAGGCAAACCTACGTTTCTAGCCTTTGTAGACTTAGAGAAAGCTTTTGACCATGTTGACTGGAATACTCTCTTTCAAATTCTAAAGGTGTCAGGGGTAAAATACAGCGAGCGAAAGGCTATTTACAATTTGTACAGAAACCAGATGGCAGTTATAAGAGTCGAGGGACATGAGAGAGAAGCAGCGGTTGGGAAGGGAGTGAGATACGGTTGTAGGCTCTCCCCGATGTTATTCAATCTGTATATTGAGCAAGCAGTAAAGGAAACAAAAGAAAAATTCGGAGAAGGTATTAAAATCCATGGAGAAGACATAAAAACTTTGAGGTTCGCCGATGACATTGTAATTCTGTCAGAGACAGCAAAGTACTTGGAAGAGCAGTTGATCGGAATGGACAGTGTCTTGAAAGGAGGATATAAGATGAACATCAACAAAAGCAAAACGAGGATAATGGAATGTAGTCGAATTAAGTCAGTTGATGCTGAGGGAATTAGATTAGGTAATGAGACACTTAAAGTGGTAAATGAGTTTTGCTATTTGGGGAGCAAAATAATTGATGATGGTCGAAGTAGAGAGGATATAAAATGTAGACTGGCAATGGCAAGGAAAGCGTTACTTAAGAAGAGAAATTTGTTAACATCGAGTATAGATTTAAGTGTCAGGAAGTCGTTTCTGAAAGTATTTGTATGGAGTGTAGCCATGTATGGAAGTGAAACATGGACGATAAATAGTTTGGACAAGAAGTGAATAAAAGCTTTCGAAATGTGATGCTACAGAAGAATGCTGAACATTAGATGGGTAGATCACATAACTAATGAGGAGGTATTGAATACAATTGGGGATAAGAGGAGTTTGTGGCACAACTTGACAAGAAGAAGGGACCGGTTGGTAGGACATGTTCTGAGGCATCAGGGGATCACAAATTTAGCATTGGAGGGCAGCATGGAGGGTAAAAATCGTAGAGGGAGACCAAGAGATGAATACACTAAGCAGATTCAGAAGGATGTAGGTTGCAATAAGTACTGGGAGATGAAGAAGCTTGCACAGGATAGAGTAGCATGGAGAGCTGCATCAAACCAGTCTCAGGACTGAAGATGATATCCAAAATACATCACAGATCGTCATCAGTTTACTTAGTCAAGATCAGGCAGGACCCATTGTCAAGCATTATTTCATTTTTTTGATTATTATTGGCCTTAGGGTCTCACATCTGCTTTTATCTGTAGGGATCTAAAAGTTCGGTTTCCTTGTGATTCCACTTCGGACTTAACATCACAGTAGAAATGATGGCAATAGTCACCAGGTCACCAAATCTTTGAAGAGATATAGGTTTATGGGATGTTGTGAATTATCATGCTGCATTCTGCATAGCAGCTTAGTGCGATAGTCACTTGTCACTGTCTCACATGACACTAGCAATACTCCACAACATAGAGTTGGAGAATCCTGTTTCGAATAGCATCCAAAACGAAACTTCCTGGGAGATTAAACCTGTGTGCTGGACTGAGACATGAACTTAAGACCTTTGCCATTTGTGAAAAAGTGCTGTACCGACTAAGCTACCCAAGCATGTCTCATGAGCCGTCCTTACAACTTTAATTCTGCCAGTACCCCTTCTTCCAGGTTCCAAACGTCACAGAAGTTTTGTGAAACTTATATACTATCATACACCCACCAGATTTAAGATGCAGTCTGACACTCATTAGAGTTCAGTCCAGGCGCACTTGTAAGACAGTGAGTCAGTTGTGCATGGTATGGCATATTAGGCTTAATACATTCTATTGTAATGTTCTGATAGGTTCCATATACAGATTCACATAGATTCATCACACAATATATAGGTACTGAAACATATTTACCCCTAGCCTTTTTTCCCAAATATGGGATGCCCTCATAAAAGTAATACGTCTTCGCTTCAGATAATGTAATTATCTGTAGTCCATATTTGTCCAACTTGCTTGGCAGATTCATATTAATGGGCATCTGCCTCAGAAGCTGAGTGTCTCGTCAGTGGTTAGAAGAGCAGAGGAAGTGTACTGTTCTTGACTATGCTTGACAAACATTCGCCATAAATCACGGAATGCAGCAAACTTGTCTGCCGTTCAGGTTTCCAATCTTGTATTTTGGTCATCAAAGCTCAGATTACTGATCAAAAAGTCGAATACGGTTTCTTGCCATAAGTCATCGGAAAAATGTGGACCCATATACTACAGACCATGCATCAGTACAATTGACATGTGAATGTTTTTAAAGATCCGCTCAAAAAAAGTATATCAAATAATGCTTTTATTTCGTTTTGGTTGGTATCTAAAATACACCATTGCGGCAGTATGAATTTTACCCTTGAAATCAGCAATTTTTTGGATTGTGTACAACAGCTCAAATAATTTCGGGGGATACATTTCGTTTGTTCCCTCGCCTATTCCAGCTATTACTTTTATCACTATATTCTTTACTGGCACTCTTGACCCATTTTTATGAAGCGGGTGTTTGTTCCAACAATACTCATTTTTCCTACATAATATTTTCCTTACTTGGCTACCACCTTCATCTCATGAATCAACCTCAAATGGTGTTACATCGAATTCGTCATCTTCCTTGTCATCTGTGATACGACAGCCTTCAGGTTCACTCACTTCTTCCTGTGAGTCACTGAAATATACATTTTCAGCATCTTGACGCTGAAATTCCCTTATTATTTCTTCTGGAGTTCTTAATATTTTGTCAGATTTCATTTTCTATGTTTCAAAAAAAGTACCAACTATTTTGTAAACAAAAAATTTAATGTAAATAACAAGGCAGGGTGATTTTTTACCCTGACAGATAAATTTCACAATTTACCTAATACTGGATCATGGAGAATGAAACCAGAGAGATTATAAGCTCCTCAACATGAACAACAAAACTACCTGGAAAGGTAAACAATGTCTGCCTCCTGGCAAGCTATAGGACAAGCCTCCTGACAGACATAGGATAAAATATTATATGGACTGAGGTAATTTTCTACCCTTCCTTGTCATTCTAGGATTAACACACTTAGTTGCATTTTCGGTCCCCATCACCACATACCTGTCACTGTCTGCTACCTCTTCTATGCCAATAATGAGGTGCTTTGATCCACTAGTAGTTTAATTTATATGTGGAAGTGAATAATAGTAGTGCACAGGGAGCTACTGATATCTTCATATCCAGACTTTGTCCTTGCACCACCCTTGGTACACTTCTGTGAGTCAGGTGCCGGTTGGGTGTCTCCATTATCACATACATTGATGAGGGGTGCTCCAGCATGCCCACAAAGTCCACATGTGCTGGAGGTCATTGCAACCTGTGCCAGTCCCAAGACGTTGGAGTTCTCTCAGCCAGTATCCGCCAATAGGAAGAAAGGAAAAAATCCAGAAAGGGCAGTAGTAGAGTTTGGAAGCCAGAAGATTGGGGATCACATCCCATTTCAGAACAAATATTCCAGTCCTAGTATCCACCAATAGGGTGCAATGAAAAAATCCAGGAGGGGGAACTGCAGAATTTGGAAAGCATATTGTTGCTTGATCGAATCCCAAACAGCCCCAAAACTTTCCGCCAAATATGCTTTCCTAGTATTCGCCAATAGGACGATAGGCAAAAAATCCAGGAAGTGGGAGAGTAGGGTTTGGAAAAGGGTAGTTGCAGGATCGAATCCCAAACAGCCCCACACAAAAGGATATTGATTTCACGAGTCAATCAGTTTGACAGAGTAGGCAGGGGACTATTCGAATAACTCAGGCCTCAGTTGAAGCAGCTCGTGTTCAACAACAGAATATCGAAGTGGCACAATACAGTATGGGGAGGTACCCCAGTTGAGCTATTTATCGCCAATTTTTTCGATCATATAATCACAATTATCCTTGAAGAAATCTAATGGCAACATAAAATACCTCGTATAATTCCTAAGACATAATCATACTCATATCATCTTATAATAAATCCTAATGCTTCACTATCACAACATAATTAAATCTCACATAGTTTCAATAATATAAATGCAACAAAACAATGCTCACTTGATCATCGCAATGTAAACAACATTCTAAACCCCTTTAGTCAATACTGTTTTCATTCAGTCAGGACAAGAGGCGATATTACTGCACTAACTCTTTTCCTTAGAAGGTTTTCACAGGATTTCAAAGTCTGACTTCTTACACAGTTTTTCTTTTCTACTAGTCATCAAATATCATAACAGATACATAGAACAAGCAAATATAGCTGCTACAGGCAACAAATATTTTCGTTTGCCTCTCTGTTCCCAATACAATATTTATTCTGTCCTCTCCCATTATTCATTAATTCTCATTCCATGACAGCTGAAATCATGAAACTAAATCTCCCTCTCTTCATGGTTTCATCTGTAACAAATTGAATTTTGTAAAACATTTGATTATAGTCACAATTTTGCAATACAATCCAAATGTAACCAAAATTTATGACAAAATGAAGTGGTAAATCCATATAAAGATAAGTTACAATGCACAAGGTTCCTCACTTGGGGTAACGTTAGTTAAGAAAGCACAATTAAATGGAAGTGTTAAAAAATTACTCAACCATCCACTCACAGTTAAGTTTTCATATATTGTTACCATTGCTAAAGTAAATCTGAGCCAGTGACTAGCCTATGTATGGCAACAGTAAATAACACTCTCATGTAAGCACCTAAAACCCACAAAAGAATTAAAAATGCAACTATGTACAAAACTTCATTAATTTACTGTTTAGTAACACTGATGTTAACTATTGGCTTCCCTTCTTGTTACCCTATTCTGCAGTGTTTCTCATCCAACAGAACAAGAAAGCAACCATAAAGCAAGAAATATTGAAAATGCAAGTATTTGTAAAAATGTCCAGAAATTCACTTCAAGTGTAATTTTCTTACATACTACAATTAATAATTATGGATAATTGACATTGCATGTTATCTAATTACATTGATTCTACCATTTTTCTGTTAATGACAGTTTAATTAATGATCAGTCACCTTAATGAAATCTTATTTCTCGAGTCAGTTACTGCAGGCAAGCTGTAGCAGGTCAGTTAATAATACAATTCAGAAATCTGAATAAAATGGTACATAATTAGAAAATATGTTAATTAAAATTAAATGCAAGACAGAACTGACTAATCACACAATAAACAAAATCAGCAATAATTATTGCAGATCATAATATTGTGTAAATTTTGCATTAACCAACTCAAAAGTTCTGAAATATTTCTAGTACTTTATTTTCACAAAATGCATGACATAGCTATAATCCTCCTAACAGCCACATTCTCTCACAAATAATATTTCTACTAGTCACTTCTACCACAATACTCCCTCACAAATCACAGACATTAGTTAACTCTGACACATCCTAATATTTCTACTTGACCATTCTTTTGGAAAGATACTTCTCTTAATTACATCAGCTCTAATATGTTCTCGTAAATCCTTAAAAACAGTATACCACAAAGTATCATTACTATTAGTAATTCCTGCATATGGTCAGCATAAAGCAAAGCGCATTATCACTACATGTAATAACATTCATACAGACATGTTTGCATAAAGGTACTAATAATGTACAACATTAGTTTTAATTACACACATTGTACTGTGCACTCCCAAATCATAGTGAATTTAACAGGAAGCATGAAATGGAACCTAACTTACAGCTTGCTACTGACTACATGCTTACACAGCACCAACAGATAGAAACATCATGTGCAGTAGTACCAGTAAAATGCAAATTAATTGACTTCTAACTACATGCTAATCAAGTACTAAAAATGAACTAGCAAGTTTCCTAACTGCAACCTGATCAGATTAACAACAACAAAAACTTCCAGTAGAGCTTTGACAAAACTTCCTATACCACATCATATGTCCTAGAATTACTTATTCTAGACTGTAGTTAACACATCTCCCAGTATATATCATAAGGATAGCAAACAGTAAAATCATTTTGGAACAAGATTCACAAAGAGAAATAAAAACACTAAATATTCTGAACATGATCTTAATTCTACCACAGATTCACTGGAACAATAAAATGAGAGATTTCCAATAAAATGAGAGATTCAGTACTTAAATTACACTGTATCTTCTAATGCAATATAGTCATGAGCATCAAATAGTGATCAAGTTATATCAGTCCAACATAAGTTGCAAATATAAATGTTATCAGTATCCAGAGTTCCTGTACAAACGAAAAACACGATAAAAAATGCACTTCTGTGCATCATTAATGATCTTCTGTTACATTTCATCCACCAGGCGCTCTCCTTGGCACATCTCTTAGTACAATTTGTGGAATCTTTCCTGCAATAATGGACATTCTTCTGCTTCTACATTTTACTGTTAATTTTCCTTTGTGTCTGCTTTTATATCTGGACTGCATGTCTTGGGACAAGCAAACACATTTCTGCATTTACAAAACACTATTATTCCTTCACTTAAAGCACATGATACCTCAAAACCAATGAATTTTGCGCCTGTAGCCGAAGTCAGTGACTTCATCAACTGAAGAGAAGTGGTGAATGCAGGTCACAGGAATATATTACCTGTTAAATACTCCATACTGAAGATTAATAGTTTTCCATTGTGCACAATGTCAGCCAAATTACATGTCTTGGATATGACAATTGGTCTATAAGATCAGAATATATTTTTTCACCACTAGCCTCCACAGACGGGTCAGACATATTTTAACATTTCAACATGCATTTGAGAACAGCTATGAAGCCAAAATCGGAATCACATCAGATAAATGAACAACTGACAATGAAGAGTGGAAATTTCTTTTTAAAAATGTCATTCATTATGTTTGGTGCATTCCTATTTTCCACACAAGTCAGAGTAATTTGTTCATTTTTTAAAACTTTATCTGCCTTTTCATATGATTGCTTCACCTCAGATTTTACAATTACCTGATGAACTTTATTTCCACACTGCTTGTTCTACCACTTTTTTTTGCTAACCAAAAGTTAGTGAGTTTCTGAATTAACTTCTGCAAGTTGAATGCTGATTATATTGACAGTTTTCATATCGTCTTCTGCCTGCAAAATTTGATTCTTCATTTCACTACTGAACTATTTACTATTTAATTCTGAATTTTTTTTCAAATGATCTTTAAAAGTGGCATTCCATACGACTCTTCTTTGTCTGTAATTATCTACCAATTCAAGAGTGCTTTCTTCAGAGTCAACAGATAATGCTGCACATAAATTTCCACACAGCATAACCTCAATACACTAGACATGGACTACAGCTGGCTGTTGTTTTTTATCTCCTTCATCCAGTAATAGATTATCTTCGTCATCACTACTGCAAGCCTCCAAAATCTGCATAACACTTTCATCAGTGATGAAAAATTCTCTTTTTCTGGAGCATATGACCTAAAAGCAGATTTGAAATTATACCAGTACAATTTTTTCCGCTTATTTAGTAAAATGAAAGATAATATATTTTCAACCGAATTTTAAATACCATTCTGCTCGTTTTTTTACATAATAGTAACGATTTCATGACATTCAAAAACAAGTACACAAATTACCATTGTGGTACATTGGGACAACTATGTCCCAAAGAATGAAAATAAAGATTTCCACTGATGAAACACAGTTATTTTCTAAATGAATGATCTAAAATAAAACAGAAACTTACTTGAATATACTTTCAAGCTTTGACAGTAAGGCAGAGAATACAATACACACACAATAAGTGAATAAATTTGTGTGTCTGCTCGAAGTGAGAACCACCAACAATAACCGATGACTAATGGTAGTTATAGTAATTGTTGCCACCAAAGATATACGATATTAAAGAAAACAAATATCTCTGCTTCAAGTAGAGCATCTGCAGCACATCAACTGTGATTACAGTCCAATTAGTAAGGTGATTTATATGTGGGACAAATGTGTCCCACGTATGTGAAACGGCTAAGTGATGTAAATAGCTATATTCCGACTGTTAGAATCTATACAAACCTCGGCGAGAACAGCTGAAGAGAGGAGGTTTTCGTTATGATTTTGTGGCAGTCATTTTTATAAGTGGAATCTTTGGGTTTTACTACTCAGTTGTGTGTGATGTAATCTTGTCATGCCATATAATTGTTATAAAACAGATTTGTATGTTTTGGCTCCCTCATTCACTAGAAGAAAACTAACTGTGATCTAAACTGCCCGAAATCCAGGAACTAATTTTCAGGTGGAGCATACTGTAGTGAAGAGATATGCCACATCTATCAACATTGACAACAAAATCTGACTATTTTGAGTTGGAATCCTAAAAAATGAAAGTTACATTACAACATAGCGGAGGAACTGGAATCTATTGAAATGCTGAGGGTCATGCGAAACTGGATAATGAATGTGTAAGGAAAGAAGTTTGCTGCTCACTTTATCAATATTCGTTTCAAGGGAAACCAGTGTCCCACTTTATCAAAATTTAAAATGGAAATGCGGAATGGGAAGAAGAGCAGCAGTTATGGAATTGGAACTTTGAATTAGATGAGTACAAACTACTACTTTATTTCTTTTGGGTGCTATGCAAGCAGATTGCATGTGATGAACCATTTGGGGAAAATTAGAAATAGATTTGGCCCTGTTTTCTTTAGAAGGATGTACAAACTTCACTTTAGCAATTCGTTCTATATGTTTCCACATGACATTTGTCAGTAATAGCCTGTATGTCCATATGTAAAAATTAAGGCCCCTAGAATCAAGGGGAATCTAGGGGCCTTAACTTTTAATTATGGACATACAGACCATTGCTGACAGATGTCATGTGGAGCCAGCTTTTACTGAGTGAGTTGCTAGTGTGACGCTTGTATGTCCTTCTGAAGAAGACAGGTTTTAATCTGTCGCAACCGTGGTCAAGGTTATTTGAAAACCACCATTTATTGTAATTGGGTGGCTGCCTTTTATTCCTGCTGTTCTATAGCCATCGCTGTAGTGCAACCTTGTTCAAAATATTGAACTGAAAAGTTATTCAGTATCAGGGTTCAAGTTATTTTAAGAATTTATAGAATGGCTTAAGGCACAAGTGGGTAACAACGTAAAGGGAAGAGTAACAAAAGAGATAGAAAATGTGATTGACTGCACCATAAATTGTCAGTAACGAATAAACAACTGAGTTAAATAGTGAAACGAAGAATCAAATTTTTCAGGCAGGAGACGATATGAAAACTACCAATATAAGCAGCATTCAACTTGCAGAAGTTAATTCAGGAACCCACGAACTTTTAGTTATCAAAAAATAAGTGGTAGAGCAAGCAAGTGATCAGGTGAATCTCGACTTTGAGAATGAACTAATTGATGGAATTACTGCAAAAAATACTTATATACCCAACACAGTGATGACAATGTATTTAACTCATGTGATGACGGTGTAGAACTCGACGGTTTAAGTTCTGTAGATGACAATGATGACAAGATTATATGTTTTCTAGTATTAAAAGAGATTAATTAATCAAAGATCTGGAACAGGTGACATTTAAAAGTTCAGAACTGGAGAGTTTTGCATCTTTAAGTGATGCTCAGCTTGTGGAAATTAAGTCTGAAGTTCATCAGTTAATTGTCAAATCTGAGCTGAAGCAGTCATATGAACAGGCAGAGCCAGTTTTTGAAAATGGACAAATCACTGTGACTTGTGTGGAAAATAGGCATGCACCACACATAATTAACTGCATTTTTAAAAAGACATTCCCATTGTTCATTGTTAATTTTTCATTTATCTTACACAATTCTGATTTTGGCTTCATAGCTGTTCTCAAATGCATCAAGTATTAAATAAATATTATTGTAAGGAATAAGATAGAGTAAGTTTCAAAGTAGGAAAACAGGATAGAGTAAGCCCGAAATTTATGAAAGGTGTATGTGAAAGCTGTGGATGCATATTCATGGTATGGCAACTTAATAGCACAAAAAAAGAAGATCCTGGCATCTGAACAAAAGAAATGTTACAGGTGTGTGTAATGTCCCATCAGACAATGAGAAACAAAAATGAATCACATTCATGATGTAAAAAATACAAAATGGGAAACAAAGCCTCCATTCTAATGGATTCTGGAGTCTACGAAATTCCCACATTTCTCGAGTCCAAGGATGTTAATCTATATGTAATCTTTCATTATTCAATTTGTGTAAACAATTTTTTTGTAAAATAAAATTGCAAATGATGCATTGAAAGTTAATCAAGCTTCATATAATGACTAAGAACCCCCCTTAAGTATTTCTCAGTTTCAGAAATAAGCATTGTAATGCTTTGTTTTGAAGTAGAAAATAAACAGTTCAAACTGATAAACAAGTCAGCAGTTTCTAGCTAACGAAATGTTATTGCCAGCCTTATCACTGTAGTTCCCCAAGCAAAAAACCTAAAATCTTGCTGTAACCTTCTGAAATCTACAAAAAAAAGTCACTTAGTATTTCTCATAACTCTCAATTTAGATACATCTTTACTTACATTCGCTTTCGCGTTTTCTTTTTCTGTCGCCTTCTCATCGCAATAAACATGGCACAAGCTCAATCAAATAGGGGAATCCATAGCAAACAGTGTGTGTAATAGGGCAGCGAACATGTGTTCTTTCCACAAATTTTTGAAATGCATTTTATTCCTGTGTATCTGCGATTGTGCATGAGGTATAGGGCATTGTGTGCAGATACCTTTATATGTGCAACCCCCTCAGCCACTCTCCTTATATGCATGTTAGCGTTTCTACACGTTGATGCTAGAAACGCTACTTCTTACTTACTTGACTTTCAAGATGGTGGTAAGTGAAAGACGGGAGTTGCACAGCGTTTAGCAGAAGAGCATACAGTGACGTTAATGAAAAAAAAACCGCAAATGTTGGGTTGGAAAATGGTCATCTCATAGGAACTGTTTGGGAAAATCCCAAATGCTAATTACGGAGTTATCTGTTGAGGACGTCGTTTCGTTCGAAAATCATTTTTAAATGAATAAAATCAATTTAGAAATCTTTTTGATCCATATTTCTCGCTGTATGCAGAAGTCTAATAAATGTAAGCAAAATGATGAGCCAGTTCGCACTAAATTACAAGTAATATTAAAATAACTGTAACTGGCCCTATTGTCAAGCAGGTTTTGCATTCCGAAGAGCATTGTACAATACAATGAAGATGCACCAGAGAGTAAAGTTTTTGTCTCAACAGTTCAGCTCTGTTTTCATTTTCAGTGTTAGACAAGATCATAGATGTTGTAAATGTACGTTTGTTTCACTGGTATGGTACTTATCTTTATAACCAAACTCTGTACTGTTGTGCATAACAGTAATTACTCAATGATAGGCCCATTATGAACACTTATATTTACACAGAAATACTGTGAAGGTCAAAAATTCTAAATATCTAAAGCCACAAACGAATTTCTATTTTACCATAATATTTGAATTCAATGCAAAGAATGTGTGAAGTCTGATTTGTAAACACCTTAAACACATTTATGTTGTAATCATCATGAGCCAGAAATGGATTTTCAGAAGCATTTCCAAATTATGTACCCTGTGCTATTTTTTAAAGTGGATTTTTTACACATACCAATATTTAATAGTTTGCAATAAAATGGACTGCAATATGCCTGCAAATTGAAGTAAAAGTGTACTGTGGGTAGAACCAAATTGATTTGTAACTGGAATTTATTTGTATGTTGTCAGGCATTTGTAATGTCTGATAATGAAGTAGACTGAAACCTTCAGACACTGGAACAGTGGCAAAATGCTTTTCTTGTCAAGTGTGCATCAAATAATGTAGTAGAGTTGTTTGTTTAAATGTGTGTTTGTGACATGCTTATTTATTGTTAATTAGCTCTGTGGGTTGTGTGTGAAACAGTTTTGGAAGCGTAAGTGCTCAATACGGTTTCACTGATTTACCCCTGTACATATAAGCCATTTGAACCATTAAAAGTGAAGTACAAGATCTGAAGAATACCTATAAATTGTGAAGGAAAAGGTAATGAGGGAGATATTACTAATGCACAAAAATTTGCACTGGTCCAGCAACTATACTTAACCTTAAACAAACGTGTCGTCATGCGATCCCGATGTCACAACAAGTTTAATCGCAAATATTATTATCACCTGGGGGGGGGGGGGGCGGGGGGAGGGGTGATGTGGTGGATGTGTAGTGGCTGTGGATCAAGGTGTAGAAGTGCACAAATTGTACAGTGATTGCATTGTTCATTCCTTGTTTTCTATAATGTTCTGTTACTGATTCTTCACACTGATTTACTATTAGATTGCATTGTATGAACAGGCTATGAAATAATTAGTGCCTTAATTTCTCATGGGCCACAGCATATTCATTGGATATAGCGTAAGCGATCTGCTGCTTCAATTCACCTACTAGAAAGGCTACACACCTCTAAAAAATTGCAGACCAATTCCTGAAACTAGTTTCCATAGTTTCTAAAAATTAACTTATTTTGTTGAGACACTTTCATGACACTTGAATATATATATATTATTGAATTCGGTGCTGTCTGGGTTCAGCTTTTTTCCTTGTAATACAGTAAGTACTCTCACTTTCAGTGTTGATGAGGGAGTATTAGGAAAAATAGTACAAATTGTTCACTAAGTTTCCGAGTTAATGCCTTCCAACACTTTAATTTCTTCCTTATCCACTGGACAGTCCACATGACTGCAGGACTTTACAGATTTATAAACAACGTAACTTTGAGGCTAATGTATGTTACAATAAAGAAAAAGATAACCTCACTTTCTCTCTATTTGACATGAATGTTATTGTTTTGAACTTCCTGTTCTCCTCTAGTTTTGTGAACTGAACGATCACGAAAGTCGATAGACAGTTCTTTGCGCCTTAGATACAGCGTGTGACGTCAAAATGACGACATGTGTGCACAAAGTTTTGTGAATTGTAGGTTACCATGTTTAGCCACAGTCTAATATATCAGTTGTAACACTCTGTCTCGTTTTTATCACCCCAAGACGCAGCAGCACCCCAAGTGACCAGCAAGCGACATTTCTGAATACGATATCAGATGAAAACGAACACATCTCATAGGGGGGGAAGGGGGGAGGGGGCGCAGTAAGCAATGAGCAGAAAGGAAAGTAACACGTGTTCTCGGTTGTGCGTATGATGTCAAAGTAGAAGTAACCGCACCAAACAGAGCACTAGTTCGCATTGTGTGCAATAGTTTTTCCTTTATTCCATGGAATACTTTGATTTAGTTCTTCCCTTGGAAGTATACAGTCAATAGTGAAACGAGTTCAGGAGTGTTGCGATTTTTGCTGTAATTGCATAGTTTTCTTTCGGAACTTAAATAGTTAGAAAACAATGGAGAGTTGGATCAACATTGCGTTAGCCAGCTTTGTGGTTTATCCTGTAAAGTAACTACCTACTGTGTCAATGATGGATGTGTAGAAAGCAAATGTAAGTCTTAAGTCTGTAAACATTGGAAGTACATAATGTGACAGTTCTTAACTGAGGATAATTGAAATGAATAATTTACTTTAATTTTTGACAATACTTGGTTGTAATAGCCAAGTAACTAGCTACTGTGTGAATGATGGATTTAATGAAAGCAGATGTAAGTATCAAACCTGTAAATATAAGAAGTTTAATTTTAATTCATGTACAGAATTGTACTGTTTATTGACTGAGGATCATTAAAATTAATGAAACTCAAGTTTTTCTAATTACATTTTTGTAATGTGTTTATCTGACATGTTCCACACCCAAGAGGACCCCTCTTTTGTGGGTCTATGGAATGAATAATTAATCTAATCTAATCTTATACACTCGGTGTAGAATTTACAAGTGAGTGTGAAAATTTATTTTTACATTGGCAGGTTCTGTTGTTAAAGCCTGTTTTTCCTACAACTGGAACGCATAGGGAACTGGCATAACGTATCACAATTTCCCGTGTAATGAAATATTACAAGAACTATGACTGTCCAAATGTTATAGGAAAGACACGATTATGCTCTCACCATATCGCGTAAGTACAGTACATGAGGGATTTACGGTCTGAATTGGTCAGTTTGCCGCCAAAAAAAGTACACAACTCAGACCCAGTTTTATTGTGCGATTTGCCGTGTAGCAGTGCGATTTTCAATGTGTCACCTGCAACAGAAGGCGGAAGCAAACGGAATAAGAAACGAGAACTACATAAAGGATCTCTTGAGACTCTGGAAAAGCTGTCACCAAATAAGAAACACCTTAATAAGGGCATGTTTATGGGTGGCAGTCTTTCTTCTGGCACAGATTTAGTTGCTTTGATTAATGCTATAGCGGTGATAGAAAGAAGGAATGCTGGTCTTACAAACAAGTATGCAACTTAAAGCATGTAATAAGGATCTATGGAGTCAGCTATGAAGAACACAACTACTTCTGCATGAGGAAGAAATTACAAGGTGGTTCTTGTATCTTATAAAATTCCTCGTGTGTTGCGAAAATATTTTCACCCAATCAAATTGAAAGTTTATTAAATGACTGAAAAAGAGTTCGAGGGAGCAATTAGGACATTAGTGAAGCATTAGTCTGCATGCTATATTGCGGAAATGTTATATTTTCTGAGGATAAAAATCGAGTGTTCCCTATTGGCAGTGTCGACGTTGAGGACCTCGATAAGCCGCCCTTTTAGTTGCAGTCCTTGCATTTTGAAAGATGTTTTGATTATGAGGGAAATGTAGGATAAAAATTTCACCGACAGAGAAAGTGTGTGTTTTCGCTAGGGGACTGACTTTGAGAACTCCACAGTAATGTTTTAGTTGTTATAATGTGTGGACTGTTTGCAAATTGATATTCGCGTGACAGCTGACCTCTTGAATGAAATTTTTGTCACCTTAGCCAGTAATTCATATAAGCTTGTAGTCTGTGTTGCAGACATCAGTATAATATACAAGCTTTGCGTGATGCATGTAATGTTGTTTCCCTTTTCCTAGCGACATACGGAAACGTGGATGAGTGTTCGTTGATGCCCCACATTTGCTGATGCTCTTACGGTATCATTTGCTGGATGAAGGCATTATTATAGAAAATAAGGCAGTGACGAAATTCGTGTTCGAGGGGCTTTTGACTTTAGACTGTGGCGAGATGAAAGTGTGTCCAAAGTTAACACAGCAGCACATCACCTTTAAGGGCAGAGAGTAACAGAGGGTGCGTTTAGCAGCTGAGTTGCTGTCTTACACAACTTCTCAGGTCGTTCTGTATTTAATGCCAGGAGGAGACGCTAGTGAGTTCATACAACGGTCGATGATACTTTAGATGTCCTCAATTCAAGGACCTTCGAAAGAAAGAAACGTCTGGTGTGTGCCTTTGGAACTCATTTCGATGCACATGAAGAATGTCTGCACAAGTTCTGCAAATACTGAATTCTGAGAGCATGCGCATTCGTCATCAAGACAATTGTTACCTTTTCTGAAGGGATTCATGAAGTGTATTCAGTCATTTATAGGTATATACAGTGACTTAGGAGAATACAGTATCAAGTATATATTCATTACTAGGCTGAATCAGTACCATCTGAAAACTTCTTTTCTCTTGTAAGGGGTCTGGGACATTTTCATGACTATCCAACTCTAGTAGATGTAAAAACTAGAATGACACAATCATCGTTAAGTGCCAATACTTTAGATATTCCTCTATCTAATGCTTCTTTTGTAGAACCTGATGAAGAAGGAACATTTGTGACTGCAACAGTGTTCAGCGACATTCTTTCTGATATGTCTGAAGTACTAACAGCGCTTGAAGGACAGAAAAAAACTGAGGGGATAAAACTGATTGCAGAAATTTGTGAGAGTTCCTCAGCATCTGTGGGTTCGCACTGTAGTACAGAGGCATTTCAGGACTTTGTTGGATATTTAGGTCATTGGTGCTGGCAGTACGACAGAACACTGGGCACACCTTTTGAAGAGCTAATGTGAATCCCCAGAGAGAAACCCATCAGCTGGCTGTGCATGATTCCTAGCAGGAAGTTTAGTTGTGCCTTCAGAAACACGTTTCGAGACAATGAGCCAGTTCAAGCTGACTTTTGCTCAGCTTCATGGCAATGACTGTTTGTCTAGAGGAAAGTAAGTTGCATGCAACACTTGGTGTCCGGGTCCCCAATATATACAAGGAGATAATTAGAATTTACACTAGAACTCGCACCTTTATTAATTTCCGCCATCGAAAAAAAGGGAGAAAATGGCATGTTTCATCACAATAATAATTTCAGTACAAAGTCTAACTGTTTTGTAAATAACAGTTGTGTATATAGGTATGTACATTTTTGACCGAACCGTTGTGAATAGAAGGTATTGCGTGTGATAATGTGTTTGAAAACATCTCGCGAATTTTGTCACAGCTTACAAGACTGACGTAACAAATGTTAATACTAATTTACAGCACTGCTTAATAACTTCACTGCAGAGGATAAATGGTAGTAACAGTGTTTTTTATTTATATGGTCGTAATGAGCAGCAATTATGCTCTTAAGTAAATTTATTTCAACGTATTATATTAATAGTTTCTCATTAAATTTTGGGGCAACGTTTCGCATTTCAATTGTGTGTCAGTGTGATTGTAATCTGATATTTTAACTATGCGTAAGGCATAAGCTCATCAGTTTTAACTGTAATGTTTTAGCAGCAGAAAAGCAGTTTAGACATCTAAATTCCGGTATTCTGGCACTAAGAACATTTTCGTCAAGAACCTCGAATAAACGTGCTGCTTGTGATTGCCTGTTTCCATGCTGACACCACAGTGTCAGCCAATAGCAGAGCAGAGCGTTTACTGCCCAGCTTTATTATTTACATCTTTGACTGGCATTTCTATTGATTTGTAAAATAGTTTTTACAATAAGGAGGGTATGTAGTGCTACAAAAATTGACAATAACTGAAAGATTACAACATGTTTGTGATTATTTAGTTTCCTATGAGTCATGGGAGATACGAAATTACAGGACAGTTTACTTACGATTCTCTTGCAAAGTACAGACAATTACTGAATTTACTAAGAAAAAGTTGCTAGTAAACACCAGAAGACCTGACCTTTTACAGAAAGACGTCCTGTGTCTATCCAAATCAATGAATATGCAACGTAGTAAACCTAAATGGAATGTAATACCTGCGTTATATAATGTATCAAGTAATGAGTCACCACAACTGTAGCTTAAGAGAAAGCCTCACAGACGTGATAATAAATCGTCAATAGCTATAAAACCGTTTCGCAACACAGGAGAAACCAGTTCCGCAATTGTTGCTAAATCTGAACCAGAAACGGCAAGACTGTTCACACATTCGCTTTTGAAGCAAATAATTACATTTACAAAAATATTCGCGCATTAGCAAGTCGAGCGAAGCGTAAGAAAGGACTTCATTGGATAATTTTAGGTATCAAAGAAAGTGCCTGTGATAATAACAGCAGAATTTTCACGGAAATAAGCCGCACATTTTGAAATATTCGATAGTATTTCTCCATGAATTATTTGTAGCTTATGTCATTGACTCAGAGTGATTCGGCTGTTTTAAATGTATTTCACGATAATTCATGTCTCTTGGTAACTTACTAACACAGGGAACGCATTAATATGACAACCATTTCGTTCATTCAGTAGAGAATAATGAAAACCAAACATTATCCCTATGACCGCAGTGACTGTCTCGTTCCTGAACACTTGGAGCGCTGGTGTAACTCCAGCTGTCGAACGGTAAAAATCTCGCACCAGAGGGTGTAGTGAGATGAGTCGTGACTGTGGTTTAGCTCTCGAGCTGTTTATAAATATGAATAGGATGTTTGGGATGTTTTGTAGTCTCTGGTCGATTGCGTTGTAGCGCGGTGAATTTGTTTATTAGTTAACGAAGATGAATGGTTCGTTGTCGAAGTTATGTGACGGCGAAGATCAGTCGTATATACAAGGTTGGTAGTGCGAATTTTATTGGAAGTTGCTGTATTGTCTTCTATATTCTACAACTATGTAGACTGATGAAAACTCTTGGCTTTCGACAGTGTTTGGAAATGACAGAGAAAGGATTCTGAGTGTTTGATGTGTCAACTGTGACGACTGTTGAGAAACTGTTTTCTTTTTATTACTAACGACAAGTTATTGTATATTTTTTTATTCCAGAAAATATGTGCCGTTGATTTGGTCATGTAGAAATGAAATATTAGGTCTCATTGCTGTGGGCTGAAATAAAACAAATGCTGAGTTAAATCGGAAATTGTGCTATATATACACTGTGTACATATATAACTCCTTATAAAGAAAGTTAGGGAACAGATTTAATAACGCTTGGACATCAATTTTTGTGAAAACATCGTTACTTGGTTAAATTTTATAGGATTTCGTGAAGTAAAGTCAACACACGCGTAGATGTAATCCATTGAAAATTGTACTGAACTGCTTTTATTCTTTTTGAGCTTACCAAACTATTCTTTAACCCATTAACAGGAATACGTTGGAATCTGAAATGGGTTGTGACAGCTCGGCCCTCCCCTTAGAATTTTGGTTGTGATTATAGTGTGGTCTGTATTGTAGCTAGAGATTTCTTTTAAGTAGGAAGGTGGTAGTTATTTCTGTTCAAGAATTCGACGGTGGTTTCGAGGGAGTCATTAAGGAGAAACATCGTTACTAGTCACCACATTTCTCCATGACAAAGATAGACGTAGGATAATGTTGATCATTTTTTACTTCCAGTGTGGGATCCTTCTCCCACCCCCCATCACCCTTGGAATATTTGTTGTCATGACAGACTGATCCCTCGCGTAATCCGAGGTCTAGCTAAAAGTGAGTGATAATTTCTTTGAGTTAACAAAGTGAAATAAATTTTGTAGAAACACATTGATCTGTAGTGAACCTTCACGTCATCTTTATCGCACTTTTCATTATAAAAACAAAATTCAGAAACCGCATATAGCAAAAAAGTTAAATCCCAAGTAATTTAATGAATTTTGTGTGCGCGCATTTACAGTGCTTGAGTACTGTGCTTGCCAGGGATGTTTTTGAAATTTAGACTTCCTAAAACTTCATTTTAACACTTTTCTGGGCATTTTAAAAGTGTGAATTCAACATTTGTTTTACATAGGCCTAGCTTCTAGTGCGGCAAAAGTTCTGTCGTATCCGTACCATATCTCAAAATCTGCGGTTCTTGTCAAAGTTACCAGTACAGTGTACAGGCTCAAATCAAGTCTTGCTTATCTGACAAAAACTACAAAAAATGGAATGGGGTATCATTATGTAACTTCGACTACAGGCTTCATAAGGGAACAAATTTAATGTGAAGCTATTGTTGTTATTCCTGTCTGCTTAAAGAGGTGCATACAAGATGTATTTGTGTAACCCCACACACAATTAAAATACCTCTTCCCCCCTCCCCCCTCCCTCCCACCCTAGAAATTCATGTTTCTTATGTTTACATGTTGCCGAAGAGAGGAGTTGTCGCAGAACATGATTCCATAAGACAAGAGTGAATGAAAATATTCAAAATGTGTTAGTTACCTCTTTTCTATAACCCTAAAGTTGATATTATTCTTATGGTAAATGTAGGCAAACTATATGGTATTTGGGTGAACAGGAATATTTGATAAGAGTAATCATCTTTTTTTACTAACGTAATGTTAATGGCTGCTGTGACATCGCGTTTTGGTGCTTATATTCACCGTTTTCTTGTTGATAAAGGCATCAAATTTGAAAGGAAAAAGACCTACTTGTAGTGACAAATTGGTCTGTAGCCCACCCCAAAGTCTAGTGTAAGTTGGAAGGTGACAGTTTGGTTGTGAGTTGGTTGAGCCAATGAATGTGAAACTAAAAAATCTGGTTGTGGTGACAGACCGATCTGTAGCTTAACCCATTTGGAAAAATTGCCACTAATATTACATTGTAGTCACCATGTTGTTTACAACATTTGTCATGTTTCCTAAGTCACTGGTCAAAGTCGGTGACTTATGTTGAATGTTGCTCTTTATCCAGTTTTTCAATTTAAAATTTTAATCACTATACAGACTTTGAACATCTGAGGCAGTACAATAGTGGATGAGCAATTATTTTTCAAAGTTTCAAGAGTAGCATATTTGTACAAAACCAGTCAGTAATTTCTGCAAAGTGTCATTAACTATTTTCTCTGACACTTCTTTACTCGGTGCCATCTGCAAGCAGGACTAATTCTGTGTCTTGATTTGAATAAAATGGCAGGTTATTAACTTAAAAGTGAGAACAGCAGTGGGGCAATGCCAAATCGTGCAGGAATTCTGTTGTACTTTCTCCTCATCCAAATGGTGTAGCAGTTCTCTTTCTATTACTTGAACAGTCTAGGATAATTTTCTGCCTTTCTGTTTCTTAAATAAGAATAAAACAATGCATGTGCTGAATTATGTATTCCATAAAACTTAACTTCTCTAATAGAGTATTACGGCTGACAGTCAAACGCCTTTGATAGTCGCAGAAGATCCCAACTGTTGATAGTGCTTCATTTAAAGATTTTGTTATGGGCTCAGTTACTATATAAGTAGCTGGCTCAGTGGAGAGGGCATTTTGGAATCCAAACTGTGATTGGCGAACCACCTTATATATACATATTTTTGAAAATGGTGTATGGAGTGAACTGGGTGGTAATAAATGACATTGTATAGTCACCCTTCTTGTAGAGATGCCTAACAATGGCTGGGATAAACACGCGTACTTAATTATGATTTATGTAAGTGACTAAGAACATGTTGTAGTGTATGCCATGTTTTTTAGTGTTCCATTCCATGTGAACTTAGGATGAGGCCTCATCTTTATTTTAAGTAAGGGTGTGAGATTAATATTTGTTTCACTAAATTCCATGTACTGGTTTGCTATTTCTTATTAACTATTTACACCAATTTAAAAGAAAATTAATTATTAAAAATTCTACTGCACATGAGCTGTCTTTTACAATGCTCCTGTTCTCTTTAACAGCAAGGATATCTACAGCTTCTTTCACTGTCTGTTTCTTAACAGTATTTTATTTTATTGTCTGATCTGTCAATTTCAGACAAGACGTACATGTTCTGGGATTCTTTTAAAAATTTTCGGTATTACGGGAGTGTCAGATTCCACCCGTCTGCTTTGACCCATGATGTCATCAATATGGCGGAAATGGCTATTCTAAGTATTCCAATATGGCGCCTATGGTGTCACTACATACACGCGGCAACAAACACAATAATACGTATAAATAAGACAGTAACATCTCCTTCCAAATACACAATCAAACTAACGGGACAACCGTGGGAAATTTGGTGTTTTAGGGAGGGAACAAGCTAAACAAAATAGTAAAAAAATAAAAAGTTCCAAAGCACACAAAATGAAAAAAATTACAGAATCTACAGAAATCGGACACTTCCATTGAACTATATAGGTCAACCGCAGCTGACAGTACAAAAACAAACGCCTGCAGCAAAAACTATGATAATTGGAATCAGACATTTCCCTTAACCACAGCTGATGATACCAAAGCACCAATACCTACATATAAAACTATGAAAATTGCAATCAGTAATTTCCACTGACCTATATAGGTCAACCATAACTATTGACATGAAAAAACCACCACCTACATCTATGAAAACCAAAACCACAACACCTGAAAAATTTAAAAGTCAAACATCCCTATGTAAATTAAATAAACATTCAGTACACAGTAAAATACAGAAAACATTACAATTTGAGAAAGTTAGACCCAAAAAAAACAATTGCTTACCACCAACAAATGTCTGCACTGCAAAGTATTATCCAACATCCATTTACCACAAAGTTTACCTTGTATTAAAATATGACAAAATTAAGGGTATTACTATCTTGAGCAAATTGGATAGGGAAATTTGTCACTGATGCCATGTTCTTCAACATGGCTAATGGCACCTCTAGATCACTTTTTCTGCTGTATTTAGTCTAGAAGTTGATCATGGGATCAGGTCCTGCTTGGACTATGGATTTTCACTCTTTGTTATAACCATCCGTCATCTCTCAATGATATTAGAAGTAAACAGAAATGACATGTGGTTTGGATTTCACATTAAACTGTAGGTTACCTTTCCCTCGTTGGATAATGTACGTAGTTTAGGGACATGCAAGTCACCAAAATGTCATTCAATTGAGACTTTCACCAGGCAAATGAGCCTTACAAAGTTATTATATACCAGCTGAGGAACCCAACTTTGCCTAGATATTTGTAGCTATGCCTGGACTTCATTGTGTGAATTTTGTTTTCTTTGTGTAGATTGTATGAAGTAGTATGATTGCGGCATAAATGAAGAGCTTGTTTGCCTCACAAACACAGGAGAGTCATGTATACCTGGCCATGTGAAAAGCAACTGACAACAAGGACGACACCCACAATGCTCAGTTCTGACTTTATGATTTGTTTATGGTCATGCCATAATGTAAGCTCACCGGGCATTGTACATGTTTAAAGTGAAATAATAAATTGTTAGGAATAAGCTGGATTTGGGGTATAAAAACTCTCGCCTGCGCCACATGCCATCAAAATTGCCACTTCTATGACATTAGATTGAAGAGAAACAACTTTAAGCCTTTGTGAGTGCAGAGTTCTGAGGAGCGAAATAATGCATGACATTATCATCCAGAGATGTGTATGCCTTGCTTTAGGAAAGAGTTCACAAAGCTGGATGTTCTCGAGCTGCAGCAAGTCTCGCCTCAGAATCTTCACCAGAATTGCAATACTGTATGGTCCTCAGTATTTAACCAGTCTGATGTATTCAGAAAGACTTAGCCATTTTTTAAAATTCTTAATCAAAACAAAATTTAAAAAAAAAAATACATGTAGGCTTATCAAAAAGCAGACTCTCAAAATGAAATCGGTAAATCTGTATATCATAACCATGTAAATTTGATGTTAATTTGTGTTCGCAAAGTTGAGATTGCTGCACATAATTCTGTCTCTGGTGTAAACTTTTGAAAATATGTTTGTCACTGAGGGAAGAAAAAACTTGCTACTGTATTTGTTCTTTGGTGTACTATGAAACGTAACAGTGCTATCTGTTGGGTCTTTGGTGTACTACGCCGTGATTATTTAAATGTGAGAACTACTAACCTGAGCAGACATTTTAAATAAAGCTTTAATTTAGAACTTTTTTGTTTTGTTTTGTAAAGCCTACGTGTTACCACAAGCTACACTCAAGTTACCTGTGAAAACCCCATAGTAGTTGTGGAGATCAGTGATTCAGAGACACACAACATTTTTACAGTTTTATTATTAGTATTTATTATTATTCAAGAAATTTACAGCAAAATCACCGCACATTAATAATCCCTTCTTTTTCAGTGACAGCACAATAAACCATCGAAGTTTCATGTTACCATTTGTCAGTGTAGACATGCATACAATTGCTACATTCCCAATACTAACTCACAAACACACCCATAATCACTTGTATTAAGATTTTCTATCCCTGAGGTTGCAAGGCATTCAAAGAGAGAAATGACATTAATTTCTTTCCTACTGCTAAGATCAAGCGAACAAATTAACAAATCATTTACTTTATTTTAATGCACTCTCTTATACAAATTAATCCTGCAAGATAAATTCAGAAAACCAGTACTATACAATGGACAAGTCTCAGTGTTTTGGTACACATTATGTTTGAATATCACATACTGTTTAGTAGTGATAGAAAACAGCAGTAAGCTTTCTTCAGGTCGACCGAAGCGTTCGATGTTTTTGGTTTAGTTTGCGTGTGTGGAGTGTTTTTAGGTGGCGTATTGTTGCGGTCGGTGGTTTTCTCTGGTGGTGTGTTTATGGGTAGCGTGTTACGTGGCGTATGGGGTTCATTTGCGTGATAGCATTGCACGTGTGTGGTATCGGGACTGTGTTTTCAGCGGAATATTTTTCAGTGAGTTAACGATTTTAGTTTTGTTGTATCGACGTTATTGTAGGTTTTTTTTTATGTTTGTCGTGTGTGACTTTTGATAAAATGCTGTTTTTTATGTCTTTGGTAGGTATGGATATGACTGACAGGGTCAACAGTTTTCAGTTGTCAGCGATGATGGGGGACAGTGTGTTGTCTCTAATAAAATTTCTTCAACTATTCGGATTTTTGGATGAAGCCGTGAAGTGTTCAGTATGTCGTGAAGAAATGAGGCTTACTTAAAGTTCCGGCGTCTCGGACCAGGGACGGCTGTATGTGGAGATGTCGTAAGGATAACAGATCAAAGGAAGTGACTTACCATACGAAAGCGCTGGCAAGTCGATAGAAACACAAACACACACATACATACACACAAAATTCTAGCTTTCGCAACCAATGGTTGTTTCGTCAGGAAAGAGGGAAGGAGAGGGAAAGACGAAAGGATGTGGGTTTTTAAGGGAGAGAGTAAGGAGTCATTCCAATCCCGGGAGCAGAAAGACTTACCTTAGGGGGAAAAAAGGACAAGTATACACTCGCGCGCGCGCACACACACACACACACACACACACACACACACACACACACACACACACACACACACACACACACACACACACACACACACACACACACACACACAAGCAGACATTTGCCTTTACAAATGTCTGCTTGTGTCTGTGTTGGATATGTGTATATATGTGTGTGTGTGTGTGTGTGTGTGTGCGCGCGAGTGTATACCTGTCCTTTTTTCCCCCCAAGGTAAGTCTTTCCGCTCCCGGGATTGGAATGACTCTTTACCCTCTCCCTTAAAAACCCACATCCTTTCGTCTTTCCCTCTCCTTCCCTCTTTCCTGACGAAGCAACCATTGGTTACGAAAGCTAGAATTTTGTGTGTATGTATGTGTCTGTTTGTGTTTCTGTCGACCTGCCAGCGCTTTCGTATGGTAAGTCACATCATCTTTGTTTTTAAATATATTTTTCCCGCGTGGAATGTTTCCCTATTATAGATCAAAGGAAGTGTTAGATTCCAATTTTGTTGGTTTGTTGTGTTTTTTTGATGTAGTGATGATTGTGGACGTGGTTGTAGTTTTGGGTTTTATGATTTTGTATCGGTAGTTTCTGTTAACCTATATAGGTCAAGGGAAGTGTTAGATTCCAATGTGTGGTTGTGGCTGTGGGTTTTCCGGTATCTGGAGTTGCTGTTAAGCTATATAGGTCAAGGGAAATGTTAGATTCCAATTTGTGGGATCGGGAGCTGCTGTTGAGCTATAGGTCAAGGGAAGGGTCAGATTCCAGAGGATATTGTGTTTAGTGGAATTTGGGGAGTTTTGTGTTGTCGGTTTTTTTCGTCGTTTTGTGTGGTTGGTATGGTGGTGTGTGTCTAAATTTGTTTATATTTACTTTGTCCCCACCCAAAAACCCTTAATTTCCCACGCTTGTCCAGTTAGTTTCATTAGGTTTTTTGTGGAACGTGTGTGTGTGTGTGTGTGTGTGTGTGTGTGTGTGTGTGTGTGTGTGTGTGTGTGTGTTGGTTTGTCAATGTATTTTCGTGTTTGTGGTCATTTACGTGATGACGTCATAGGCGCCATATTGGAGTCGTCGTGTATGGTCGTTTCCGCCATATTTGTGATGTCATGGGTCAAAGCAGACGGGTGGAATTGGGCGCTTCTGTATTTCCCCTTCTTCTTTAAAACAAAACTCAACAGATTATATTTATGACACTGTGCGTGGCAGTTACACGTTTCAACCATTTTAACAATATGGAAAGATACTTTTAATTGAAATTCATCTATTATGAATAGCAGTATTAAATCATATATTTTAAAAATAAAATGGCCATTAAAGTATTCAAGTAGTAATTGAAATTATTTATTTTGCAGCTTTACAAAAGATGATGCACGCTGATGGCGATAGTCCAAGACCTCTTGAATGCTCTGCAGCTCACATAGAAAAAGTATTGTACCAGCAAATGAAGTCCCTCTTAAATCAAGCAAATGAAGTTGCTAAAATGAGAGGAGCAAAATCAATTGAAGCAATTGATTTTCTTTTCTTAATGCGAAAGAATAGAGTGAAAGTCCGTCGATTACTTGATTATTTTGGTAAGTATATTCATATATTTATTGCAAATTGTCATTTCTCATATAATCTATGTATTAAAAAGTTAGATCGAATTGCAATATCTGCCTCCCTTTCTCTTCATAATTCGCAGGCCCACCATATGTTGGATAAGAGTACAATTTTGAATGATTGTAGCAAATGCTCTCATCGTTATGAAAAGAGCTGCAACCAGAAGAACCCATCTGACCCACTGCAACTGGATGGGTATGTTGCTCACCCTTGACTTTGCCAATGATAAGGTTTTCATGATTCACTGTGCACTTGGGGAGGCAGATGGGGCAGTCGGGTTGTGCCCATCAATTGATGTAACAAGGTTCCAAATGACGCTGATGACCAGTGCATCAGCGGGTAGCATTACTAGATCATCACCTGAATGTACTCTGTGGGGCCACTGGAGCCTGAGGGTCCTATTTTTGTATTATGTGCCACACCAGTCGCACAGATACCACTAGTGCTTATTGTTGACAGCAGAGGATTCAAGAAGGCATGCATGTGTGGGTTTTAGGATCTGGATGTGTGACAAGCATCAAAAGCCGCCACTAACTCTTTGTCCTCTTCCGAAATATTTATTGAGTGAGGAAAGTGCTGGTCAAATTTACAAACATGTCGTGCCATACTCAAGGTTCCTGAATGAGTGTTCAGTAAGTTTTTACACAATTTGCATTGAGACACCTACTGATTTATTTGAAGCTGCCTCATACACAACTTTTCCCTGCTGGACTTGTGCTCGTATTTCATGACTTAGTATATATTTTTCAATTCTTAGTTTCTTCTCTGTGTCCTTTAAGTTTGGTGTCTTCATTTTTCTGCTCTTACCATTATGATAAATGAGCTGCAGAGAAAATTGTTACACAGACATATAGCTGACTAGTCATGTAAATTGACAGTGCAACCTGTTGTCAGGTGCAGCAGGCTGAACGGGTCCCATGAAGCTTGTCAGACTAGCAGGAACCTAGATCTCATGAAGCTTGCCAGACTAGCAGAAACCCAAGTTGGCCTGCTTTAACCACTGTGCTTCAGTACATGTATACTTGTGTGTCTCCATTGCAGCAGGTTGAGCTGCTTTAGTGGTTGAGGCAGAGATAGGAGCAGGCAGGCTGGAAATAAAATTTGTACACCTGATTTCAACAGGACAAAGCTTATCATAATGCAGCAACCTCCCATGCATGCATTGCAGCTTTGAACACTCTGCCATGGGCAGCTGCTTCACCCAGTCTCTGCCCGATCGATAGTGTGTGGGGTGCCATTAAGCATTTCATCGGGACTCACTTCCACCCTCTGATACATGAGAAATGTGCATCCAGGTGCAAGCAGCATGGGATGCAGTATCATAGGACTACATCAAAGACCTGTAGAACTCCATGCTGTGATGTCTGGACACTTGTATTCACAGCCACGGGGGCTCGGACACCATAGTAACATGTACATTTTGTGGCCATGTAGCGCAATAAATGTTAATCTTTCAGAGGTGAAACTGTAATTATTCTGTATGAGTGATACTATCTACCTGCTTGCATCACAATCTGCCTTGTCCTTCTGAGTTCAGCTCTTATTCTGACGATCAGTGTACTTTGATCCTATGGGTCGGAATGTCACACAGTGCAGTTTTCACATTGGGTCAATTCGACAAAGTGGTGTTTCTCTTTTGGATGTTGAGCATCTGTTCATATACCTATTCCATGGACATTCTACCTCCAATTATAGCAGAAACAATGAAGTTTCAATCTTGGCGAGGAACACAAATTTTTAGCATCAAACATCTGTTGTGTAAGGTCTCAGTGCTGACTGCCATGAGCCCTCATTACAGCAGAGCCAGACATGAAAAAATACAATTTTGGGGAAAGGAACCATTTTCAGTGTGATTTGGTTTACTTCTTCATTCAGGGATCCTCCCACAATGATACAAGATTTAAAAAATCTTGAATTCTTGGTGCTCCGCAGCTTGAAGATATTCATTAAAGGACTTCTTCCATGCAGCATGAACTCTGCTACAAATGTTTGTGTCAAAATTGGTTTTTGGGTTTATAACTCATCATCAGTGGCATTTTATGTACCTCTTTAGCACTGACATGCATGTCAGTTAATACAACAGGGTATGGAATCGGTTCTTTCACGTAGTATACGGGTTGTCTTGTATGTTGCTGCTGTCAGATGTTAGGCAGTGACAATTCTTGATTTCTTTTGACATAACTGTCATGTAGTGTAAACATGGAACTGGCAAATAAACATTTGTAATGCAGCTAATGTTGTATAGAAAATGTCCTTAAAGAGAGAGAGGATTTGTCACCATAATACAATGAAAATAAATATCTCAGAATATACATATACATAGAATATGTAAGTAAGCTTTTATGAGGATATAACTGGTAGTCAGCCATGGCCTTAATGAAGGAACCACCCTGGCATTTGCATGAAACCGTTTAGGAAAAATTATTGAAAACTTAAATCAGGATGACAGGAAAGAGCAAACTCCATCCTCCCAGATATATCATTGTCTTATCAACTGCACTGTCTCATTCAGTTTGTCTGTATTGGACAGTGTTCTTTTGATTTACACATACTTTTCTCCAGATAACTTATCATATGGAACCAAGTTTTGTATTTCATCATCACATACACTAAGGATTTTGTATTTCATTGTTGCATACACTAAGGCCGCCCACTGGTGACTCGTGAACCATGAACATGGTGCTATGCCCCTTGCACTAGCTTATATCTATTTGGAAAACTGCTTCTAGTCCCTTAAACATGCAACTATGTCTTCTGTAATAATCATGTCCTCGCCTCAATCTGTCTGAAGAAACTGAGTCAGTATCCCATCATACTGAGTGAGGTGTTGAACTTGCTGTATATCTCAGCACATAATTTTCTTGTCAAGTGTGACATTGTGATCATATATTGTAAAGTGTAGGGTGTTGCTCTGTCATTATCAACCACTACTCTGAGTCCTCTAAGTAATCTTTAATTGTGTAGTGTGCATTACTTGTGAAGAATGTATTAGCAACCTTTTTGAGCATATGTGTGTATCTCCTTGGGCAGTTTATTATTCGATTTCATTCCTTGATAGAAAATGCTGTGTTGAATTTGTTATTTTTTTATATGGTGTTTCACCAGTGACTAATGTTATCAGCAAAAATAACTTTTTCGCTTTGTCTTATCCTACTGGAAAAGTCACAGGTGAACAGACAGAATTTGGCCCAATACACTACCCAGATGGATGCCTGTGTTTGTGTGTTTCTTATCTGACAACTGTTTTACTAAAATATTATTATCAGCGGGCATGTCAACTATCTCTACCTTTTGTGCTCTGTTTCCCAGGTAAGACTGAAACCACTAATTTGCTGTTCCTCTTACACCTAGTGCTTGCTGGTTCAGTAATATTTTATAGTCAACACTGTCAGAAGTCCTGGACATGTCTAAAAATATGCCTGTAACATCATCATTGTTATCAGGAATTTAAAGTACCACTCTGTTAACTTTATGGCCAGATTTGCTTCACCCACTTTGGAAACCAAACTGTGCCTCATTAAAAACATTACACTTGAAACTTCCTGGCAGATTAAAACTGTGTGCCAGACCTCGACTCGAACTCAAGGTACTGGCAGAAGTAATGCTGTGAGGACAGGGCGTGAGTCGTGCTTGGGTAGCTCAGTTGGCAGAGCACTTGCCCGCAAAAGGCAAAGGTCGTGAGTTCGAGTCTCGGTCCGGCACACAGTTTTAATGTCAGGAAGTTTCATATAAGCACGCACTCAGCTGCAGAGTGAAAATCTCATTCAAGATTACACTTACTCGCGTAACTCTTAGCATGTCTTTCATGAGTCATCCAGTTATTTTTTTAGAGTGCAGATAATAGTGAAATTTGCCTGTAGTTTTAAATACTGCCTGCATGACCTTATTTTTTTACTGAGGGTACAACTTGTGCATGCTTTTAGAATTCTGAAAAAATATCTGAACTATATGAGCCATTTACTATGTTTGTTAATGGGCTTGTGTACATGCCTTCAGATCAGTGTCTGATTCTCATCTATACCTGCTGACTTCCCATTTTGTAATTTCTTCTTGACTTCAGGCCCTGTTGTGGGAAACATCATCACTGTGCCAGCTGTTTTGTAATTCATCATGAGTGCTACATGTTTTTAGGTAGATTTTGTTGCAACTTCTCTAAACTACCAGGCATTTATGAAATTTTCAAATTTCTGAGGATTTTCTATTACTCTACACCAATCTTTGATTTGCATGTTGTTATACTTGTCTGTCTTTTTCCAGTTTCATGTTTTATGACACTCCATACTACTTGGCTTTTATTTTCTGCATTACATATTATTTTGTAACTGAATGATTTTTTTTGCAACAAGCAGTACCCTCCTGTAGGCTACACTTTCTAAATCAGTGATAGTAATTTAGGAACTGTGGATTCATTTAGCACTTTTATAAATAACTGACAAATTTGTCTGGGAGGTCCTCCCAATGCCTGCAGTTGTCAATCTATTTTCCTGAGCTGCTACTGACGAAGTGGCAACTTTTGAGAATGTTTTTTGAAAAATTAATTTAAACAATTTGCAGAATTTAGACAACTTGGTGTCTACATTCTTTTCCATTTACAGTTCCTTAAAGTTGTCAGTGCCCTAGAGAAGTCAAGCATTTTGCATTCTGATAAGATCTTTTTTGTAGGCCTGCAGTTTCTCCAGGTTTTACCAAGCCTGCTTTTAGCTTTAATATTTGATAGTAATGATAAGAAAGGCCAAGTTCTTTTATAAATACTTTACAGTTTTCCCTGCCGATGTCTGTAAAATTACGTGATCTAAGATTGATGCCTCCCCCCATGAACCATGGACCTTGCCGTTGGTGGGGAGGCTTGCGTGCCTCAGCGATACAGATAGCCGTACCATAGGTGCAACCACAACGGAGGGGTATCTGTTGAGAGGCCAGACAAACGTGTGGTTCCTGAAGAGGGGCAGCAGCCTTTTCAGTAGTTGCAAGGGCAACAGTCTGGATGATTGACTGATCTGGCCTTGTAACAATAACCAAAACGGCCTTGCTGTGCTGGTACTGCGAACGGCTGAAAGCAAGGGGAAACTACAGCCGTAATTTTTCCCGAGGGCATGCAGCTTTACTGTATGATTACATGATGATGGCGTCCTCTTGGGTAAAATATTCCGGAGGTAAAATAGTCCCCCATTCGGATCTCCGGGCGGGGACTACTCAAGAGGATGTCGTTATCAGGAGAAAGAAAACTGGCGTTCTACGGATCGGAGCGTGGAATGTCAGATCCCTTAATCGGGCAGGTAGGTTAGAAAATTTAAAAAGGGAAATGGATAGGTTGAAGTTAGATATAGTGGGAATTAGTGAAGTTCGGTGGCAGGAGGAACAAGACTTCTGGTCAGGTGACTACAGGGTTATAAACACAAAATCAAATAGGGGTAATGCAGGAGTAGGTTTAATAATGAATAGGAAAATAGGAATGCGGGTAAGCTACTACAAACAGCATAGTGAACGCATTATTGTGGCCAAGATAGATACGAAGCCCACACCTACTACAGTAGTACAAGTTTATATGCCAACTAGCTCTGCAGATGACGAAGAAATTGAAGAAATGTATGATGAAATAAAAGAAATTATTCAGATTGTGAAGGGAGACGAAAATTTAATAGTCATGGGTGACTGGAATTCGAGTGTAGGAAAAGGGAGAGAAGGAAACATAGTAGGTGAATATGGATTGGGGGACAGAAATGAAAGAGGAAGCCGCCTGGTAGAATTTTGCACAGAGCACAACATAATCATAACTAACACTTGGTTTAAGAATCATGAAAGACGGTTGTATACATGGAAGAACCCTGGAGATACTAAAAGGTATCAGATAGATTATATAATGGTAAGACAGAGATTTAGGAACCAGGTTTTAAATTGTAAGACATTTCCAGGGGCAGATGTGGACTCTGACCACAATCTATTGGTTATGACCTGTAGATTAAAACTGAAGAAACTGCAAAAAGGTGAGAATGTAAGGAGATGGGACCTGGATAAACTAAAAGAACCAGAGGTTGTACAGAGATTCAGGGAGAGCATAAGGGAGCAATTGACAGGAATGGGGGAAATAAATACAGTAGAAGAAGAATGGGTAACTTTGAGGGATGAAGTAGTGAAGGCAGCAGTGGATCAAGTAGGTAAAAAGACGAGGGCTAGTAGAAATCCTTGGGTAACAGAAGAAATATTGAATTTAATTGATGAAAGGAGAAAATATAAAAATGCAGTAAGTGAAACAGGCAAAAAGGAATACAAACGTCTCAAAAATGAGATCGACAGGAAATGCAAAATGGCTAAGCAGGGATGGCTAGAGGACAAATGTAAGGATGTAGAGGCCTATCTCACTAGGGGTAAGATAGATACCGCCTACAGGAAAATTAAAGAGACCTTTGGAGATAAGAGAACGACTTGTATGAATATCAAGAGCTCAGATGGAAACACAGTTCTTAGCAAAGAAGGGAAAGCAGAAAGGTGGAAGGAGTATATAGAGGGTCTATACAAGGGCGAGGTACTTGAGGACAATATTATGGAAATGGAAGAGGATGTAGATGAAGATGAAATGGGAGATATGATACTGCGTGAAGAGTTTGACAGAGCACTGAAAGACCTGAGTCGAAACAAGGCCCCCGGAGTAGACAATATTCCATTGGAACTACTGACGGCCGTGGGAGAGCCAGTCCTGACAAAACTCTACCATCTGGTGAGCAAGATGTATGAAACAGGCGAAATACCCACAGACTTCAAGAAGAATATAATAATTCCAATCCCAAAGAAAGCAGGTGTTGACAGATGTGAAAATTACCGAACTATCAGCTTAATAAGCCACAGCTGCAAAATACTAACACGAATTCTTTACAGACGAATGGAAAAACTAGTAGAAGCCAACCTCGGGGAAGATCAGTTTGGATTCCGTAGAAACACTGGAACACGTGAGGCAATACTGACCTTACGACTTATCTTAGAAGAAAGATTAAGGAAAGGCAAACCTACGTTTCTAGCATTTGTAGACTTAGAGAAAGCTTTTGACAATGTTGACTGGAATACTCTCTTTCAAATTCTAAAGGTGGCAGGGGTAAAATACAGGGAGCGAAAGGCTATCTACAATTTGTACAGAAACCAGATGGCAGTTATAAGAGTCGAGGGACATGAAAGGGAAGCAGTGGTTGGGAAGGGAGTAAGACAGGGTTGTAGCCTCTCCCCGATGTTGTTCAATCTGTATATTGAGCAAGCAGTAAAGGAAATAAAAGAAAAATTCGGAGTAGGTATTAAAATTCATGGAGTAGAAATAAAAACTTTGAGGTTCGCCGATGACATTGTAATTCTGTCAGAGACAGCAAAGGACTTGGAAGAGCAGTTGAATGGAATGGACAGTGTCTTGAAAGGAGGATATAAGATGAACATCAACAAAAGCAAAACAAGGATAATGGAATGTAGTCTAATTAAGTCGGGTGATGCTGAGGGAATTAGATTAGGAAATGAGGCACTTAAAGTAGTAAAGGAGTTTTGCTATTTGGGGAGCAAAATAACTGATGATGGTCGAAGTAGAGAGGATATAAAATGTAGACTGGCAATGGCAAGGAAAGCGTTTCTGAAGAAGAGAAATTTGTTAACATCCAGTATTGATTTAAGTGTCAGGAAGTCATTTCTGAAAGTATTCGTATGGAGTGTAGCCATGTATGGAAGTGAAACATGGACGATAAATAGTTTGGACAAGAAGAGAATAGAAGCTTTCGAAATGTGGTGCTACAGAAGAATGCTGAAGATTAGATGGGTAGATCACATAACTAATGAGGAAGTATTGAATAGGATTGGGGAGAAGAGAAGTTTGTGGCACAACTTGACCAGAAGAAGGGATCGGTTGGTAGGACATGTTCTGAGGCACCAAGGGATCACCAGTTTAGTATTGGAGGGGAGCGTGGAGGGTAAAAATCGTAGAGGGAGACCAAGAGATGAATACACTAAGCAGATTCAGAAGGATGTAGGTTGCAGTAGGTACTGGGAGATGAAAAAGCTTGCACAGGATAGAGTAGCATGGAGAGCTGCATCAAACCAGTCTCAGGACTGAAGACCACAACACAAGATTGATGCCGAATTTTTTGATGCCCTAGTGGCTGTATTTTCAATTTGTGCCATGCCACAAGTGTTCAGAATATTTTTGAAGTTATTACTAATTTCAGTCTCAACACTTTCATATCTCCATCTATTATTATGTTCATTTTCGAGACTGAGGCTCTTTCCTGGACTACAGTTAATTCAGTTAAGAAAGTGTCCACATTACCAATAGGTGAGTCCTACTCTCACAGAATGAACTTTCAGTTAGTGGCTGTTAATTCAAAATGTTTATCTACACGAATTGTGATCAGATCATCCCTAACTTTAAAATGTGTGCCACCTCTGATATAAATACATGATCCCATGCCCTTTAAGGCAGTTCGACAGTAGCAACTTTCACATTCATAGGATAACAGCACTATATACTGTATTTCATTAGATTAGGTTAATTATTCATTCCATAGACCCACAAAAGAGAGGATGCTCCTGGATGTGGAACATGTCAGATAAACACATTACAAAAATGAAATTAGAAAAACTTGAGTTTCATTAATTTTAATGATCCTCAATCAATAAACAGTAAAATTATGTACATGAATTACAGTTAAACTTCTAATATTTACAGGTTTAATACTTACATCTGCTTTCATTAAATTCATCATTCGCACAGTGGCTAGTTACTTGGCTATTACAACCAAGTATTGTCAAAAATTAAAGTAAATTATTCATTTCAATGATCCTCAGTTAAGAACAGTAAATTATGTACAAGATTTAAAATTAAACTTCCACTATTTACAGACTTATGACTTACATCTGCTTTCCATACATTGGTAGGTAGTTTACTTGGCTGTTGCAACCAAGTATTGTCAAAAATTAAAGTATAATAAATTTTCATTAAAATGGTCTACTGCACTTGTTGACAAATTCATGGATGGAATAAGAGTTGTCCACCAAAAATTCTTTTAATTATGTTTAAATTGTGTATTGTCTGTACACCAGTCCTCTATAATGCATACCACTGTGTTGTTCAGACTGTAATTCAGCTTGAAGCTGGTGTCCTTTATTTTTAAGAGACTGACCATTTTGACAAAGATAAGGTAATTCTGAGCAAGTTTCTGCAGTGAACATTCTGTCTTTTGTAAACAAGTTGAAAAAATCCCAAAATTGCCTCACACACATTCTAGGTAGCCAATTGTCATGATTCATTTTTTTTTTATTTTTTTTATTTTATTATTTTTTTTTTTTTTAAAAAAAACCTGGTCCTGTGACAACAGGCTTTTGGCCACATGTGGCCCCACACCCACCTGCTTTACTCTGTCCACCAACTTCCCTTTTGCAGTCCTGTTGAGTTGAGGACCATGTCTAATGTGAGCCCATCTCCCAACATTCCCCAGTGGTACCAGTGCAATGTGCACTTTGTCAGCAGCCTCCAGCTCTGCACTGGCTCACTGTTCAGCACTACAGAGACAAGGCTGATCGTGCCACCAGAACAGATCAAACATACTCACTTTGGTGCTACCGATTAGCGGAAACTATCTTACTCAGGTCACCACCTATGTTGTACTCCCTGTCCCTATCCGACCTGTTCCCTGCCCCACTCACTATCACTATTTGATCATATTCTGTGAAATCCTTACACAAAGGTCCTAAATCCTCACTCACCTGATCCAGGCCAGCATTTGGCTTGAAAATGTTGGTTACCTTACACTCTTCCTCTAGCTTCTCCTTTGAGGCCCTATACCTCTACCATGACTGCAACCCAGTGACAGTAATCTCACATTAGTGTTATTTACAGATGTTGTGTAGGGATGGACAAGTATATTGAGTAGGTCCGGTGGACGACGGAATACTACTGTGGGAGAGGTGGGAAGGATTTTGGACAGGACATTCCTCATTTCAGGGCACGGCAAGAAGCAGTCGAAATCCTGGTGGAGAATGTAATTCAGTTGCTCTAGTCCTGGGTGGTATCGAGTTACAAGGGTAATGCTCCTCTGTAGCCGGACAGTGGAACTTCGGGAGGTGGAGGGATACTGAATGGATAAGGAACAGGAGATTTGTTTTTGAACAAGGTTGGAAGGATATTTACGCTGTGTGAAGACTTCAGTGAGACCCTCAGTATATTTCAAGAGGAACCACTCATCACTATAGATGCAATAGCCACAAGTGGCTAGGATGTATGGAAGGGACTTCTTGGTATGGAATGGGTGGCAGCTGTTGAAGTGGAGGTATTGCTGGTGGTTAGTAGGTTTGATATGGACAGAGGTACTGATGTAGCCATCTTTGAGGTGGAGGTTAACACATAGGAAGGTGGCTTGTTAGGTTGAGTAGGACCAGATGTAGCAAATGGGGGAGAAGTTGTTGACGTTGTGGAGGAATGTGGATATGTTGTTCTCACCCTCAATCCACACTGCAAAGATGTCATCAATGAATCTGAACCAGTTTAGGGGCATAGGATTCTGGGTGTTTAGGAAGGATTCATCTAGATGGCTCATGAATAGGTTGGTGCCATGCGGGTGCCTATAGCTGTACCCTGGATTTGTTTGTAGCTAATGCCTTCAAAGGAGAAGTAATCATGGCTGAGGATATAGTTGGTCGTGGCGACTAGGAAGGATGTTGTTGGTTTGGAATTCGTCGGGCACTGGGAAAGTTAGTGTTCAGTAACGGTAAGGCTATGGACATTAGGGATGTTACTGTTAAGGGAGGTGGCATCAGTAGTGACGAGCAGGGCACCGTGTGGTAAAGGGACAGGAATGGTGGAGAGGCGGTGGAGGAAATGGTTGATATCCTTTATACAGGAGGATAGGTTCTGTGTAATGGTTGAACGTGTTGGTTTATGGGAACAGAGATTCTCTTGGTGGGGAAGTTACAGAATAAAATTGAGGAAAATGTTAAAATCTCGCAAAATGTGAGCAAAAATGCATGTAATTGGCATACAGGATCAAAAACCACAATTCTCTCCAATACTTTGTATAAAATCCGTCTAAGTGAAGGAAATTAAAAGTTGAATACAAAGTTCGTATGATAATTTGTGGTAATGAACTTCATCAGTTCGTAATAACGGCAAGGAAAAACTCATCAAAAAATTGAATTGTAATTGAGCTGTTTTCTGACATGGTATGACTACAAATTATACCAACTTCCAGGATGGTGGTGTAACTAGGAAGCAACTTCTGTTAATCAATAGAACGAAAAACCAGTACAAGTTGCAAATATCTTATTTTTCACTCAATGACAAGTTGTGGGCCAAGACCCATTTTCAAACCAACACAACAAAGTCGAAAATGGCAGTTCTGAAGATGTTGAAAAACGTGTAATGTACATTACAGTGCATACAGGTAACATTTTTCGATGTCTTCAGAAATTCCATTTTCGACTTTGTTGTGTTGATTTGAAAGCGAGTCTGGGCCTGAAACTAGTCATCAAATTAAAAATAAAATATTTGCAACTTGGACTGGCTTTTTCGTTCGACAAATTATATGTTCAGAACATGTTTTTTTGAGAGACCATCCTTTGTGCTCACCCAGAAAACTGATGAACATGTCGAATTAAACCAAAACATCGCAGCAGCTAAGTGGTTAAACCATAAGCATAAATGCGCACATCTGCTTAGGGCCATAGTTTGTAACCATTGCTGTTATTGTTTAATGCTTTTCTTATGAGCCACACTTCACGTGCTCACCACTGTTAGAGTAACATTTTAGGCTTGATGAAAGAGACAGAGATGTGGAAAAATGAATTTACTCACCCAGTTGATGTTAAAAGTTTATTAGAAGTCAGGTGCTACAGTTTAGTTTCATGGCCTCTACCACTGCTGCCGATCTTTATGATCTACAGTGTATGGTGTGAGTGGTGCAAGGTATCTACATGAGTAGTGTATCTAGTTGTTGCATCTGTATCATGTCAGATTTGAACAAGAAAGTGTTTAAAATTTGCTATCGCAAAACCCTTGTTCTGTTTCCGTGTGACATCTCCATCATAGCACATTATCTGAACAAAAAGTATGTTTTCAGAACTTCAAAAAATGCTCTCAACCCTGCCTGCACTCCCACAGCTGAAGGCCACTCTCTCTCCTCACTTCCAGTAGGTGAGCTCATTTTACGTGTGTTACTGTGGTGTGATGGCTGCGCTGGCTGTTGGGTAACTTAACAAGTCACCAGGCGATAAGAGTAAACTAGCCAGAAATGGGTGACATTTGCTTGGTTATGACCAACTATATTCTTGGAGACACAGTGTCTGAATTTAAAAGGTTGATGATTGAGGTTGTTGCTGAATACAAGTACATCAGAAATACATGCAAAAAGATGAGACTGAGTTGTAAGTAGCACAAGAGAAGGTGTTGGGTGAGGCCGGTTTGTCTCGTAATGGCTGGTCAAGAACACTTTGCGTCGACTATCTCGTTTTGCATTACCACTGCAACCTAGCAATAGTTGTATCATAAATGCGAGGTGAAGCTAAATGTTGCAACTTGTGTTGGTTTGTCGATTACATTAGCGTTTCCTCTCTCACATCTCCCCTCTCCACAATGGCCTAAAATATCCCCTAAATTCTGCCACCATCTGTGGTGTGAACCATATGTCTTTTGAGCCACTTATATCTTGATTGGTCACATCAAATGTCAGTGGGAAGAAAATGGGATGAAGTCAAGTGAGATGTTGAGTAAACTTAGAATCAAAGTAATCCTTACTAGGAAGAAATGTAAAATTTTTAGCACTGATCTTGATTTTTCACAGGGGCTATGAATTTATGGTGCAGAATCATGGAAAACGTAAAATTGGAGAATGTAAAATCGAAGTTCCACTGTATAGCCTACCTACACAAAGGCAGCAGTTGCTGCACATTTCCTACTTCTACACCGTCTTGAGGCTTCACTCCCATCAATTCTGGCAACAGGAACCTATTACTGGCACACACAATGAATCTGTTTGACTGCATCCTCCTCCTGCTAGCCTTGCTACAACTGTTGGTTCCCAACCAACCCTCTCAACACTGTCATGCTTCATCCTCACTCTCTCTCGCCTAGCTTCATCCATGTGATCCAGAAGGGTGCAGATCTTCCTTTCCTGCCCCTCTGTTATCTATTCCTGCTGCATATTTTGCAGTTACAGGAGGGGGCCTCAGGAACCTCCTCGAAATCCTCCCCACTGCATTCCCCCATGGCAGCTTCCACAGTTTCCACTCATGCTAAAATAAAATGTCGACATCAAAGGGAAAAAAGTAATTCGTTAAATTAAAATATTTGAGAAATGTTAGGTTTATTTCACTATGAAGGAAGGTAAACTCCAATGATATGTTGAGTCTGCTACAAGTGGAACTCCATTACTGTCAATTGTATGAACATAAACACTATTGATTTGTGCAAATCCACATTCAGATGTCCTTGAAATCTGAGACACATGATTACACCAGACGTCATTAAAGAGACAAAGTGATTCAGCCCACCATAATTTTGTTTCTCTCTCTCTCTCTCTCTCTCTCTCTCTCTCTCTCTCTCTCTCTCTCTCTCTCTCTACAGCTTCAGTGTTTGAAAGCTGATGTTGTGCTGCAGGGCTTCATTGTCAATACAGTGTGTTTCATCAGTATTTTCATTAAATGCTGTTCTGACTACCTGGCATTGGCGCCAAAACTGTGACTGAAACCTGAAACAAATACTACTAAGGCATATAACAAAATTGTAATGACACTTGTTAAATCTACATCATTGCACAGCAGGCCACTTTACACAATATGCCACAAGTATATAGTATCTATCAAACATGTAGCTTGTCAGTATGGGATTAAGAAATTGCAAAAGCAGCCTAACGCAGAACATTTCTGTCAAATGAAATACAGTTATTAAAGTTCCAAATTCTACCAGTGGAACAGCAATTACTGATAGCAAACGGTCTTTAACTTCACTACGGATCCCACACTGATGAGCAATACTCAAGTATAGGTCGAACAAGTGTTTTGTAAGTCACCTCCTTTGTTGATGGACTACATTTTCTAAGGACTCTCCCAATGAATCTCAACCTGGTACCCGCCTTACCAACAATTAATTTTATATGATCATTCCACTTCAAATCGTTCCGCACGCATACTCCCAGATATTTTACAGAAGTAACTGCTACTAGTGTTTGTTCTGCTATCATATAATCATACAATAAAGGATCCTTCTTTCTATGTTGATTCACAATAATGCCACTGTTTTATTACTTGCTTGAAGTGAAGGTTGTGGTAAAAGTGAGTGTGTTGTAGCATAACCTCAGGCCTAGGTCAGCTTCAAAGACTGACCAGTTGTGAGATCACTAAACTGACAAATGTGGTACAACAAGAAGCTCTTTTTAGAATGAGTGTAATGACAGATTGATCTGTATCCCAGCTTGAGGTCTAGCTTTATTTGAAAGGTGGTAATTTGTTTTACTGGAGACAGCAAATGTGACATGACAAGAAACAATTTGTTGTAACAATGTTTGTAGCGAAAGCCTGATTTCACATATATTATAACAAAGACATTTTCTCCCCTATTCTGTGGTAATATAAAATGAGATGCCCTTCTTTGAACTCTTCTGGTGTCCTCTGTCAGTCCTTTGTGTTAAGAATACTGTGCAGTGCAGCTGTACTCCTGAAGAGATTGGACAAGCATAGTGCAGGCAGTCTCTGTAGTAGGTCTGTTTGTATCTGCAGAAGTGTACTGCCAACAAAATGCAGTCTTTGACTTGCCTTCCCCACATCATCTTCTGTGTGGTGGTTCTAGTAAAATTGTTTGTAATTGTAATCAGCCTTCCTGTGAACATGCTGTGCATTTTATCTTCATGTTGTTAGGATTTGACACTTGCTTTCTCGCTTTGTTATGAAACACCTTTTCCCACTGCTCTTTCATTGGCTACTTAACCAGTTGGCGATACGTTACTTTACATTCGTGTCATACCTCATAGTGAGTGCTTCTGATATTGTTCGTACTGATCCAGCTTCTTGTCCCTTCCATGTCCCTTTAGCAGTTTAATAAATTATTCTAATCCAAACTTTTAGCCTTTCCTTCAAACTGCTGAGAACAGCACTTTAAAAGAATGTGTAGATAATGATTAATGTGTAATCAATTGATAAAATTAAAGATTTTTCTTAATTGCACACAGACATAGAAATGAAACACAACAATGAAATAACTAATCCTGAAACCATTGTGACCAATTTAAAAAAAGAAACTGTACAGGTGTAGTCAAAGAATTGGTTTAAAAAAAACCAAAAACAAAATGTCAACCAGTAGACCAGAAAATCTGCACATATACGAAGTCAATATCCATTGGTACAGGCAGTAAAGATGATGTAAAAGCTCTCGGAGGATTAAAAATTATTATATAGTTGGCATTGACAATATTCCAACAGCAACTGTCATCAAGAAATGCGGACATACTATTTATGAACCACTGCCTCACCTCTGACTTTTCTTTCCTGGAGGTACGTTACAGAGTCTCTGAAAAATCTAAAAAATAATTCATGTTTTCAAAAAAGGAGACAAGGAGACCTGAGTAATTATTGGTCTACCACAGTGTCATCCTATTTAACATAGTTTTAGACAAATATTTGGGGCATTAAAAAATGATTGGCAGTAAAATTTTTTTGTGTTCATGGGAACCATGTGCTGAACAAATGGACACAGATTATGTTGCAGGTATTTCGTACTAGTGTCAATGCAATTTTGCCCTCATTGTGGCAGTTTCAATATTTGCAAGGTATTCCAGTGCCACTTATGGACAGCTGCATGAAGTTTGTTCTTGGTAGTGAACTTCTTACCCTGCATGACCTCTTTCATTACATTGAATAGGTTGTAATAGCTAGGAACCAGATCCAGTGAATGTGAAGAATGTGGCAGCACAGTAAACTCTAGTTCATGCAAGGTGGCAGTGGTCTGGTGACTGACATATGGTTGGTCATTGTAATTTTTGAGTAGAACCCTATGGCCCCATTTTCCGTGGTGGCGTTGTTCAATGCATTGGCAGGGCTGGAACAGTGATGTGCAGTACTGGTCACTGTTGAGGATTGTGTTGGGAGGGAGCCACTCCACCAGCAATGTCCCTTCTTGATCCCAGAATACAGTTGCCATATGTTTCTCTGCAACCTCTTGGGACTAGGGCTCCCAGTATGCTTCCACTACATAGAATGGCGTTTCTTTTCTAGGGATCGTGGATGAACCATGACTTGTCAGTGGTGACCAGGCACTCGAAGAACTCTGCTGAATCTGCAGTGTAGTGTTGCACCAACTGTTAGCGTATGTCCACATGCTTCTTTTTCTGGGTAGTGGTGAGGGAATGGAGCACCCATTGTGCACACACTGTCACCACTTTCAAATTGTCATGGATGATGGTATGGAGAGTTCCCCATGATAGACGTGTTGCCTTCATCAAATGTGATTCGCCTATGCCCTTTTATCAAAGTCATTGACATGCAGGGCATTGTTCGGTTTGTGTACAGTTGCTGAATGCCCAGGGCTTCTGCATTTTCCAGCAACAGATCCTACCACTGGAACACTGATATCCAACAAAACATGGACCTGCAACTTGATGCTGTTTCTCCACATATGGCTAATAACCTCTTGTGGATGTCTAAAGCAGTCACTCCTTCCCTCCAGAGAAATTGCATTGCCCGTCATTGCCCAAGTTTGTCTGCTTATACATTGTCTTATTGATGTCCACCAGCATATTTGCAAGGTGGAACAAGGGCTGCTTCAGTATGCCACCTGTGGTAAGCAACACCACCACCTGGTGGCAGTAGACAGTAGTATAGTCTATCTTCATGTATATGTCTACATCCACAGCAGACTGAAAGATTTATAGGTGGAGAGACGGTCAGTATTGAATGAATGAACTAAATAAAACTTCACAAACAGGCATTAATGCGGTTGTACGAGGTACGTCCAGAAAGAAAGTTCTGCTTGCCTCCAGAGGTGGCATGAGTAGTCAGATAGAAATGTGTATGCAGGAGTAAAGAGTAGGTATGTGGGAATAATTCAGTGTAGTTTGTCTTGTGAGAGCAGTGTGGTTACCACAGAGTGCTAGGATAAAGTGGCTGTTCTGATATTGTCTCCCGTCAACTGCAAGGTTTGTTCTGTTATCTGAGTTTTGCGTTCTCAGAAGCAATCTCCAGCAGAAATCAATCGCCAGTTGCACAACACACCTGGACATGACATAATGAGCAACAATATGGTCAGATGATGGTGCAGACAATTTGCTGAAGGGTGAACCAATATTCATGACATCAACTGTTGTAGTCGATTGTCCCTGGTGACATGAGAATTGATGGAAAGTGTACGGCAAGCAGTTTTGCAGAACCAACACTTCACAATTTCAGAACTGTCATGTCAATTCGCCCAGATGTCTTGCTCGCTGTTGCACGAAATTCTCCCCCAGTGGCTTGGTTTTCATAGAGTGTGTGCAAGATGAGTGCCAAGGCAACTGATGGATGAACACAAATCAAATGTCTGGGTGCAACATTGACATTCCTACAACGGTACGCAGAGAAAGATGAGTTTCTTGACCATGGTCAGTGAGGAAGAAACATAGATGTCACATGCCACACTAGGAAAAAAGAAAAAAAACAACAATCAGTGTATTGGCGGAACAGTGGTTCACCTGTTAGGACTAAACTCGAGCAGTTAATCTGTCAGAATAATCATTTGTGCTATCCTCTGGCATCAATGTGGGTCCTCCTGAACGAATTTTTACCACAGTGGGAGACCCTAAATGCTGATCAGTACTATCGGACATTGAAAAATCTGATGAGGGCGATCCATAAGGAGAGAAGTGGGATGTTAATAAGAGGCATTATGCTTGTGCATGACAATGTGTTGATTCAGTTTGGGTGCGAGATCTTAGACCATTCCCTCTACAGCCCCAACCCGCCCCAAGTGACTTTCGTCTCTTCCATCTCGTGAAGCATTTTCTGGCAGGAAAAAGTTTCCACAATTACAGTGAGGTACAGACTGAAGTGACATAATGGCTTCATATGTTGGCAGACTTCTACGACATGGGTGTAAAATTGATGAGCTGTTACAATGAACTCGTCTGCAATGGTGGTGACTACGTTTAGAAGCAGCCAGTGAATCTATGTAAATATTCCAATAAATATTACTTACTTAGTAAGTATCAGAACTTACTTTCTGGTTGCCCCTCGTAAATCATTTGGATACAAAACAAACCACTGCTGGCATATTAATAGATCTAGGTTTTTGACACAGTGGATCATAATATATTGCTGATAAAAATTGAATAGTATGGTTTCAGAGGACTTAAAAAAGATATTTATCAATGCGTGTTAGTAGCTAAAGGTCTGGATTTAATTATAATTTCATTTAAGAAAAAAAAGGATTGCATCTGTCCTAAGAAATTATTTCCAGAATGTCAGTCTGATGTACACAGGCAAGGAACTCAATTTAGTTACTGTGAATCAATGTAGAAGTTAAAAAGCTGAGCAATTTCTGACCCAAAAAGTTGAGCAAGGTGTGACCCAGGACAAAGTGCTGGGACATCTGATATTCTTCCTGTATGTAGATGCTCACAGAACTTCCTCAAAGGTAGCGACACAGCAGCAGTATAGAAGGCTGTGAAGTTTACTATTGAACGACTCTGAAACTGGACTGCAAACTATATAGTAACAATCATGATTACAAATACTGTTTCTATGAATTTTCACCACATACAAAACACACATCCCTCTCAACCACTTGTAACAGTAAATGAGTAACCTATAAAAACTAACACTGAATTTTGATTCCTGGTCCTGTTACAAAATGAACTGCAATGGAATGAACATACTTAATTCCATTTTATTTTATTGCAAGTTCCATTTATCCTGATTGCATTAGAGTCGCTAGAATAATAATTACGGACACGATTTTTTCACAAAATTTACATTAACAGATTCAGTAGGATACAATATGGTGTATGCTTGCTAATACTCGCACAACTAATGATACATCACAATACATGACATTCAGTAATGTATTTAATACAACAAGGCATCAGAATTAATATTTACACATGCACTATATGAGACACTCATCTTAGTAATATCTGAACACTTGAAAATCATACCTCTGACAATAAAAAAATAACTTATATTTATGCCCACTAAGTGGGACATCTCAGTTATTCAGTAACAATATACATGTCCACATTCTGTTATGATAAAAATGAATTCTTCAACAAGTATTCTTTCAAATTTGAATTGCTCTAGAATTTAGGCCTTTCAAGAGGAAGACTTTGGTATATCGAAGTTGCTGTTGTGGCCTTAGCTCAAAGATGCAACTTTTCATGTTACACTATCCTGTCTGAGCCTCTTCATCACCGAATAACTAATAGGACCTATATCCATCTGAGCATACTTACTGTATTTGTTTCTTGGTAACGCTCCACCCTTCCTCCCAATAATTGATGGTTCCTTGCTGTCTCAGAATGTGTCGTATCCTATCAATCAAACCTTTCTATTAGTCAGGTTCTGCCATAAATTTCTTTTTCCCTCAGTTCGACTGAGAATACTTTCTCAGTTATTTGATCCATTTATGTCATCTTCAGCATTCTTCTGTAGCACCACATTCAAAAAGACCCTCTGCGGGTCCAGGGGTTAGAATAGGCCCGAGGTATTCCTGTCTGTCGTGAGAGGTGACTAAAAGGAATCTCACATGTTTCAGCCTTTATGTGATGGTCCCCTGTTGGGTTTGACCTCCATTTTTCCAAATTTTCCTGAAGAGTGAGCCAGTTGCGAAAGGGTGCTTTACTTGGTGCATCGTCTTCATCATGCACGGAGACCCTTGCATCCTTTGTCAATGTAGATCTGCACTTCCGCTCATTTTCCAGTTGTTGGGTGAGGTCACCCTCCTGGGTGCGTTTCCCTCCATCCACTGTGCATTACCGTTTTCTGTGCTGACAACAATAATGGACCTGTTTGCTTGGTTGCACCTGATATCCAGCACGGTAGCCGGTCCATTGTGGTGGGGCTGCCATTTACCCGTTGGTTGTAGCCCCCTGACCATACAAGGATTGCTCTACTGATGCCTGCGCTGTTAACTTCCCACATATGCCAAGGTGTAGATGCCCATCACCCTGGGGCATTGGGACTCCTGGCAATGGCTGGCCTTTGCTGCAGCTGGGTGGCGCCTGTGGGGAGAGCTCGTGGTCAGAGGGGGTAGCATCATGGTGGGTGACACGCTATGAAGTGTACAAAGTCATCACTTGCTGGTGATCACGCACCAGCAGTTTAAGCATTCAGAGTCTCGGTGCAACACAAGGTAGTACAACCCTAAATCATTCCCCTCCCTGACCACACCATGGGAGGAACGCCAGGCTAAGGATGGCAGTGAACCTTACTTGCCCCTTTACTTCGTATGTATGAGGGCTGATGGGGACTCTTTTGTTTCAATGAAGTCTCCATTTTTTTTGTTGAGCATTTAGAAGACAAGTTTGGGGAGGTGGAGGGCTTGTCCAAAATGCAACCAGGATCAGTCTGGATAAAAACAGCATTCTCTGCCCAGTCACAGGCATTACTCGCTTGTGACACGCTGGGGATGTTTCCGTTACCATCACGCCGCATAAGAGCTTAAATATGATCCAGGGTGTTATATTCCACAGGGATCTGCTTTTGCAGTCTGACGAAAAGCCGTGTGAACTTAGAGCGCCGAGGTGTTCATTTTTTCTGGTGTGTCCATAGGGGCCTGAGGGATAACCAGGTTGCCACCAATGCCTTCATCTTAGCCTTTGATGGTGACACATTAGAAGGTCAAGGTGATGGTCTACCGCTGTGATGTCAAGCCATATATCCCTCTCCCGAAGTGGTGCTTTAAGTGCTGGAAGGTCAGCCATATGTCATCCTGCTGTACTTCCAGTGTCACATGTCGAGATTGTGAATGTCTTTCGCATCCCAATACTCCATGTGCCCCGCCTCCCATCTGGGTCAGCTGCGGAGAGCATCATTCCCCTTGCTCACCAGACTGCAGGATTTTACAGCAAGAAAGTAAAATCGTGCCGTATAAGACCCTGGACCGCCCGACCTACAGTGAGGCTAAGTGGAAATTTGAGCACCTCTGTCCTGTGGCTATGACATCCTCTTATGCTGCCCCTACGAGAATGGTTGTAGCCCCATCAGTTTCACAAATTCCAGTCGGCTTTCAGAGCCAGAAGACTACGCATGCCCCCTTGATTAGGGGGGGGGGGGGGGGGGCACTTCCCTCCCTGTTGCTCCCGCACCACCTACCTCGGGAGCACTGCCCCCCCCCCCCCCCCCTCTCCCCGCCCAACCATCGGGGACACCAGGAAGGGGTCCCTTCGGCCTTGGGCCACTTCCTTTCCAGTTTTCTGCTAGTGAGAAAGATGACACCTGCCAGTGGCTGAAGTGCCCAAAAGCAGCTGGTTATAGGGCTTCATGGTCATCCTCAGTCCCTGATACTGAACCAGTGAAGCCCTTCCAGCCAGAGAAACCCAAAAAGAAGACCCTGAAGACCAAGGGAATTGCGGTGGCACGCACACCACTGCTACCTACAAGCTCTACTTCAGAGGATGGGGTGGAGATTCTGGCCTCCGCTGAGGACCTAGATCTCGCCGGACCCTTAAACACAATAGATATAGACTGCTCAGGAAATGTCAGTGGCAGCAGGTGACCCTGAGGCGTAAACTGCCTCATTGAATGTTCCATGCCTTCCCAGCCTCATGATCATATTATCCTCCAGTGGCATTGTGGCAGTTTTTCCACAACCTGCTTGAGCTATGGCAATTGTTAAGCTTTACGCTTGCTTTCTGCGTGCCTGCTTCCCGTTAGTGCAGACTCCTGCCTTTGTGGCTACAGGGGATATTACAAGAACCATAGCGAATATCATAGTGTCAAGTGGAGTTTGCGTCTATATTCTGAACTCAGTATGTAGTGAGCCAGTGCTTCTTCAAACCCCTCTTGAAGTTGTGGCTGTCAGGATACAGACAATGCAGGAAATAACTGTCTGCAATGTATACCTTCCTCCAGATCGTGCAGTACCCCTGAACACATTGACTGCATTGATTGCTCAACTCCCTAAACCTTTCCAACTTTTGGGAGATTTTAATGCTCATAACCCCCTTTTGGGGGTGGCACCATGCTTATAGGCATAGGTGTCGAAACTTTACTGTCTCAGTTCGACCACAGCCTCTTAAATACTGGGGCCGCCGCACATTTCAGTGTGGCTCATGGTAGTTACTCGGCCATTGATTTATCACTTCACAGCCCAGGACTTCTCCCATCTATCCACTGGAGAGCACATAATAACCTGTGTGCTAGTGACCACTTCCCCATCTTCCTGTCACTCCCCTGGCGTCATGCCCACGAATGCCTACGCAGGTAAGGCTGTCACCGTTGAATCTTCCCCACGTGGTGCCGTCAGTGTTGTGTTTTAGCAGGTAATTACAATCATTTCTGCAGAAAAATACGATCCCTCATTCTTTGGAGTGCCCGCCCCCCCCCTCCCCCCCCCCCACGAAAGTCGGTACCTTGGTGGTTGCCGGAAGTCGCTGAGGCAATTAAAGAGCGTCAGTGAGCTCTGCAGCAACATAAGCGGCACCCTTCCCTAGAGCACCTAATAGCCTTTAAACGGCTCCACGCCCACTTTCGCCAGCTTATCAAAAGGTGGAAACAGGAGTGTTGGGAGAGGTCTGTCTCGACCATTGGGTGCCATACATCACCTTCCCAAGTCTGGATGAAGATCAGACGTGTTTTTGGATACCAGACCCCAACAGGTGTCCCTGGCGTTATCATCGATGGTGTGGTATTTACAGACGCAAACACGATTGCCGGGCACTTTGCTGAGCACTATGCTCAAGCCTCTGCATCGGAGAATTACCCCCCCGCCTTTCGCATTCTCAAACGGTGGATGGAAAGGGAAGTCTTCTCATTTACTATATGCCACAGTGAACCCTGTAACACCCCCTTTACAGAGTGGGGCCTCCTCAGCTACCTTGCACGTGGCTCCAACACAGCTCCTGGGCTGGATCGGATCCACAGTCAGATGATTAAACATCTCTCATCTGACTACAAGCGACATTTCCTCGTCATCTTCAACCGGATCTGGTGCAATTGCATCTTTCCTGGCAGGAGAGCACCATCATACCAGTGCTCAAACCTGGTGAAAATCCACTTGACATGGTTAGCTATCAGCCCATCAGCCTCACCGACGTTCTTTGTAAGCTGCTAGAATGTATGGTGTGTCGGTGGTTACGTTGGGTACTGGAGTCGTGTGGCCTACGGGCTCCGTGCCAGGGCAGTTTCCACCGGGGTCGCTCTACCACTGCTAATCTTGTGTCCCTCAAGTCTGCCATCTGAACAGCCTTTTCCAGACGCCAACACCTTGTTGACGTCTTTTTTGATTTATGAAAAACGTGTGCATCACCTGGTGACATCATATCCTTCCCACATTATACGAGTGGGGTCTCAGATGCATGCTCCTAATTTTTATCCAAAATTTCCTGTCGTTTCGTACTTTCCCTGTCCAAGTTCGTGCCTCCCATAGTTCCCCCCATATCCAGGAGAATTAGCTCACGCAGGGTCTGTATTGATTGTAACTTTATTTTTAGTGGCCATTAATGGTTTAGCAGCAGCTGTAGGACCATCGATCGCACCTTCTATCTACGCAGACGACTTCTGCATTTCGTATTGCCCCACCAGTACTGGTGTTGCTTAGCAGTGCCTACAGGGAGCCACCCACAAGGTACAGTCATGGGCTCTAGCCCACGGCTTCCAGTTTTCGGCCACAAATTTGTTTTTTATGCACTTCTGTCGATGTCATACCATTCATCCGGAACCAGAACTTTACCTTAATGGTGATCCACTCACTGTAGTGGAGACACATCGATTCTTAGGACTGGTTTTCGACGCTCAATTGACTCACCTTCATCAGGTTAAGCGGAAGTGCCCGGAGCACCTCAATGCCCTCCGCTGCCTGAGCAACACCAACTGGGGTGCAGATCGATCTACACTGCTGCAGTTCTACAGAGGCCATGTTCAATACCGCCTTTAATATAGAAGTGTCGTTTATGGTTTTGGCAGCGCCATAAGTGATGCGTTTACTCAACCCAGTGCACAAATGTGGCATTTGACTAGCGACATGAGCTTTTAGAATGAGTCCAGTGACCAGTGTCCTGGTAGAGGCTGGTTTCCCTCCTTTGAAGATTAGGCGTGCACAACTGTTTGCCAGTTACATTGTACATGTTCATAGTTCTCCTGCGCATCTGAATTACCGTCTCCTTTTCCCAGCTGTGGCGATTCATCTCCCGCATCAGTGGCCCAGGTCAGGGCTTAAAATTGCAGTTTGCATCCGATCCCTTCTATTCAAACTGGAGTACTTGCCTTTACCACCTATACTTGAAGTCCATTAACGTACTCCATAGTGTACACCTAGGCCACAGCCTCGCCTGGACCTAACACTTGGCCCTAAGGACTCGGTTAACCCCGTGGCTTTCTGCTGCCACTTTCTGTTGATTCTTGACATGTACTGAGGCCATGAAGTGGTTTACACCGATGGCTCAATGGCTGATGGTCACGTCAGCTTCACGTATGTCCATGGAGGACATATTGAACAGTATTCCTTGCCCGATAGCTGCAGTGTTTTCACTGCATGGCTGGTGGCTATATCTTGTGCTCTTGAGCACATCCATTCATGTGTTACGTGTGGCAAGGATGCCCATGAGGGTGCTTGTCCACCTCCATCCCCTCGTTGCATCAACTGTATGGGTGACCACGCTGCTTCCTCTCGAGATTGCCCCATTTTTAAAGACGAAAAGCTCATTCAGGAAATCAGAGTGAAGGAAAAGGTGTCGACCTTTGCTGCTCGAAAATTATTCGCCAGTCGACAGCCCACCGTGCCTCAGACAGGAAAATACAGCACTGTCCTTGCCTCTCCTCGGCCAACAAAGGAGGCGGCCACGCAGACTTGTGACCTTACCTTTAGTGTCACGGTCATCAGATCGGCCAGCGCAAAGATCGCCCGTTCAACCTCCCCACTTTCGCCTGCCCACTCTATGGCTCACCCTTCATCGGGTTCTGCTAAATCTCGAGCCCAAAAGTCAGTCACCAAGACTTCGAAAAAAAGAACATACTCGTGAAGATTTTTTACGTACCCCAACTTCACAACCATCGGTTCCTCCTTCATCTAAACATCATGTTTCCAAGAAGGCTAGTAAGAAACCCAGCTCATCTCCTTCTCCGCCAAGGCGTGTCTCATCTACAGCACCACTTGGCGGTAATCGCCCTCGGCCGTCTTCTGTGTCGCCGAGGTGCACTGCTGGCGGCCGATCAACCAGCCGATCGCTGGTGGCAGGAGCTGCTCCTGACCAACCTATGGATCAGGATCTTCTGCCTTTGGCTGACTGCCATTCCATGCTGTCGGTCACAAGCTCTGAGCAGTCGCTGAGTTGACGGCAACCTTGGTCACATTCCTCCATTTTCGGTTCACCCTATGTCCATTATCCACTGGAATATCCGCGGCCTTTGAGCCAATCGGGATGAATTGTCGATCCTCTTACGATCCTACTCGCCGGTCATCTTCTGTCTTCAGGAAACAAAGCTGCGTCCCCATGACCGCTTTGTTCTCCCCCATTTTCAGTCTGTCCGATTTGATCTTCCCTTTGTTGAAAGCACTCCAACACATGGAGGACTCACGATTCTTCTCCATGATACTCTCCATTATCACCCAATCCCCTTGAACACTTCCTCCCAAGCTGTCGCTGTCCGTGTTTCCCTTTCTGGACTTTTCACTTTGTACTGTATACATTCTATCGTCCACACCAATGGCACGAGCTGATATCCTTCATCTTCTTGGTCAGCTTCCACCCCCCTATTTGCTGGTTGGGTATTTCAATGCCCACCACCCGCTTTGGGGATCTCCACATCCTTGTCCACGTGGCTCACTATTGCTAGACGTCTTCCACCAAGCGGATCTAGTTTGCCTCAACACTGGGGTCCCTACATTTTTGTCTGCCTCCACGACAAATTTCTCTCATTTGGACCTTTCGGTCGGTACTGTTCCGCTAGCTCGGTGCTTCGAATGGTTCGCCCTTGATGATACACACTCGAATGACCACTTTCCATGTGTCCTTAGACTGCAGCCTCAACTGCCATATATGCGCCCGCGACGCTGGAATTTTGCCCAAGCCGATTGGACACTTTTTTCGTCTCTAGCGACATTCGATGACCATCAATTTCCTAGCGTCGACGATGAGGTCACACATATTACAGACATTATTCTTACAGCTGCGGAACGTTCAATACCACGCACCTCCACATTGCCCCAGTGCCCCCCAGTTCCTTGGTGAAACGAGGCATGCCGTGACGCAATATGTGAGCGTCAACGTGCTCTTCGCGTTTTCCGCCACCATCCTACTTTGACCAACTGTATCCGCTATAAGCAGTTCCGTGCACGATACCGTCGCGTCATCTGCGATAGCAAGAAGGCAAGCTGGAAATTCTTTACTATCTCATTTAACAACTTCACTCCCTCCTCGGAAGTTTGGTGTCGGATTCGACGGTTATCTGGCGCGCCTAGTTTCTCCCCAGTCTCCGGGCTCACTGTCGCGCATGATATGTTAGTGGACCCCGTTGCAATTTCTAACTCATTGGGTCAACATTTTGCTGAGATTTCGAGCTCTTCAAATTACCCGCCAGCGTTTCTCCCGAAGAAACGTGCAGCGGAAGTGCGACCTCTTGCTTTCTCCTCTCAAAATCGCGAAAGCTATAATACTGTTTTCTCCATGCGGGAACTCCAACATGCACTCTCTTCTTCTCGCTCCTCCGCCCCAGGACCGGATGGTATCCACATCCAAATGTTGCTGCATTTATCAACCCATAGTCTGTGTTACCTCCTTCGCCTTTATAATCGCATTTGGACCGACAGTACTTTTCCCAGATGGCGGGAAGCTATCGTCGTTCCTGTTCCGAAACCTGGAAAGGACAAACATCTCCCCTCTAGCTATCGCCCCATTTCTCTCATGAGTAGTGTATGTAAGGTTTTGGAGCGTATGGTGAATTGCCGTTTAGCTTGGTGGCTGGAGTCCCGCAGTCTTTTAACACCTGCCCAATGCGGTTTCCGAAAGCATCGTTCTGCAGTTGACCATCTTGTTGCTCTCTCCACGTATATCATGAACAACTTTCTCCGGAAACGCCAAACAGTAGCAATATTTTTTGATCTGGAGAGAGCATACGATACCTGTTGGAGGACAGGCATCCTCCGCACACTGTTCTCTTGGGGCTTTCGAGGTCGGCTGCCCCTTTTTCTTCGCGAATTTATGGCAGAGCGCACATTTAGAGTGCGGGTGAACACTACTCTCTCCCGTGCTTTCTCCCAAGAAAACGGGGTACCCCAGGGCTCCGTGCTAAGTGTTGTACTGTTTGCCATTGCCATAAATCCAATTATGGATTGTCTCCTTCCTGATGTCTCGGGCTCCCTCTTTGTGGACGATTTTGCGATCTACTACAGCTCTCAACGGACCAGCCTTCTTGAACGACGTCTTCAAGGATGTCTCTATTGCCTCCACTCTTGGAGCATCGAAACCAGCTTCCGTTTTTCTCCCAGTAAGACCGTTTGTGTTAACTTTTGGCGTCGTAAGGAGTTTCTTCCACCCTCCTTACATCTAGTACCTGTCAACCTTCCGTTTTTTGGATGTCACTAAATTCTTGGGTCTTACGTTTGACAGAAAACTGTGCTGTTCCTCCCACGTTTCCTATCTTTCGGCTCGCTGTCTGCGATCCCTCAACACCCTCCGTGTCCTGAATGGTACCTCCTGGGGAGCGGACCGAGTGGTCCTTCTCCGCCTCTGTCGCGCCTTAGTGCGCTCGAAATTGGACTATGGAAGCATAGTCTACTCCTCCGCTCGGCCGTCTATTCTTCGGCGTCTCAACTCTATCCACCACCGTGGATTACGTTTAGTGTCTGGCGCTTTTTACACCAGCCCTGTGGAAAGCCTTTATGCTGAGACTGCTGAACCTTCGCTGTCCGATCAACGAGCAGTCCTTCTGAGTCGTTGTGCTAGCCATCTGTCTTCCATGCCTGCTAATCCAGCCCATGACATTTTTTTCGACGCCTCCTTGGATGTAGGGTATGCAGGCTGCCCTTCCTCCCTACTACCACCGGGAGTCCGCTTCCGTCAACTGCTCTATTCTCTTTCCTTCCGCTTTCCTAAAACCTTCTTGACAACTTGGGGTACAGCACCGCCTTGGCTCTGTCCCCGGATCTGCCTGCTCCGTGACCTTTGTCGATTTCCCAAGGATGGTACCCTTTCACTTGTTTATCGTTGGGAATTTGCTGCTCTATGTGCGCAAATGAAGGAAGCCACATTTATTTACACTGATGGCTCGAAAACATCCTTAGGTGTAGGGAGTGCCTATATTGTGTGCGACACCCCGAATCGATTTCGGCTTCCCAACCAGTGTTCGGTGTATACTGCGGAGCTTTACGCTGTTCTCCAGGCTGTCCAATACATCCGCCGCCATCAGCGGATACAGTATGTTATCTGTTCAGATTCTCTCAGCTCTCTACTCAGTCTCCAAACTCTATACCCTGTCCACCCTCTGGTCCACCGGATTCAGGACTGTCTGCGCTTGCTCCACCTGGGGGGCGTCTCGGTGGCGTTCCTCTGGCTCCCAGGACACATTGGTAACTGTGGAAATGAGGCGGCCGATATAGCGGCCAGCTATTCGATCGATTCCCTTCGCTGATCTACGGAGTGTTTTATGTCGTCGTGTTGCTCTTTTATGGCACGCACATTGGTCGACACTCCCCAATAATAAATTGCGGGACGTGAAAGCTCTTCCCTGTGCTTGGACCTCTTCCTCCCGAACGCGTCGTCAGGAGGAGGTAATTTTAACTAGACTTCGGATAGGGCACTGTCTTTTTAGCCATCGACATCTTTTAAGCGGCGATCCTCCTCCACTCTGCCCCCACTGCTCTCAGCTGTGGACAGTAAGACACCTTTTAATTGAGTGCCCCTATTTTACTCCGTTACGCGCCCGTCTACAGCTGTCGCCTGATATATCATCCATTTTAGCAGATGACACACGCTCGGCCGATCGCGTTCTCGAGTTTATTAGTGCCAGTGATATGCAGTCATTTGAAGCTTTTTTTGGGGACAACCAACCCCTTTCTGTAGTGGATTTTTAAGCTTTCCTTCTGCTTTTAGTTTCTCCAATTTTTTGAGTTTCGTTCCCATAGCTGCTGGTTTCCATTTTCGTTTTTTACTGTTTCCTAAGTCACGGACCGGGCGCCAATGACCATAGCAGTTTTGCGCCCTAAAACCAAAACAAAAAAAAAAGTACACACAACAAACTGCATGTCATTAGGGAGGCTATGAATGTGTGGAAGCCTTCCATGCAGGCCTCTCACAGGGAATCAGTTGTCCTTTGCCGGCTCCACATTGGCCATACGTGGCTAACAAATGGTTGCCTTCTTCGTTGCGAGGACCCACCCCGGTGTCGCTGTGACTCACAAATGACAGTCGTCCGTTTCTTGCTGGACAGCCCACTTTCAGCTGCTCTGCGGTGAACTTTTGACTTTCTCGTTTGTTTTCTTCTCCCCCTTGTGCCATTGTTTTATTCGGAACAAGGGACCGATGACCAAGCAGTTTGGTCCCTTCCCCCCCTCTTTTAAACCAACCAACATTCAAAAAGCTTGTATTCTTTTCTTACCCAAACTGTCTGTTGTGCATGGTTTCCCTTCCATCCAGGCATCACTTTCAGAAAAGACTTGCTAGCACTTAAATTTGTATTAGAAGTTAACAAATTTCTGTTCTTCAGAAATGCTTTTCTTCCCATTTCCAGTCTACAGTTTACAACCTATCTACTTCAGTGATCGTTACTTATTTTACTGCTCAAATAGAAAAACACATCTACTGCTGTTAGTATCTCATTCCTTAAACTACTTGTCAGTATCTCTTGATTTAATTTGAATGTATCCTTTACTCTTATTTTGACTTTGTTGATATTCATCTTATATACTCTTTTTCAAGACATTGTCCATTCTATTCAGCTTCTCTCCCAAGTCCATTGCTGTCTCTGCAGAGTTGCTTTGTCATCAGCAAACCTTTTTATTTCATGTCTGTGAAATTTAAACCCTCCACCAAGTTTTGTGTTTCTTTCCTTGACCGCTTGCTTAGTGTACATGTTGAATCACATTGTGGGTTGGCTACAACGCTGTCTCACTCCCTTCTCAACCACAGCTTCCCTTCTATGCCCTTAGATTCTTATAACTGCAGTCCATTTTTTGTACAGGTTGTAAATAGCATTTTGCTCCCTGTATTTTACTCCTGCTACCTTCAGAATTTCAAAGAGTGTAAGAGGTGCTGCCCATAATAACTAAGACTTTCATTGTAAAAGTTAGAAAACTATATTTACATCATAATGTCCTCTGTCACCTCCCAAGTAGTCACCTTGGACATGTGTGCAACAATTCCAGCATTTTTCCCATGTTTGAAAGTACTCCTGGAAGTCCACAGGGTGAAGAGTGTTCAGGACCCATTGCAATTCCACTTGGATGTCTTCAGTTGAGACAAAACGACACCCTTTCAAACCAGTTTACATCTTCGGCGACCTGGTAGAAGTTTCACAGTGCTAGGTTGGGCAGGAGGGAGAATGGGTGCCATTGCCATGTTGTTTTTGACCAGGAATTCCTTCGCAACGTGCCAGGTGTGCATGGGTGCATTGTCATGGTGCACCAACCAGTCTTTCTTTTTTGACAGCTCTGATTGTTTGCTCTTAACATTTTTCCTCAGTCACCTCAAAACCTCACAGAAAAGCTGCCCATTGACAGCCCGACCATGTGAAACAAACTCCATGTGCACTAATCCCCAAACTTCGAAAAAATTATCAGCATTGGCTTCATGTCACTGTGAACTTTTTGACCGTTTTGCAGCCTTGGAGAAGATGATGATTTCCATTGTGGTGGTTGCTGCTTCATTTCATAACTGTGGACCCAAGCTTCATCATCTTTTATTACTCCGGATACAAATTTTTGAGTCCTGAATTCTTTGTTGCAGCCCAGTGCACGTCTGAATCTGAGGTTTTGTTGATCAGTGCTGTGAAGATGGACAAACTTTGCTGCAATTTCTCACATTCAGTTCATTGGCTAGAATTTGTTACATGTATAGTATGGCAGCCCAAGTGCATTATAAACATCATGAATTGTCTGCCTTCAGTCTTTGTGAATTAAATCGTGCACTTTCGTGGTCATTTCCAGTGCTGTGAATGTCTATGCTGGACCAGAATGTTTGTTTGCCTTTCATAGATTCTCAGCCTTTCTTGAACCAGTGAAATGTTCTTGCTTGATTCAGTACACTCACCAAATAACCCTGTCAGCATGTGGAGGGTTTCAGCTGCCGTTTCCTTCAGCTTGAAACGGAATTTGATGCCAATCTGTTACTCTTTCACATTATCCATTTCACAATTTGCGGAAGCACTGAAGCACATCCTGACATACACCACTACAACTCTCAACTGCGTGAACCAAAGATGATGCAACTCTGTGCCGCAGTAGCTAAGATGTGTACCTCGAGACGACATCTAACAGTGGACTGTCATACTGCTACTGGTTTTACTGCTACAATGAAATTCTTGGATGTTGTGGGTAGCACCTCATATTTCAATCAACGTTGTCAAAAGCTCTCTCAGAGTTAACAAATGCTTTAAATGTAGGTCTGAGTTTCTTTGACCTATCTTCTAAGACAAGTCATAGGGTGAGTAATGCATTGCATGTTTAGACTTTCTCTGGAACTCAAACTGATATTCCTCGAGGACGGCTTCTACCAAGTTTTCTATTCTTCTATAAATAATTTGTCAGTGTTTTGCAACTGGGACTTAGTAAGTTGATAGGTTGGTAGTATTCACACCCGTCAGTACCTGCTCTCTTTAGAATTTGAATTATCACTTTCTTCTTGAAGTTGGAGGGTATTTTGCCTCTCTCATAAATCTTAGTTTTTGTCATGGCTGGCTCTCCCAAAGATATCAGTAATTCTGATGGAATGTTGTCTACAGCAGGAGCCGTGTTCCTAATTACGTTTTACCATGATCTGTCAAATTCTTCTTGTAGTACCATATCTGCCATCTCATTTGTATGCATGTTCTCTTTGCTTTCGACAATATTGCCTTCAAATTCATTTCTCTTGTACAACCCCTCAATACAGGGTGTTACAGAAACGTACGGGCAAACTTTCAGGAAACATTCCTCACACACAAAGAAAGAAAATATGTTATGTGGACATGTGTCCGGAAACGCTTACTTTCCATGTTAGAGCTCAGTTTATTACTTCTCTTGAAATCACATTAATCATGGAATGGAAACACACAGCAACAGAACGTACCAGCGTGACTTCAAACACTTTGTTACAGGAAATGTTCAAAATGTCCTCCGTTAGCGAGGATACATGCATCCACCCTCTGTCGCATGGAATCCCTGATGCGCTGATGCAGCCCTGGAGAATGGCTTATTGTATCACAGCCGTCCACAATATGAGCACGAAGAGTCTCTACATTTGGTACCAGGGTTGCGTAGACAAGAGCTTTCAAATGCCCCCATAAATGAAAGTCAAGAGGGTTGAGGTCAGGAGAGCGTGGAGGCCATGGAATTGGTCCGCCTCTACCAATCCATTGGTCACCGAATCTGTTGTGGAGAAGCATACGAACACTTCGACTGAAATGTGCAGGAGCTCCGTCGTGCGTGAACCACATGTTGTGTCGTACTTGTAAAGGCACATGTTCTAGCAGCACAGGTAGAGTATCCCGTACGAAATCATAACGTGCTCCATTGAGCGTAGGTGGAAGAACATGGGACCCAATCAAGACATCACCAACAATGACTGCCCAAACGTTCACAGAAAATCTGTGCTGATGACGCGATTGCAGAATTGCCTGCGGATTCTCGTCAGCCCACACTTGTTGATTGTGAAAATTTACAATTTGATCGCTTTGGAATGAAGCCTCATCCGTAAAGAGAACATTTGCACTGAAAAAGATTGACACGTTGTAGGATGAACCATTTGCAGAAGTGTACCGGTGGAGGCCAATCAGCTGCTGATAGTGCCTGCACACGCTGTACATGGTACGTAAACAACTGGTTCTCCCGTAGCACTCTCCATACAGTGACGTGGTCAACGTTAACTTGTACAGCAGCAACTTCTATGACGCTGACATTAGGATTATCGTCAACTGCACGAAGAATTGCCTCATCCATTGCAGGTGTCCTCGTCATTCTACGTCTTCCCCAGTCGCGAGTCATAGGCTGGAATGTTCCGTGCTCCCTAAGACGCCGATCAATTTCTTCGAACGTCTTCCTGTCGGGACACCTTCGTTCTGGAAATCTGTCTCGATACAAACGTACCGTGCCATGGCTATTGCCCCGTGCTAATCCATACATCAAATGGGCATCTGCCAACTCCGCATTTGTAAACATTGCACTGACCTGTTAATGCTACGTACCAATTTGCTTGATGCTAGTACTGTAGAGCAATGAGTCGCATGTCAACACAAGCACCGAAGTCAAAATTACCTTCCTTCAATTGGGCCAACTGGCGGTGAATCGAGGAAGTACAGTACATACTGACGAAACTAAAATGAGCTCTAACATGGAAATTAAGTGTTTCCAGACACATGTCCACATAACATCTTTTCTTTATTTGTGTGTGAGGAATGTTTCCTGAAAGTTTGGCCGTACCTTTTTGCAACACCCTGTATACTTATTCTACCTTTTTTCACTTCTTTGCTCTTGATATTTGCACTGCGGCTTCTGTTTTCTCCAGAGGCCTCTTTAATTTTCCTGTTAGCCATACCTATCTTTCCCTTAGTTATATATGCATATATAGCCTTGCATTTTTCCTCTAACCTCTCCTGCTTAGCCATTTTGCTCTTTGTCAATCTCATTTTTTAGATGGTTATAATAGAGGGAAACATTCCACGTAGGAAATATATATCTAAAAACAAAGATGATGTCTGCTTGTGTCTGTATATGTGTGGATGGATATGTGTGTGTGCGAGTGTATACCCGTCCTTTTTTCCCCCTAAGGTAAGTCTTTCCGCTCCTGGGATTGGAATGGCTCCTTACCCTCTCCCTTAAAACCCACATCCTTTCGTCTTTTCCTCTCCTTCCCTCTTTCCTGATGAGGCAACAGTTTGTTGCGAAAGCTTGAATTTTGTGTGTATGTTTGTGTTTGTTTGTGTGTCTGTCGACGTGCCATCATTTTTTAGATGTCTATATTCCCCTTTGTCTGCTTCGTTTGCTGCATTTTTCTAATTTCTTTTTTCATCAATTTTATTTAATATATCCTCTGATATCCAAGAATTTTTATTAGATTTTTACACCTATTTTATTCTCAGCTACCTTCACTATTTCACCTCTCAAAGCTACCTATTTGTCTTCTACCATATTTCTTTCTCCTGTTTCAATTAACTGTTGCTTAATGCTTCCTCTGAAACTGTCAACAGCCTCTGGTTCTTTCAAATTATTCAAGTCCTCTCTAATTAATTTCCTACAATGTAGCGGTTTCTTCAGTTTTAATCTACGACTTATAACCAAAGAATTGTGCTTATAGTTCACGTCTGCTCCTGGAAGAGTCTTACAGTCTAAAATCTGGTTCCAGAATCTGCCTTACAATTGTATAATCAATCTGAAGGCTTCCACTTTCTCCAGGTATCTTCCATGTATACAACCTTCTTTCAGTATTCTTAAACCAAATGTTAGCAATGACTGTGCCAAATTCTACCAGGTGGCTTCCCCCCCCCCCCCCCCCCAATCCATATCCTCTTACTGTTATTACTTCTCGTCCTTTTCCTGTTATCGAATTGTGGTCCGTTACCACAATTGAATTTTCCTCTCCCATAACTAGCTGAATAATTTCTTTTATCTCACTATACATTCTTTCACTGTCATCATCTTTGGCACTAGATGGCACAAACTTGCACTCTGCTGTGGTGTCGGCTTCATGTCTATCTAATTATGCTGTTCATAGCAGCTTAATCACATTACTATTTTGTTATTCATTATTAGACCTACTCCTGTGTTACTTCTGTTTTATTTTGTATTTATAAACCTATACTCACCTGACAAGAAGTCGTGTTCCTCCTGCCACCAAACTTCACTGATTTCGACAATATCTATCTTCAATCTATCCATTTCCCTTTTTAAAGTTTCTAACCTACCTGCCTAATAAAGGAGTCTAACATTCCCCCTCCAACCCGTAGAATGACAGTTTTGTTTTTTCCTGATGAAGATATCCTCCTGAGTAGTCGCCCCCTGGAGATCCAAATGGAGGACTATTTTACCTCCAAATTATTTTATTCAAGAGGATGCCATCATTTAACCATGCAGTACAGCTGCATGCCTCAGGAAGAATAACAGTTACAAAAAAGTTTCCCTTACTTGTTGCTGTTCATAGTACCATCATAGCAAGTCCATGTTGACTGATGTTACAAGGCTAGATCAGGGAATCACCCAGACTGTTGCCCCTGCAGCTACTGAAAATGCTGCTACCCCTCTTCAGAAACATGTTTGTCTGGCCTCTCCATAGATAGCCTTACATTGTGGTTGCACCTACAGTAAGACTATCTGTATTGTTAGGGCATGCAAGCCACCTCATGTCAGCAGGGTCCATAGTTTGTCAAGGGGGGGGGGGGGTTGCTGTGTATCTCTAGTTACAGTGTTGAAAACTTTCATGCTTTTGCTATTGACTCCTTTCTGCACAAGGGTGAAGTTTGTCTGGTTGTTATATAAGGTTATTTTGACCTCGTATTGTGTTCATAATATTGGTTTGGAAAAGAGAGCAGTTTTTAGTAATGAAAACTATAAGGGAGAAGATATGCTGAGACATCATTGTAACAGCCTGTAGCTTCCAGAACAAATTTTGACAAGAGTGTGTCTGGGGAACACTCATAATGCATGTAATTCTCTTCTTTCTTTTCTGTAGTATACCTGTCCCCCATTTGTCAGTTGTTGCCTAAAGCTCCATTTGAAAGTTTCAACAATGTCTGCTTACTTACCTTTATCTAGACCCTGTCGTCCAAGTTTCTTACCTTTTTGCAGTATCTTTAGTTTTAATCTGTTGTTAATAATCAGTAAATTAGGGACAGAGTCCACATCTGCACCTGGAAATTTTTTGCAGTTTAAATCTGTTTCTGAAACTTGTGTCATACCATTATGTATTATATCTGAAACCTTCTAATGCTTCCAGGTGCCTTTCACAAGTAGAACTTCCTTTCATGCTTCTTAAACCAAGTTTTAGTTATGATTAAATAAAAGTTGAGTTAGAAGCAAAGGTACGTAATTTGAGTGGTCATAGTATTAGTGATTCTGAACAAAAAAATAGGCATAAACCCCATTGCATACGGTTTCTGAGATAGAACACATTTAATGTACATTGTTATGTATTTTCTTTATTAATCTGTGCCATTGTTTACAACATACCACAGTGTTGTAGAGAAAATTGAGAGGAACAACGTTATACAGGGCACTCAGGGTCTATCAAGCTGGGGAAACTACCTCATATTGGCCTACCAAAAACTTTCTAAGCTACAGCGCATGCCCGTAACACAAGACTTCCATTATAATTGTGCGCTCTACGTGCAGACTGTTAACCCTAGAGAAAAAATGAATAGGACCTTTCACGTAGCGAATTTAATGTAGTTTAATTTTGTGCTGCAACAAGTTTCCACTGGAGTTATTAAAGGAAAAGCTACAAAATCAAAGAATGGAAACTCCAGATAGGAAGCCATGTATCTCTTCCTACATTGTTGAAAAACCTGCAAAAGTTGTGTTAAATGTTTTCTATCTCTGAAAAGCCATTCGGAATAGAACATTTGACAACAGAAAGTTTTTTTGTTCAGAATCACCGATACTATCACACATCAAAGCATGTACCTTTCCTTCTGACTCACTGTGCTCTGTGCAAAATTCTACAAGGTGACTTCCCTTTCATTCCTTTTCCCAAGTCCATGTTTTTCTACAATCTCTTCGCAGGTGCAGATGTAGTAGACATTTAAACTTGTACTAATGTGGTAGATGTTGGCTTTGTATCTGTCTTAGCTACTGTAGTATTATCACTATACTGTACATAACAACTTACTCACTTTCCTATTCCCTTATTTATTATTAGGCATTCTTTTTCCACTTTCTTTTTTTCTTCTCTCCCCCCTCTCCCCCCTCTCCCCCCTCTCCCCCCTCTCCCCCCTCTCCCCCCTCTCCCCCCTCTCCCCCCTCTCCCCCCTCTCCCCCCTCTCCCCCCTCTCCCCCCTCTCCCCCCTCTCCCCCCTCTCCCCCCTCTCCCCCCTCTCCCCCCTCTCCCCCCTCTCCCCCCTCTCCCCCCTCTCCCCCCTCTCCCCCCTCTCCCCCCTCTCCCCCCTCTCCCCCCTCTCCCCCCTCTCCCCCCTCTCCCCCCTCTCCTCCCCTCTCCTCCCCTCTCCCCCCCTCTCCCCCCTCTCCCCCCTCTCCCCCCCTCCCCTCTCCCCCCCTCTCCTCCCCTCTCCTCCCCTCTCCCCCCTCTCCCCCCTCTCCCCCCTCTCCCCCCTCCCCTCTCCCCCTCTCCCCTCTCCCCCCCTCCCCTCTCCCCCCCTCCCCTCTCCCCTCCTCTCCCCCCCTCTCCCCCCCTCTCCCCCCCTCTCCCCCCCTCTCCCCCCCTCTCCCCCCCTCTCCCCCCCTCTCCCCCCCTCTCCCCCCCTCTCCCCCCCTCTCCCCCCCTCTCCCCCCCTCTCCCCCCCTCTCCCCTCCTCCTCCCCTCCCTCTCTCCCCTTTTTTTAGTAACCCAGTGCTGCCACACTTCACTATTTCACACCATATCAAACTAGCCATTTCTCTTTCTAAATTCTCAAACCCTCCTACAGGACTCTAACTTTCTGCACTAAGGTGCCAGTTCTGTTTCTCCTAGAAATCTGAATGTTTTCTTCTTGTTGTGGATACCCTTTCACTCCCTATATATTATCTCTGCTACTCTAGAATTTTGAAGAATCTATTTTATCTTTGGAGTATTTCAAGCAAGAGAATCCCATAATCCTGAGTCATACAGATATGCTGCTTATCCTCAGGAAGTATAACTGCTTTAGTTTCCCGTGTTTTCAACTGTTCACAGTACCAGCATAGCTATCATTCCAGCTGTTGCCTTGAAACTGCTGTGAAGGTTGCTGCCCCCTCTTCAGCAACCATAAGAGGGTAATTCCAAAAGTAAGGTCTCCTATTTTTTTATAAGTACATAGACCTGTTTATTTCTACAATGGTTTACATCAGTTTACAGCTTGAACATTTAGCTATTCTTCACCATTTCTGTTGATGCATTTTTGTAGACGCTGTGGCAGTTTTTGCATGTCCATGTCATACCAGCTCGCTGCCATGCTATTCAGAAATTTATGGACCTCGTCTTTCACCTTGTCATCAGAGCTGAATCGCTGGCACCACAATTAACGCTGACAGGTACTGTGAGACTCTGAGAAAAGTCAAACAGGCAATTCAGAACTGGAGAAGAGGAATGTTGAACCAAGGCATACACTTTCTCCATGACAACTCTCGTCCGCACATCGCTCAGCAAACCGTTGCTCTCCTGCAGCAGTTTCAGTGGAATGTAATCACCCACCCTATAGTCCTGACTTGGCGCCGAGTGACTACCACCTGTTCCCTAGGTTAAAAGAACATTTGGTCGGAAAGTGATTCAGCTTCGATGATGAGGTGAAAGAAGAGGACCATTACTTTCTGAATAGCATGGCGACGAGCTGTTATGACATGGGCATACAAAAGCTACCACAGCGTCTACAAAAATGGATCGTCAGAAATGGTGATTGTGTTGGAAAAATAACTTAATGTTCAAGCTATAAACTGATGTAAGCCCTTGTAGAAATAAACAGGTCTATATACTTACAAAAAAAAAAAAGGAGACCTTACTTTTGGGATTACCCTCTTATATTAGTCAAACATCTCCACAAGTATCCCTCTGATGTTGTTCCACCTGTGGTAAAACTGGCGACCTTTATCAAAGGTCCCCGGTTTGTAGGGTGAGGATGCATATTTGATGTCGTTTACATTATTGTCACACTTTTGAAACACACAACTAAAGAAAAGTTCAATGCTGTAACATTTATCGAGAAAGATGCCACAAGAATTATAATTTAATTAATTATAATTACTTTCAAAAGTGTAGAACAGAGGAGGACAGGAACAATTTTGGATAACAATTCAGTAAACTGTTGAAGAAATAAAGTAGTGAAATATTTACGTTGTCAGGAGACATTCAAGACATAGCACCAACGAAAGGTTTTGTCTCCCACCTTTTGCTTCTCCCCTGTTTTATCTAAGTTGTAGACGCCTATGCTAATGTGACTGTGAAATTATGATTTATGTTTTATAATGTTGTATTTACAGCTGTGAAGGATGCTAGAAGCATATTTAATGCAGAAGCCCTCAAAGCTGACCAACCTATTCAGAAATCATGCACTCTACAAAAGTGTTTAAAAGTATTGAGAAAGATTGATATTACTGGAGAACTGACAGACAGAAGGATTAAATTGTTTGATGAAGTCAAAAACAGGAGACGACTTCGTGCTGAACTTGTGTCTCGGTTATTAAATGAGAAGAGGTAGGACATGAAATGTTTCTATGCTTAATGGTAGGAGTATTATCTGCCAAGGGCCGCTTGTGCGCGCAAAAAGGTGCTACTTTTGTTTGTTTATTTAATCTGTATGATCTACCTTGTATTGGATTTATTACATACAGTTGAAATAAAATGTTACAGTAGATGCTGTATTCAGCTACCACAACTTTCACCAAATACTGTACATATATTCCATAACTGACACATAGAAGTAAATAAGAATTGTAATATTAATTTCCTTGAACTGTGTTTGATCAACCAAGAATGCCAATGAGAGATTAATGTACAGTATTGTTTGCAGATCTTGTCATATTCATAAAAGAAAGATAAGTCACATATTCTGTTATGCGGCTTAGTGTATAAATGCCAGACTGCTAATCAAAAGGCTGTGAGATTTAATTTTTGACCATGGTCATCAGTTGTCCTACAAGCTCTTACCAAACAGTTCCTCGAAATCTGAGTGTTACTGTACTTATTCATTTTACCTTTCCACTATGTTTTGGTTTTTAATTACCATTCCAGACTCACTATCATTGTTCATTATAGATCTATGCATCTGCTAATGCTACCCAGGTTGCGTGTCTACTAATTTCAAGAACTAAGGACAGGTTTCCCTCGAAAATGACACATTTTAAGTTGGGGTGTGAATGCTTATCATCTCAGCTATTTGTGCCCTAGAGCTCCAATAAACAGACAGACAAAATAAAGGAAAAAATATTTATGTGAAAATCCCCATGTTACATAAGCTTTGTATGAATGATGAAAGATCGGGGAAATATAGGACATCGCCAAGTATATTAGTGTTGCAATTAAAAAAAAAAAACTGATTCTTGATGTGTACTTGTATTACTAAAGTGTTATTCGGAAGATAAGTTCAGATAGGACGCAAAATGGAAACCGCTAGGAAAATAAAAAATGTTTCACTTGCAATAGTTAGCTAAAACTTCCAGCTACTTGTCTACATAGTCATTGCTCCGACTTAGACATTTGTTGTAGCATTGTACCAACTTTCCGTTACCGTCATCATAGAAGGCAGCTGGCAGTGCTTTCCACCAATTCTCTACACTGGGCTGCAGCTCATTGTTTGTGCCAAAATGTTGTCTTCATAACCAGTGGTTCATGTGAGAAGAAATGAAAATCGAAGGGAGCCAATTACGGGCGGTATTGTGGGTGATCAAACACTTCTGACTGAAAATGCTGCAGGAGCATCTTCACTGCCCCTGCAGGGTGTTGCTAAGAACTGTCTTGGAGAAGGAAAGTCATGAAGTTATGTTATATGAGCTGCGTAGCTTTACGTGATATTTCTCACCAGACCCTCGTACTTGGTGGGAGACAAGATTTTGTAGGCATTTTTGCATGCTCATGTGTGCTTAGAACTGAAGAGTGATGTGATGTGATTGATGGACATACTAGAGACACTGGCCAACACGTCTTGTGCAGAGCTTCATTGGATTTTCACAGCCGTTTCCATTACATGACCAATTGGAACTTACTTTCCAAATGGCCCTTATATTTTGATTTGCTGAGCTAGTCACATGCCATCATTATATAAGCAAATGGAAAGCATCTTTTTGAAAACTGGCACTTGAAATTTCATAACCTGTCTTTAAAAACTAAATATTGAGAATTTTCCAGTGTGGTGTTCTTCTCATTCTTCTTGCATAAGCCCTAAGCACCGTGGTCATAGACTTTATTGAAGGGTTTAAAGTTGTGCAGTTATTTTTATGAGAGCTGTCTTAGCGTACCTACATTTGTCACTGGACTGAGGATTTGTTTGAAAGCACATCAAAATAAAAAAAGGTTCATAAAATCAGCATCTGTTTTTCAGAGAACAGATTAACTCTTTAATGCAACAGAACATAATGGATACAATTTCAGACACAAAAAACAGAACTTCATTGTCCCAAGATGGTTGACAGCTACTGAAGTCAAACATTTTAAATTCTTAGGACTAAGGAAAGCTGAAAAACATTCGTGGTGGTATCAAATTCATGATCTGTAACAGAAATTATGTGCTGCTTTCTTCACTATTTGTATAATCTCCATTGTGTGTGGCATTGAAAGGCAAAAGTCTGTTTACTTTCATTACTTTCATTGTATCATCTCCTGTGGTATCACATTTTGGGCAACTCTGTGCCCTCACCAAAAATATTTTTAGGTCAGTAAAGGTGGACTGGGCAAATCTTCTGTGTTTGTTCAGAGACTTTGTGTAGGCCCTCATTCAGGTGTCTATGAATCTAAATCAATCATGTGGTTTGTCAAACTGACAGTATTGACTCATTCAAAAGAAACTGCAAAATTCATACATTGAACACTAGAAAGAAAAAGATTTGTACATGGATAACGCTTCCTTTGTATCATACAGAAGTATGTGCACTGTTCAGCAGGTTTAATTTTCAATAGGCTCTCGGAAATGCCAAGTCAGTTTGCTAGTGGCACCCATATTCTACTTTATGCAAGAGTTCCTTGCAGTAGCTGAGAACTTTCCTTTGTAATGCAATATTTATTTGTATACTTACTCACATTTTTTTGTGTTTTACTAATTGTTTGGTTTCTTTTGTTCATAAATTTTCTAATCGCCATTTTGTAAACTATGCACTGACTTGTTCCATAACTGAGCAGCTGTAGCTTTCATGGCCCCTCAGAACCTCTTAAATAAATATTGATGAAGGGAGTGTGAATATCATCGTAGATACTGCCAACAGGATGATGTGATGTTCGGGGACACAAATACAGTTCTTTTAAGATTAATGTACAACCACTTTCATTAAATGTTAATTTCTTGACGTACACTATGCAATCAAAAGTACTTGGACACCTGGCTGAAAATGACTTAAAAGTTCGTGGTGCCCTCCATCGGTAATACTGGAATTCAGTATGGTGTTGGCTCACCCTTAGCCTTGATGAAAGCTTTCACTCTCGCAGGCATACATTCAGTCAGGTGCTGGAAGGTTTCTTGGGGAATGGCAGCCCATTCTTCATGGAGTGCTGCTCTGAGGAGAGGTATTCATGTCGGTCGGTGAAGCCGGGCAAAAAGTCGGCATTCCAGAACATCCCAAAGGTGTTCTATTGAATTCGGGTCAGGACTCTGCATAGGCCAGTCCATTATAGGGATGTTGTTGTCGTGTAACCACTCCGCCACAGGCCGTGCATTGTGAACAGGTGCTCGATCGTGTTGAAAGATGCAATCACCCTCCCCGAATTGCTGTTAAGCAGTGGGGACCAAGAAGGTGCTTAAAACATCAATGTAGTCCTGTGCTGTGATACTGCCACGCAAAACAGCAAGGGGTGCAAGCCCCTTCCATTAAAAACATGACCACACCGTAACACCACTGCCTCCGAATTTTACTGTTGGCACTACACACGCTGACAGATGGCGTTCACCGGGCATTCGCCTTACCCACACCCTGCCATCGGATCGCCACATTATGTACCATGATTCGTCACTCCACACGTTTTTCCACTGTTCAATCGTCCAATGTTTATGCTCCTTACACCAAGCAAGGCATTGTTTGGCATTTACCTGCGTAATGTGTGGCTTATAAGCAGCTGCTTTACCATGAAATCCAAGTTTTTCTCATCTCCTGCCAAACTGTCATAGTACTTGCAGTGGATCCTGGTGCATTTTGGAATTCCTGTGTGATGGTCTGGATAGATGTCTGCCTATTACACATTATGACCCTCTTCAACTGTCGGCGGTCTCTCAGTCAACAGACGGGCTGGCCTGTACACTTTTGTGCTGTACGTGTCCCCTCATGTTTCCACTTCACTAGCACATAGGAACCTAGGGATGTTTAGGAGTGTAGAAATCTCGCATACAGACATAGGATTCAAATGACACCCAATCATTTGACCACATTTGAAGTCTGTGAGTTCCAAGGAGCATCCCATTCTGCTCTCTCACGATGTCCGATGACTACCAAGTTCACTGATAATGAGTACCTGGCAGTAGGTGGTAGCACAATGCACCTAATACGAAAAAAAGTACGTTTTTGTGGGTGTCGGATACTTTTGATCACATAGTGTTTGAGATGTGTGAAGTATACTGTGATAACACTATCACAGTAACATAGCCAAAAATAAGAATAAAATCAATAGCCTCAGCATTAGAAGCAGACAGGGCAAAATAAATGTGCAAAACTGGAAAAAAATCACACGAATAAAATAAAGTGCTCTGGATGACTTTCATGAAAAGAAAAAAAGAAAAAATAAGAATGACACTATTTAGTTGCAATATTATGAAAAGGAAACTTGCTACTCACCATATAGCGGAGATACTGAGTTGCAGATAGGCACAAGGAAAGACTGTCACAAATAAGCTTTGGGCCAGAAAGGCCTTCATCAAAAAACGCGCACACACGCGCGCGCACACACACACACACACACACACACACACACACACACACACACACACACAGAGCATATGTGCACGCAAACTCAACTCGCACACGCGATTGTAGTATCTGGCAACTGAAGTCACATTGTGAGCAGCAGCACCAGTGCAAGATGGGAGTGGCGACTGGGTGGGGATGAGGAGGAGGCTGGAGTGGGAAGGGGGAGGTATAGTGAAGTGGTGCTGGGGAGTGTGCAGGGAGAAGGTGGAGAAAGGATAGGACAGCTATGTGCAGTCAGGTGGCTAGACAGAGGGCAGGAGAGAGTTGGGGGGGGGGGGGGGGGCAAGTAGTGGAAAAGGGGAGAAGTAAAAAGACTGGGTTCAATGGTGGAATGTGGGCTCTGTAGTGCTGGAATGGGAGCAGGGAAGGGGCTGGAAGGGTGACGACCATGGCTAACGAAGGTTGAGGCCAGGAGGGTTACAGAACGTAGGATATATTGCAGGGAAAGTTCGCACCTGTGCAACTCAGATAAGCTGGTGTTGGTGGGAAGGATCCATATGGCTCAGGCTGTGAAGCCGTCATTGAGGTGAGGAATATCCTGTTCGGCAGCGTGTTCAGCAAGAGGGTGGTCCACTTGTTTCTTGGCCACAGTTTGTTGGTGGCCATTCATGCAGACAGACAGCTTGTTAGTTATGCCCACATAGAATGCTGCATAGTGGTTGCAGCTTAGCTGGTAGATCACATGACTGGTTTCACAGGTAGCTCTGCCTTGAGTATGGGGTCGGGAACAGGGGATGTGTAGGGATGGAAGAATATATTCTGTAGTTCGGTGGACAACAGATTACCACTGTGGGAAGGGTCGGAAGGATAGTGCGCAGGACATTTCTCATTTCAGGGCACGAGGATAGTTAGTCTAAACCCTGGTGGAGAATGTAATTCAGTTACTTCATTCTTGGGTGGTACTGATTTATGAGGGGAATGCTTCTCTGTGGCTGAATGGTAAGACTTTGGGAGCTGGTTGGAGACTGGAAAGATAAGGCACGGGAGATTTGTTTTTGTAAAAGGTTGGAAGGATAATTATGATCTGTGAAGGCTTCAGTGAGACCCGCAGTATATTTCGAGAGGGACCACTCGTGACTGCAGAGGTGACGTTCACAGATGGCTAGGGACGTGTTGGTATGGAATGGGTGGCAGCTGTCGAAGTGGAGGGATTGATGGTGGTTATATGGATGGAGGTACTGATGGAGCCATCTTTGAGATTGAGGTCAGCATCTAGGGCATTGGCTTGTTGGGTTAAGGAGGACCAGATGAAGCAAATGTGGGAGAAGCTGCTGAGGCTCTGGAGGAATGCGGATAGTGTGTACTCACCCTCAATCCAGATTGCAAAGTTGTCATTAGTGAATCTGAACCAGGTTAGGGGTTTATAATTCTGGATGTTTAGGAAGGATTCCTGAAGATGGCCCATGAATAGGTTGGCAGAGGATGGTGCCTTGCGGGTCAGGATGTAGTCGGTCACAGCGACTATAAAGGAGATTGTTGGTTTGGAATCCATCAGGCGTTTAAAAAGGTAGCGTTCAATAACAGTAAGGCCATGGGCGTAGGGGATGTCAGTGTAAAGCTAGGTGGCGTCAGTAGTGTCCAGCAGGGCACTGTGTGCCAAAGGAACAGGAACTATGGAGAGTTGGTGAAGGAAATGGTTGGTAATTTTTAATATAGGAGGATAGGTTCTGCCAACAGCCTTGCCACAGTGGTAACGCTTGTTCCCGTCAGATCACCGAAGTTAAGCACTGTCAGGCTGGGCTAGCAGTTGGATGGGTGACTATCCGGTTTGCCGAGTGCTCTTGGCAAGTGGGGTGTACTCGGCCATTGTGAGGCGAACTGAGGAGATAACTTGATTGAGAAGTAGTGGCTCCAGTCTTGGAAACTGAAATACGGCTGGGAGAGCGATGTGGTGACCACATGCCCCTCCATATCCGCATCCAATGATGCCTGTGGACTGAGGATGACAAAGAGGACGGTTGGTACCGTTGGGCCTTCATGGCGTGTTCAGGAGGGGAGGGGGGGGGGGGGAGAGAGAGAGAGAGAGAGAGAGAGAGAGAGAGAGAGAGTGAGAGAGAGAGAGAGAGAGAGAGAGAGAGAGAGAGAGATATATATGGGGGGGGGGGGGGGTAGGTTATGGGTAACAGGTTGAAGGTTTTGGTCTGCAAGAGCAGAGATACCCTCAGTGAGGGCACAGTAACTGGCAACAATAGGGCATCATGGGTGGTTGGGTGTATGGACTTTATGAAGTGTGCAGAAGGTAGGAGTATGAGAAGTGGTAGGAGTGAGCAGAGAGATGGACTCAGAGGAGAGGTTCTGGGATGGGTCTAAGGATTTGAGGAGTGCTGGATTCCTGGAATGGGGTCATTGTGGCAAGGTTCACAGGTGGATGCATCTGATGGCTGACAATCCTTCTGCCAGGTAATCCTTGCGATTTAAAACTACAGGGTTGGAGCCTTCATCCACAGGTAGGATTACAAGGTTGGGATCGATTTTTAGATGGTGGATTGCAGTTCTGTCTGCAGATGTAAGGTTAGATTGCACGTTGAGGGATTTGGGGAATGATGGTGAGGCAAGGTTCGATGTTAAGAAATTCTGGAAAGTTAACAGGAGGTGGTTTGGGGGTGGATCAAGGTTGGATGGAGGAGTGAACTGAGTCAGGCCCACTATCCTTCCCACCCCTCCCACAGTGGTATTCCACCATTCACCAAACATATACAATATACTCGTCCATCCCTACACAACCTGAGCTCCCAACCCCTTACTTACAGTTCATATCCATGTAATAGACCTGGTTGCAAGACCTGTTCCGTACATCCTCCCACCACCACCTGTTCTAGTCTGGTCACAAACATCACCTATCCCATCAAAGGGGATACCCTGTGAAACCAGTCATGTGAGCTGCAGGCTAAGCTGCAACCACTGTGCTGCATTCTTTGTGGGCGTGGCAACCAACAAGCTGCCCGTCTGCGTGAATGACCACCAACAAACTCTGGCTAAGAAACAAGTGGACCACTCTGTTGCCGAACACGCTGCCAAACAAGAAATCCTTCATGTCAATGACTGCTACACAGCCTGTGCTGTATGGATCCTTCCCACCAACTCAGCTATTTTTAATTGTGCAGGTGAGAATTTTCCCTGCAATACATCCTACGTTCCCGTAACCCTCCTGGCCTTGACCTTTGTTAGTCATTGTCCTCACCCATCCAGCCCCTTCCCTGTTCCCATTACAGCACTACACAGCCCTCATTTCACCATCACACCGTCTTTTTACTTCTCTCCTTTTCCACTACTCTCCCCCACCTCTCCTCTGCCCTCCGTCTAACCTCCCAACTGGAGATAGCTGTCCTCTCCACCTCGTCCCTGCACATTCCCCAGCAGCACTTCTGTCCCCCCACCTCTATCCTAGTATCTTGCATTTGCATTTGTGCGCGCGCGCGTGTGTGTGTGGTGCACGCCGCGCGCGCGCATTTTTGATGAAGACCTTTCTGGCCAAAAGCTGATTCATGACAGTCTCTTTGTTGTGCCTATCTGCGACAACATCCCCATTATATGGTGAGTAGCAACTTTCCTTTTCATAATATTGTTGCATTCTATCCTGGATTTTCTGTGGTTTGATACTATTTAGTTCTTATTACAAGTGCAAGCTAGTCTGTTTAGTACGAATGGGTAAATAAATAGGTTTCTAGATATTAGCTTTAGAGTTACTTTTGAAATTCCTGTACAGGTTAAATCGGGAGGGGAGGTACATGATGTGGATGAGTGGTAGTACTGGCGATTCTGAGCAAAAAACTTTGAATGAATATATGCATTTTTCTTAACCGTATTCTACAAACAGCTGTTTGAAAATCATAGGAGTCAGTCTCATGTCCTACTTCACCAGCACCCACATGTGAATACAACCAAAGTGACATTAGGGTATGTAGTTTTGTCTTTACTGGCCATTTCAGCATGCACCTTACTTGTACATGATGGGGCGACGAGTCCTACAAGTGTATATGTTGTTTACCTGACGCTTCATATAGCAGTTATTGCACCAGAGTACGTGTACAGTCAGAACAGTACGGATCAGTGTAGTGGAAATGCCACAGGTCTTCAGGCATGCAGAGTATGGTGCATGATCTTTGTCTACGTGTTCTGCAATGGGAATTCCAGTGCTGTTGTTCGTAAATGTGCACAAAGATTTCCTAATTGCAGAGTTCCGTGTAACATGGTATTTAACAGGGTGTATGACAGATTGTGTGAACTTAGGGTGCTTCCAGTGGACATGTTTTATGTGAACACTCCATCCAATGTCATCATATTGAAGATGAGAGAATGCAGCCTAGCTATCTACTCAAAAAGAATTACTGCATAGCTTGGTATTACACAAACACAAGTGATGCACACATTATATGAGCAGGATCTGCATCTGTATCATCGGCAGATTTACATGCAAATTTTGTACAGAGATGATGCCAAACAAAAGGAATTCTTTCAGTGGATCATTGCCAATGAACACTGTATTCCATGTATTCTTTTCACTGATGAATTGACATTTACTCATAATGACATCAGTAACACATGCATCTCTCATGTGTGGGCAGATGAAAACCTGCATGCTACAGTGGAAACAAATTTTCAATGATATTTCTCTGTGAACGTGTGTTGCGGTATTGCTGACGAACAACTCATGGGTCCAATTGTGTTAGCTAACCATCTTTTGTAATGTGGTAACTTGAAATGTGTTACCAGAATATCTGGAGTATATTTCTTTGGCAACATTGTGTCATATGTACTTTCAGCACGACAAACCTCTTGCACTTTTTGTACTGCCAATGATACAGTACCTCACTGAAACATATCCTAGGCATTGGAATGGTTGCCGTGGAGTCATTTCTTGGCCACCGAGGTTACTCGATCTTACGCCATTAGGTTGCTGTTTGTGGGATTGGCTTAAGAGCAAAGTCTACAAGTGCAGAGTGGGCATAGAGGAGGAACTTGTCATGGAATTTTACATGATGAGCTCAAGTAAAGGATGATATGAGTGAGCTCAGTTCAGCAACACAGCAGCTGTCTAAAACAGCTACAAAATGTACTGCAGTTGACCGTGGACATTTTGAACATCTTTTGTGAGGAAATGTACACAAAAAACATTACATCACAGTCATTTGCTATTACCAGCATTTCTCCTTTTCCCCACTGTTTCCTTTTGTTTCCTGTGGAAGTGTAGAGAACATGTCATATATATACATATCTTGTCCTTTATTTGTGCCTGTCTGCAATATGATTTAGTTTTCTTTATAGTAAGTAGCAGTCCATCTTTTCCTACGTTGTACATATGTCCAAATGACTTTTTTGTTCAGAATCACTAATACTATCGACCCTCAAAGCCTATGCCTTTCCTTCTGGGTCACCCTGTGTACGTAAGCAACGTATCAGATGCTTGTGTGTGCAGCATATGTGCCTATGGAATCAGTTCTCTTTAAATGTGGCAAGAAACATTTTCACTATTTACACAGAATGTTATTTTCATTTAAATCTGTCTTATGTTTAACATGCACAGATTTTAGGTACTCATAAATAATCAAATGTTTGTAACGCGATATTTCTGCAATTTTGTTTCTCCCAATTTTGGTGTTAGTTTATGATAGCTTATTTTTTTTAAGTACACTACATTTCTTATTTTTGTCGTATTGTATTTCAGCGTTACATTTGAAATGAAAACATGCCGCTCAAATACACAATATATATTCACATCACACATCATATTTATTTACATTGTAAAAAAAAAAAATTTCTGTTAAACCTAAATCTAATCAGTCAAAGAAAAAATAACTTTACAACAATACACTGTTGAAAGTTTTTCAAAAGAAAACATTGTCATACGCTCTAACTTCAAAGATCTCTTCTGAGACATTATGCTGAACACTTCACTATTGTGTGAAAACAGCAGTGCAGACCAAAATTTGGTTTCAGCACACCACCAGACATTTGAGAGTCCAGGCATGGAAAGTTGCTTTTCCACTAAATTATGAAGGGAATTTGTTTGCTTCAGAACATTCTGCAGGACTGAGACTTACCATTCAAGATAAATGTAACAGACACTTCGCCATGTCTGCATTAAAAGACTTTTGATGTCCTGTGGTTGAAACAAGAACATAGAGCTATGAACACAGATTTTCATGGATCTATGGTCATAAGAGTTGTTAGCCCAATTTGAAGGTGCAGCCCAGTGTGTTCCAGCATTTTTAACCCCTAATGCAAACAGATTGATGTCATAAGTTTAACATGTGTATCTGTCTGTGGCATCATCACTCCCATACAAATGGTCCAATTGTAATGCAGCTGCTTAAGTTTCATCAGCTAAATTACATGAAAATATTTTCCACCAGCACACTATTTTCATATACCCTATGTAATACATAAGAGCTACATCATATTATGTAGTACCAGACTGTAGAGCTCAAAAAGATGTTAAGTCTGTGAGAACATAGTGTTTATATTTTACGGTTGACCAACAGTGATGATTTTTGTCTTGTGAAGTCGTCTGTTTCGGCACCTAAAAGCAGAGAAAGGGAGATTGTGACTCATCTGCAAAAAATAACATTGCTCTCACATAGTTTTTGTAGTTCTGTTTGAGGAGTAAAATTCAGTACTAAATCAAATGATTTTGCCGTAGTGATTTAGGCATCCTATTGCAAGAGAATGCAATGGCAACTCACTTTCCTCTTTGATTTAAAATTATTGCCACTGCTTATTGCTTAGGTTACCTAAATTAGCTAAATATATACTAGACTATAGTAAGTGAATATGGTGTGAATTAAAAAAAGAAAAATGTAAGTCTCATAAGTGAAAAAGAACTCATCGAAATTTTGTGTTTTGTCCTGGAAAGTATTTGTGGGAATAAAAAAAAAATGTATTGACTCTTTAAGTTTAATATAAGTAACAATATTTTGATCAAAGTATCATCAGAAAATGTTAATGTATGAAGTTTAAATAGAAGTAAGCTATCTAGGCAGTGTAGACAAATATCAAAACAACTATATCAAATCACTGAGTCTAACTCATAATTAATTTACTGCAAAAAATTTGTAATATGGACACAACCATCAATGATGCCTGCCATCACGTTTGCCATTCGGGTCACTGCACTTGGTCACAACCCGCGTGCTGCATACTGTGCACTGTGTGACACAAGTTCACAGTCTAATGAAGCCTGAATTAGTGCTTTATTGTCAGACACAATTCTGGACACCGGCATCTTAAGATACATTAATGCATGAAACTATGTTCATATGTAATTATGTAAAAATATAATATAAAATAAATAGATAACTCTATCCTTTAACAATGTTAGGCCAGTTAAAGACAGATTGGTGTTCATATTTTATATATAATACGAAATTATAATTTTATTGTCTGTTGTGAAATGTGCAGGGCTAGAAGAGACAGTGCCAAACAGAAGTGGCTGACGATAATGAAAGTATGCTCTTCTGGAGAGGATAATTACTGTTAACTACTTCTTATTTAGTTGTCTCCTGGCATGATGCCACTTTCAAAATATTACTAAGTACATTAAACTTAAAGGGACAATACATGTTTCTTTTACTTTTTCGAGTTTTTTGTGTTGAGGTTTAAGTTTTATCTTCACCTCTACTTGAAGTATTCACACCACTCTCCAAATCTTGCTACTTTAATCACGACAAATTCATTGACCCACGACATCTTCTCTTTTAACTTGGAATGTAGGTAATCATTTTATCTGGTGGCGTCAGATTTCCCAAAATTTTTACCCAACAAAACACACCAAAAACAGCACTGTTAGGGGTATCTTTAATGTGGTTCATGTCACATCGGACAACATGACATAACTTTATGCAAACATGTTTCTGGTGCCAAAACAGAACACTGAGAATATTTATTTCAATGTTATTTTTGTAATATTGTTTTTACTATTCTATGAATGATGTTTGTGGTGGCAATAATCAGTTGCATGGATGGGGCCTAGATTAGGTTGAAAGGTGATTATACCATGTTGTACTACTAAAGTTCTGTCGGTATTTGGTATTTATCACATTTACACAAGTGTACTATGAAACTATGTTCTTTAATATGCATCAGATTGATATCTTTCAAAAGGGCATCTCTTTGTAAGTAGAGCCATTAATTCTTTACATTGGAAATAAACTGTCATTTCAGCTGATATGCAATTCTCAGCTTTGAGAATCCAGTTTCAGCATTCAGTAACTATCAGTTACCAATGACATTAATCTGCCACCCTCAGGTCTTTGATATTTTTGCACGGAACAGGGAAAATACCAAATTCCGAGACGTTTTGTAACACATTCCAGTTTTGTGTTATGTTACTAAAAAAATGCAGATTTTGCATTAATTTTAGCTTTAGCATTTACGTGAAAATTTCCTGTCCTTGCATATTAATACTGAAGAAATATTGAAACATAAGTCATGTACTAACACTATTTTTATATAAATAATATTTTTTATTTCTCTTTGGTTACTCAACATTGAGTGCCCATACATACATCTGCCTTGTTTTAATAGATCAGTCTCCTTCATTTTGACTGTACTGATTTGTTCATCAAGTTTGTAGATTGCCTTCTTACTAACAGTGATGTAGCACAAATCTGCCTTTATTATTTGTCGTCCCTGATTACTCCATTCCACTTGATCTGTGTGTTCAATTGCAGAATGACAATCATTCACATATGATCATTATTTTTCCATTAGTATTTTTTGACAGAGATACAGGTTCTTCCCATGAACAAACTAAGTCTATTGAAAGATATTTTCTACATCATAATAAAAATTTTCATACTTTCCTCTGTATTGGTTAATATATCTCCATTGTGCTGAGCTACCATGGGATCTTAGCTATTATATTTGCTGATTGTTCATCTAATGCATTTTGCCATCTACATAACAAAAAATTAAGATTTTCTGTAATTATGAACTGTTCACCCTGTGGAGATACATATGAGGAAAAGATGAATCGCAGATAGCCGTGATTATAGGACTGCTATACACTTCAGCTTTTGGCCAAAAGGCCTCCTTCTGAAGTAGAAAATACTCACACATTCCTGAGTTTCACACACATGACCAATGTCTGTGGCTGCTGCATGCAGACTGTGAACTGCAACAGTGCCTGATGGGAGAAACAATCTGTGGGTGGTGGGGAGGGGGAAGCTAATAAAACAACTGCCTCAGTATTCTTGTGTGAAGTGTAAAAATAAACCATTCAAATGTTGATATTACTATCGATCTGCTCTCTAGCCCTAGCAGATGCTGCTCAGGGCAAAGTGGTGGTTAATCAGCTTTCCAGTGGAAAGTTCCTGATATGGATGCACCCAAGATTGAGTAGTGAATGAAAGGATAGCACAAAAAATGGGTGCTCAGCAAGGCTAACTGGGGTGTATAGTCAGTTTTTTGTGTTTGTACATCATGACAGTGCCATGGAATGTGTGGGTTATATTACAACCGTGATCCACCAAGCTACAGATGCCATACATTTCAATGTCTTCTGTCCACTTACAGAAGACTCTGTCCTCTGATGAAATAGTACAGGTTGAAATTCTGTCAACAGTTGATAATCTCATGACTTGGCAAGGACCAAGTCTCACTGTACTGTTAAGTAGAGCTAACAGAGATTGGGGCATAAATTTCTGAACACCATAAAAAATTTCAATAAATCCTTCTTAATATGAGAACCATATGCAACTCTCTGGGTGTGATGTTAGCTGCCCAGATATCTGTGTTATGCAAAATGGTAGTCTCCAAATGAACCTGACACACATCATGTGTACAGTGATGAAAAAATTTTACTAATACTTTGGATCCAATGTTCCAACATCACAGTGTGATGACCAAGAAGAACTATCGGGACTTATGGTCCAGTAGTGAGTAATCAGTGACTGCAGCTTCTCCACGTGTGACGTAAATTAGGTGTTATCCACCAGTAATGGCATGGCATGGCATGGCATCAAGGTGAGGATAATGGGTGACATAACAAGTTGATACACCTCATGAGGACAGCATAAAAAAAATCTTTCTCATCCAGTTCATCAGTATTTTAGAGGGAGGATGGCAGATGTGTGCTGGAATGCCCTCCTAATATCCCCCCTGAAACAAGAAAAGGACTCTGCTTGCTTGGGTAATTGTTCTAGTGTTTTCTTCACTAGCTGCATAGGAAAGGCCTTACTACAGAAGTTGAACAGTCTTCTCTGGGTTCAAGAACTCAAACAGCTCCTTAGAAGTTGTTGCTTAATGAAGTATCACTTCACTGATAACATTATGCTGATAGAGGCAGCTGTACAGCAGATTTTTCTATACAGGGTAAAATTTTCCAAACTGCTTCAGTAGGGCTTCTCTCGGTGTGTCCCCAACTTTTTATGACTGTTCTTGTCACATTTCTACTTCATGTTTCTAGTCACAGAAGTCCTAACATAAAAGTTTGAACAGGCGATCTCTGTCCTTCTGGAGGCTATCCAGAGCTTTATCACCTTTGCTATCACCATTAACACCATGATGTCCATGATTAGGAAATCAGTTAAAGCTTTTCTATTTGTGGATGATTGTACTCCTTCTCCCATTCTGCAATGGCAACATCAAAAAATTTTTCACCAGAGTAATTTATGTGTTGGTTTCAGCCAGTCATGGTGCATTTGAAACTCTCTATCACTTGTCATGAGGGACATCATTTTGAAATGAATGATGCAACGAAGTTTTTCGGCCTTGTTTTGGACACCCCAATGTCTTGGATACAGAAAGTGAGGAATTTGAAAGCTGGATGCAAGGCAGCAAATGTCCTGAACTGTCTGAACCAGTTTTTTCAGAGTCTGCTCTAATTTTATAAAGCCTTTCTGTGGTCTCTCTACGTTTATAGGTATCAGACACATTGATCAACAAAACCTACATATAATAAAGATTATAACTACTCATCTGTGACTAGATTATGCTGGCTGCAGGTTCCCACAGTACCAAACTTTGCCCAGGCCGGTGGTGACATCTGTTCAACTCCTCGCGTTGTGACAAGCCTATAAATTCTTATCTTGTCCTCAGTCACTGGCATTCTACCTGATTCCTCAACACAGTATGCAGTTTGGTCTTGTAAACCACCTGCACACCGTATAGTCATTTGGGAAGATCATATTTTGCTGGGTACCAATGTATGTAAGAATTCAAGGTATAGGCTGGAAGCCTGTACATCTGCAGTGCCGAATTGCTAAAGCCTGAAAAGTTGTAACGTCCCTCATGATGAGCAAGATCATGTGCCATTGAGTGAAATGTCTAGAAATGAGTAAAACATGTTCTAGTTAATGAAACCAGCTCTCCTACCATGACATAACTCCTTCCAACCACCGAGGCAGAATGAAAACTTGCTCTCAAAGAGCCACATGGTTTCCTCCTCCAAAAGTAGGACCCATTACTGTGCAGTTCATGTGGAATATGTTTACAGGGTGGCAATTATTGAACTATATATAAAGTTAGTTACTAACTATGGCATGCACACACTTACTGAACATGTAAACATCACAACAGATATTCAGACTTGGGTTATGACATGTTCGATATGCCTGCCATCATTGGCGATGGTGTAGCGCAGATGAATAGCTAAATTCTGCATAACCTGCTGAAGTGTCGGAACATTGATGCTGATGCTGTCGATGACCTCCTGAATGGTTGTTTTCAGCTCAGCAATGGTTTTGGGATCGCTGCTGCACACCTTGTCTTTAATTTAGCCCCACAAAAAGAAGTTGCTTGTGTTCAGATCTGGAGGGTCACTTTAGATAATGGGGATGAAATCATCTTCCAAAATCTTCACATACCATTCGGTAGTCAATGTGCCATAAAGGAATATTTCATCAATTATTCTGTGCCTGGACATTCCACACCATTGAGGGTGAATCGACTTCTCGATCGCGAAATGCAAGTTCAGTCCCCCAAATGCACCAATTTTGCGTATTGACTAATCCATCCAAATGAAAGTGGGCTTCATCACTAAACCAAACCATATTCACATCAAAGTCCTGCTTGTTAATTCTGTGGACTATACGAGGGGCGTTTGAAAAGTCCATGCACAGTCCGAGAGACGGCACCACCAGCACGTATCGAGGTCATTTTTAGTTAGTAGCATCTTTGGAAAGAACGCACACAAAGTTTCAGCCATATTGGTCTATTTCTTTGTGTTTGGCATTCGTGTGAATCAAGGAAGTTGAGAGTGATTGGAAAAATGGACAAAAAATAATTTCGTTTGGTGATAAAACATTACTTTATGAAAGGCAAAACACCTCAGGAGACTAAAGAGAAGCTTGATAAACATTACGGTGACTCTGCACCTTTGATTAGAACAGTTTATAAGTGGTTTCAAAATTTTCGAAGTGGCCATATGGGCACAAGTGATGCTGAACATTCTGGATGCCCTGTGGAAGTTAAGACTCCAGAAATCACTGATAAAATCCATGATATGCTGATGGATGACAGAAGAGTTATGGTGCGTGAGATTGCTAGTGCTGTGGGCATCTCGAATGAATGAGTACATAAAATTTTGCATGAACATTTAAACACGAGAAAGCTATCCGCAAGATGGGTTCCGCGATTGCTCACGCATGACCAAAAACGGAATCGTGTGAAGTGTTTTAAGGATGGTTTGCAGCTGTTCAGGAAGAAACCGCAGGACTTTAAGCGTCATTTCGTCACTGTGGATGAAACAGTGGATACATTACTATACTCCTGAGACCAAACAACAATCTAAACAATGGTTTACCAAGGGAGAATCTGCACCAAAAAAGGCGAAGACCATTCCTTTAGCCAGAAAGGTTCTGGCGACTGTCTTTTGGGGTTCGCAAGGCATAATCCTCATCGACTATCTGGAAAAGGGTAAAACTATTGCAGGTGAATATTGTCCATCGTTATTGGACTGTTTGAAAACAGAGCTGCAAGAAAAACTCAGACGATTGGATTGCAAAAAACGTCCTTTTCCATCACGACAATGTACCAACACACACCTTAGCAGTTGTGGTAGCAAAATTAATGGAAATAGGTTTCCAACTCGTTTCACCCCCCCCTTCCAATTCTCCAGACTTTGCACCCTTGGACTACTATTTGTTCCCCAATTTGAAGAAATGGCTGGTGGACAAAGATTTTATTCAAACGAGGAGGTGATTACAGCAGCTAATAGCTATTTAGCAGACTTGGACAATTCTTATTATTCGGAAGGTATTAGAAAATTAGAACAGTGTTGGACAAAGTGTGTAAGTCTAAAAGGAGACTGTCTAAAAATAAAAAAGGTTTACTCCAAACGCGTAAGTAGTTTTTATTTTTGCACGGACTTTTCAAACGCCCCTCATAGTGTTGGCGAAACACAACCGCCGTTCCATGGCCATGGGGCTTAGTGGCTGATGGGTTTGAATTTTGTATAGGAAGAGGGTTTTTAACAATAATTTGTCGCAGTGTCTCCTGGTTGATTCCCACCTGTTGTGCAGTTTGTGTGATTGATTTCCTGTGGCTGGTTTGAAACGCACACAATGCTTGTCTTCTCCATGTTTTCAGGCATTTTCAGCCTTTTTGGACGAGTGACATTGCCAACACTGTAATTCTGAACACTACCCGTTCTCTCAAACTTGCGAATCAAATTCTTGATTCTTAGCATACTTGGACCGGTTGTCTTCCGCTTGGACTCAGTCGCAAACTTTCTTTGAGCTGCAGTTGGGCTGTTACTGCTCTCATAGTAAGCCTTCACAAGCGCTATAAGCTCAGGCATGCTGTACTGTGATATTTTCACATGCAAATGGCCGACAACAACAAGACGCGTGCGCATGTTCATACTAATTCCCTTCACGCCTCAGTCAACAATGCAGTTTGAATGTCCTAACGCAAACCGTTCAGAAGTTATGACAATTTTATTTCATATAGTTTAATAATTGTCACCCTGTATGTGCATGTTACATTTTGGGCAAGTGCACCCGGTTTGCACCAGAGGAGTAATTCATAGTTCAGCTAGTGAGTGGTGCATTAGTTTAGGTTTTTACAACATTTTTTTTTAGATCATGGATTTTTGCTACTTTACAGTAATTTTTCTAAGATGACTGTACCATATCTAAGACTAAGCACTAATTAGTGTGTCATCAGCTGCTGTGCACCCGAACAACAAAAAATTTACTCACCCTTATAAATTGTGAATTGTTGTTGTTGTTGTTGTTAATAATAACAATAGTAGTAGTAGTAGTAGTAGTAGTAGTAGTAGTTTGGTGACTTCACAATTTCTTCTTCTCTAAAGCTAACCTTTTTGTACACTTATACCTCCTATCGTTTTTCACATCATACACCACAGTTTTTCAGTTACAACTCGTAATTCACACTTTATGCTGTCAACAATTGGTGCATAAGTTCCTCAGTTGCAGTGAGTCACTTTGAAGAGATTCATTTACATCTGAACTCTGCAAGCTGCTTGATGGTGTGTGGCCGAAGGTAGTTCTAGTACCACTGTCATCTTCCCACTTTCCTGTTCCGTTTGTGGATGATGCAACTGTCAGTAAGCCTCCTCATGAACTCTGATTTCTCTGATTTTCTTGTTGTGGTCATTCCAAGAGGTGTGTGTGGGAGGAATGCATATGTTACCCAAGTCTTCATGGAATTACGCTCATGGACTTCCAATGGTGAACCTCTCTGAGATGTACATTGCCTCTTTTGTAACATTTTCTACTGGATTTCATAAATCTGATATACTTGCTACATTTTTCACACATACATGGAGAATCTGTAGCGAATGTGCATATTGTTAAAAGAAGGTCCCAGGATGGAGTGGAACAACAAAGGGAAAAGAGCCACTTAGTTCAAATGCCTTCATGACCACACTGGCATGGAGGAAAACCGTTTTCTCTCGGTGTGGTCAAGTGGCACCACTTCAGTGGGCAACCTGAGAGCCTGGATGTAACTCCTGCCCCACTCCATAAGCAGCAGTAGGGGAGGTTAGTGCAGCCTCGTCCGTAAAGTCGGTTCCAGGGACTATATTGTACTAGTGGAGGCACGTCACCTACGCAAGCTCTTCATGAAATTTGGTGCAGAAATTTGCTGCCATTGTAACTAGCTGCCTGTTCTGGTCTCCATCACCTTGAAGTCAGATGTGCATAGCATAATCACTATAGGGATCTGGACACATTGTGAGAGGATGGCAGTGGATACTACACTAAAACTATATTTGCATGCCGACGCTGCAGTGGTATGAGTTGCCACACTTGCTGACCTTTGCATTTGAATGTCATTCGCTCTCATGGTCAAACCATGTCCCCTTGCTTTCTCACAGAACTGTTTCCCACACTTTTTGCCAACTAGATCTTCTTAGGGGCTGGGTGAAAGCTTTTGTTTTCTTCTTATATAAGCTCATAATCACATGGAGGACATGCAGTTACTATGGCAGTGCAGTGGCAGATGTCCAACAGAGAGGGACATCCCTGTAATGGTAGCGACTGTAGCAGTTGGCTGATACACAGTAATTTAGTTTAATTTCCTTTCTTTCCCACGCCACATGCTTCTGCAAAGAAATGAACTATATCTATGTATTTTACTGTGTAGACTAGTGTTTAACATCTTACTTTTAGTTTTTCCGTTGCATGAATCTTAGTGCATATCCCTGTGTGAGAATGCTTTCACCATCAAAAGTGTCACATCACTTGACAATGTTTAAATCTTGTGTTAGTGCACAGTGTGTCATTTAGATCAGTGCTTTAGATTTTGCATATTTATTTCCTGCAGTAGCTTTCGTGTAAGCAGAGTTTCTAGTTAAAAGTAACTGTTAGTACATCCATTGTCAGTAGAGAAATTTATTTCTGTTTTAAGAACTTGTCGCTGTTTGGTCTCAGCTATAGTGAAAACCCTCCAGGGCAGATTTTAGTGTTTCTTTATTCATCTTGTTATCTTTTGCATACATTCCAACCCACCATCAGGTAATTTTCTTTTTTGTGGGGATGTATTAGTAGCTTCTAATCTATTCTTGACTGCTTTGCTTGTATTTTTTGAGCTCTTTAAGTTTTTTTACATGGTACGATATGGCTAGGTGCTGTGTTTGTTAGTGGAAACAAGGAGAATAGGCTGCCATCTGAAAACGGCTGGAATCTGTGTTGGCCACAGTCAGCAGGCTTCTGGCTACTGCTCAAAGGTGTGGTAACTTTGGGGCACCACTGACCAGACATGTGACACCTTTGGTGCGTAAGTAATCTCCTGGTGACCAGGTTGTCACTGAGTCTTCTGATACACAGCATCTGACCAGTCTATCCTTACTCAATAGTGAGTTGTGGACAGTGGTTGACTCAAATGTCATGGGGCTGGAGGCAAAAAAGGAAACAGGCTCTGTGGCCAGCTTCTAGTGCCTCAGCAATAGATATGAGGTAGCATAATACTTCTGAGCCAGCATAGGATGCCTCCCTTTTGGGCCACCAGCTGATTATTTGCCCAATCCTTACAAGTACAGAGGGCAAGTAATGGAACCCCTCGAAGAAATAGTGTGCAGGGTGGGAAAGAATGCCAGTGTGGACTTGGTATGTTTGCCAGGAAACCTCATCGATGTGGTGGAGGCTCTGCTGGCAGTTATCGAGTGCACTGGCTGTAAATAGTGGCACATGTTGGCAAGAATGATGCCTACTGCTTGGGTTCTGAGGCCATCCTCAGCTCCTTTCGGCACATGGCTGATTTTGTGATGGCAACTAGCATTGCACGTGGGGTGCAGACTAAGCTGACTATTTGTGTAGCACCGTACACAGGATTGATCGAGGCCTTCTGATTTTGAGCAGAGTGGAAGGTCTCAACCAGAGCCTTGGATGACTCGGTGTTGGTACCAGATGCGAATTTCTCAACTTCTGCAATTGGGTGAAGAATTGTAGGCTTTCCCTTAATATGTCAGGGGTGTGTTACACTCAGAAAATGGTTGCCGGGATAGCATAGTACGTGGGGTACACATGGGAGCTTTATAGGTTAGAGAAACCTCCCTTGGTACCAGAGACGAATTGCCTGCCAAAATCATAGTTACATCAGCCACAATGTTCTCAGAGAGTGGTCATCTTTGTGGATTTGATGTAGAAAAGGTTAATATAAGTAAACTGCAGGATCACCCAAGGAAAGGTCCCAGAATTAGGCTCATTGAAGGCTATAATGCCCAGATAGTTTTAGGAACAGAAATTTGGTTGAAACCAGAAGTGAATAGCAACGAAATCCTAAGTTCTGATGGGCATATTTGTCAGAAGGATAGGCTAATTGCCAATGGTGTGGCATATTTATTTCAGTAAAGGACTTGATAATGAGGAGCTCATTTGACATTAAGTACTGAGAAATGTCACTGTGTGCCAGAGATAGTCAACTATTTAGGGCATGTGATCAGTAAGTACGCTTTAAGGACTAATCCTAGATTAGTGCAGTCAGTGCAAGAGTTTTCTGTTCCAGTAACAACCAAAGAATTAGAACCTTTTCTGGGTCTCACAAATTATTATAGAAAGTCCTTGAAGGGGTTTGCAGATATTGCAAGTCTGCTTACGCAATTATTGAAGAAGGGTGTTAAGTTTGTGTGACTGAAGGAATATCAGGGAGTATTTGTTGAAATTAAAAAGGGGGTTAAAGTCGCATCCTGTGTTGGTGTTTCCAGACTTTCAGGAGGAGTTTATATAATCATGTGATGCATCAAATCATGCCCACTCCTGGGTTTTGAACCAAGAGGTCGATGGTTATGAACATACTACTGCCTTTGCATCAAGACAGTTGAATGCAGCAGAGAGGAATAATTGTATGGCTGAGGGAGAAATGTTTAGCTTGGTGTATGGGGTAACATACTTCCAGTGTTACCTATACGGAAGAAAGTTCAAGGTAGTGACAGACTGTGCTGCTTTGAAGTGGTTACCAGGTTTTAAGGGCCCATTGAGCCAACAGACAACATTGGCATTAAAACTCAGTGAATTTGAGTTTAAAATAATTCACAAACCAGGAAAGAAGCATGGAAATGTGGATGAGTTAAGCAGGAAAGTAGCAGTGGTACAAGCATTAGGTCAGGACCTTGGGGAATGGCAAGCAGCACAGAACATTGACAAAGAGTGCAGACAGTATGGTAAGCAACAGAGGCTTAGCATGCATGATGGAATACTGTGGGAAGTGCTGACCAAGTTGAAGCAAGAAATACTATGTGAAATGCATGATCATGTTATATCGGGCTATGGGGGACACAAGGCAATGAGTCATAGGATGACATAAAATTACTGACAAGAAGGAAGAATGATGTTGATAAGTACTTCAGAAAATGAGTGGCAGGCAGCTTTATATCAACAGAAGGTACTGTTACAGTGATTGCCAGAAGCAACTGAAATGTTTATTTTCATTGGGGCGTATGTGTAAGGCCCATTCAACTGAACATCAGCAGATGGTCATTTTTTCATGACCATAATAGATCATTTTTCTCATTACATCAAGATGGGGCTGATGCCGGACCAACAAGCTTTCACAGTCTCACTGGCCTTGGTTAATAGTCGGATATTGAAGTTTGAGGTGCCGGAGACAATAATTATGGAGCGAGGGATGATCTTCATGTCAGACTTGATAAGAGTTGTGTCGCTTCTTAAAAGTAAAAAAAAAAAGTTGAGAACTTCATCAAAAAGCTCACAGAAGGATGGAAGTGTTCATCGGAGAACTGGAAAGATGCTTAATCGTTATGTGAATGCAGACTGGAAAATGTATGTATCCTTCATAGTGAGTACATACATCTCCAAAGCACACAACTAGGACAGGGCTGTTGCCATTCGGTGGATTATATGGAAAGAAAATGCTGTTGCCATTTGGTATATTTAGCAAGAAAGAAGACAGGAAGGGGGAGTTCGTCTGAAAATTTGCAGGAATTGTAAGAGAAATGTGGAGAAAGGTCCAGCAAGCAGTTGCTAAGTCACTGGAGAAGCAGAAAGAGGCAAGAAACGAGTGGGGACATCACCTCCATGTGAAGTAGGCCAGTTGATGACGTTGTTAAGCCCATATTCTCTGAAGGGAAAAATGAAGTTCGAAAATGGTACCAGGGCCTGTATGAGGTACACTCTAAGGGGGGAAAAAACGCGCCATGAAGAAATTATCCTAATGAGACAGAAATTGGCAGATGTGACTTACATGCACAGACCAACAAAAGATTGCAATTTCAGAAAAAGTTGATGATTTATTCAAGAAAAGGGGCTTCACAAATAGAGCAATTCAGTAGTTCGTTGGCCCACCTCTGATCCTGATGCATGCAGTTATTCAGCTTGGCATTGATTGATAGTTATTGGCTGTCCTCCTGAGGGATATTGTGCCAATTTTTACCCAATTGGCACATCAGATCGAGAAAATTGAGGTGGTTGGAGGGCTCAGCCAGTAATGCTCCAAATGTTCTCAATTTGGGAGACCTTACTGGGCAAGATAGTGTTAGGCAAGCATTAATATAAGCAGTAGAAAGTGTTGCTGTGTGTGTGGGCGGACATTGTCTTGAGGGAATGTAAGTCCAGGATGGCTTGCCGTGAAAAGCAACAAAACAGGGCGTAGAGTATTATCAACATACTGCTGTACTGTGAGTGTAGTGGATGACTACCAAAGGGCCCCTGCTCTGAAAAGAAATGGCTCCCCAAACAATCACTTCTGGCTTTCGGGCCATATGGTGGACAACAGGTGGATTGGTATCCCACTGTTGTCCAGGGTGTCTTTAGTCTGGAATCTCACTGATTGGAGACAAATTGCCTTAAGTGATGAGTCCCACTTCGAACTGAGCAAAGACATGTCTAGAGATGCCCAGGACATTGGTGGGATAACAACCTGACTGTTGCCTGCCATAAGGGCTGACAAACAGTTGTGATGGTCTGGTATGCTATTTCTTTTCATAGCCAGTTCCACTTTGCCATCCATGGCACCCCTAAAGCCCAGCAGTAAATTGACGATATTTTACTCCCCGTTTTGTTGCCCTTTGTGTCAAGCGATCCTGGGCTTACAGTACTGCAAGATGATGGCTTCCCACATGTAGCAACAATTTCTGCTGCATGTCTTTGTGCTTTCCAAACCATACCTTGGCTAGCAAGGTCACCAGATATTTCTCCAATTGAGAAAGTTTGGAGCATTATGTGCAAGACCCTCCAAGTAGTTCAGGATTTTGACACTCTAACATGCCAGTTGTACAGAATTTGGCACAATATCCCTCAGGACAAAATCGAATAACCCTGTCAATCAAAACCAAGCTGAAAAACTGCCTGAATAAGGACCAGAGATGGACCAACATGTAGTTGTCTTGCTCAATTTGTGAAGCTCTTTCTTTTGAAAAATAAGCCAGTTTTTCTGAAACTGTAAACATTTGTTTGTCTGCACATGTACATAACATCTATAAATTTATGTTAAATCTGTGGTGTGTCTTCCCCCCCCCCCACCCCCCCACCCCCACCCCACCCTCCCCCTGCAAGAGTGTAACTGAAACCACTACTTCATCAATAAATGTAAAGTTACAGCTGCCAATGAGGTCAACAATTGTGCACATTGGGCATCTACAGCCATTCAAGTGTGCTCCAGGGGCAATTCCATTAGAGGTATTAGTGATAGTGAGGAACGAGGCAAAGAAGAATCAGAAGGATGAGCAACAGGAGAGGGAGGACTTGATACCTCATGTTCATTATACATTGAGGCCAAAGAAGTGATTAATGTGCATTGTGATTCCTGAATATTATTCTTTTGTGTATAGTGTAGAGTCTTGTACCATAAGTAGTATACTTCGCATATTTTCATACGCTTATGTCATATGGTATTATTTTTTGGGGTAATTCTTCTGATTCAAAAAGGGTATTTTTGGCTCAAAAACGGGCTATTCGAGCTATGTATGGTGTAAGTTCGAAAACCTCTTGTCGACCCCTATTCAATAGTTTGGGAATTTTGACATTGCCCTCACAGTATGTATTTTCTTTAATGTCGTTTGTTGTTAGCAATATTAGCTTATTCCCAAGAGTTAGCAGCTTTCACTCAGTTAATACTAGGCAGAAATCAAATCTGCATGTGGAATGCACTTCCTTGACTCTTGTGCAGAAAGGAGTGCAGTATTCTGCTGCATCAATTTTCAATATGCTACCACAAGAACTCAAAAATCTTAGCAGTAGCCCAAACACTTTTAAGTCTAAACTGAAGAGTTTCCTCATGGCTCACTCCTTCTATTCTGTCGAGGAGCTCCTGGAAGAGCTAAAAAATTAAGCAAATTCCAGTGTTACATTCTTGATTTTCTTTATTTAAACTAACGACTTGTCATCTGAATATGTTTCTTATATTTCATTTTATCTGTTTCTACAATCGTGTTATAATTTCATGTATTGACTCGTTCCATGACCATGGAGACTTCTCCTAAATGTGGCCCCACGGAACAATAAATAAATAAATAAATAAATAAATAAATAAAGAAGCAAGGGAGAGAATGTTGTTGTGGGTGGCTGGTACCCTCTTTCTACAACATAAATGCACATGTGAATCAATACGGTTCTTTATTTACATGAACTGGAAACAGTTACTTAACTTGTTTAGTCCATTAGTTCATCAGTAATTGTCCTCTTGTAGACTGATGTCAATATTCACTGCTAGTAAAGTACATTTCTGGTTCTGGTAAACTAGTCCTGCTTAGTAACTAATCTGGTCACTATGTACTGTCATAACCTCTGACAAACTAAACTCGCTCCTGAATAAACTGACAGACACCAACTGGATGATTGAGTGAGAGAGGGCCTCCGGTCAGCAGCGGCAGCCTAAATGCATGCTGTCGAGAGGGCATTGGCGGCATGTTGCTTTTGTGTGTGTGTGTGTGTGTGTGTGTGTGTGTGTGTGTGTCATTTCTTGTGATAGGCGAGCTTGATCTAATGCGTACTAATCTATCTTTGCCAACCGGCGTGGTGGCGACAGCTTACATCCCCCCCCCCCCCCCCCCCCAAAAAAAAAAAGCCACACTGTTGTCGTGTAGGGAGATAGAGAGGATGTGAAAGACGACAGGGGGGAGAGAGGGCAGGACGCTGGACGTAAAGGTGAACTGGGAGCTGTGATTGTGGAGGATGGCATACTACTGACTGTATCCCGCCATCTGGCTTGCGAGGCAACAGGAACATACTCCAGAAAACTGCTGTCTGGACACACGTCTAGACCTGAGTGCATGTCCTGGTGTGAAAACAGCAACAGTGACAGTAACGACGGGTCCACGTCCATCGAGTTGGCGAGTGGGGACGGCAGAGACAAGGGTGCATCGTCCATTTGCTCCTCCTGGGGTACTCTGGTGGCACCAGCGGGTGGCTGCAAAGTCTGTGCGGTCCCATGAGACCGTGAATCTGGGGGAAGAAGAGCAGCAGAATCACAGGGCAAGTGACGTGCACGAATTTGGTTCTGGTGGCTCCGCTGCAAACTATCGGGACCTGCAATCAAGTACTTAAAAGAACCAATGCGTTCCTGGGTCACGCCTCCTTCCCAGCACCTGCAATTGGCATAAACCCTGAAAATAGCAAGATCATCTGTCGCAAGGCAATACTTGCGAACAATTGGTAGTGCCTGGTGCTGCGGGTGGGTTTAGCAAGTGTAGCAGTCTCCAGTGGCAGTGGCCATGCAGAAGTTCTGTTGGTGATGGTCCGTCTCATGGGTGGGAGTGATAGGGGTCAAGAAAGAGTTGTGGCACCTGTTCGTGTGTGTGTGTGTGTGTGTGTGTGTGTGTGTGTGTGTGTGTGTGTGTGTGTAACTTAGCCACATGTTGTTAAAAGTTCTTACAAAGTGTTCTGCTTCTCCATCGGACGGGGGGTGAAATGGAGCACTTGTTAGATGATGAATGCCATTTCATTCATGTGAAGTGAACTGTGATCCATTGTCTGAGACAAACACTTGTGGCAAATCTTCTGTGCAAAATATTGAAGACAATGGTGCTATGTGATTTGGTAGAGTTCATAGACACCGCAAATGGGAACTTGCTAAAAGAGTTGCCACTATGAGCCAACGAGTGTTCAAAAATGGTCCTGCAATGTCTATGTGCACTCGTTGCCATGGAGATAGTCTTAGGCCAAGCTGAGAATGACTGTGGTGGAGCGTATTGTTTTTCCGCACCCCCACGACACTGTGATGTCATCTGTTCAGTGTGGGCGTTCATGCCCTGCCAAGTACAGTGCCAGCAAGCTGAACGTGCAAATGATTCCCCAATGTCCTTGGTGAAGAAGTAGTAACACATCTTCTGCAACACTTTGGGGAAAAGCACACATGATTGTCCACTGTCATGTTGAACTAAAATCACATCTTGTTGAACTGAAAGGTTATGCCGACATGCAAAAATTTAGTGCACGACTGAGTTCTGGATACTTTTGTGTGAATGAGGCCATGACGTGCAAATGTAATGCAACAAAATCTTGATCTAGGCCTTCTTCAGTGGCCTGTGCAAGTTTTCTGTAGTGCAAGAGAAAATATTCCAGCAATTAAGAGTCCTGTGCATCGATTTGACAACAATGTGTAGCAGATGCATAAAACTAAGAGTCTTGGCCAATCAGAAGGTGAGATGGGTGTCTGCATTTCCGTGCTTTGCTGTAGGTCTGTGCACAATTTCATACTGATACTGTGAAAGCAACAAAGCCAAATGTTGTTGCAATTTTTGAGCAGTGTGCGTAAGAACCAGCTTTGAAAGATGAAAGGAGGATTGCAAAGGCTTGTGATATGTCACTAAAAATAACTTGTGACCATACAAATAGTGATGGAATTGGGTCGCACCATACACAGTAGTGAGAATGTCTTTTTCTATTTGAGTATGATTGCACTGAGTTTGGGTTAACAACTTTGAGACAAAAGCAATGAGTCTGTCTCGTGCATCAATTCTGTGTGAAAGCACAGCACCAATTCTGTAGGAAGAAGTGTCAACTTGTGAAAGTACTGCCTTGTCAGGGGCAAAATGCACTAAACATCTGTCACTGAGCAAGGCATTTTTGAAATTCTGAAATGCATCTTGACAGTCGTTAATCCACACGAAATGTATGTTTTTGTGACGCAATGGAGCCGGGACCTGAGCGGTATTAGGTGTGAACCAAATGTAGTATGTCATCTTGCCTAATGCTGACTGCAGTTCACACACATTGTGAGATTCAGGCAAGTCACGGATTGCAAGCAAATGAGATTGGAGTGGGTGCACACCCAGACTGTTTATCAAATGACCTAAATACTGTAGTTCAGTTTGAAAAAAGTCACACTTTTCGAGACAACACTTCAGTCCTGCTTGTGACGACACTCAAAAAAGAGTATCAAAATTGGCAATGTATTCCTCTGGTGTACGACCTGAGACAATATCGTCAATGTAGTTTGAACAAAATGGCCCTTTTGAAGTCAGCTGTTCAAAAGTAACATTGAATGGCAGGTGCGGAAGCACTGCCCAAGGGTAAGTACAAATATTTGAACAGTCCTAAGTGTGTATTTACAACAAACACTTTCTGTGATTCTTCAGCCAATGGAATTTGCAAGTAGGCATCACAAAATCTGTCTTAGAAAAGTAATGTCCTCCACCAAACCTGTCCACAAGTTCCTCATTGCGAGGTAACGGATAAGTGTCAACTATTATTTGTGGGTTCACAGTAGACTTGAAGTTAACACAAACGTGAATGCGACCAGAAGGCTTAGGCAACAAAACAAGAGGACTTGCCCATTGACTAGTTTGATTGGGAGCAATTACACCATTATTTTTGCAATTATTTCAATTCACTGGCTACTTTGTCCCTTAAAACAAGGAATGGGGTGGGCCCTGAAATCTTAGGCTGTGCATTGTCTTTCAGTGTAACATGTACTTCAAAGTTATTAGCTTTTCCCATTGCTTCTGAAAATAATTCAGGAAATTCTTTAAGCAAGCTAGCTACACTGTCTTTTGGTTCAAAAGCAGACACTGCAAGTACATTGTCTTGGATGCTAAATCCAAACAAATCAAAGGCATCTAAACTGAATGTGTTCTCACTGCCTTTTGATGTCAACACAGTAAAATTCACTGTCGTAGTGTGGGATTTGTAAGTGGCAGGCAAAGTACACTGCCTGAGCACTGGGAATTTCCTGTCCTTTGTAAGCAGTGAGGTGCTTGCTAGATTTAGAAGGGCGTGGTGAGCTTAACTGTTCGTACGTGGCAAGATTAAGCAAAGTTACTGAGGCAACTGTGTCTAACTGAAAATTCACATGGTGGTCATCAATTCATAATGAGACAAATAGTTTGTTAGAATGTCCTTGCACAGCACTAGGGTGAGGAGGCGGGGGGAGTGGTCAAAGTTGGCATTTTTGTGCCGTTGCAAACTAACTGCTTGGACTTTTCCTCTTTTTCCACATGTGTATCATGTTGCGTTACATGATTGGCATTCCTGTATTTTATGGTGAGCAAAACATCTTGGGCAAGACTTCACTAAATTCACAGGCCTGTTTACATGTCTGCGTGGTTGTCCATGCAGCTGTGTACGTGCTTGCTGTTGTGGCTGGTTGGGTCAGTTACGAATAAGAGGCGACTCGACCCAACATATCAGGGCCTGGTCAGACTTATTGGCCACTACAGCACATGAAGATGCTGTAAGATTCGCAATACTTGAGGAAGTGATGGATCAGTCCTTTAAGATCTGTTCCCATATTCTGCTATCTGGGACACTGAATGTTATTGCATCGGATATCATTAAATCACTGTAAAAGTTGCCACAACTGCATTGAAATTTACACTTCCTAGTAATGCCCGTTAATTCTGTGTACCTCTCGCGGTACGTCTGTTCTGGCTTTTTCTGCTAGCAAAAGAACTAATGTCAGACTGCAGCTACTTGGACTTGGTGGTCGTAGTATTGAGTTACTGCAGTGATTACTTGATCACAGATGAGTTTGTCGGGAGATGTGGTTGGGAATAGTTTTCATATTAATCTGAACACTGGGACCCCCACAATCCTGAGGAACTATTGTAACTTTATAGTACTTTGAACATGGTTAACTTGACAGTATGCTTGGGACTGAGTCAGGTATTCAGTCCATTCCTCCTGTGTTTCTTTAAATTGCAGGAATGTTGGTACACTGGTCGGCGGCACTTGTTGGGCCAATTGGTCGGTCGGTTGTGATTGTGTGACTGACGCAACTTGTGCAGCCAGTAATTGTACCGTTGTCAGTAAGGTAGCAGTTTGTTGGTTCTAAAACTGAAAAACTTGGTTCAGATCGATCACATTGGCTGTCTGCAGCTGAGGCGTAGGGGCAGGGGGTGACGGAGCAGGGAATTCGTGGTTTACACAAATACTTTGTATCAAAATGCAAGCAAAGCCTCAGAAAAGGGAAATTTGATTAGTTCTGCGGCTCCCCTCCTGGAATACATGCAAGAACACAACAAAAAATTAGCAAATAGAAACACTCGAACCCAATCACCCCTGCAAGCTAAAACACAAGAGAAGCAAGCAAAATCTTTGATTGCCCCTGAATTATCCTCGTTCACCACTGTAGTGTCTTATACCGTAAGACAGCAGGGAAGAAGACACACATGTGAATTAATATGGTTCTTTATTTACTCGAACTGGAACACTTACGTAACTTGAATAGAATCCATGTTGTGGTACAAGCTCTTCAGTAATAGTCCTCTTGCAGACTGATGTCAATATTCACAGCTAGTGAAGTACAATTCTGGTTGTGGTAAACCAGCCCCACTATAATCAATAATCTAGTTGCTATGTACTGTTGTAGCTTGTGACGAACTAAACCCGCTCTACAAGTACACTGACAGGCTCCTACCAGATGGTTGAGTGAGTGAGTGCGTGCGTGCGGCCCTCCGTTCAGCAGCAGTGGCCTAAATACACGCTGCCGAAAGGGCGTTGAAAGTGAGTTGCTTGTGGGTATGTCTCTAGCCCCTCTCGTGATAGCCGCACTTGATTCAGTGCCTACTAATTGATCTTTGCTTCACCTTTGCCGACTGGTGTGTTGGTGACAGCTTATGCCAGCTTATATAGTTTAGGGCATTAATCTTGTTTAGATAAGGTTACATGTTTGTGTCGGTGTAGGATTTATAGTGCATTAAGATGTGCTGTTCGGAGACAGCAGGCTTCTGTGGGTAGGGAAGTGATATTGATCCCTGTCCTCATGTTGCCATAAGAGAGGGGCGAGAAAAGAAGAATGCTAGGGTTGGAGTGGGGGCACTACAAGAGCATCACCTGGACGATGAAGTTTTCCTTTCCAGGCAACCAGATGTGATATTATCCAGGCGCAAAGCATTACATTTAGGTTTTGATGTGTGGGAATTATGGAACAAAATTAGGAGGCTGGAGGAGATGTTCTCAGGGGTACAGAAGTTAATGGATAGTTGTGGAAGTCTGAGAGAGGTCTCAAAGGAGAACTAGAAGTAGCTTGGGACATATGCAAGATTAGAGGAGCAGGTGCAGGAGATGACTGGACTGGTACCACAACATCTCAGGAAGTGAAAAGGGGGTAGATACATGCTGAGGGTATAATACTGAAGACAATCTTCGGGGCAGTAGATGCAAATTGAACGCTACAGCAGAGGCCACAAGGGGGTTAGTGGAGGCAAATAAAGTACCTATGGAGTGGCATTCCATGCAGATTGTGTATTTGGAGAGTGGCTTGTTAAACAACACGCATGCTTTGACAGCTTACTAAGGAAGTAGTGGATTATGCCAGGGTCTCGGCTAGCACTCTGAAACAAGATCTGGAAGTGGTACAAACACTGGTGCAGGTACTAGATTTAAGAATAACAATGACAAGACTATTGCAATCACTAGGGGATACTATATGGGATGCAGCAGTGGAGTTAACAAACTTGCAGGAAGCCTCCATCATATGCTACATTCACAGGTAAGTTCAACCTTGCTGCCATCTGAGCAGTATCTAGAGGGATTGAGTAAGGTGTGAGGAGAATTACTCCAAGAATTATAGGTAGTAGCAGAGCCAAGCAAACAGAACTTGCTATTGTACAACCGTTGTGCTATGGTGGGTGTAACAACAGATAATGTGCAGTTGTACGTATCAGTAAAGGCACCAGTAGCAAGCGTGCATTGTTCAGGTGTTACATAGTGTGCGCTTATCTGGTGAAGATAGCAGCAGTTGGAAAATTTGTGCAAGTGAGAGAGGAAGGGGTGGTGCTATTGGCTGAAGATGGTTATTAACACATGGTGACGACAGAGTATGCGATTCAGCTATGTCAGAGTGAGGTAGCCACAGTATGCCAGGCTTGTGAGATTTCGATGCATGGGAGCACGTGCATCATGTGATGTTTCAGAGGTAAAACAGAGGGACGTCCCTGCCAAAAGTATTTCCTGGGAGCAGGTTTACATTGGATATACTCGGTGTACAATGAAATAGTAGTCGTTGCTAGTTGCTATGTGGGAAAGACGATTAGAATTGTGAGGTAGTGGACTGTTAATAAACGGGGCAGATTGCAGTATTACAGGGCCCACATATCATTTACCAGCTACTGCAACAGAAATTACTCTGCCAAGTGAGACACAGCTACAGCTGTATTGAGCAGACGAACCTCTAGAGATGTTGTCCAAACAAAACCATACCTTTCTTAACAACACCTGGGAACTGAGACGAACTGTTCATCGAGTCACACGGTAGCAGCGCAGGAGGGGCGGATCACTGCAGAGCAAATGTTGCAGCATGTGGAACAGTATTGGGACAGTGGTTAACAGGTAAGAGTGACCTTGAGCATCACAATTCGTATTGCTATGGTGACTCCAATTTACACTGCCTAGCTCTGATGTATTTGAAACAACAAGCCATGGAAAAACTCACTCCAGGGGTAGTTAAAGTTCCCGTAGACTGGTTCCCCCAAGTGAGGAATGAAAGATAGATTTATGAAGCTGCAGATCAAATAGCAATTGTGTAATAGTTAGGAGTAGCCATTTTAGTATTATGTACTTGTTTTACAGATAAGGGTAAAAGTAATTACAGTAGAGAATTGGGCGGAGCAAGACCCGAGGGACTGGGTCTTCTCTATGGAGGGGGCAGTGTAGTGCCGCTACGCAGTCTGTGGGTAAAAGTTGTAAGTCCTTAGCCAGGGTAATAAGTAGTGAGATAGCTGCCATGGAGCATTGCATTAGCTGCTGCGAGTTGGTAGCTGCCAGTGTTGCGACACCGTCACTATAACAGATATGCAAGTAGATTGTGAGGTGAGGACAGCTGAGTGCAACAATAAGTTGCACTGCTTAGTGGTAACTGAATAGCAAGCAGGGTGACATTAACACACTAGGGAAAGTCTCTTATTGCGGACCATGTAACGAGGTCCCAGGTTTTGGTGAAACAAATGTGCGCCAGAGGAATATAAGTAAGTGTGGCTTTGGAGGCAGGCATCACTTCTTGTTACGAGAGACTAGTAGCACCACTACAGCACCAGAGCTATGCCAGTCAGTGAGACAACCGGACACTGCCAGCAACAGCCATGGGTTTGAGACCGGGCTGTGCCTGCCGCCAGCACTAAATGTTTGTGGGACATGGTGCCACAGCCCCACTGACCTGCTGTGCGTGCAAGCTGCTGCCAATGCTGAGTTCGTAATAAGACTTGGCACCTCAGTGCCAGCCACTGTCTGACTCCTACCAGAGGGCAGAGTGTCGTATCCTGCGCACAGCTGCACTGACGTGCGGAGCACAGGGCCACCAGGGCTCCTTGCTACGGAGGGAAGAAACACATCACTGATGATGTCAACAGCTGTTGCTTCTAAAGCCTGCCAGCCTACCGTGAGCTCGCCATTAGCATTGCAGGGCACCAGCTCAGCTTTCAGAGCAGAAGATGCTGCCTATACATCAGTGAGAGGCGTGTTTGCCTCTCTTTCGTTGTGTTCCCCCAATCCATATCGTCCTTCTATTTTTTATTCTCTTCTTTTTCCTACTATTGAATTCCAGTCTCAATCGCAATTAAATTTTTCTCTCCCTTAATTATCTGGATAATTTCTTTTATCTTGTCATAAAGTGTTTCAATCTTTTCATCATCTGTGGGGCTAGTTGACATATAAATATGCACTACTGTGGTTGGCGTTGGCTTTGTATCTGTCTTGGCTATGATAATGAATTCACTACGCCGTTCATAGTAGCTTACTCGCATTCTTGTTTTCTTATTCAGTATCAGATAAACGCCTGAGTTACCTATACTTGATTTTGTTTTGTATCCCTGTGCCCACATGACCAGAAGTCCCGTTCCTCCTGCCACCATACTTCACTAACTCCCACTAGGTCTAACTTAAACTTACCATTTCCCTTTCTAAATTTCCTTCCTGATCAAGGGATATAACATTCCACCCTACAATCCGTAGACTGGCAGTGTTGTTTTTCCTGACAAAGACATCCTCCTGAGTAGTCCCCACCTAGATATCCAAATGGTTGATTATTTTCCCTCTTAAATATTTTACCCAAGATGAGACCATCATCATTTAGCCATACTGTAGAGCTGCATGACCTCGGGAAATAAAACGGCTGTATTTCCCCTTGCTTTCGACCGTTTGCAGTGCCAGTACCAGCACAGCAAGGCCATGTTGGCTGTTGTTATAAGGCCAGATCAGTCAATCATCCAAAATGTTGGCCTCCTTCAGGCACCACACATTTGTCTGGTCATCCAGCAGATATCCTTCTGTAGTGATTGCACCTATGGTATACTTATCGCTATCATTCAGGCACACTGCCAATGGTTCATGTGGAAGGTACATTTTCTTAACATTCTTAAAATAGTAATTGCCCTACAACACTTCCTTAGGATACCCCCAAAATTACCATAACTTGCTTACTTTGCCATATGAGAATTATTTGATGAGTTCAGTCTGAAAGATAGTAAAGAATCCAGTCACAAATCTGGTCTAATACATGGTATAAACTTTTCTTTTGTTCACTAAAGAACAATGCAGGACTGTATGGAATGCCTACTGAAAGTGAAGGGACATGGAAATTTCTTTGAAGCTGTGTGTTGATTTGCTGTTGGGAAATGTAGTTGCATTTCTCTTGTGGATAGAAGACATGTGTACTTTAAAACAGGAACTCCTTACACTGCACTCTCAAATTTGAGAACTAAAGTTTTGAACCCTAGGGATGACATGTGTTTCAGTAGTTTATTGACCAAATATTGCTTCTTGACTGGAGCCAGAATTGCTAAGAGTGCTTTATCAGATATTTCGGCATCTGTGTAAAGTAAATTACAAAAGCATTTTATGATTTTAATGCATGTGATGATTTCTGATGTTGTCAGTACTGAAAATAAATTTAGTTCCTATGGTGAGGCCATTGCTCACGGTTCAGAGACATCACTGCACATATGTATTTTATGAATGTTATTGTACTACTATCAGAAACATGGGTGATGTGTGTTCCTACCACAAGACAAATCTGTTTTATAATTTTTTTATTGTTTTGTTGTGAATTCATTGTGCGGTATGAGCTCTGATGTGTTCTTCATAGAAGGCTTTCTTGTATCCCATTTTCTCATGGAAGATGCGTTCCAAACAGTTGACTTAAAGTACCATTAAAGGATTTCTAATTTTAGTGACAGATTTTGAATTATTCACAATAATAATAATAATAATAATAATTTTTAAAGTTCTTTCAAATAAAAAACCTTTTTCTTGCAGATACTTAGAATATGCAGCTGCTCGGACAGTGTCCTTCACATTTGCACCAAAGAAGAGTGGTTTTAGGCTTAATATGTGGCTTCTTTCAAAGGGTGAAAAACTTCCAAGATTGCCAAAGGAAAAGTCGCTTGGGTGTCAAATACTCTGTAAGTTTTGACAAACATGTTTTCTTTTTTATATCATGTTATGATACTTGAAGCACATGCAAAGCTGTGATGGAATAGCTACCATTATGGAACTAAGCACTCTCTCTACTTATAGACCAACTGTTTATTGTGGTGGAGTGCTGTGTGGAGTTAACAGGTACTTGAACATTTACCTCTGTATCTAATGAGTGGTGGTCCAACTAAAAACATTGTTACCTAGCTGTTAACATTTGTAAGCATTACTTGTACTTTTCTGATGCAGAAAACAAGACAACTAATTTCCACTTTCTGGTTTCTACTACCAATGTATATACTAATCTTCATGTGCTGTATAAACTTTGTTTTTTTTCTGTTTTTAATAAGACTACCCAGATTTTTTTAAGTCAAAAGGATGAACCAACATAGCAATGAAACTGTGCTACATACTTACATAATATTAAAGGTATGAGGCCATTGGTTGTTACGTCAATTAATGGATAAAACTGTAAACGTGAACTGGCACCGATCTTTTTCTAAATGCCAAGTACCTAAAACATCATTTCACTATGATATTTACATTTCTCTTGCCGATATTTATATTGTTCATTTCATCTTAAGCCTGTTTGTGTGTATTTCAGTGTTGTGACATACTCTTTTGTTGTATTAGTTTAGGTATAGACAAAGAAAATAGCATCTTTCACATTTCCATGTCAGTGACATTACACTTTCTTAATTAGAGTCAAAGGTTAGTCTTTGAACCAGACATTCATAATGTGAAAATCTTTATGGATTTTGCACCAATTTTCTACTGATAACATTTCTGATACAGAGTCATCTGTAAACAATTTCAGATAACTTTTAACATTGCGAAGAAGAAGAAGTAGTAGTAGTAGTAGTAGTAGTAGTAGTAGTAAAAGACTCATTAAATTTTTATGGAGTATACCAGCTGCTACTTTCACTTCTGATAATGATGTTGCCTCACTTAATTCTACAAATTGTATTGAGTCTGTAAGGGACTCCCACAGTCTCTGGCTGCCTCAGCAGCCAAAGACAACAGTGGTGTGTGTGTGTGTGTGTGTGTGTGTGTGTGTGTGTGTGTGTGTGTGTGTGTGTGTGTGTGTCCACCTCTGGCCCTTTATGCAAGCAGTTGTTTGGCTTGGCATTAATTGATAGAGTTGTTTGATGTCAAGCTGAGCCAAATTCTGTCCAATTGGCATGTTAGATTGTCAAACTTCTGAACTGGTTGTAGACCCTGCCCATAATTCTACATACGTTTTAAATTGTGGAGAGATTCAGTGACTGTGCTGGCCAAGGTAGGATTTGGCAAGCATGAAGATGAGCTGTAGAAACTTTTGCCATGTGTGGTTGGGGATGATCTTGCTAAAGTGTAAGCCCAGGATGGCTTACCATGAAGGGCAACAAAACTGGTCATAGAATATTGTTGATGTATCACTGTGTTGAGTGTGTCAATGAATGACAACCAAAGAAGTCCTGCCATGAAAAGAAATAGCATCTCAGACCATCACTCTCGGTTTTCAGGCTGCATGGTGGGCAACTGGTCACGTTGGTATCCCACCGCTGTCCGGAGTGTCTCCAGACAGGTTCTCACCAGTCATCGGGGCTCAGTTCAAAGCAGGACTTATCAGTGAGGACAATTCTGCTCCTGTCAATGAGATTCCAGGCTGGATGTGCCTAACACCACTGCAAATGGGCTTGTTGTTGTACAGAGGTCAGTAGTACTCAGCAGAATGGGCATCTTTAGCTCACCCCCATTCTGTGAATTGCCTGTTAGTAGTCCTTGTGGTTATTGAAACACTAATTGCACATTGGACTTATAACAATGATGAATCTGGGGCTCTGAGTGCCTCTATGATGATTGCTTGGTCTTCATGTTCGGTTGCCTCTCTAGGTCAACCGCTTCCTTCTTGACACTGTGTTCAGCCCTGGTTCACCCATTCCTGCCAACATTGTCGAATAGTGACATCACTCCTATTCAGATGTCGAGCAATTCGCGGATTACTCCAACTGGCTTCCTTGAGCCCAAGTACATATTCTCTGTAAAATTGAGAGTCTGCATATACTGCTCGCGTGCCTATCTCCAAGGCATGATTACTGTCCAGTTGAATATACGTGATGAAATTTGCAAATACTTTACCCATGATTACTATCCTTGCCAGATGCGCAGCGAAACTGTGCTACAGCATCATACATTCATCCATCGGCTACCACACTTTACAATTTTTTTTCAGTTGACACCTGTATGAATATTATTTTGTGACCAATTTGCAGATCATCATTGCCGTGTATTCTTTTCTTTTTAGCGTCTGTGTAGTCAAGATTTATTTCTACAGAAGACTAATTTTGTCTCCAAAAAGCCACCTTATAACATACCAAAACATATTCTTGTGCCTCAGACTTATTCAGTGTGCATGCCAAAATTTTTTTAAGTTTTCACCCAGCAACCACAAAACCGAAGAGACCAGCTCTGGGCCAATGTGCCAATAGGAATATCAATACAGCTTATTGCTGATGTAGCAGAAGACAAGGCCCCAGGCAGGCATTGTCAAAAAACCTCAGAGCAAGTTAAACAAAATAGCAAATACTGTGATACATCATAGCAGGCCAGTTTGATGTAATGAAAGACCTGAGCTCAGCAAACCAGAATAATTATCGAGCCAACGCATCAAGGCAAAGAACACTGACGAGTCCGATAAACTGGGACAAATTCAGTCATCTACCTGGAGCTGTCGCGTCATACATTTAGGCTCTGCTTCTTAAATAACGGAGCTTTTGGAGATCACAGACACACTCAGTCAAGTCATCATTTTGTCCGTATCCCCATTACCAGAGAGAATGGTGGTCTATAAAGTTTCAGTGAAATCACAAAAAGCCAATTGATGATGATCTGCCTACTACATGCTTGCTGACTTTGATACCAAGACCCAGCCAACCTGATGCGAGCCACCGCCATGTTCTTCCATCGCAGCATACATGGACATTACAGATGAGGAGAAGACTGGTTTGCTGGCAGCCCCCCCCCCCCCCCCCCCACTGAATGAGGATGATTTTTAGATGATCTGAATGCTGTCATTCCCACACTGTCCAGGTGTGTCATGTTCTGTAAACATGTGCTGCCAACTTGGTCTTCCCAGGGAGGGAGGCCAGGCCCCATCCTTCATGACAACTGTCAACCTGAATCACGCAGTCAGCTCTGCTCACCAAAGTCCACGATGGTCTGTCTGTGACAGTACTGAGTTGTAGAACTGACCTGAATTGCAGAACATCTGTAATGAGCAACAGCCTCCTATCCCCACTTGCGCCTTCAAGACAACACACTGGCTGCAGTTCACTGATTTGCAGTACCAGTGTCATAACTCACTGACGAGGCACATCAGCAGTTTTCTGCAGTGTGCCTGGTGCCTGTGTGCTGCATGAAACTAAAAGCCTGATAAATTTATTATCAGGATGGATCCACACGAGTAATTTGTCATTGCAGATACCATTGTGTTACTAGCATCCGAAGGAATAGCACCCAACCATTCTACACCACTGCTCAGCATACTGACATGCAGTGGCATGGGCTAGCCTAGGTTGCTACAATTTTGCATCAGGAAGTGATCATCAGATACTCTGACACCACTGTGTCTGGTGGCAACAGTAACTGTCATCTCAACAATTCGACAATAACACATCAGCATCAATGTCTTCTCACAGTACTGGCACAAATGTGGTTTGGTGAATCAAAGTTTTTTCCTTTATTGATTGACCTTTTGTTTTGTATGTGTACCTTGTTTGGCCATGGTAGGATGTAGGGATCTTCATCGTAACTTTCAAGTTGCCCTCGTCAGGCCCCAGGAGCCTGCAGATTTATCACAGTTTAGAGGGAATCGTAAGCAAATGTATTTAACGCAGGTATGAGTTGTCAGGCACTAAGGCTGTGCCAGCTGCATGTAGCAATTTTAGACAGTTTGGGTATTTGGCACAAGATTGTTTTGAGTTCAGTTGGGCAATGAGACAGTGAAAGGACTACTAGATAATAATTTTTTGCGTGTGTTTAGTGAAGTTTGTGTATTTGTGTTTGTTGGTGCTGTTGTCATTCTTGTTGTAAATGGCAGTTGTAGGTCATTCAAAATGCCAGACACATGTTCTGCTGCTATTACAGGTGAGATGTTGCCTCTTTGCCAGAGTAAATATAGGCATTGTTACATGTGAATTTCCAGCAGCAGTAGGGAGAGTTACGCATGCAGGTTGTAGCTTTACAGGTTGTTCTGCAACAGTTGCAAAAATGAGTCAGATGAAGTTGAGAGTGCCCTCAGCTCCTCTCAATGCAACTAGCTTAATAACATCTTTTTCCTGCAAAATGACTGAAGTTGTAACTATGTTCATTAACAATGATACTGATACTGCTGCAATGAGTGATCAGACAAGACTTCTGTCTGTATGGCTAATTTACGATTGTCAGGCGAAGCTAAAGCATATGTTTTGTCACAAAGTTCTTAGTAAGGCAGAGATGTTTCAACAGTTGGCTGACTGTTTATGTTAGCTTTATCATAAGCAAAATAGAAAAAGTTTCTTCCAAGAAAAATTGAGTATTTTTAACACAGAAGTGCAATGAATCAGTAGAGGCCTTTTCAGGTTTGGTCTGGAAGATCACTGAGCAGACGTACAAACTGATGCAAATTGCAGTAACCAATAGTCTTACTGTGGGGAGTTGAAAATAGAGGTTTAGATTTTTTTCTGCATGGTATCCTCACTGAGATGTCATGTGGAGTGAGGGTGGAGAATTCTGGTGACATGGCCACAGTTCTCAACGTTGCTATGTGATTACAGGTGACAGACATTGCCCCCCAAGTGGATGTACTAACCATTGTGCTCATATATTAAGGATAAATGCAGAATGTGGTGCCACACAACGTGGCACTACACAAGACTGGCACTAACAGCATCGGCACATACGGAACACACTCAACACAGATCTGTAAGTCCATCGTAGTGGTGATAAGTTGAGAAAAACGTCCCGAAAAACGTGCTACAGAACGCCACTGTTTCCTGCGTATGTATCCAGACATCAATATGAGATATGATCACTATGCACCCGTACACAGGCAGCACAACGGGTTGGCATACTCTGGATCATGTGGTAGAGCAGCTGCTGGGGTATAGCCTCCCATTCTTGCAACAGTGCCTGTTGGTGCTCCTGAAGTGTCCTAGGGGTTTGAAGAAGTGCAGCAATACGTCAACTGAGAGCATCCCAGATGTGCTCGATGGGGCTTAGGTCTGGAGAACAGGCAGGCCACTCCGTTCGCCTTATATCTTCTGCTTCAAGGTACTCCTCCATGATGGCAGCTCGGTGGGGCCATGCGTTATCATCAATCAGGAGGAAGGTGGACCCACTGCACCCCTGAAAAGGTGGACATACTGGTGCAAAATGGTGTCCCGATACACCTGACATGTTACAGCTCCTCTGTCAAAGACATGCTGGGGTGTACATGCACCAATCATAATCCCACCCCACACATCAAACCACGACCTCCTTACAGGTCCCTTTCAAGGACATTAAGGGGTTAGTATCTGGTTCCTGGTTCACGCCAGATGAAAACCCGTTGAGAATCACTGTTCAGACTATACCTGGACTTGGCCGTGAACATAACCTGGAATCACTGTTCCAATGACCATGTACTGTGTGCTTGACACCAGGCTTTACGGGCTCTCCTGTGACCAGAGGTCAGTGGAATGCACCTTGCAGGTCTCCAGGTGAATAAACCATGTCTGTTCAGTCATCTCCAGACTGTGTGTCTGGAGACAACTGTTCCAGTGGCTGCGGTAATGTCTCGAGCAAGGCGACCTGCAGTATTCCGTGGCTGTCTGCGGGCACTGGTGGTGAGATATCAGTCTTCTTGTACTTCAGCACCTGGACATGTTTCTTGTCTGCTGGAATCATTGTCATAATCTTGATATCACATTTTGTGGCACATGCAGGGTCTGAGCTACGACCAGCTGTGTTTGACCAGCCTCCAGTCACCCTAATATTGTAACCCTCATAATGTCATCAATATGTGTTCTTTGAGCCGTTTTCAGCACACAGTCACCATTAGCACATCTGAAAACGTCTGCACACTTAACTCGCTGCACCATACTTTAACATGCACCAACACATCTCTGCGTACGTGAACTGTTGCCAGTGCCATCGTGTGACGACCGCAGGTCAGATGCACCGGATGGACATAGTGTTGTTTCACCATGTATCAGCATTATCCTTAATTTATGAGCATGAGTGTAGATGTGGGCATAGAGGAGGTCATGTACGGAAGCAGTGTCGGCAACCTGAATGTAGGTAGGAAGAGACTTGGGTCTCCACATTTCAAATTACATGGTGTTGGTGACAGTAACTTAGTCATTAGGTATGAGGTTGCTCAGGTTTAGTATAGTAACAGAAATTCTTCATGAGCATTTGGATATGTTATTGTGTAAGGGTGAAGGGTCTTCAGCAATTCTTGGATTAGATTTTCTCAACAAATGTCATGCTAAAATTGATCTTTCACAGTGTAAAGCAGAACTCAGTGGATCTTTGTTTCCATTAGGGGGCTATAGCTGCAAATGAGGCAATGTTGCGCATCACACCCATCATGATGGTGTTGCTAGCGAAACTGCAGACATGCACGCTAAAGGTTAGCTCCCATGATGTGATACTGGCAGGTATGGGAAAGTTGGTGTGGGTTTTTGTGAATACCGATTTACCATGTGAAGCATTATACGAAGTAGACTCACTGGTGAATAATGAGGGATTGGACAAAATGCATTGTTTTGTGCGCAAAAGCATAATGCATGTAAGTAGTATAATGGCGAATTTATGGTTCCTGTAAGATGGGATAACTTGGGCATGGATGATGTTAGTTTTCAAAGGGCTTAATGATTGCCACTTTAGATTATTAGACAGAGAGGATATTGACAAGTCATGTGGTGACCAGAGCCACAAGCAATCCACAATGTATCAGCGGTACTTAGGAAAGAGGGTCACTTGCAAGGCAGTGATCGGCAGGCAATGCAACTGTTGTTTATGCCTTTATTTAATATGGATGGTCCTCTACCAGCAACACCTGTTGTGTGGCACTGTATCTACAGGTAGTAATGGGAAGCTGTACCACACATCAAAGTATACCCAAGCTGTAATGTATGAGTTTATAGATCACCATACTGGTGGAAGGGATAACAGAGCCAAAGACTGTCGCTGACACATATACCATCCCTGGTATTATGGAAACACTGGACAACTGAGGACAATGCCACTACTTAACAATGATGGATCTAAGAAGTGGATATTACCAGCTAGAGGGAGCCCCAGAGAATAGACCAAAGACAACTTTCACAGTGCCATGGGGTCATAAATGCACCCTCCATATTTCTGAGGTCAAAAACGCATCCTCCATATTCCTGAGGTTTTTAGACGGGCTGCTACGTGGACCGAGCCCTAAAACAAGCATAGTATTTTTGGAAAAATCATTTTCTTCTCAAAGGATGTGCCATAACATGTGAAATGCTTAGAAGAGTGTTCAGCAGCCTATATTCAGTGTGTCCGATGCTTAGCACAGGTAAGTGCCATTTTGCACAGACACAGGTGAACTATCTTGTGCACATGTTTAGTGGGAAAGATGTTCAAACTGATGCTCACCTAACAAAGGCAATCCAGGACTTCGGAACACCACAGACATTGAAACAACTACATTCATTCCTGGACTTATGTAATTATTTCAAAAATTTGTAAGAAACTTTGCATAGATTGCAAAACCATTGAATCAGTCATTAAGGAGGATGTGAAATTCCAAACAGTGTTTGAAACATTGAAGGCAGCACTAATTTCTGATTCAGTGCTGATCTCTCCTCATTTTGAGAAGGAATTTAGCCTCTGTTGCAACATCAGCATGAGGTGGCTGGTCATATTCTGAGTGAGAATATCGATGAAAAGGAACATGTAGAGCATATACTTAGATAGCTGAACAAACCAGAGCATGACTACTCCACTACAGAAAAGATAATGCTAGTGGTTATACATGAGATCACATGTTTTTGTTGTTCTTTATATGACCAGAAATTTAAGGCGGTAATGGATCACACATCATAGAAATCTGTTAGGGCTGAAAGATCCTTCAAGTAAATTAACAAGGTGGGCCCTCAAACTCAGCGAGTTTGATGATGAGCTAATTCACAAACCAGGTAGGAAACACATACAGGAGTATCTTAAGGGAAAACATCACCATTTGTTCAGCCAGAAGGGTGCAGCTTGATGTGCTGACATGCAAAATGGAAGTGTTTGTAGCGAAAACAGAAGCAACAGAATGCCTGAAGGAAATTTTGTCCCCAAGGTAAGAGCTCATTGGATCTACTCAGATTTTGCCCTGGGAACTGTAATCATGAATTGCTATAAGAATGGGAAATAGTTGGGGGGGAGATTAAATTCAAGTTACATAATAGTGGTATTTTGGTGAACGGCACAACTTGTGTCATAGCTGGGATGAACTTTTGCCTCCCACCTACACTCACTGTTAAAACTATACTGAAACTGTTGAAAGTACTGCCAGCACCAAATCTATCCAGTCTTAACAAAAGTCTAAATCTAGCCCTGCTGCGCGCACATTAGATGAACTAATTGCATCTGGGCTAGGAAAAATTTCATTGGGACAAATGTTTCAACTCAGTCTACAACATCAAGAAAAGTGATAACAAAATATCATAACCATAAGCATCACAACCACCAGTTTTGCCATGTTTCTAATGGCAATTTGTGTTCTTTACTTTTGTCTAAGACATTATAAGTATCCATTCTCCTGGCCTACCAACACACCAGATACCTGTTGAATGGCTAATTGATGTAAACCAGAAAGTAGAGAATAAGGAAAACTGTAAACTTGTGATAGCTTATAAAAACAGAAACGGAGATAGCACAGCGATTACGTAAAAGTGGTTCAGTGAACCAAAACTTATGAATAATGTTATAGAATTAAGAAAGAAAAGCAGGGCCCATGTGGTTCAGCTTACATGAGCAAAGACTTTACTGCAGTGAGTACATTGTACAATTAGGTATGTAAATGTTTGAGATTGTTGCAGAGCAAAAGTAGGGATGAAGTTTTTTGGAAGGAGGAATCCAGTGTGCATGCCTAAATTTTTTGAAGTTTTTACACACAGAGCTCAGAGCCAAGGTGGCCAGATCAGGGCTGGTGTGCCATTCAGAATATGAATGTGGCATACTGCCACTGTAGTACAAAGGAAGACACTATGAGGGCATTGCCACATAACTTCCAAGTGAGGCAAGAGAAAGAGCAAACACAGCAAAAGTCATAGCAGGCTAGCATGAAATAATGCTCCATAGCTTCAGGCACTGGAATTCCACTGCAATAGTCAAATGTTGCAGTAAGACCCAAGCTCGCCAAGCCAGAATACAGTGAGACAATGAACACTGACAATTCCAGTAAATAGCGGCAAATTCGCTCATCCACCTGGAGCCACAGTGTCATAGGTGGGGCTCTGCTGCTTAAATACTGGAGCTTTTGGAGCTCACAGGCACATTCAGTCATGCCGCCATTCTGTCCTTGTCACCAGTAACGGAGAGAATGACGGTCTACAGAGTTTCAGTGATGATGGTCTATCTGCTACCTGCTCACTAAATATGATGCCGAAATGCAGCCAACCCGCTGCAAGCCATAGGCATGATCTGCCAGTGTAGGCTGCTTGGAGATCACGGATGAGGAGAAGACTGGTGTGCTGCCAGCCCTCCACCAACCGAGGGTCATTTGCATCCCCACACTGTCGAGGTGTGGCTCCTCCTGTAACCATATGCTGCAGATTAGTCATCCCATGATGGGGTGTCAGGGCCTGCCCTTCACGACAACTGTCGTCCTAGACTGCACAGTCAGTTCTTCTCATCTAAGTGCACATCAGGCTGTCTACAAAATAGCTGACGTGTAGAGCCACCCTGGGCTACAGAATGTTAACAGGCAACGCCTGCTTTTCTTCCCTGCTGCCACCCACCTGCACGACAGATCTGTGGCATCAGCACCATGACACATTGATGAGGTGTGTCATCAGTTCTCCACAGCATGTGCTGAAGCCTGTACATCACATGACACTATGAAATAGTTACATTGCTCTGTATTCATTGTTGCTAATGCCCCCACGGTGTAGTACCAGTGTAGTACCCACACCACCTCTTGGCTCCCTGACTTGTAGCAGCTTTGGGCAGCCTGGTTCACTACAATTTTTTATAATTCTCCAAGAAGTTGACATCAGCAAAATGTGTAATTAGTCATGTGTATTTCTCTCTCTCCTGCAACCTTTAATTATAGGTGTTACAGCAAGTAGTCTTTTAAGTTATGTGGGAACCTCCATTATTATTATTATTATTATTATTATTATTATTATTATTATCTTCTTTCCTTTCTCAGACCTTAGGTCTGGTTAAAAATGGAAAGTGACGCGGAGCTTGATCAAGCGTGACTTCCTTTTAACTGTACAGTATGTTACATTGCATTTAGGAACTTTCGGGTAGTTGAACAAGTTTTATTATTATTATTTCTGCCAGAATTCATGTCTTCATGTGGCTATTTTCAATCTTCTTCTCTCTTTTGCTGCTCTCTTCATTTCCATGTAGCTTCCCCTTCTCTTAATGTCATCCACAATTTTGTACCATCTCCTTCCTTTCATTCTTCTCCCACACATTCATCCTTCCTGTGCATTCATCATCAAACAGTCCTGTCACAAAATGTGATCAAGCCAATTCTTCTGTCTTTTCCTTATAATTTCCAGCAGTCTAAACTTCCTGTTCCATTGTTTAGTGGCAAATCAATGCAGCTTGCCTCATCAGACCGGTGTATTAAAATTTTTTTTTTTTTTTTTTTTTTTTTTCATACCATGTTATTCACAGGTGTTATTCAGATCTTTTAAAATTTCTATATAAAAAAGAAAACACATTTGCCATAAATTACAGAATATTACACACCCAGTGATTCCCCCCCCCCCCCCCCCCCCCCCCCCTCCTGCAATATTGGAAGTTTTTTACTTCCTGCTATTAAGATCATACGTTGTCTTATTTATCACTTCACAAAAATGAGGCTGTGACTTGGTAATGGTATTAATTCTTCTGTGCATACCAACAATTCAGTGATACATATTTCTTCCAACAGTGGGCAAATTGGCAGAGACCTTGGTTGCCAGAAGTCTGCATTTTGACTGTAGCAAGAATCAACATGTGCGACTATGTCCTGTGCAAAATTAAGTGCAGCATAGTTGTGGAGCGGAAGCACCCCTTTGGACAGCTTCATCTTGATGGCCTTCCATAACCTCACCAGGAGATTACTCCTGTGATGGTTTGCTCCTTAGTACCTGTTTACTTCTTCCTTAAAGAACATAATAAAGTACAGAAACGAATGGGAAAATTCATGTGTGGTTAGATGCGCCCTATAGTGCATATTGCTACTAGACTTACAAACAGCAAGCTTTCTTGGTGTTGAGTGCTAAAAGGAAATGGGCTATTCTAACTTTCTCTGTGGCCACTTCATTATGTCATGACAATGAGCAACATAAAATAAGAAAACAATCATTACTGGTGAAAAACTGAATGATAATGGGAGAAAATGGGATGATCGATATCTTTCAACTTATTTTAGAAGTCTAGTTTTGAAATTAATTGATAGTGAGTGAGTATATTATAGATTCATGCTACAGCTTGTGCAACAGAAATTAACGAAGTAACACACTGTGATGAGAAAAGCAGTTACTTTTTCTGATTAGTTATTGGTTATTCTAAGATTCCATGCCACTGGTAAATCGAAGTCTATTGAAAAACTATACTTTTGGTATGAAAACATCTGCACTGCCAGCACCACTTCTCTTCTAGGCCTCAATGACATATTTTTCTCTTCTGTACAGATCTTTAATTTTCTTTTTAATTTCCTCTGCTGTTTTCTGTGATCTATGCTCTTTTAATATACAACGTATTTCATTTGATGCTGTGTCATATTTATTCCTTTTGTGATAATTTTTAGTTCAGATGTAAAAAAAAGGGCATGGATTCAGTTCATATTGTTCAATTAAAACACTTTTTTTGCCAAAAATTACCACATATTACCATCTTTCGTCTCGAAATCACTTTGACAGTATGCTGTTCAAGCTGTGAAGTGCACAGCTGCAGTTGTTACTTGAAAAAACGCTTGGCTTCTATTGGAAGCATTCGTGTAACATCATGTGCATTTTCATGCACAGATAGACTTGTTTGGTCCTGTGCAACAGCAGGATGGGTGTAACAAGTTCAGCCACTCTGCAGGATGACAGGGACTCTTGTCGTATGTTAAAAAGGGTCATGTAAATGAGCATTACAAGCATAATCTGTTAGCATCACACAACGGCAGCCCTCAATAACATCCCCCATCACATTGCACTTTGATAGTTGAGTTTTCGCCTGTTTTGGCGTCATTGAATCCATGTGTTTTCACACCTTCCTGTGCTGCTTTGTCCCAGGTCCGTAGTGATATAAATACACGTTTATGGTGATTAGGCAGTTGAGGAAGTTATCTAGATTGATCTGGCACAACTAAAACTGCTGCCTCAAATCAGTGGGCATTACAAATGGGTGTGAGTATTCATGGAACCCAGTGAGTGGCAACTTCTTTCATGTTCAAAGTGTCTTTTGAGACATTGAAAATCCACGATTGATTTTTTACTTTCTCCACTATCGCCTTATTTGTGATTCACCAGTCTTCTGGCACCAGGGCCTCCACTCCTCTTGCAATTTCCGGTTGTCTCGACAGATAGGTGGTCTGCCATTTGTTGTTCATTGTTTAGCCTTGTTTGACTAAAGTAGAAATGTCTGTCACCTAACTACTGTGTCATATAGGAGAAAATCGTTATTTCCACCAATTGACTCAGTTTGTTGCACCCTTGTTCCTCTTCAAATCCAGGAAAAAATTATTGCTTGATACTTCACTTTATCAGTGGGTTGCACCATTTTGTTTTGGCTCTTCTAGTGGCATACTACTGTGCTGTGATGTGGGATTTCAATGTGCACCTGGGATGCAGAGGTACCTGCACAAAAAAATGAAACTATTGTTTTTGAAGTGATGATCAAAACTTTGGCTACTCTCTTAGAATCTACTGAGTGTCTCATCGTTAGTGGCTTAGTTACCATGCTATATACATCAGCCATTTTTGCAACCACATCATAATTTAAATCTGGCATTTAGGTACAATTTTCTTTTCAGAAATAATTGCTGAATATAAATTCAGAATTTTATCCTCCATTTTAGTATCTTGTATGTCAGTCATTGAAGAGTAAATAATTGGTTTCGAGTTTACTGATACTGCTAAATACCAAAGATTCCAGGGCTCCATGGGTAGACTGGTTAACAGTCTTCTGCTTCCATTAGTGCTGAATGCTGGAATACTACTTCAGTCTGATATTATTCATCACTGCTGAGCAACATTACCTGCGAAAAGCATTTTTAAAATCCTTAATGAAAATTATTATTTACTTGTGATGAAATCGGAGCTGATCTAGCTTTTCAGACATATTACAATGCTTTGCTCTAAGATGCAATAACTTTTTTGTGACATACAGATATACTGTATAGATCTATACATCTTATGTCATCTGCCTCTAAAAGGCACTATTGAGACATGATATTATTGTTGTTTTAAAACTTCTCATTTGTTATTGTTAAAAAAACTTTTTCCTGTTTCTTCTGCCTTTTCCCATTTCTGTTATGGGATCTGCATTGTTACCAGGTTTTGTAGTTGGAGTCACGTATGATGGCGGTCGTGTATAGGCTTGTTCTGCGCACGTACATCATGTGTTGCTTGACAGCCAGTGAGCATTCAGCAGTGTTCAGAGTGCTCTGCTGTAAATGTAGTATGCAATGCGAGAATTACACGTGATTGTAATGAATTACTCAGTGAATTTTTATTCCTTTTGTTGCAAGTTGTCTTAGCTAATGGTGTTGGTGAGCAACAAAGACCACACAAGCAAACGAGAGAGAATTTGTGGGATAAATGCCTTCATCAAGCGCAGAGCAGACACGTGAGCTCGGTGCAACCGTCAGTTGGAACTGAGAACAGTGCACTCCCCATCCTTGTCGTAACATGCATGGACCACCATCGTTCATGGATCGGACTATACCAATTTTAGTTATAATTGGTGGCCTGATGTCCTTCCTGATGCCAACTCTCTTCCCGGGACAGAATTTGTGTACCCCCATGTGTCTGGAATAATGTCATATTTAAGTGTGAGAACTATTTAATTGGATAGATAAAAAATCTACTCCCCAGGCAGTGGCAGAACACACACATAAGACTGTTGTGATTGGCAAGTTTTTGGAGCCTGTGGCTTGTTCTTAAGGCAGAAGGGTTGATGGGGAAGGAAGAAGGGTGAAGGGAAAGTAATGGAGAAGTTTAGGAAAAGGGTAGCTTTTGGAAAAGTTACACAGAATTGCAGGTCAGGTGAGACTTACCGTATGGGATGAGAAGGAAAGGCTGGGGGACTGCATCGGACGAGATTTGAAAACCTGGTAGCTTAAAGGTGGAATACAGGGTAATGTACAAGATACATACATTGATGACATCTTTACCATATGGACTCAGGGTGAGGCTGACCTAAAATTTCTGGAATCTCTGAATACCTTCTCCCAATTAAATTTCACATGGTCCTATTCCGAATCCCATGCCACTTTCCTTGATGTTGATCTTGTCCTCACCGAAGGCTAGCTACACACTTCTGTCCACATTAAACTTACCAACAAACAACAGTACTTACATTTTGACAGTTGCCATCCTTTCCATGTCAAACGTTCCCTCCCATACAGCCTTGCCTTCAGAGGCAAACGTATTCATTCAGATACAGACTCTTTACTGCAATACACCACCACACTCACTTCAGCCTTCACTGCATGTAATTACCCCATCTGCCTAGTTAAAAAGCAGATTTCCCGAGCCATCACATCCAAACCTGGTACTGCTGATCCCTCAACAAAACTGCTTCGGAGCACTCCATTGGTGACTCACTATTATCCTAGTCTGAAATGTGTCAATCAGCTATTTCGACAGGGCTATGACTTCCTAAAATCTTGCCTGAAATGAGACCCATTCTGTCTGAAATTTTGTCCTCCACACCTAGAATAGATTTCTATCACCCTCCCAATCTCTGCAGTATTCCTGTCAGACCCTATGCTCCTTCTGCACCCATCTCCCTACCCTATGGCTCCTACCCCTGTGACCGACCCCGGTGCAAGACGTGCCCTATACATCCTCCTACTACCACCTATAATAGCCTTGTAATTGGCAAAACATATACTATCGAAGCGACAGCCACCTGCAAAATGACACATGTCATATACCAGCTATTATGTAAACACTGTTCAGCATTCTACATCGGCATGACTACCACCAAATTATCATTAGGATGAATGGGCATAGGTGGAGGGTGTCAATTAGGATGAATGGGCATAGGCGGAGGGTGTATACTGGCAACTCGTGATATCCTGTTGCAGAGCATGCTTTACAACATGACATTCATGACTTCGACACCTGTTTTGCCGCGTGTGCCCACTCCGTTTTAGTGTTCTACATCTTTCATTATCTTTCTCGTCTATTTTTCACTGCCCCCTCCCACTTCTGTTATGTACAATGCATGTAGCTTTTCACTCATATTAACTATTGCATGATGTTCTAGTAGTAATCTCTTGTCTTGCATATTACCCTGACTGCCACCTATCTCATCCGATGCAGTCCCCAACAATCAGTCTTTCCTTCAAATCCTGTATCGAAAGTCTTCCCTGACCTGCGGTTCTGAGTGACTTCCCCGAAATCTACCTTTTTTTCTAGACCTCTCCAGTCCTTTTTCTTCACCTTTCTTCCTTCCCCTTCGACCCTTCTGCCTGAAGGAGGAGCCACTGGCTCTGAAAGCTTGCTAGTCATAACAGTCTTTTATGTGTGTTTTCTGCCGCCTCTTGGTGAGTAGATTTTTTTATCTGTCCAGTTAAATAATTTTATCAATAATTGATTGTGTTCACGTGTAAGAATATTTTCCTAAATGTTTCCATAGCACGTCCCCGACTTGAAACAAAGGGACAGCCAGATATTTACCTAATTGGATGTACCAAACTGCCTAAAAACCACCTCCATGGTGGCCACATCAGTCCTCTTTGCTTATCCAAAAGGCGAATTCTATCCAGGGCAGACTCACCTCCCTGTATGCCAGAAGCCATGTGTCAGTGTGCTCGGCTGTCCTTGTAGGTGTTTCAGCTGTATGAGTCATATTTGGATGAAAAATACATACTGGGCTCATTGTATGTCGCTGATTGCAGTTGTGGTTGTGGAGGAAATTCCAGCTTTTCAAATTATAAAGAAATAGGATTTATGAACTAAATGTCCTTTGTGGAGTGCAACTAAACCACTGCATGTGTGGTATTGTGAGGTGGGACTGTACCGTATGTTCAGTCTGGCAGTCCCCACTGCTGTTGTCATGCAGAAGGAACTAACCATAGTATGCTAGTGCGTATTTACACATCCCAGATCATTCTGGCTTGATGCTGTTAAATATTCTTCAGGTATGTTAGAAAGTGTAGTAGGGATATGTTTATGATTGTACAGTTAGTACATTTATTGTTCTAGTTGCAGGTTTTCACATTAATACTATAAACTTTTGTTTTTCAGCCAGCGGGCATCACAACAATACCATTCATACAATAGACATTTTACAAAACTATCTGACAAAATTAACTGTGTATCGTAATGTGATGGGAGATGAAACTGAAGACCTTTCTTTTGCATATACACTCCTCAAACTCATTAACAATATGTTCTTTGGAGAAATATCTCCGATCAAACAATTTGCCACCAATGCCATACGCTCATTATTATTATTATTATTATTATTATTATTATTATTATGAAGGCTTTCACGACCGGATGACATATCTTCTGGTAAACCTTCCGGGATGTAAGGTCGTGGTCCATGAAACTCTTCAGCTCCTAACGTTTCGTCCAGAGCTGCGCTGGACATCTTGAGAGGGGTGTTTCTCCTCTGGTGAGTCTTGCCGACTGACGGGTCGGACGTCTGAGAGCGACTTATGTATCGTAGAAAGTGGGCGATACATACGATACATAAGTCGCTCTCAGACGTCCGACCCGTCAGTCAGCAAGACTCACCGGAGGAGAAACACCCCTCTGAAGATGTCCAGCGCAGCTCTGGACGAAACGTTAGGAGCTGAAGAGTTTCATGGACCACGACCTTACATCCCGGAAGGTTTACCAGAAGATTATTATTATTATTATTATTATTATTATTATTATTTTCTTATTTTCTTTCTCAGACCTTAGGTCTGTTATTATTGTTGTTGTTGTTGTTGTTATTATTATTAGATGTTAACAATGAGAATAACTTTTTTGATGGTGAATCTTTTTATGGAGCCACATAATTGAAAGTGGAAATGACAAGTTTTTTCTACAAGTGAGTATGAATTGTCATCACCTGAAAGAGATAAACAAAGAGTTGACAGAAATCACTATAGAGACATATAAGAAAATGAATGCATATGCAAAAAAATTAAAAAAGAAGCATAATAGAAAGTATTTGTCGGTGACTGCAAGGAAGTTTAATTCTGCAACAAATGTAGTTAATAAAGTTGTAAGAGTTTGCAAAATCCATCCAAAATAGAAAACATTTGAAAATGTCTGCTTGTGTGTGTGTGTGTGTGTGTGTGTGTGTGTGTGTGTGTGTGTGTATGTATGTGCGGATTGGTGTGTGTGTGTGTGTGTGTGTGTGTGTGTGTGTGTGTGTGTGTGTGTGTGTGTGGGCGCGCGCGTGAGTGTATACCTGTCCTTTTTTTCCCCCAAGGTAAGTCTTTCCGCTCCCGGGATTGGAATGACTCCTTACCCCCTCCCTTAAAACCCACATTCTTTCATCTTTCCCTCTCCTTCCCTCTTTTCTGACGAAGCAACCGTTGGTTGCGAAAGCTTGAATTTTGTGTGTATGTTTGTATGTCTATCGACCTGCCAGCACTTTTGTTTGGTAAGTCACATCATCTTTGTTTTTAGATATATTTTTCCCACGTGGAATGTTTCCCTCTATTATAAACATTTGAAAAATTTAGATAGTATAAGGGTCATGGTCTGATTGGCCATGATTACAAAAAAACTTTGATTATTTTTTTCTGCCAAAAAAACGTGATTGTAAATGTGTTGCTTCAAAAAGAGAAAATGAACAAAATTTCTTTCTAAGGAAGAAATAAACATAAAAGATATAATGGATTCTGCCACAGCATTTGTAAACTAGGTCAGTGCCTTAACTGCAGACGAAGGATATAGTGGAAACAGTATTTTCGGTGCAGACCTATGAGAATTTGAATATGAACTGGCAAATGGTCGAATTTTATCAAACATGTATGCTGTAGCAGAATCTATTTTATTTGTAACACATTCTTACAGTGTCCCAACTTCGTATGTCATTATTGATACAAAGATGTACTACTTTTTTTTCTTTTTTTCCACTCCCAAGCACAAAATGGACAAATTGAACCAAGGGCGAGGCAGAAATAACGCAGAAAACTCATTTTAACATAGTTGTTGAACTGGCACCTTTGGCAAACTTACCAAGAACCATATTATTCATTGGTCAAAATGTTTTCATTCCAGGTTTAAAATACACCATCGTAGTGTTGCTTGACACTTGGATTGGGCAATCAGTGGAGTTACATTTAAAGAATGTGAAATTCAGAAATCCTTAAATGGAAATCATATTCACCAGAGATCATGAACCACTAAATACATCCAGCTGTGTACTTTTTTAGACAATATAAACTTGTTGTTCACAGGCTGGAAGATTGCATTAGAAATAAATTTGTTCTGAAGACATCATAAGATGCATTACAATGAAACTACATTTAGTTGTTTATCACAAGATGTCTTCTCTAGTTGTCTTGGACTTGATCATTTATGCCTGACAGACGTGTGGATATTGGACAGAGGAAACCATAATGAATTTTAATGTCATACTAGAATCAGTGTTATGAATAGGAAATAGTGATTTTGGTATAAAAAATTGTGAAGTCAATGCTGTTATTGTTTGCAGTGTTCTCAAAAGTTATGCCCAAAACATTTTGTAATAAGAACACTTTGAAATAAGACATATGAGCACTGTCATATGATGCAGCAAAGAAATGCCATTTTACAGTAGGAACGTCAAGTCCGTATTTGTCGAAAAATTGTATCTTATACTGATTGTGAATGAACATAACCTTTGTCCGTATAATTATGCATGTATCTATGTACGTACATACGTTAAAGGATGAAAATAAATGTATTCATTAGTGTTTAAACAGGCTTTCCCATTACATACTGAAAGTATATTGTGGAGTTTATTTTTGTTAGGGAATAACACTGCCATTCGCATGCAAAACAGACATATGGCTCATGAATGAATGATCTCATTGCCCGAAAATGAGGCATTTCCTTAACAGCAAGTGTTCACCACTTCATTTACAGACTCAAAATGAGCTTGGTATATGAGTTTCACCTGAACACAACTCGTACAGTTGAAACACCTACTTTGTGAATATTTTGTGCAATCAGCCTTTAAAGAAAAAGAAAATGAAAAAAACTGTAATTTCATATGAAGCTTTTTGTTGGACGATTGTTTAAAATTTCTTAAAGGCCAAACTCAATAACAAAGTGTCTCAAACAACTATGTTCAACTTCGGTAATAAATAGAACCTACAGAGAATTTTGTTTATTATAGGTTTGACCAGAGCTCAAATGTAAGCGCAACGAATTGCCCAAAAAAATGTGACAGAGGAAATGTAAAATCCTTGTACAACATTGTAACAGGAGATGAAACATGACTATATTCACACAGTCCATACACTAAGCAGTTGTTTGCTGTTTACAGTTTACAGTATGAACCGAAATCAACAAAATGGCTTGTTCATGAACCACTTCCAAGAAAATGGTTTCTTGTTCCTTTGGTTACAGTTGATGAATTGCAATCATTGCTTAGAGAACTGAAAAAAGTTAATACAGAATGACATGCAATAATTTGTTTGCTACCAGCCATCGATAAATAAGGAATAACAGCTGAAAACATTGCATCATTCATCATCATCATGACGCCAACTGTCAAATGGCACACCATGCAATTGTTTATTTGATTGAGAAAATATTTGAATTTGTTTTATTCTTGTTGTTTATTACCTGATGGTGTCTGTTTTTTTCCCCCCATATGTCAAATAAAAAATACATGAACATCGATTATCATCACTTCAAGAAGCTGTTGAATTCTCCCAAAACCATGTTTTTGAGCCACAAACATCAGAATTTAAAAAGTAGTTTCAAGAATTCACACATGTGTAAAAATGTGTAAATTTTGAAAGTGGATATTTTGAGATACGATAAAGGATTTGTACCTAAAAAAAATTTCTCCCTCATGTTGTATAAAGTGAATCTGAGAATGAATCATCCATGCAAATAGAGTAGGTACTGAGCAGCAGACTAGCCTCCTCTTCCCTCTCCACATAGAAATATCTCAATTTAACATTTTACAGTAAAATTTTCTCTGGTTAATTCTAACACATGACTTTTGATTTACAGGTTATTTGGCTCGAGAAACTGTGTCACAAATAATGGACCTTACCTTTCTAGCTAGAGAAGATATGACAATTACACGTGATCCAGTTAACAAAAATTATCCAGCACTGTTTGGACCAAATCTGCCTCAATTTCCTATGGAAGGAGTAGAGAAGATTGTAAGTGTTTCACCTTAGGTGTAAATTCTACTTCTTGGTGCTTTTCCTAACCACTGCCTCAACAAACATTATGTCCTTAAAATATGACAGATCAAAGCTTACACAATCCACAGACAAATGGGATACAAGGTTTATCTCCCTTATGGTAACTGAAGACTATGGGAACAGAAAGGGTATTTGACCACAAATCTAAAACAAATAATCACAGAATCAAGTGAATGATGTGATCACAAGACAGTATCTATGAGAAAAAATGAAAAAGGAAAAGGAAACATTCCTTTTGTACAGATATACGAGGGACGTTTCATAAATAATGCACCCTAATTTTTTTTGCTTATACATTTGTTTGTTTGTATATTTCAGTCTCTCTGTACAGTCTTCCAATATAGCCTCCTTGCTTCTCTCTAACTGAATCCCAATGTCTTGGAAGATCTGTTATTCCATCCAAGACACTACTACTGTCCAGCTGTCGAATGACATGGATAACAGTGGTATAGAGCTCTTCCAGTGAAATATGACGACATCCATGCCAAGGTTTTCTTCAACTTCATGGACAAGCTGAAGTCTTGTGGACTCGTGTCTGGGCTTTAGGGAGGATGTGGCAAAACTTCTCATCTGTTTTCGTGCAGTCTTTTGGGCTACAACGTTGCCGATATGTGGATGAGCACTGTCATTGGGAATGAGTGGCTCAGCTTTAAGCAACTGAGGACAGGTTTCGTTGTGCATTTTTCTGAACAGGTTTTGCATGAAGTTACAATAATGCATTGCTGTGAGACTTGATCCTCATGGGACACTGTCATGGAGATTCCTTGGTGATCATAAGCAAAAATCACCATTTAGTTGAGCTTTTGAGCACATGGATTTTTTTTTTTTATCTGGAGAATCTGAAGCTCTCCAGTCACTGGACTGTGATTTTCAACTCTGTTTCAAAGTCTCTAGTCCATGTTTCATCAGTAGTGACATTTCAACACACGAATCCTTGACCTTCACAGTTGAAGCGTTGTCTGATCAAGGTTACAATGTCAAGGCATTACTGCTTCTCTCCAGCAGTAAAACAGTGTGGGACCCATCTCACAGAATTGTTTCTTATCTGATCAAGGTTACAATGTCAAGGCATTACTGCTTCTCTCCAGCAGTAAAACAGTGTGGGACCCATCTCACAGAATTGTTTCTTATCTTCAAAACATTTGTCAAAGTACAGAAGCCTGATGTTGGAGGAATTCCTGTGGCATCAGTGTGTTACTCACTAGTCACACTGTGATCTTCTTCAAGAGCATCTGCCACAAGTTTCACATTTCTCTCATCTGTTGACATTTTTGGCCTTCTGGGTCTTATTACCTACTCGTATGTTCATACGACCACTGCAAAAATGATTAACCCAACGTGAAACTGTACTATGGTCCACTGTAAACTCATCACAAACTTCACTTGATGGGCTGTGGATTTCTGTCGGGTTTTACCATGTAAAGGTTACATATTGATGTACAACCTCTGCTCTTGAACAGTCACAGTACCCAAAGCTCCTGCACAGTCCATTTCTACCTGTGTTAGAGTACACAGTGAAAAAACAAAAACACATGCTTCTTCCTCAAGCTCCCTACTACATCTGGTATAATTTTCAGTGTTGTTGCATCAAAAAATCCACAGTAATACCAACCTGTATGAAATGTTGCTCGTATTTAAAGTGAAGCAGTCTTCAGTTCAAAGACTGTTTTAAATATCACAATGCTTTACTAGGCATGGTCCTGTTGGAGGCAGTATGTCATTGCCTTCCTCTGACTTTTCCTGCCAGTTATAGGAGAACCTACAGTTTAATGTGGTTTCCATTGCAGCTTGGCATTTTTCATACCAACAAATATTCGTGGAGATGGAAGAAGTGATAAGTGACAGATAAAAATCCTATGCTTGATCAGGGATTGAACCAGAGATCTCCTGATTTGTAATGAGGCATTTTACCATTGAGCCACACAAGAAACAAACAAAAAAATTGCTATTTACACTTATTTAGTAGTTGCCTTTGTTCCCAGTTGATGCATAAATTGATTTCTCTTAGACTGCTGTTCACTTGGGAGTGTCTATCCCTGAGAGGTACTTCAAAAAATTTGTTTTTGTGTCTCTGAATAATTTTCAATATATTCACTATACCAGTTGCTCTGGCTGTTAAAGTTACTACTGTTGCAAAAATGTCATAACATTATGTAATGTAAACAGTATTTGGAATTTGTAAATACTAAATACACTCTGATACAAATAACTTTCAATAAATAAAATAAAATACCACTCTTTAAGCAAATATAAAGTCTACACTCCCCCTCCCCATCTTATTCCAGTATTCTGTTGAAAGTACAATACTGTGTACAGCCATGGAGAGCGTAAACATAAATTCAACATTTCCTGGAAAAAAAAAAAAAAAAAAAAAAAAAAAAAAAAAAAAAAAAAAAAAAAGAAACAACTTATGTCACAGTTTCTGTGTATCTCATCTCATCAGCCCTGCAAATGGCTGTTCAGTTCTTTTTTATGTGAGGCATAGTAACAATGACTTTACAATATTATGACAAAATAGCATCCTTTCTCTCTATTGGTTTCTAAATTCCAAGTTGAAACACTTAGTTACACGATTTTTTCTTGAACATGCCTGCATGGAATAGCATTAATGGCTTTACTCTTATTGTTTTTAATCCTGAATTTCTCAGATGGATGGCATCCATCACAATGTTATTACATTTTTGCACCAGTATTAATTTTAATATCAACAGGAACTGGTACACTGTATATATTGAAAAGTACAGAGCAGTTACAGATGATTGGTGTTCCTTGTTCAGCCACAAAAAGCATCACAGTAACAGGGGAATCGTTAGTATGAGTTTAGTAAGACATATAGTGGAGTGAATATTAAGTAAATCAAATCTGCATGTGAGAAGAGACACGTAAGGCACACAAAGATGGCAAAGGACTGCAACAGCCATGTAACAATGAAATGCAGACAGTCAACAGGTCATAGGTGAGAACTATGAGGAGAGGAAGAGGGTGATAATACCCAGAGGTGGATGTTGTTTTGTTCAGTGTCCTCAACCAAGCTCCGTAGTTCTGGATCGGTAGAAGTCATTGGACTTTGCCCTGCTGATGTTTTGTGTCTGCCAGCTGACAATATTGCCAGGCTATAACAATACACTACATGAATATACCACAGCTGTTACGAAGTGACTGTCATGTCAAGTCAACCAGTAAGCTTGGATTGTCCTCACCTCCTGCCTCCCCCCACCCACCATCTCTCCTCGTGGCTGCCCACGTATTGGGCTGGGAGTCGGGGGGAGCTTGCTTCCTCCACTCCTTGCACTCCCCTGGAATTCATGTAGAATGTTGTAAACAAACTATATTTTTGATAGACGTGTGCGAGAGAGGGACTATTAAAAAATAAAGAAGACCAATGAGAAAAACTAATTGAAATAAAAGTACATGATGGGAGTCGTGCTTTAAATAATGAAACAAATACCTATGTGTCTTCTGTTTTGTTTTTGGGCATGCTTAGAAACAGTTTATTCAAAGCTGATACTGAAGACAGTGTTAGTGACAATGGATATAAATTGATGCAACTGAAGGCATAGGGGACTCACAAAAACATGAAAACTGGAAAAGGAAAATAAAATTAAAAAAACTTGCAAAAGGAAATGAGGAAACACTTGAAAACATCCAACCTTGGAATAGGTAACAGAAAATGTGGAAAAGGCGGCAAAAGAGCAAAGTGATGGTAAAAGAAATTGGGGAATCAGGAAGAAATAACTAGAAATGAGAAGGGAGTAGGCTGTAGATGAAAGGACAGAAAGTACTAGTAAAAGATACTGGAGACATAGTTTGTGTTGGAGAAATAGTTTCTTCTTGTAATCACTTGCGCTGGCAACATCTCCAAGGAAGACACATGATTCCCAACATTTATAGTTGTAATTAATATTGGTCTTTATACTGGTTGCTGGTGAGGAGGAAATTTAGTTATTAGTATTTTATTAATTATCTCATTCATAAGCAGCCATAACACAGTCGCTCAAGAAAGTTATAATTAAGCTTTACTTGTTTAATCAGAACCGGACGATGACTCTCCTTGTCTGCAGTCTCGATGATTCGAAGCGATCTGCAATCCTGTGTAAATAAAATGTCTCGGTTTTCTTGCGTTGCGTACTCAGTTGGAAAACCTCAGATCAAGCAGAAATTTTGCTTTGATAGAGTTTAATTATCCGATGAAATAATGGAGCTCTTGGATCTAATAATTGCAGGTTTGTTTCCAATTCATCGGAAGTTCCCTTCTGTTTACCAACAAAACGACGCCTCCACGCAAATTTCCAATTAGATAATACATATATAATACACACCTTTGATGTAAATGCTACATATATATTTTCTTGAGTAGCATACAATATATTTTCGATTTCTTTCTTCCAGTAATCTCAATAGCAAAATTACAATTATTCACTGTGGCTATTCGGCACGGAGAAGATCCTAGAAGTCCTCTCAATACATACCAGAGATAATATTACAAAGAGTAATTATGCGCTCCTGGAATAGTAATAGTACTGTACTACTTTTCTCAATGATTTTGTGAGTATATAGATGGTCAAGTAGGAAACGTAATTCACTCATAGAATTGTGCAGGGAGAATTAGTAGAATATAAAGAGAGATTACACATTCAACATAAAATATTTCTCTAATTGTGTGGCTTTCTGATTAATATTAAGTACTTTTTGCATATATAATTCACCCTGTTGTGAACTACTATTGTCTGCACATGTATATTTTAAAAACAACTGTGAAGTAGAGATGCACATATACAGACAAAAAAAATATTAAGCAGCCAGAAGACCCGGTTAGGTATCGGTGTAACTTCGCTCTCTCTCTCTCTCTCTCTCTCTCTCTCTCTCTCTCTCTCTCTCTCTCTCACACACACACACACACACACACACACACACACACACACACACACACACAGAGTGGCTAATGTAACTGATTAGAGATGCAATTCTTTGTCACAGTTAGGCCAACCACCAGTGTGTGTTAATACAGTTCATGTTTAGTGTTGTCACCAGACCTGTTAGTGTATGTAAAATGCGTAAACAGTGTTAAAAGTTGAGTGATCACTGTGGAAGTTATTGTTGTGTTATCTTGATGAGATGCATTATCAACACTTGACAGACTTCGCAACACTTGACAGACTTTGAAAGGGGCCTCATCAGCTGGCTGGCCAAATCGTGCAGTATCTGAAATTTTAGGACATTTGGAGGTGACAGTAGCCTAATGTAGGAGCACTTGGAAACATAAGGGCAGGCTTAATTGTCATCAAAGTTCCAGTCAACCACATCTGACCACAGCAAGGGATGTCTCGTACACAAAGTATGTCATAATCCCTTCATACCTGCATCTGCTGTCTTGGAACAAGTAGTGGACTCCATGCAACATCGTATGTCATTGTCACTATTGTTTAGGGACTAGCAGTACCTGGGTTAAGGAATTATCATCCCATATTTGGGCTACTGTTAACACCATAATACAAATGGCTGTGCACGGTGTGGTGCTATTACCGGGAAGCATGGGCTGCTGTTAAATGGTGTTGCATTGTGTTCAGTGATGAATGCAGTGCTGCACTACCCTGGATTACCGTTGCCAGCGAGTATCATGGAAACCTTGTTTTGGAGAATCACAGCAGTGTCACTTCTGGTATCATGTGACATCAGGTCGCAGTTGGTAGTAATTGAGGGAACTTTGACGGAACAGTGTTAAGTCATTGACATCCTACTTCCTCATGTGCTACTTCTATACGAGAGGCAATACTCATCCTCATAAGGCGTATGTGTCTATGAACTGTCTGTGTGATACTGAGTTACTCACATGATGAGTAAGATCCCCAGATTATTCCACAATATTCCCAATTCTGACTGTATGTTGAGATGGTCAATTTAACAAAGCAGCTCAGGCACTAGGGTAGGTCTAAAAATAGTACATTACTAAAATGTTGAACAGCAATCAACTGTGGATGGTGAAGTACATTGAAAAATAACAAGATAATTATTCTTACTGAACATAGAATAGGTCATACATCGTCTTCAGAATACGGTTTTAAAACCTTTGAAACAATGTTCAAGGTTTAATAAACTCGTATTATGCAACTGGTTGGCTGTTACTTCTAATGTACTGAAAAGCTCTTGCATGGACAGTTGCTGAATTGCAGCCATGTTCAAAACCTTGAGATTTTTTTCTGGGTGATTAAATAAACGACAAATTACACTACAGGATAAATTAGTGAACTTTTTAATGTTCCTTAATAAGAAGCAATAAGTAAAGCCAATAGCAGCTGTCATACTCCTGTTCAGTCGTTGGTATAGCTTATTGTATACCATTTTGTTGTGAATTCTTGAATTGTATCGATTGCCATGAATTTCTTTCTTTCACCAATTCAGTTATGTGCTACAGGAAAGGCTAGAAACATAAAGGAGATCGGCGAACTAAATTGATAATGAAACAGTAATAATGTTTTCATTAAGAACCAAATCATGATAATGAGTGCCCACAATGAAACAGTGTGTTGCCTGATGGCATTGCAGGTACATGACATGGTTAGTAAAGTATGTAAGTGGAGCAGATACAAATGGAAAATTGTTCTAGTGATGATACATGCTGCAGGTGCAGAAATCCAAGGACTTTTAATGGCCTTCAAAGCACACATTCTTATGGTCTGCCGGCCGAAGTGGCCGTGCGGTTAAAGGCGCTGCAGTCTGGAACCGCAAGACCGCTACGGTCGCAGGTACGAATCCTGCCTCGGGCATGGATGTTTGTGATGTCCTTAGATTAGTTGGGTTTAACTAGTTCTAAGTTCTAGGGGACTAATGACCTCAGCAGTTGAGTCCCATAGTGCTCAGAGCGATTTTTTTTCTTATGGTCTGGCACCTGGGAACAGAGTTCTCAGAAATCAGTGAAGCTGGTTGATACTACTGTCCTAAGTGTCATTGCAGTGAAACCGTGAACAATCGACAAGGTGTTGCAGATCCCATGACATGAGAGAAGCAAAACAAGATGGATGGCAATCTGTGGAAGATTGACAACATAGTACATTCCTGGTGCAGACACAAGTGTTTTGATGGACACCATTCGGCACACAGCGATGAACATGGGGCTGTGCAGCAGATAATCCATGGCCATGGGATCATTGAAATTTGACCACCCTTGCAGATAAAACTCATTTCTTGTTACTCAAGGTTGATGATGGTGTCTGAATAGGCTATTGTCCAGGCAAAAGACTGCTCAAAACATGGACCATGCTGTGAACAAAGGTCAGTGGGGGCGTTATTATACTATGAAAGATGTACAGCTGGTCTTCCATGGGACCTGTGGTAGTAGTCAACAATTGGTGGTAGACTTCATGAACATTATTGTGGACCATCGGCATCCCTTCATACTTGATGTCTTCTCCACTGGTGATAGCATCCTCTAGCTGTATAATGTCCATCTCGCAAGACTAAATCATGCTACAGTAGTTAGAGGAACATGCTAGCGAACTCACCTAGATATTGTGGCCACCAGATTTGCTTGATCTGAACCTTACTGAATGTATCTGGGATGCTATCGGGCACCAGCTCTGTGGACACAAATGAGCAACCTATAATTTTTGGAAATTGTGTGACATGTACATAGACATCCAGTGAAACATGCTTCCAGAAACGTACCAAGGACTTCTGGAATTCATACCGTCTGTAATCACTTCTGTATAATGTTGCAGCGGTGGACCATCAGCTAATACACAGGCAGTCATAATGTTTTGGCTCATCAGTATATTTTGATTTTTTGTTTTTGGAAATTCTATGTTGTTCATTACTGATGCACAAAGATTTTTCTCTGGTCTGTTATGAAACAGTTAAATATCACAGATAATAACAATCTTGTGAAAAGGAAAGTTGCTACTCACCATATAGTGGAGATGCTGAGTCGCAGATAGGCACAACAAAAGACTGTCACAAATAACAGCTTTCAGCCAGTAAGGCCTTCTTCAGAATTAGACGGCGAACACACACTAGAACACTCACGCAAACGCCACTCGCACACACATTACTGCTGTCTCAGGCAACCGAGGTCACACACAAATCCAATCTGCATTTGGATTGCACTTCATTAACTTCTGTGCAGAAAGGTGTGCAGTATATTGCTGCATCCATTTTCAATAAGCTACCACAAGAATTCAAAAATCTTGGCAGTAATCCATGCACTTTCAAATTAGAACTGAAGAGTTTCCTTGTGGATCACTCCTTCTATTTTATTGAGGAGTTCCTTGAAAAATTAAACTGATTCTTATATTATATTCTGGATTGCATTTACTTAAACTTATGGCTTGACTGTTTTGGGTTCATAAACATTTTACTTTATCTGTTGTTACTTTTTGTCATAATTTCATGTACTGACATGTTCCACGATGTTGGAGATTTGCTCCTCAATTTGGTCCTATGTAACTATACAAGTAAATAAAAAATAAAATAAAATAGAGTATAAATAAATCATTAGAACTCATCAAAAAACTGACAAGTTCAGTATCTAGTCAGCAAGGTTATTATGAGTGATTTTTAGTTCGTAGGATGATGAAATAAATCTGTTGTGGTCATGCTTGAAGGATATAGGTTAAAACTTAAATTAGGGTAGCCAGACAGTGACTCCTTCTCCCAAATGCGTATTAATTGTAGCATTATCTCATTTAGTCTCGGACATTATATTTGTATGACCCTCAATGGGATACATGGCACACTTTGAATTGAAAGTTGTGAATTCTATATGCAGTTTCCCAGGAGGAATTGTCAATATTCACATGACAGGATTGATCTTCCAGAACAAAAAAGTCCATTAAACAAAGGCCCTAAAGTTTAAATCATAAGACTTATGAGCACTTGTTCATCCTCAATACTGTGAAGCAAATCTCTTCTATTGAACAAGTGCCCATAGGATTTAAGGTACACGTTTTAGAACTCGTGTTTACTGGAAAATTTCTTGTTTTAGTCCATACTACCTCATCCCAGAATATGGAAAGCAAAGAGATATTTGTTTCATAGTATCAAAGATGATGATGTTAGCTCCTAAAATCTATAACCTGAACTGCTGCTGAATTGTTACTAATAAGAGAATACTCCTGTCATGTTTTATTCATATGTGTTCATGCGTGTGTGCATTTGCACAAATTTTATGGTCCTGCAATAGTTTTCTGAACTGCTGCCGAATTGTTACTAATAAGAGAATACTCCTGTCATATTTTATTCATATGTGTTCATGCGTGCGTGCATTTGCACAAATTTTATGGTCCTGCAATAATTTTCCAATATTGAGGAGTATGAATGCAACTTTATTCCTGTGAACTTCTTGCAAGTGTTGATAAAATTAATTTTTTTTCCTTTCATGTTTTGTTTGTTTCAGTATGGCATAACACCAGTAATTCCTTCAGAGATTGAAGCGGCTTTAGCACGTTATTGGTCTCCGTGTTTCTATCCATTCAGTACATTTTCACGAAATGTGGGACCCCAAGTCCATAAAAGGCTTCTAGCATGCTGACGGAAGGAAAAAAAAAAAAATCATACAGTTGATACTCCATCTTTTTCAGATATTGTCTGTAGGTTTCACGTGACTTACTGACATGTTGACTGACTTTGTACTGATTAGCACTTTAAAACAAGGTGAAAATGATATGTAAGTTGTACAGTGTATTTAGGTAATTTATTTTATTTCTGCTGTTTTTGTAAGTAATTGCATTATAAATGCTTACATAGAAAAAGGTAAACTGAAGAACAGTGATTTCAAACATTATAACTGTAAGCCTTACTTCATTTAGATGTTGACATGACAGAGAGAATTGGTACACATACTGTCGAATGTGTCGAATGTAGCCTTGTAGTAGTATTGGTGCAAGACATCACTAATCAGTTAGGGGACCAGCAGTGAATGTTAGAGATAATAACAGGTACAGTATAATGGATCTAGGGCCTTTCATTGTTTGTGGAAAGTGTAGGCAAAAATATTGGATATTTGCATCCCATTTCTGTTGGTAAATTGATGTATCCTTACAGTGCCATCCTTCAAAAGGATATCATAAATATTAATCTGTCAGACAGAAACAGAGTGAAAATTGAACTAAAGTCAGCAGTTGCAGCAAACAATCCACTGCAGGTACCTATATTTAAAGGAAAAATCCTGTATGGGTGTATTCCCAATTTATTGTTATATAAATATGTGATCATATATTGTATTGATACAATGCTAAAAGATAAACAAATCTACACAAAAATGCAGGGTTAATACGTAGTTACTAGCGTTAAATGATACACACGGAAGGTGACAATACTGGTCTGCAAGACTTGCGTGTAGGTCACAAATGTTATCACTTCATGTTGAAATATGGCATCCCGGCTAAGACACAAGTTGAAAATATGATCACTATTTTTTATTTACTTAAATTTGCCATATTTCGTGACAGTACCTTTTCCGTTAGATGTTTGCAAGGCGTTATTAGTCTTGGCTTCAGTTGTCTAAGTATGATTCCACAATGCATCTATGTCAGCTGCAGAAGTGACGTGGTTCAACGTGTTTCTCTCATTTTGGTGTTTCAAATACAGTTTCTTCAAATGTAGTTTCTTCTTTTTAGTTAATACAAAAATAATAGTAACATAATTCAAAATTATTTATGACTGCGACCTTCACATTGTTCTTCCGTCAACACACACCAAGAGTTAGTTGCCGACTGACTATAGTCAAAGACGACTCCATCGTCAAAGATATTTTACACAATTCACAAGTTTCCATTTGTAATCAGTCTCTTTGCTATTCTTCGATACATTTTCTAATAGCAATCAATATGCTTTTACTCTCAAAAACAGAAGTAAATTAACATATAATAAGACAAATTATAATAACTTCTGACAAAAATATAAGAAAACATTTACAATTCGGTATCGACAAATACGGTAAAAAAATAACATCTCCCAGATCCATTACAATGTGATGATCTTGGGTAGGAGATACTCAATAAAAAGATATATTGCTCCAGTAATGCAATGCAGTGATTGTTTATGATATAACTATCATGTCCCACAGTGCAAAACCAAAACTAGTTGCAGTAAATGCTATGGTCTGCATTCAGTAGATGTTTGCATCCAAGAAGTGCCGTGTTGTGTATACTGTCACAGTGCACTCCTTACTACAGAAAAGACAGTATTATGAAAAGGATAGTCGCTTCTCGCTATATAGCGGAGATGCTGAGTCACAGATGGGCACAACAAAAAGACTGTTAGCAAGGAAACTTTCAGCCAGAAAGGCCTTCATCTGCTGCTACGTAGTGGGCAGCCACTGTCCTCCTCATAATATTGTCATTATCCATTCCTGGATTTTCTACTGTTTGATTTCACTACAGACAAGTCATGCCAATCTCATAAACACCAACAATAAAATGTGCAGAGATAACGATTTTTATATATATATATATATATATATATATATATGATATGGTTATAATAGAGGGAAACATTCCACGTAGGAAATATATATCTAAAAACAAAGATGATGTGACTTACCAAATGAAAGTGCTGGCAGGTCGACAGACACACAAACAAACACAAACATACACACAAAATTCAAGCTTTCGCAACAAACTGTTGCCTCATCAGGAAAGAGGGAAGGAGAGGGAAAGACGAAAGGATGTGGGTTTTAAGGGAGAGGGTAAGGAGTCATTCCAATCCCGGGAGCGGAAAGACTTACCTTAGGGGGAAAAAAGGACGGGTATACACTCGCACAAACACACATATCCATCCACACATATACAGACACAAGCAGACATATTTAAAGACCAAATATATGTCTGCTTGTGTCTGTATATGTGTGGATGGATATGTGTGTTTGTGCGAGTGTATACCCGTCCTTTTTTCCCCCTAAGGTAAGTCTTTCCGCTCCCGGGATTGGAATGACTCCTTACCCTCTCCCTTAAAACCCACATCCTTTCGTCTTTCCCTCTCCTTCCCTCTTTCCTGATGAGGCAACAGTTTGTTGCGAAAGCTTGAATTTTGTGTGTATGTTTGTGTTTGTTTGTGTGTCTGTCGACCTGCCAGCACTTTCATTTGGTAAGTCACATCATCTTTGTTTATATATATATATATATATATATATATATATATATATATATATATATATATATATATATATATATATATATATATAATAGAGGGAAACATTCCACGTGGGAAAAATTATATATAAAAACAAAGATGAGGTGACTTACCGAACGAAAGCGCTGGCAGGTCGATAGACCTGCCAGCGCTTTCGTTCGGTAAGTCACCTCATCTTTGTTTATATATATATATATATATATATATATATATATAAAAATCTCACCAACAAAATATCACCAACATGGGGCTAATTCTCAATATTACATATTGAGTTTGTTGCTGTGATCTTCAGTCGGAAGTCTAGTTTGGTGCAGCTCTCTATGCTACCGTATCCTATGCAAACCTCTTCGTCTCTGAGTAACTACTGCAATCTACATCTTCCTGAATCTCCTTACTGTAGTCATCTCTTGGATTTCCCTCTATGGTTTTTAACCCCCTTACTTCCCTCCAGTACTAAATTGGTGATCCCTTGATGTCTGAGAATGTGTCCTATCAACTGATCCCCTCTCACAAGTATCGTGATCGACCCATCTAATCTTCAGCATTCTTCTGTAGCACCACATTTTGAAAGCTTCTATTCTCTTTTTCTCTGAACTTTTTATCGTCTATGTTTCACTTACACACATGGTTACGCTCCAGACAAATGCCTTCAGAAAAGACTTCAGAACACTTCAATCTGAATTAAATGTTAACAAATTTCTCTTCTTCAGAAATGCTTTTCATGCCCTTGCCAGTCTCCATTTTCTGTCCTCTCTACTTCAGCTGCCCAAATAGAAAAACTCATCTACTACTTGAAGTGTCTCGTTCCCGAATCTGATTCCCTCAGGATAATCTTATTTAATTAAACTACATTCCATTATCCTTGTTTTGCTTTTGTTGATGTTCATTATATGCTGCACTCAAGACAACGTCCATTCCATTCAACTGCTGTTCCAAGTCCTTTGCTGTCTCTGACAGAATTACATTGCCATTGCCAAACCTCAACATTTTTATTCCTTCTCCCTGAACTTTAATTTCAGTTCCAAATTTTTCTTTGGTTTCCTTTACTGCTTGTTCAGTGTACATAATGAATAACATTGTGGATAGGCTACAACCCTTTTCAACCTCTGCCTCCCTTTCATGCCTCTCGACTCCTGTAACTGCCATCTGGTTACTGTACAAGCTTCTTCTTGAAGTCTGTGAGTATTTCACCTGTCATGTACATCTTGCGCACCAGATAGAAGAATTTTGTCATTGGTGGCTCTCCCAAGGCTATCAGCAGTTCTGATGGAATATTGACTAACCTCAGGGCCTTGTTTCAACTTAAACCTTCCAGAGCTTTGCCAAATTCTTCTCAAAGTATTATGGTTCCCATCTCATCGTCATCTATGTCCACTTCCCATTCTATAATATTGCTTTCAAATCCATGTCCCTTGTACAGGCACTCTGTATACGCCTTCCACATTTCAGCTTTCCAATCTTTACTCAGAACTTGTTTACCATGTGAGCTCTTGATACCTCTCTTCCCCAAATGCCTCTTTAATTTTCCTGTAGGCAGTATCTATCTTTCCCGCAGTGAAGTATGTTTCTAAATCCTTACATTTGTCCTAATGCCATTCCTGCTTAGCAGTTCTGCACTTCCTGTCAATCTCATTTTTTAAACATTTGTATTCCATTTCACCTGTTTCATTTTTAAGTTTCCACTTTTCATCAATTAATTTTATTGTAAAAATATTTAAGAAGCTGAGTCCATACCATCATGAGCCATTCGCATACAGTCTCACAGTTATGAGGGTTGTACCAAAAGTAATGCTCCCAATGAGCTACAACCTCGAGAGAAGGTGCTAGGCTAAAGCAGACAACAGTGCCATGGCCAGTGGTTCCCCCCACTCTTGAGCACGCCCGTCCGCAATTCGCTAAGCTGCTTAGTGTGGGCTTGGCAGCCGACAGAGGTGGAAGTGCTGATAGCTGCTCCCGCCAAGTGCGATGTTAGAGCCGTAATCCGGTTTCTCCATGCAAGGAATTTGCTGCCCGTGGAGATACATCAGCTACTGACTGAGGTTTATGGTGAAGAGGGCATGTCCGTTCAGCACATCCGCAAATGGTGCAGTGCTTTTGCTGAGGGTCGCATGGAAGTTCACGATGATGAACGGAGTGGAAATCCACCGGCCGGTTCCAGATGCAATTGTCCAGATGATCAATAGTGAGCTGCTCAAAGATCGTAGGGTCACTGTCCGTGAACTTGTTCAACGCATTCCTAAAGCTTCCCACAGCACCACTGAAAGAACTGTAAGAGAAACATTGGGTTATCGCAAGGTGTGTGCTCGCTGAATCACCGGATGCTGACTGATGGACACAAGGAGCAACGCCTTGACTATGCTCGCAAGTTTCTTCAACAGTGTGAGTGGGGAGGCAACAAGGAGAAGTTGTTGGACTCTGTTGTCATGGGAGATGAAATATGGGTGTTTAATTACACCCCTGAAACAAAACAACAGTCTTGTCAGTGGCGTCACTCCGGTCCACTCACACCAAAGAAATTCAAACAAGCGCAGTCGGCAGGAAAGGTTATGGCGACTGTGTTTTGGGATTTGGAAGGCAGTACTCCTCATAGATTTCATGCAACCTGGGACGACAATAAACTCAGACAGATATTGTGAAACATTGGCCAAACTCTGGTGAGCAATCCAGAATCGCCAGAGGGGACAACTGAAGGAGGGAGTAACCCTTCTTCACGACAGCGCTCAACCCCGCGCCACTCGTCAAACACAGGAGCTTTTGAAGAAATTTGGGTGGACTGTTATGCCCCATCCCCCGTACAGCCCGGACTTAGCCTCCAGCGATTATGACCTCTTCCCCAAGCTAAAAGAACGCTTAGGTGGCAAATGCTTCAACAGCAACAAAGAAGTCCGAGCAGAGGTCACACACTTTCTCAACAGGTTGGAGGGAGACTTCTTCGACTTAAGAATACAAAAGCTGGAGCACAGTCTTCAAAAGTGTGTCGAAAAAAATTGAGACTATATTGAAAAATAGACAAAAGTGTAAGCTTTTCAACAATGTATAAATTAATAACAATAAACTATGTTTTTTATTTGTAAAGAAATATTGGAACCTTATTTTTGGTACAACCCTTGTACTTGCCTGTTCTTATCTACTAACAACAAAACGTCTGAAGTATGAAAAAATGGAAAATCCAGGATGGAATGTAACAATATTATGAAAAGGATGACTCCTACTCACCATATAAGGGAGATGCTGAGTCACAAATCAGCACAACAAAAAGACTGTTGAAAAGTGAGCTTTTGGCCAACAAGGCCTCTGTCGAAAATACACACCAGGAATGGATATCTTAAGAAAGGAATGCCACCATTTAATGAGTTAGATAGAATCGCCTTACCTTATTTGTGGAGATTTTAATGTCCAAGGCCATGTTTGTGGATGTGACTGTCAAGATAGTTATGTAGCAACATTATTTGAAATTGTTGATGAATTCGGTTTTTGTTTTGAATGGTGGATCATCAGCATTGATTCTGAGAGTGGGACAGTGCCTATCTGATGTCAGTATAACTTTGTGTTCACCTCGCTACGGATCTACAGTGGAATATTCTCAACTGTCCCATGGGAACAGAAAAGTGTGCCAAAGAGATACATATTATTCAAGATTACCCTTGGGGACTTACAACCCATCAAGAAAGGGGAAAGTAAACTTAGAAGACTGGATGAAATATCAAGAAATAGTAGCAGACCACATTAAGACAATAACCACACAGTCACAGATGAAAGTCAAGAAACATCAGATGCAAAGTTCATAAGGGGAACACTAGACTGAGGCAGACAACTAAATTAGCCATTGCCAAGCACTGTCTGAAATTCAACCATTCCATGATTTATGATGAGACAAGGGTTCTGGCACTGATCCCCGGATACTGGAACAGTGTTATAAAGAGAGTCTACAGAGAAAACCTCATGAATCGTGTATCTGATATCTGGCAGAATACCCGATCGCTCAAGATGTCAGGAATGTCTGTCGTAGCACGTGTGTAGCTACTTACCATATAGTGGTGCTGTTGATTCGCAGACAGGCACAACAAAAAGACTGCTAAACAAGTAAGCTTTCAGGAAAAAGGCCGCCTCCTGAAATAGACAAAAAGAGCGCGCGCACTCACCCACCCACACACACACACACACACACACACACACACACACACACACACACACAACCACTCTCTCTGGCTGTCGAAGACAGACTGTGAGCAACAGCACATGACAGGAGAAGCAATCTGGGTGGTCACGGTAAGTAGGAGGCTGTGAAGATGGTACAAAATCGTAGGCATTTCATTCAAGAAAGACAATGCTTAATTCAGCGACTGGCAAATCAATACTCGCTGAGATTATTTCTTCTTCTGACATCTCACTGATCATCAAGTAGCACAGGAAATTTTTAAAAATCCCAAGTAACAAAATTTACTGTGTGCAACCAGTAAAGCCTGCGTATCACTAAAAACTAGTTTAAAAAACCTGAAAATAGGGATTTTCTTGTAGTAAATCTTTTGTTGTATTAACATTAACAAAAACTAATGTAAAATTCATTGTTTGAACCTCATAAGCAAAGTGCAGGTGGAGTTTAATACTTTGTGACTACATAACTGATTAACACTTCATATGCAATCTCCCTGAATTTATATATAACCCAGTTATTTCACTGTTAATATAAACTATTTTTAAACAGTGACTTAAGCCAACAAATAACATGTTATTGTCATTGTATGACATACTAGGTTTAGGACCAAATTGTTTAATGAAGCGTTATATTTCACACTTTTAGACATCAGCAGTGAGTTTTCATGGTTCTTACAGAATCTGAAGGAAAAATTAATAAATTTGACTCAAAGGTTGTGATGTTGTCTTTTATCAGATTTTGTCTTGTAATTTACTGATGATTCCTTTTTGTTGCTATTATTAATGAAATAATTAATGATGTGAATGACATCTTACACAGCTTAGATTTTACCTTGAAATAAAAATAACGGAAACATCATGAGAAAATCTAGTCTGCATTAGATGTCTTTAAAGACAACGGTCCGAGGGAGGTGACACAGTGATTAGGAAAACCAGACTCCCATTTATGAGGACAGCACTACAAATCTCCATCTGCCCATCCAGATTTAGGTTTTCTGTTGATTTTGTAAATCACTTACACCAAACGCCAGGATGGTGCTTTTCAGAATCACATCGCTAATATCTTTCTCTATCTCTTATCAATCTGAACTTGTGCTATGTCTCTAATCCTTTCATTTTTGATGGGACCATAGACCCTAGTCTTCCTTCTTTCCTTTTTTAAAATCAACCATTATGGCAATAAGAAAGGGACACTTCCAAAAGTGGTGGGAGTGGCCAGATTATTTTTGAAACCCTTACAAATGTGTCTTTAAAAATTAATGGTAGTTATAAGCCAGTCTGAAGACCAGTTGAAACATCGTAATGGTTAATATTAATTAGCATGTGGGAGTAGTATGTCTTATCCAACTTGTGAACTAACTTATCCAGTCAAGTACAGCAGATCCAATAATTTAATGAGGAATTTGAGTCAATTAGAAGTAGGAGTATCTCGCACATTCGTAGCACTTACAGAAGTTAAAGTAATAAGAAGCGTTGACTGACACAGATTGCCCTTTTTTTAATGTCTTAAAAAGTTTTCTGTTCTCTTCCTGAAACAGTAGATTGCAGCTTTCAACAATGCGATTAGTTTTGAAATATTTTACTCATTTAAATGTGAATCATAGGTTAAAACATTTTCATTTTGGTCCTGTCAATCACACGACATGTTGAAGCACCTTTATTTATTTATTTATTTACATGAATTTACCAACTAAGGACCACGTTACAAATTCTATTTCATGTTCACTTTTTTCTTTCTCTTCTCTCGGGCTGCTCTTCTGCCTCCTGCCATTTTTGCCAGATGTTCAGCTGTTAGTTTCGTGCTGGTATTCGGTTTTGGAGCCTCCAGTAAAACCTCGAATGCAGTTATTGCGTCTCTGTACTTGTCCCTATTCATTGCATCCATTTCTGTAAGTCAAAGTTCAACGAGGTCTGTCTTTATTCTTTGCAACCAGGAGTTGGGTGTTTTCCTATGTTGAATTATATTGAAGATTTTCTTCATTAATCTGCCATCATCCATTCTCACCAGATGGCCAAAGAACATCAGCCTTCTCTTTTTCATTTCCGTTGAGACTGGTTTAATAAATTGGTAGATCATCTCATTTCTCATCTTTTCCCATTTTTCACCATTTTTTGTCCACCAACAATCTTCCTTAGAATTACTCTTTCCTTCTTCTCAAGCTCATCTATTAGTCCTTTGTTCTTGAAGTAGTGTGTTTCTGCTGCATATTGAACTTCTGTTCTTGTCACTGTATTTTAGTGTAATAACTTTGCATTTTGAAATAGGCATTTTTTGTTGTACAGCTTCTGTGTTAAAATGTGTGCCCTCCTAAGTTCATCTACTCGAAGTTTGCCAGCTTCTTTTTCTATGCCGGTATCCATTATTGTTCCTCCCAAATATTTCGATACATCCAGTAATTGTGTGCAATGCTTTGATTTCCTTATATTTTTTAGACATGAAGTTAGTTTTTTATTGTGATATCTGTAAACCAAATTTAGCTTCATGCTTTGCTAAGATTTCTATTTGTTAAATTGGATCTGCTATATTTGTGGATAGGAGAGCAATATCATCTGCAAAAGCTAGTGCATGTATCATAAGGCCTTTAACTGATCCTCCAGAAGAAATTCCCTTTACTTTTTGTTGTGTGTATTCCTCCAATGTCTCCCTCATAATCTTTTCCAAATTCCTCCAGAGTTCTAATGACCCTTTCTCTGTCTATGGAGTCATACGCTTTTCTAAGATCAATAAACATCTTAACATGAGGTTAACCGGCACATGTTCTAATTATGTTTTTAAGGTTAATAATTTGCTCCAAACAGCTTCTCCCTTTTCTAAATCCACCTTGATATTCTCCTATCTGTGCATTGAGAACTGGTTCAATCCTGTTTAGTAATATCTTGGAAAGGACCTTGTATGGAACGGATAGAAGGGAAATCTCCCCCCCCCCCCCCCCCCCCCCTGCAATTGTTCACATCTGATCTGTCACCCTTTTTGTGAAGTGGATGAATAAGTGCCGTCCTCCAATCTTCTGGGATCTTCTCAGTTCTCCAAATTACCTTAATAATTGTACCGAGGTGTAGTGCTACTTTTTTCTCACCTAGTTTCAAAAGTTCAGCTGTGATTCCATCTTCACCAAATGATTTGATGTTCTTGAGGGATTTTATAGCTTGCCAGACTTCATTTAGAGTTGGTGGATGTGATTCTGCAGGAATTTCTTCTGGAGTTTTGAATTCCGGTTTTCCTGGAGGCGCCTTACAGTTGAGAAGATCTTCGAAATAGTATGCTAAAATGTTGCAGTGTTCTTTGTCATTTGTATCTAATTTCCCTGATTTGTCACGAAAATATAAAGTGGTTGGTTCATAACCTTCCAGGTGTCTTTTGAAAGATTGATAATAGTCTCTGGATTTGTTTTGAGTAAAATACACCTGTATTTGTTGAAGGAATAGTTTTTCATACAGTCTCTTTTTCGTTTCTGATTGTGTAGGAGGCTATTTTTCTACCTTCTCTGAACCTTTCTAGGTTGTTTAGTGTCAGATTAAATTTAAATTTTTGCCATAGCTTTTTTCCAGAGCTTCATTGCTCTTTCCATTCCATCAGATATTCTTGTGTTTAGTTTTGGTTGGAAGAGATTCTTCTGCAGATATCATTAAGACTTCATTTCGTCCCATGTCTCACCTTGTAATTTTGATTTGAAATAATTTTTAGTATATGCCTCAATATTCCTGGTTTCAAAATGCTTTCTGATAGGTTTATTATTCCTTCCTGAATTTGGGATGAATTTAATTTTAGACTTAACAAGATAGTGATCTGTATTTATTTTGGCTTCTTTCTGTACCTTAATATTTTGAATTGTCTTAAATTCTCTTCTAGAAATGGCTATCTGGTCAATTTAGAACTCTCTGAGGAGTTGATTTGGTGCTTTCCAAGTCTTCATCTTTTTGGGATGTTTATTGAAGTGTGTAGTCATAATTTTGAGGTTAAAGATTTGGCAGAGTTCCACAAGTCTTAATCCATTGTTGTTTGTCCTCTTATGCGCTGGGTATTCTTCAATGATGTTTTTGTATTTCTTCTCCTTGCCAAGCTGTGCATTAAAATCCCCGAGCAGAATGATGACATTTTCTTTTGGAATCTTCTGAATGGTGTCTTCTACTTCTTCCCAGAAAGTCTGTACTTTGTTCAGATTTTTTTATTGTCAATATTTGTTGGAGCATGAGCATTTAGTAGTGCATACATTTTGTTTTTACTTTTGATCATCAATGATGAGAGCTTGTTGGATGTAGAGCTGAAGTTTGTTATGGACTCCGTTATATTTCTTCTAACAATAAAGGCTGTATCTAATAGAGGGCATTTTCCAAAGATATACTCTGCTGGTTTTCCTTTATAAATTCTGTAATTGCCCATTTCAAAAGAATTTTCATCAGTATAGTGAGTTTCTTGTAACGCCAGAATTTGGATATTACGGTGTTCAAGTGCTTCAGTCAGTTCTTGATGTTTCCCTGTTCTGATCAATGAGTTAATGTTCAGTGTTCCTGTATTATATTTCTTCTAGAATTTGAGTTTTTCAGGTTCTTTCGATAAAACGAGCAGAAAGTGCAGGCTCCCCTGAATCCGAAATGCCTGCTTGCAACCTGAGGTCGAGAGCTTTTACTCCATGGGTAATTTGTTTTCTTTTCCACTCATAATCCATAAAACTTGTAAGGTTGGAATGGTGGAGCTTTCCGAAGATTGCTCAAGATGTAACTGGAGTGTTAATACATAGGATTTGTGTTTGGTCTGTGAGAGCTATTTCATTTCGCTCAAGTCTGCTGGCAAGTCAGTGAGGACCCCTCCTATCCGCCACCTGGGGATGTGCCACATCGGAGTAGCACCTCTCCGCCTGTTACGACAGCGTAATAGGTTCATAGTGAAGCACCATTATTGTATTTGTTTCTACACTTTCCATACCTGAAAATTAAAATATCTGTACATGTTGGGATCTTGAACTCTAACATGTCAAAACTTTATCACCAATATTATCCTCAAATAGTGTTCTCATATGTGGTCTAATTATTTATAAAGTGATTTCTTATAACACGCTGATTTGAGATTCCTCACTGCAGAATCTTTCATTTATCACTACAGATGAACAATATGGCTAAATTAGTGAACTAATTTAATTGATTTCAATGTTTCCGTGGTTAATAACATCACCTTGTCTGTGATTTAGACCAGAATCTCTTCTAAGTCCAATCCTCTTTGCTGCTGTTCTCACTTCCATCATTGGAGAACATCTAGTTTATTAGGCAGTAAAAAGGATCAAATCATTGGTGATATTGCAGGTTTGCATCACTCTTTCAGACGTGCTCAGATGAACCAAACAGTTAAGGCAACTGCTCGGAATAAGCAGAAGATCCTGGTTTGACACAGATTTTCATTTATCTAGATAGATGAAAACTATTGCTGTGAATGTGTTAGTGAACTGATTTCTACAATTTTAAGGTGTACGTGGATGTTGACTTCTTACCATTCTTCTTCATCTTCACTTCTTGGAGTACACTACACAGCCTATTCTGGAAACAATCTTGTCCTTGGACGACCTGCAAAACATATATTAGATGATTAGTCTATTGGTAGTCATGTGTATGTCAGAAATAGCTTCAACCACAGGAATAAAATTCTTTATTCCATAATTATAAGTTTCTGCAAAATTCCGTATGAAAGCTGATGCATCCTTAGTATGAAAAAAACCAGTTGAGAGGAGGAAGAGGAGCAGCAGCAGCAGTAGCAGTAGCACTTCTTTTTCCTAGTTGCTTATCTAGTAGGACAATTTTTTGAATTTTTGTGTTTCTTGTATCCTTACATTGATGACTTCTGCAAATGTCATTGTTTTGCAGTAACCAAATTGTGAGAGTATTTGTGGAACAACTGATATATCTTTTTATTCCTTGTACTACATTTAGTTCAGAACATTTTAAGTTAATTTTATTGCTTAACAATGTTACTGTTGTTGAAGATGCTTGGAAATTCTCTTTTTATTATAAAAGACTTCAGTTTTACTTGTACCAAAACACGATTACTGCCCCGTGTTCTAAGCAACTTTTTTACCACATATTACCATTCATAAAGGGTGTTCAATTTTTTGGATGACCGCACATGCACGATTATGTTTGCCAGCCACTAGAGCTGCACATGCTGGTCAAATGGGTCCCATGTTATTCTGTTAATGCCACACTATGTGCCTTTTTGGCCAGTGTCAATTGATCAGTGAAACAAACATCATAAATGTAGCAGTGAAATCTGCAAATGCAACAATGGCAAGACCCAATTATTCCATTCCACAAGGAGTGTTTATTTATGATTTGCTTGTATTGTGCAGAGTTTGTTTGAACAGAAGTTTCCAAATGTCTGAATTCAAGTTCGTTATGCAATTCACAAATTAGTGAATAAATTTTGTGAAACAGGAAGTGTTCATGACAAGCAGCATGAACTACAACGTACAGTGCTCGTAGGAGCTCACCTCAATGACATTGTATATTGCCTGGAAAATTCTCATAAAAAGTCTATTAGACATCTTTCAGAGCACACACAAAGTTCTTGCACATCTGTACAAAGAGATGTTAATTTACCTGAGCTAAGGCCCTATAAAGTAACCATAGAGCAAGAACTTAAACCTGGTGATTCAACACACAGGGTTGGGATTTGTGAATGGGTTTTGAAACAAGTGCGTAGTGGTGAAACAGTTCCTCACCTTTTTGTGTTTCCAGAAAAGGCTTGGTTCCATTTAAACAGGTATGGTAATTCCCAAAATTCTCGACTTTGGAGCACTAGCATCCTGCTTCCTTAGGAATCCCTTCAAGATCAGAAAATAGGAGTGCGGTGCGGAGTTAGTGGTTACAGAATAACAGGTATGATTTTTTTATGACACAGTTGACCATGAAAGATATATGCAAAATATTTTGCAACTATTTTTTAATGAATTGAATGAAAGAGAATAAAGCTTCGTGTTTGTTCAACGGGATTCAGCAAGGGCTCTTACGCCAATGTTTCTTCACGTGCGATTCACGATGTGTTCCATGATAGAGTTGTCAGCAATAATATCAGGCCCACTCGAAGTCCCAAACCACATGTGATTTCTAAAGGATAAAGTATACTCAGCAAATCTACGCACATTACAGGAACTCAAGAATTATGTCTGCAAGTCAATTAATTCCATTTCTCTTCGAGAATTACATCAGGTGATAAATAATTTCTTGAGTAGATGTTAGAAAGTTATGAAAAACAATGGCAGGCAGTTCCAGTGTCTCTTTACATGTACAAAATTTATTTGCATTTATTTTAAATTTAGTTTTATGGTAGTAGACTGGTGACATATCTGATTTGCCAGGCAACAGTGTGTTTGATGTCTGCCATCTATTGCGCTGTGTGTTCGATCATTAGGTAAATGGAACACACTGTATACAGTCGTTGAACTTTTAATTTAATTCATTATGTTTTATTCGTTTATTGTGAAGTTGCATGGGATGATGCAAGCTGTAGCTATTTGGTCATTAAATGAGTCTCAATTTACAGAATGCTGATTAGAAAATTTGTGGAAACTCTGCCATATCTGGTCCAAATCTCAGTTGAGAAAGGGGGAGGGTAAGGAATAACATCTGAGTAAAGAAACGTTGGTTAATGTGACCTGGGTGATAATACCTTGTAGGAGCCCCTGCCAGGGCCACACCAAAGATTTCATTGGCAATGAAGCTGGAGATGGAGACCATTAGAATGGCTGAGTTGTCATATGAAACAACTCTAGTTTTAGAGGTAGTATAAAACCTCATGAGACAAATCTCTGAAGTAAAAACCAAGCAGTGCCTGTTCTCCAGGTTAGGGGTGCCTAAAATTAACTCTGAGGCTTACAACCTCAGTTTTAAATGTGAAGAATTGGCCATAACCACTCTATGTACTGTAACTGGAAACTGACATCCCCCCCACCCCCACACACCCCACTGTCATGATTGGTTCAATCAGGCTGTCAGATTCTGGAGTGTCTGACACATCTTGTAGAGAAGAATCAAAGTTTCCCAGAAACTCAACACAGAAATATGGCCCAAATGAACATATCTGCCTGGAACCCTTAATATCAATACACTCTTGGAAACAGGGAAATTAAAGCAACTGGTCAGTGTTTTGCAAGAGACCAGATAGCTGGACAAAGCTCAATGGATTCAGAAAGGTACAGATTCGATAAGAGAGAACCTGCAGTAAAAATAGCTGAAACATTATTATTTTAGGTACAGCCATTGTAGTCAGAAAGAATAAAAGTGAATCTATCATCAGTTTTACGTCACTATCAGAGAGGAGCTCACTTCCTCCCTTTAAGTCTGAAAATAAAGCATACTCTATTATCAATGCAGTGCCTCCAGAAAACCCAGAAAAAGTGGATGACTTTTAGGAAACTTTTGAAGGTGAAAAAAAATTCCTCACCATTACATAAGAATCTTGCTCGGTGACTGCAGTGCTAAAGTGGGTAGGAGAAAAAAATACAGAACAATACCAGTAGACTCCCTGACATATATATGAACCAATAAAAATGGGTAGACAATTCAACCTGTAATTTGTGTCTACAGACTTCAAAGCCCACCCAAGGAAGAAGAATTTGTGGGGGTTCTTCCTACACAATACGAGGGGATTTCCAAATTGATCATGCTGCAGTAACAAGCCAAAACTGAAAAGAAACACTAAACATCAAAGTAAGATACAGTGTCAAGATTAACACCACTAGCTGTGTGAGACCAAAGTAAGATTTCAGCCGAACAAGGCCAAAGCTTAAAGGAAGCAAGAAACCTAGAACTGACACACACTGCAGATCAAAACAAATATAAGTACTTAAAAATTTGTCTAATATGAAGATGAACAGCTGGGAAGAAATGGAAGAATCCTGAACCAAAGCATCTGAAAGTTTAGTAAGCCGTCCATGAGAACTGAAGCACAAGTGGTGGGAATGAAAAGTGTCGTGAGGCATGCAAAAGAACATTAAAATGCTGGAAGAAGTGGAACTTTAAAAAGTCTGAGGAAAAATGGGAATATTTCAAGAATACAAGGAAAGCAATGGCCAAGATTGTTAAGAGCAAAGAAGAGGAAGTAGATTCAAAAAGAACAATGCCAGGGAATATTACAAAATCTTGAACGAGGAGCTATGGGGGTATCAACCACCAAATCTATGGTTGAGGTGCATGGGTGGAAGCATAGTAACTAACAACAAAAAAGAAGTGTCAGCAGTTGCCAGAGTATTTCAAAGTGCTGCTAAAATACAAAGAGCTTCAGAAAGGATGGATGCTAAAAAACAAATCCACACTAATTTACTTCTAGACTGCCAAGTCTCAGTGCAATTAGGCAAGTAATCAAGGAGCTCAAGAATAATAAAGCACAATGTGAAGACAATTTGTGTCAGTAATGTGGAAGACTGAAGGCTAAGTCAATGAGGATGACATTTTGCGTTGTAGAAGAAATATGAAAAACTGAAAAGATATCGAAAGACTGGAAATATGCGTTCATACAGTCATTCCATAAGAAAGGTAACTGAATGGATCCAAAGAACTACAGAGGGTCTTACTACTTTCAGGTGCTTATAAGGTACTCCCAAAAGTCCTGCTGAGAAGAGTTGAACAGTCCAGTCACATCATTGGTGTGTATCAAGCTGGTTTCTGAAAAGGCAGTCATGCATGGAACAGATATTTAACCTCAAGAACATTCTGAGAACTAGAGCGATAAGAAGTCAAATTTTTGTCGATTTCAAAAAAAAGCATATGACTATACTGACAGACAAATTTTATTTAGGGTTATAGAGGAATTCGGAATCTATAGAATACAGAGGGAAATCATAAAACACTCTCTGACATATACCATCTTGAAAGCTACATTTCCCTTTTAACCAGAAATGGAAGGACACGCCACACCATACAACACAATAGAGTGAAACTAAGCGAAGTTTCAGTGTCGGAGACAGTGGAGATTTTTCTTATAGTGAAGATAGCAGCATTCAGTTTCTGCACAAGATGTTGAATGTGATACTTGCAAGGAAGCATCCCATCTACCCTCAGCCTTAATAATTTAAAATGGTTGACCTTGCGGACTACCTTGGGACAATGAAATTTTGCTTGTACAAAAGTGTCATTTGTTTTGTTGACAGTTTAGCATTAATCTGTTTTCTGAAAGCTACGTGCTGATGTTACTGAATATTCTATCAGTGACATCATTTGTATTATATAAGAGGGTATGGTGAATCATTTCCAATTGCACTCCAGTGCAATTTCCTTTTTATTAAGTAATCGCTGCTGGAAGTGGGGAGGCTTATTTACATTTAGAATTAACATGGAGTGCTGCTTGTTTTTTTTTTTTTTTTTTTTTTTTTTTCCACACCTGGAGCAGTGGAACTTCAATGTAGGAAGGTGATTCAGTTAAACTCAGGTTGCATACCCCAGTATGACTTTTGTAGTGGAACAGTTTTGTTCATTAACTTATCCACTAGGTGAGAGGCAGTTTCTCCATCATGCACCTTATTCAGAATCCATTCACAAAACTGCAGTCTTTTTGCAGGATTTTCTGGTTTAAATTCTTGCACTAGTTATTTTATAGAGTTGTAAACTCAGTAACTTTGTACCTATTTGAATAGAGCCATAAGAAATTCTCATCTGCTGAGAAAGACGTTGAACTGATTTTCTAGGAGACCTCTCCATAGCATACCTGATATTATCCAGAGCTTCTTCCGTGAGTACTGTATGTGATTGTCTATTTCCTGTCCAGAACACTTCCCCTTTCATGAAATTTGTTTATCAGTCAATGAGTCATACTCGATTTTGAAACCTGAACATGGTTCAGTATGCACTTCAGACTCATACATGAATACTCTGTGGTAAACAGAATACCTACATTTTTCCATTTCACTTGAAACACTTTCACTCAACATATTGTATTGTGTCACATAGCAAACGTGCTACCTGTGCAAGAGTTCTACACAGACTAAGCCATTACCATGGATGGGGAAATGTACTCCCCACCAGCAGTCCACTGGCTGGTTGCCAATGGGAAAAAAATTCCCCACCAGGCAGATGTGTCCAGGTTTGATCAACCTGTATTGATAGTTTATTCATATTTTTCTGACTGTTCAACATTCTGATGAATCTCCTCGCTGTGAATCCATTGGAACAAAAAGTACACCTAATCTAATCTACGTATTCCAGTAGGTTTGTTGCATACTCATTCAACTTCAAACTTGGATTTATCATCAAATTTCATTTCAACAGTTTGACACAGTCAACATCTTGGGAAAAAATGAAGGAAAATTAGGGTTTAATGTCCTGTTGACAATGAGGTCATTAGAGACAACCTTTTGCATTTTGTGAATTACATATAGTAAGTTTTTTTCCAATTTTAAGAAGGGTGAATTGTGTAGAAGCCAGTTATAAATGTTGGTGAAAATTTTGTCAGCTCTTTCTAAAACTATATTTAATTTGCTATTTATTGAAATTATTGTCATTTTCAAACAAAACTATTGGCATTTGGTAATATTACTATTTAGATTAACACATTGACTACTGTGTGCATAGTGGTGTATGTTTTACTGCCAGGCCACAGCATCCGGGGTGAGGCTTGATTGTGGCTTCGGCGGGCTCATGTCATTATGCATAATGTTCTGCTCATGGCAGTCACCATGTTAATTCACACACACACACACACACACACACACACACAAAGTGTGAGCCAAAAAATGGAACCCTACTGGACACAATATGTAATTAGTTCCCATTTATGAACTTCCTGTTGCTGCTTATTTTGATTTTTCAGCAGTTTGACTGTTCTGCTGTGGCAAAAAAACATTATACAGACCCATGCCAATGGCATGGTAGAGTCAGTCAGTCATTATTATGGAACACTGCAGTCTCTCTAGCTCTACAAAAATAGCGTTAGTAGCAAATGAGAATGACCTTGGCATGCAGAAGGCAGTAAGTTATGGTAGGAAAGCAATCTGGTTAAGTCAAGAGTAACTTTCATGTATTTTACTGTTATCACACTCTCAACACGAGTAACTAATATGGGGAAGATACAACATGTTCAGCCGGCGTATGGGTCATGTAATGTCCTCCACTCACTTACACAGTACTGGTCAGATCAGTTAGTGTTTTTTCCTTACTAAAAAGGAACTTATGTGTTGCAAACACTCGGGATAATTCTTAGAGCAAAACAGATCGTTGACTCCATGTACAGGTTTCTTTACATAGTCCATATAATTTAAGTTTTTGTCAACATTAATACCAAGTACTTTTGTAGATTCTTCTGTTTCTAAAACTTTTATCATTTGACTTCATATTTAGACTTTTATTTTTCCTTATTTCCCCAATTTGCATGTAATTCGTCTCATTAATGTTTCTGTCAACCGGCTCTGAACCAGGATTGGACATATGTGAGAACTTTATCAGTAGCTGTGTATAGGGTTTCCTCTGAAGCATCCTTTGATGAATATAATATATACAATATAACATGACTTTGCCTGAATTTTCCGAAGTGTATCATTAACACATTGTCTACCACAATGCCATTGATGGCCACAGCATTGCCTCATGCCTTATCATGATGTGTCTGGGCAGGCCCGGCAGTAAAACATCCCTCACAATGTGTGTGGCTGTCAACATATTAATATAAATGAGACAAAGAATGGGACGTCGAAAATTGTGCAAATGTCTGCACACATCACATCTGTGCAGACAGATTGTTGTGTATGAGCAGGAAATTTGTGTAGATATGAGATGTGTGCAATCTGGAAGTTGGAATTAGTGGTTTAAGCAAAATTGAACAAATCTTTGGGCATCAACCTCACCTGTGCAGATGAATTGTAGCGTGTGAAAAGATCGCCACAAATCTGATCTGTGGCATGTTTGAGACAGCTGTTTGACCAGTTTAGTGTTTCTCTTTTATGTGTGTATAGTACATTTTAATATATCATATACATGCCAGTGCTCTAGATAGTTCATTACTTAATTTATTGAAATGTATAGGAGTCACGCACGTTCGTAGAAAATTAAGAGCAGGAAATACAGTGATCAAGATAAGGCAGCTGCTTATAATTCTGCAGTAGAGAAATTATGAGCAGTTGATCCCATGACAAGCAGGGAAATGGTAACAAAAAAATTAAAAAACATTGTGGACTGTTTATGGCAAAGTAACAAAATCTATTTGATCTGGTGCTGGGGGGTGATGAAATATATTAGCTGAGTTTGTTCTGTTTTGACATCCTCTGCTTTCCAAGTGATTCCAATGAAGAGGGATCATATGAAACATGGTTTAAGGTTTATCTTGTAGATAACAGTAACAATTACTTGTGTTTTGCTATTCTCTTATCTACAAGAAAAAGGCATACAAGTAACACAGTTTCACCTAAGTTCTGTTTTAGATGTTACTGATTGGAATCTTTCGTTGGAGTAGCCTTGAGTCTGCAGCTGTCTAAACAAATGACTATGTGAGTACTATTAACCACCAACACAGTGAAAGAGACTCTACACGTCATAATCAGTAAACACTTTATTCAACTGCAAAGGCAGCTAGTTGACGATGAATACTATATTGAGGCATTTTACATGGAAGTAGAACAGACCCAATGTCTAGAACATTCATTAGTCAAATGTAACTCTGTAGCTAATTGACAATGGAAGTACCCCCACAAGTGTCGTAGAATGCAGTGCCTCTGGCAGTTGGCTCAGAAGCATTACAAAATTATGCACGAAAATCTCACATTTTGCACTGCACTGTAGTGTCGCATTGTGTGCTCATCAGCCTCCACCAAGAAAGAGGAGCATGTCCAAAAACCTCGTAGGGAAATGGACTTGCCGACCTAATCATGTTGTGTGTTCTGAGGGTTACTTCACATCGATGGTTGGCTGAGCTGGCAGTAACAAAGCTGTTAGAACTGTGTGGGGATCGTGCTGCGTTGTCCTAGTTCGAATTTCGTCTTGAAGGAGGTATGCAGGTTTCACATGGTGCAGTGAGACAGAAGTGGTTTTGCCATTAATGATGTAACAGGTTGGATTTTAGTGACACTAGACATTCAGTGTCAGTGACAGAGGGGAGCAAAGGTCATTATTGTGTCGGGGATGGCAGGAGAGAAAGCGACACTTTGTGGGCTGTGGAATGGGGTATTTACTTGGCTCAGTGGGTCAGGTGTGAGAGAAATATTGGTGGTTCCACTGACAGTCATTTATTAAGACACAAGACCCTTTAAACAAACAGAGTAATACAATGTGTTTTGACTTGCTCAATTTCTCGTGGTAGCAAAGCGGCGGAGTCATAGCCAGCAGGTTCCGGTGACCGCTGATGTATGCTCATGGCATATTTTTCCATTCAGTACCATACCCGTGGCTCATTGCAACGGTGGCGTGGTCTTCTCCTTGTGAGTTCGCTCGTTGTGTTATTAACAAGTGGCTACGGTATGGCATGAGTTCTCCATCCTGGAATCGAACCAAGAACACTCATGTTTGGCGTCTTCTAGTGGAGTTCAACAACCTCCGAGTTCAAAGGTGACTCATTTGGTGAGGTCACAGTCCTTTCATTCTCATCCGCCACCGGGATAAGTACCACATGAACTTTTTTCTGATAACATCTAGGATGGCATCTTCTGCATTGCCCTATTAGCGCAGTTCCATCATCATCTTCTGTCGAGTAGTATGACATCCGCTGACTAACCATCGGTCTGGTCATCCAGGCAATGTTTCTTCAAGTCTCCTTTCTCCCCTCGAAGGACCTCCTCACACCCTTTTGTCGGAGGTATTCATTCGGTGTCACGAAGTTTCTAAGGCAGTGATTGACTCTTCAGTTGTCGGTCTATGCTTCTCATGTTGGAAGGAAACATGACCAATGTTGACACATCAGCTGGCTTTGCATTGTTTTACCTTTCATCTTCCTCTGCATCATCACATACATCGCACATGCTGACAGTTACTGGAGTGTTGACCACTGATGTGCAAATTGCGCTGGTCGTTGTTCTCCTTGGAAGCATTGCCCGTTTGCTCAGTCGGTCTGTCGAAGTGCTGACTGCTGCTGCACAAACTCTGCTGGTCATCGGACTTCTCACGTTGGGCAGAAAGGTGACCATTGTCGACACACATGCCACCTTTCTTTGTTCGACTGCTTCTGCTTGCGAATATTGTTGCGTAACATGTCAGTCTCCAATATGTTCACTTAACCTATAATAAGTCTTTACGAATTTTTCTGCTGTGAACAACCATAAAGAACATATAATTATTATACACTCTGCAACGATAATGTGAGGCATGTGGTCTCCTTGTTGTACCACTTTACATGGTCCTAAGTAAGGTGACTGTAATGGCGGTTTGATGCCATGTGAGCATAGCATTATGTTTGTGCAGGTCTTGGTGTACATACATAGGACCGGTGCCATGTCTGGATACTTGCCAATGCCAGATGTAGTTGTGTGGTCTCTCAGTTGACAAATAAAAATCACAATCTGTCAAGTTGGGTAATTACAAGGGCTGTGGATCCACACACTACCTGGCAGGAATAACGTTCCACCTTACACAAGTTTGGCAGCTGAAGTCCAAATGTGGCTTTTAAATGTTTCTCAGATCAAGCAAATCACAGGTGGGTCTGTAATTCAACTTGCATCATGCGACATCAGGACTGCCATATCATTGTTAACACTTTCGCTGCGGCATCGGTGCAGGTGCGCAACAATCCAGTGCGGCCCGGCAACATGCTAGTGCGGACCGGGCAGGTACCGCTCGGAGCCGACGCTCCGAAACACACCTGGCTGACGTCAAAACCTTGTAGGATCATGTTCTATACTGGCTTAATAACGACACCTTAGGTGCATTACTTCAAATAAGCTTCGACTGTATTGTGGTCATGTTTTTAAGTCCATTTGCTGTCTGAGACTTACAGGGGTCACAGGCGTCATTGAAATATTCGTGATTTGTCGTGTACCAAAAATATAATTCAAAGAAGCAACAAATCCACTGCATTCAGGAAAAATTTGGATTCCAAAACGCAAATTCTTAAGAGGGAAAAAGGAAATTGGATTCATTTGAAATTATGTTTACTTCAAATGCGCATTTTTAATATTGCCTCTGATAAAGGTAGTCAATTTAGTAGCATGTTTGCTCCTGGTATGAGAGAATTAGCCATCTACATTTATCATAGAAATTAGTAAGCGAATCACACCCTACGTGGAGACCTCTTGTGTCCCCCATCGCTTCAATTGCAGGGCTATTAAAACAAATTTAGCACAACAAATTCTTTCGCAAAAAACTGAAGAGAACGTTTTACAACGCAATAAGAAATAAGTCGACTTAACACAAAAGAAAATCTCATTTTCTGAGTGCTCGTGAAAGAAGTTCAAACCTTTCACATCATAAAAAGAAACCATGCAATGTCAAAAGAAATAAAAGAAGTTGTATTTGATAAGCGGTATTTCCCCCCGGTATTATCACGTTTTTGCTACTTATGGGAAATTATACTGCAGTATCCAGGTTTGTCTGGCCAGGTTGTACACTCGTATTGTGTATCACTGCGCTTGCCTTGTTCCGCGCACTTCTTACACCACTTCCTCGTAACTTGCTTCTTCCCTGTAGTAGTTTCCCGCTTTTCTACAACGTTTGTTTGTGATGTTTCTTGCGCACATTTCGTGGAACGTCCATTGGTGGAAGAAAGCCCTTTATAATGCTCATTCTGTAATCGTACAAAGTCATTTTATTTGAGGCGGTCCGTTGCAAAACGTCTTATCCAATTTTTTTTTACGAAATGAGTGAAGCCTACTCCGATTTTCTTCAGTACACGACGTATTGACTGATTAGTATATATCCACTCAAAAGTTGTTCTTTAGCGTAGAAATCATTAGCTAAAAATCGGTCATCGTTCCAAAACTTGCCTTATTTACTCTGAGTGTCGTTCCAATAGTCGCCTATAGAGGTGGCAAAAAATAACGTAACTGATAGAAATAACGGGTTACTGAGAAGTAACGGTTACTGCGATAACCGTTCCTCTGATTCTGGCAGTTATTTCAATAACTGTTTAGTGTCAACAGTGCTTCGCGCCATCTGTTGACCGAAGATCGTACTGCGCATTTGGAAAGCGTTCTATAGACCATGGGAATAACTGTGAGACTGCGCGCCATCTGTTGATAAGAACTGTGTACTATTTCGTGGGCCTTCGTTACTTTTAGCATAAATAATTAAATAATGTCCGAGCCGTGGCTGATAGGAGCTGCAGTACAGGCATTAACAAGTACGTCGTTCCCTTAAGCCACCACCTTACGTGTTAATTTAGCTTGGACGGGTAGTACAAGGAAAGTTACTATGGAAATAACTGTCAGAGACCGGTATTCTCCTCTGGCAGTTATCATTATTGGCTCGTAGTTCTAGTTCTCTGGTAGTTATCGGGCTACCACCACAGATAACCTGGAAGCTGGTAACGGAATAACTGTGTGTCTAGACGTTCCTAACTCGGTGACTCCAGTTAAAGGTCGTAGTTCCAGGTGATATTCTCCAGAGAGGATAGTAACTGGAGCGAACAAATATTTTCGTACTGCTACGGAAATAGCCGCTGGCCATCGCGAATGACAAGTAACATGTCGGAAAGTATAACATAATACAGTGGAATATAATAATTATTATCCTCATCATTTGTCAGGAGATTGTCAAAATATGTGAATATATCACAGTAACTGCTAATATTTACAGAATTGGTACACTGACAGAATAAAACACAGTTAAGTACTTTTAATAAATTTATCGTACACAGAATACCCGACTTGTCTGTTGCAACCAAGTGCTGTCAAAACTGAAATATAGCAGAATTTTTACCTAAGCTGGTCTATCAGTCTCTGTTAGGATATTCATCTACAGAGTAGAAGGAGGGGTCAATGGAAGCGTCTGATTTCACCCGTCTGCTTCGACGTAAAGTTGTTGTGGTGTGTGAATGTCATTACGTCGCGGTGTTTGAGTTGGTTTTTGTGTGTGTGTGTGGGGGGGGGGGGGGCTGTCGATTTAGGTTGCAGTGCCGGGATTTGCTGGTGGTAATTAATTATTTTTTTTTCTAGCTGTGATGTTTTGTGTATTTATGAAGTATTGAATGTGATTTAATTTATGTAGGGATGATTGATTTGTGGACTTTTGGGATTGTGGTTTTATTTTTCGCAGTTGTGGGTGTTGGTTTTTTGGCATCAGTAGCTCTGGTGGACCTATATAGGTCACTGGAAATGACCGATTCCCATTTTCAGAGTTGTGTGTGTTGATGTTTTAGTATCGTCATCTGAGGTTGACCTATGTAGGTCAAGGGAAATGTCTGATTCCAATTTTCGGACTTTTAGTTGTGGGTATTGGTGTTTTGGTATGGTCACCTATAGTTGACCTATATTGTTCAAGTGAAGTGTCCGATTCCTTCAGATTTTTGTTGGTGTAGCAGAATGCTGTATTTTTTTTTCTTTTTGTTCTTCATTTTGTGTTTTGGGATCATGGTGTGGTTTTTTTTACTAGCTTGTCCTCACCCTAAAACCCCCAACTTCCCGCAGTTGTCCCATTGGTTTGATTGTATTTTTGGTGGGAAATGTTATTGTATTATTTATATGTATCTTCGTGTTTGTTGCCATGTGTATGTAGTGACGTCATAGACACAATTAAAATAGCCATTTCCGGCATATTGATGACGGGTGGAATCAGACACTTCTGTATCAAATAGTCTTTCAAACACACTGTAAACCGTGCCTTATCTGAAACCAAGTTTTTATGGTTGCTGACTTGCTGGCAGTTTATTGAAAATGCATGTTCCTGAATATTGAACCCCTTTTGGACCAAGGTAAGTAATTTTAGGTCTTTATGTAGATTGCTGTTCCCATTTCTAGTACTGATATTATGTATTAAGCTATTGGTTGGAAATACTTGTAACAAATTTCATTAAGGAATAAATATACTAGGAAGCAGTGGTTAGAATACAAAGTTCGTTGAACAGGTTCCTACATGATGTTCTTGAATTGATACCACAAACGATTTTTATTGCACGCTTTTACATGCGAAAAACTTTTGCTACGTTTGATAAGTTACCACAAAATATGCTCCCTTATGACATAATAGAATGAAAAAATGTGGTATGCCCTTCCCAACTGAATTTATTATCGAGTTGTAGTCCCAGAAATGTAACACTGTCAACCTTCTCGATCTGCATGTCTTCATATGTTATAAACATGCTGTCGCTGGAGAAATCGAGCAGTTTGCAAATCTGACATAAAACTTGGATTAGCGTACTCACACTTTCCCCAATAGGACTAGCTTTTACAGCACAGGAGTAAACGAATCTGTCACATTACGTATATTTTTGTTGTATTACAAGGCTGTACACTTTATTCTATTATGTGAGCAGCACAAGAAATTAAGCTTCGAATTTAACCTACAGTACTCAGTTTACATATTACTTCACACTTAAAAACGCACGTTGTTAACATTTTACTTAAACAGTGCTTTGGCGAAGTTCCGCGTACTTTCTGTCGCAGCTACGAAGATAATATTTCTAATAGCGACCGATAACCTACAAACATATAATATGAAACACTAATAATCGTTCTAACATCAACTAAAATGTACCCGGAGTTAATAAGTTGAGGTTATGACACGATTCATACGACATTCCTGCTATTTCACACTACTCGCAGTTATACTGATAACTAAACTGATGGATTCCAACTATGTCGTTATTTAACTGTCGGAGTATTCGGTATTCGCTAGCGAAAAATAACTTGGCAGTTATTAATAACGCATTACGATAACGGTTATCAAAGAATAACTGGAACTGTGATAACGGTTACTCCAGAATAACCGTTTGGCCCACCTCTAGTCGCCTTATCCTACCAGCCAATGAAATTCCTCATATTCCAGTCAAAGGAAACGCGCGATATTTTTCCCGCGTTTTTAAGCCCGGTCCACACGCAACGATCTGTCTGCGCAGACATCGGCGCAAATGTCTGTACATGCAAAAGATCGCTGCAAATGTGGAGTGTGCACACGACACAAACCCTAATCTACTACTCGCCCGCCATCTGTCGGTATAGAAAAGAAATATCAGTGGCAAGCAACTACGCTCCCCGTAAACGTCAAAAATTTAATTCAGTTATTTTGAAATATAGAAATGGAGGAAGTTCTCTTGTGGTTTGTGTTCGCAACTTGTGCTGCAAAAAACATCCAGACCAACCGCAAGAAACAGAGAAAGCGGTCAAAATGGTGTAGACATTGACTGCTAAAGCGAAAGCAGTTTTCTCACGTAAATTTACTGCGAGAGTTGCAGGGCGAACGTAACGACTGGCGAAGTTATTTGCAGATGGATGTCGAAACTTAAAATTATCTCTTAAAGCTTGTAACCCCTCATATTATCAGACAAAATACTTGTATGGAGAAGGGCAATTTCTCCATATGAACGGCTGGCGGTAACATTAAGATTCCTAGCAACAGGAAGGAGCTACAAGGATTTGGAATTTTCAACTGCAATATCGAAACAAGAGTTGAGTGAAATAATACCCGCAATTTTTCAATTAGAGCATTGTATGCTGCTGTCTTTTTGTCTCTGTCACTATATTCTTTACTTTAATCTTCCACAAACATTGGTGGTTTCTATATATTTCAATGAACTCACAAACTCTCGAGAACACTGACGAGTATCAGCCATTTTAATGCCCTGTGCGCACAAACACTAGACTGAGCAAACAGCTGTTTCACGCCAGATTTGCGGCGATCTCCTGTCCACACGCTCCAACTTGTCAGCGCAGATGTGGTTTGAACCCACAGATTTGAGAGGTTTCGCTCAAACCTCAAACTCCAACTTCCAGGTTTGCACACACCTCAGGTTCGTGCAAATCTTCTGTTCACACGCAACGATCTGTCTGCGCAGATGTGATGTGCGCAGACATTTGCGCAGACATCACGTCTTCAGACTTTACAGACGACAGCTGTAAAGGCCCGTCCACACGCAACAATCTGTCTGCGCAGATGTGATGTGCGCAGACATTTGCGCAGACAGATCGTTGCGTGTGGACGGGCCTTTACAGCTGTCGTTTGTAAAGTCTGAAGACGTATGCAGTTTTGTGACAAAATAGGATTACAATGGAAGAAAGAATTACTCCAGCTCCAAAAGGCAAAGCAAGATGCCGTAAAAGTGATCCTGCTTTATGGAAGAAAACCAAGGAAAAAACATAAAAGGTAAGAAAGACGTCAAATTTGTGCAGTGTGTTTAACTGCTGGTTTAGGCTCTGGTGTCAATGATCAGTGAACGTATAAAGGTTAACAAAACGGCAGTGGTGGCTGCTGAAAATAAATTTTAGGTGTTCACAAATTTTTAGTTATACAATAGATTGGTTGCGCAGATAATTTTTTTATTTATGGTGACGAGCAGTTTCAAAACTCTCAGGGCTTTATCATAGTGATGGGCTAAACTGCGATTTTCCGATATCAGTGATTTCTGTGAATGCTACTTTTCAGTATCTGTTATTCTTAACTATGATTTGTCGGAGTTAAGAGTCGCAGTTAAGGAACCTAAGTCGCGTATCCCTCCGCCACTGCTATTTCTGCTACTTCCGCGATTTCTGCGATTTCTGCTACTTATGCGATTTCTGCTACTTATGCGATTTCTGCTACTTATGCGATTTCTGCTACTTATGCGATTTCTGCTACTTATGCGATTTCTGCTACTTATGCGATTTCTGCTACTTATGCGATTTCTGTGACTTCTGCGATTTCTGTGACTCCTGCGATTTCTGCGACGTACCACCGTATGAAGAAGTTACATCTGTCCACACAGAAAATTGCACCTCAACAAACCTGTCATTGGTAAGTATGTTTTACGTTTATTCTTCCGTTGGCTTTAATTTTGTATTAAAGAAACAACTGTGAAAATATTAATAGTGTAATTAATATGTAAGTAGCCGCACAGTACCGTAATAGTTCGTGTTTAGAAAATGAATTCTAACATATTGTTATGTTCATAGGTACCTGAACTACATTTCAGTCACTCAGTAAAGAGATAATTCAAAATATCATTGTCAACAGATCTGAAGAAATTGCCAGTCTTTAGACCGTTTTCGTCAGACGAGAGGTTAGTTTCTAAGCGTTTTTATGGACTTAACTACTTCAGTGAGATCGTTCTTGCGAATGTGATACAGCAAGTATTAGCAAATGTGATATAGCAAATATTAGCAATCTACTCTGTCAATTATATTGCTAGTAATTAGTGACAGCAAAAATTGTTTAATAATCCTTGTGTTTTTGCAGACGCAGTTCTGACTGATTACTGGTTGCTGTACATATCTATCCACATGAAGGCTGTTGAGAGAGACTCGTGAAGATTCAAGACAGCTCTTAGAGGATTTGCAGTTTAAAAGTGAAATAATTATGAAATAAGTGTGCGACTGATTAAAGTGTTTTATTGAAGTAGTTGTGCGATTTTAAAGGAATAATAAATGTTAAATACATTGAGTGAATAATAAAAATCTCATTTTCCACATGTTAAGCCGTCCTATACCCGTAATTTTCCGCCACTTATTTATTGGTAAACACTTGTTGGATACAGACGTGCCGCCCCCCCCCCCCCTTTTCTCCACAATCTTGGTGTGACACTGACCTGTAACATATCCCGAAGTCTACAATATGCATTTTGAGGCTGTTGTTATGAAAGTGGGGAAGTACAGATCTTCCAGTTAAATCAGGAATAGCTTAAGTGCATTACTTGAAAGTGACACAGGAAAAGCTTACTTATGTAGGTGGTAGTAGTGTCGGCAAAAAGTTCTTGTGTGTGAAGTTGCCATGTAGAACACCAGGTGTAAAACTTTTCTCCCGAGTCTTGAACTGTGTCGGAACAAAAGTGAGGCATTCATATGACTGTTTTCATTTCTCTACACTTATACAGATGTCTGAGTTCTGCTGTGTTAACATTGCAAAGTCCTGTAGGCATGTGGAGTATTAACCAAAACTGTCATATTGGATGCAGAATCAAACACATTTGTTACGTTACTTGATACTTTCAGGAGAAAAAGGCAATGTTGCCTCTTATTAATATAATACATTCAGAGTCACAGCAGTATTTGACCAACCATAACTGATGCTGAATGTGCATTTCGTCATATAATATGAAGGGCTTATTTCAATAGTGGTACAAGTCCATTACCTACACTTTTCTGTCTATAATGCTTCTGAAATTAGTGATCCAAACAAACATAAATAAAGGTTCATCTATAGCAAGAAGCCATATGCTTGAATATTTTTGGTATCTCAACTGCAGATTTTTCAGCGCTCATTTAACTTTACGACTCTATATCTCAAAATTAACAAAAATGGACTTGTACCACTACTGAAATAAGCCCTTCATATGCACACACAGCACATCGATCTCGTGAGGCACAAGGCTCTCATAACGAAGTACGTACGTCGGTCAACAGATGACACTAGGAAAAGTATGTTAACTGCGCTTTTTAGTTGCTACTTGCGACTCTTAGTTGCGATTTGTCACAGAAATCGCAGTTTGACTCGGTAGCGAATAGCGTAGTATGAACTTTGCTCAACAGATGGCAGTGCTAACTGCGGTTTTTAGTTGCTACTTGCGACTCTTAGTTGCGACTTGTCACGGAAATCGCAGTTTGACTCCATAGCGTACCGCAGAGATGGACGTAGTACGAACTTCGGCCAACAGATGCCACTGTTAACCGCGCTTTTTAGTTGCTACTTGCCACTCTTAGTTGCGACTTGTCACTGAAATCGCAGAAAGCAGTGCTAAATTCGACCAATAGATGGCTCACGTCTTTGAATGTGAAATACTATTTGCGACTGCTAACTGTGACTGAAATCGCAGTTAGATTCTGTAAAGTTGCTACTGTGATATCTGTGACTTCTCAGTCACTGTGATTTCTAACATACGCGATTTTCTGCCCACCACTACTTTATCATGTGTAGTAGATCGCCCCAACATTTACTCCATACAAATTTGTTGATTCAGATAAACCTCAAAGTGTTAAATAGCATTTTCTGTAACAGTTATGATGACGGTCTGTACAAATTTATACAGCTGCAACCACTGAGAATAATAATAGTAGTAATAATGGTAGTAAAAATAATTATTGGCATATTTGAGGAGTGTGCTACCATCTAGCGGGATTTATGTCTTGGAAACGTCTGTCGTAATGTGCTGCCACCTAGTGGCATTGACGTGTACTCTGTGTTACGATCACAGTCTAACATAACTGTCGCGACACTTCGCCTTTATTTTGTTGCTACAGCGCCCCAAGCGGCCGGTAGTTTGAACTGAGAGTTCGGCGCGATCGTGAAAGCGAATAGTTATTGTTTATTTTGATTTATACAATGGTTTTTTACCATCGGGAACGTTTGTAGCGCAATAGATTGCAGCAACAACAGGAAGAAGACACCACAGCTGTCTTTTTATAGGTTTCCTAAGGATCCTGGGAGGTATATACCATCATGTTACTAAACTGTATCGTCAGGATTCACTTGCAAACTGTATGTGTATAAATGATGAATGTTTCGTTTTAGGAGCAGAAAATGGCTAGTTAATAGCAGACGAGAAGACCTTATGAAGAAAGACCCAGTTTACCTGTATAATAATATCAGCTTTTGTTCGCTACATTTCGAACAAAACCGGTTCATAAACGCAGACAATAACAGACTCGTTTGGAATGCAGTACCCACACTGTTTGACATTCCAAATAAACCCCCTCAGCTGACGATGAAGAAGAAACTGCCACATAGATTCGACAGTCAATCTAAAACTGTAAAACAGTCCTATGACACAGAAGCAGCCAGTTCGACTCTCCATGTATCAGTGCCAGATTCGTGTGAATCATCAACACAGACCTGCTTTGACGATAAAGTGGTTAAATTAAGTGTAGCTGTTCGTGTTTTACAAAAGCGTGTGAAGTGTCAGAATGCCCAGAAGCGAAACTATTACGGGACAAGGAAAGTGCCTACAGACAGATTGTTTGAAAATTATTCAAATATTTGGTTTTTCGTGAAATGTAATGTAATCAGCTCATTATAGTGTTTTCAGCATATGTCTGCCACTATTTGGCAGTTGCTTGTCCCACTTAGAATAATATAAAGATGAAGATCGTACTTGTGGCAACAGGAGACAATGACAAACACAGTAAGCCTACAGAAAGATCGCTTTTGCATGTAGAGGTGCGTGTCTGTGCTTCTTACATGTGAATCTGTGTGTTTATATTCTTTTGATATCAACGTGGTAAGCTGCAATTCTGTCCAATGTCACAAGTGTTTGTTCACGAATGTGTTGTAGCTTGCCACTCTATTCGTGGTTTTTATCCATACTTGCGCATATTTTAGAATCGTTTTTAGAAACGTATATGCCTTCTGATGCCACACAAACTCTCGGAGGCAAGAAAATAACTCGAATAAATCGGAAATTACGTAGGAAATGGATGCAAACAAACATTATGCTTACGACGCGTCTGACGTTCACCTTACCCGCCGCTTGGAGCGCTAGTGTCGCTCCATCTGTCAAACGGCAACAACTTTTACAGCAGTGAGTGTCGCGACTGTCATGTTAGACTGTGGTTACGATTAACAGTATTCAAAGAATTTAATAACTACTTCATCCACAAGGTGTCAAAACTTTGGGTGTTTACATGCTCTTGTGCTCTTACACAGCAGCTGCCACTGCAAAACGGGAATGTAACAATATTATATTCCTCTGATTTAATCAAACACGAAGTTAGGCTTTTATTATTAGTGTTCTCTTCATGTCCCATTTACATCAGGAGCTATTATCAGGTCATTATTTTTATCGTTACAGGCATGGGCCAATGGAACCACCACAATATCCACAATGCAGTCATAATGGACCAACGTACAAATGCAGGAAATTAAGGATGTTAGAATTCAACAGTTCCATAAGAACTTCTACAGCTCTCCCAATAAAATTGAGAAAGACACTTTTATACTGAAATATCTGAGAGCAGAAAAGCCTAAAAGAGACAGATGCGCAAAAGAATGTAGCAGTAGGAAGAGTGTGGCTATTGAGTATTTTGTTAAACTTGCTAATACTGATAAATTTCAAATAAAAGTGTGCCGAAAAACATTTCTCAACATTTTACATGTCAGTAAAGATAGAATTCAGAGAATTGCCAGAAATCACTACCAAACCAGTGAAATGCCTAAGGAGAAAAGAGGTGGTGCTAGAGACAGGCCACAGTGCGATGCAAAGAGACAATCTGTAAAGTCTTTTATTGAATATTTGAAGTGCTGTGAAAGTCACTATCGTCGAGGAAAATCGTTGCAAAGAAAATATCTTCCGTAAAACTTAAGCATTGCAAAGTTACACAGGATGTATAATGCAGAGGTTTGTCATGATATGAGAGTGAAGTGATGGTTCTTTCGCAACATTTTCACAACAAGTGACAACATCGGTTTTGGTTCACCTGTAAAAGATGCATGTTCTACGTGCATTGAACTTAAAGGGAAAATTGAGCACGCAAAGGATATGTCAGAAAAGAATTCGATTATTATTCAGTATAGGATTCTTAAGTTAAAAGCTAAAGCTTTTTACACAAAGCTGCAAGAAAAAAAGGGGTGATATGCTCACAATGTCATTTGACTGTCAGAAAAATCTGGTTAATTCTAAAATACCGGATCAAATTGCTTACTACAGTCGTCAGATATACACCTATAATGTTACAGTTGTGATGGGGCATTCACATACTGAATTGACAGTACAAAATGTTTTCACATATACGTGGATGGAACATGAATACAAAAAGGGATCAAATGAGATATCCTCTGCAATATTTGACAGACTTTCTAAATGTGATTTTTCGAACTACTCAAGATTGCGACTTTGTGCTGATGGCTGCAGAGGACAGAATAGAAACTTTACAGTGATAATGTGCTGCTATTTTCTGTCAAAAGTGAGTCCCCCAAATGCGAAGCGTATTGAACTGATATTTTCCACTCCAGGACACTCCTTTCTACCATCAGACAGAGTATTTGGACAAATAGAGGACGACATTAGGACCAGGCAAGTAATTTGCAACCCAAAAGAGTATGAAGTTATTTTCGCATTTCATGCTCAGGTTTCTAAATTGAGTGTGGATTGCACAGTGAGAGACTGGAAGAAGGCTGCTAACAATATGATGAAAAAACCAAGTAGCTGGCATTTCAAATTTTCTTCAGCAAAGCGGTTCATCTTGTGTAAAACGTCTGCAGGAAACATGAAAGTATAAGGAGAACCGAATTACAATGTAGACTGTGGTTCGGGAAGGTCTGTAATGAAGAAAGGTAAACGTTTGATGAATATGGATGTTCCACAAGTTGTTTCCTCAGGAGTGCCCTTGAACCCAACTAAGATTAAGGACGTACAGCATTTGCTACAAAAACATTTTTGGATTGGAGTGGAAGGTGAATGAAGAACTGGCTTTCTGCAAGAATTTGTTAGCGTCCAATACTGTAGAAACAAATTACTCCCCTGAAGAGAAAATCAATGAATATTGTGAAACTCATGAGGATTTGACAGACTTAGTTATTTGAATCCTGCTCTATGAATAATTAAGTAGAATCATTATTGTTTACTATGGACTGTGTTTTTTAAGTTCTAATAAATGAGTATAAACTGAATGCATCAGCACTATCACAAATGCACAAAACGTATATTCCCAAATACATGAACTACGCACTTGCAGTGTGCTGCAACAAAACTTGTCTAATCCTAATATTCCCAATTAATCATGACTTTATTTATTAAAATTAGGTATTCCCAGCAGGAAAAGTGTTCAGTTTCTGTCGGCATTAAGAAGTTTGTAGTTTCCTGTGTCTTCTGTAAAATATCCTATCATGGATAAGGCAAGTTTTGGAACGGACCGCCTCATTTGTTGTACAAATGTAGAGAATTGAAAACTAGCGTGTCAATGACATGAAATAATAGTTTTTTCGGCCAGCGGATAGTCTTTAGTTCACATAAATAATACCATAACATACCTTGTATATCAGTCCCAGACATACACGTATTGTACCTAATAATAGACAAAGGTTTCGTGACTATTTGCTGGCGCGCATTTGTCACTTGCTTCATAACATTTAGATGTTCTGTGGAAATGTAGGAAACCTCCGTCGATCCTTCCATTTTCCAACCATAACTCCATTAGAATACCGCGCAATTGTCTCTCCTCTCCCAAGTTTTGCCCATACAACGTCTTCGGGGTATATTTCCTAATTAATTTCAGAGTACCTGTGGAAAGCGTTTTTAGGTTCAACAGAGTTATAGCTAAAAGAAAACTGTTATAATAATTGTCCAAGTAAATGTGATGACCAACATGCAGCTTTTCTGCCATCAAATGCAAAAGACCTTTTCAGCGTGACGTTTTCCCCCCATATCTCCAATAATTCCCGTGAACACAGCGCACTTATTTATGAAACTGCCTGGATTATTGAGCATGTGCATCTTAATGCCATATTTATTACGTTTGCTTTTTATGTATTGTGAAAATGACAATCTTCCCCTCCAAAGAATCATTGATTCATTTATTGATAAATCCCTTCCTGGCTAATACACTTGATCATTCTCGTGTTAAAATAATCCAATATAGGTCGTATCTTATATAAACGATCATCTGGTTTCGGGTTTCCTGGAAGTGAATTTTTTGCAAAATGCAGAGAGCGTTATATGATCAAATACCGGTCTCTGCTTATACTCATCGCTATTCCTCTATTCTCATACAGCGGTTCTTTCTTCCAGTAGTCTTGTAGTCGCGGATATTTAACGTTACCCATATGTAACGACACACCCAGGAAAACTAGTAATTCGCCTATACTTAGAGGTTTCCATTTACAGATACTAGATCCTGTATTTTCACTCAGCAATATGTGGACTGCGTTATCGTTCGTTTCGTCAACTACAAGTTGCAACAATTCGTCTGTTACCAATATTCTGAAGAAATCCATAGGAGAATTGCCAGCAGGATGAATTTGCAAAACTTCTTCCTTCGTAAATGGGTGATACTGCATATTATGTGGTTCTTTATGGCAGGTCTCACCTGGATTATCTCTGTGTGACAGGTCGGGCTCTTTTTCGTCGTAGATTTCCACACAATCGTCGTGATCGGTATCGTCATATTCGGAACTGTCACGAAACAGATTTGAAAGCTGTGCTTTCACGCTATCATCTTTCTGCAATTCTTCTGCAGCCTCTTCAGTGACAATCTCCGTGGTATGCCTCGTCCTCACTACATAGAAAATCAGTCGTCTGGTACACTAAGTAACTGTTCCTCTGTCAATTTAACACTTTTCCTGGTCCTTTTCGCATTGGATGGTCCAGGTGTCGTCCATTAGCCGCCATTACGAACAATATACGTTCGACAACTGACCACACAAAACAAAAGTTTACACGCTTTGATGCTAGCTTAGACGCTGCAACTAGGCTGCTTATAAGCATCAGCCGCACTGGCTCATGGCTCGTTGTGAAGCTTACAAGCGACAGCCGCAGCGAAAGTGTTAATACATAATGTTAGCCATTCGATCGAGGTAAGGGGCCAACCACATAGATATCAATGAGTGCAAATCCACCAGTTGTACCCAGAAAGCTGCCCACTGGCATATCCATATGTCTGTTGACTTTGCTGCATTGTAATTTAATATAGACCTGTGCCCAATCTCGGCAGTTTTCATTGACTCTTGGCCACATAAAACGATTGGAGACCAGTTGTGTTGTCGCAAGAACTCTCAGATGGCACAGGTTATGTATACTATCGAAAGCACACCTCCTGAACACCATGGGTTCGAAACAGCAAGGTTGCTGCTGGGCACACATTAGTACTACTTGGCATCAATGCGAGGAATCTCTGCTATCTGGAGTTTGAATGATGGTTTAGAGTATTCAAGCAGCTACCGGTCTGATTGTTGTCCCACGATGCGTTCTGTGAAATACATCAAACAAGTGATGCTGCCAACATGGGAGAGGCAGTCGGCTACTATATTGTCTATTCCAGAAATGTGCTGAACTGAGAACTTTAGACCAACTGGTTGTGCTGTCAAGGTGACAATTCATGTTATGCATATATGAGCAGTTTTTGGGTGGTAAAGATGGTAAGTTCTCTGGCCTCCAGCTGAGATCGGAAATGTTTAATGGTTTTGTAGATTGCCAAAGGCTCTCTGACATAGGCACTCCGTTTCTGTCGAGATGAAGGAAGCTTGTGCAAGAAGAGGCTTCCATGCTCCATCATGCAGTTGTTGCAATGCTGCACCGATTACTGTCCACCTCACGTCAACTACCAGTGCTAATGGTGCCCTTGGTTCCAGGTATGCAAGTAATGCCATATGAAATATACTCCACGTGGCTGCTTTGCAAGCCGAGATCATTTCATCTAGCAATGAAACTGGTGAGTTCCCTCACCCTTTGGTCCAGCGAGTGCTGCTGTTAATGACTCTTGCAAATCTGCCACGTGAGATAAAAGTCAGCGATAGAAATTGAGGACGGTGAGGAAATGACACAATTCCTTGCCAATCTTCGGCCAGGTAATCTCCAGGATGGCTTCAGCTTTCTCCAGCAAGGATAGCGAGTGTGATGTGATCATGTGGCCAAAAAAATTAACTTGTACCTGGCGAAAGACACACTTAGGACACCATGTGTTCCAATCTTGTGAACACTTTTGTAAGATGCTGCTGATGTGGCTCTGGAGAGGTAGAGAAGACGAGAATGTCATCAAGGTAAGCCGAGCAAAAGGTTAGCCCTTGTAACATGGAGTTGTGAACCTTTATCACGTTTTCACTGCATTTCTTAGGCCAGACACATGAACAGACTCTCAAAAACGAAGCATTATGGTTGTCTTTTGTATATGTGCTTCTGCCACCAGAGTCCGCATGTATGAATTTGCACACTCTAAAACGCTGAATACAGTCACACCATATAATACAATAATTATAATTCCAAAGTAATGGTACAGAGTAATGATTGTGGACTGATTTAGCATTTAGGGCCTGATAATCACCACTAGGGCATCATGTGCTGTTCGTCTTTGGTATCAAGTGTAGTGAAGACAACCAGGGGCTGTTCACTCCTTCAATCATGCCCTCAAATTCTGCTTTTGCTATGGCAAGTTGATATGGTGCCAAGAGCATAGATTGTCAGGAGTCTGTATGTGATGCACCCTGTCATGTGGTATCTCCTTTGATGATGCTCCCAGAGATCATATCAGTGTGTGAATAATTTGGGTCTTGCACAAGTTTAGCCATGTGCACTGCTGCATCTCGATGAAAACATGCAGCCTTTAACTCACTGATGCTGCTGACAAGCCACGTATTCACCATGTTGGGGAAACAGCTGATAATGTGCCCAAAAATCCGCACCTACTATGTGTTCTGACACCACTGCAACTGTGAAATCACACATAAAGTTGCATCATAGTCTGATGTATAGCCTGATTTGCAAAATTCCATACTTCAGTTGCCGGCTGAAGTGGCCGTGCGGTTAAAGGCGCTGCAGTCTGGAACCGCAAGACCGCTACGGTCGCAGGTTCGAATCCTGCCTCGGGCATGGATATTTGTGATGTCCTTAGGTTAGTTAGGTTTAACTAGTTCTAAGTTCTAGGGGACTAATGACCTCAGCAATTGAGTCCCATAGTGCTCAGAGCCATTTGATCCATTTGAACCATACTTCAGTTGTAAGGTGTCAGACAAATCCAACACCTTCCATGAAAAACCCTGACATGATAGCAAATCCGACAGTATGTCACATAGCTCCGAATAAATCCTGACATTAAATTAACCAAAGTAATACGATCAACGAGTGAGAAAATGGAATACCACAGACTAACACAAGAACGCTAAATGTATGTCATACCTTCGCACCGTGAAACAGACGCAGTTCTGAGGGGAGAAACGAGAATAGAAGCCGAGAGCAGAATCGTGCAAGCTAGGAGGCCCTACGATAAGGGACGGACACCCACGTCTCCAGCCGACCGTCAAAACAACCCCCCAGCCCATGTTAAAAGATAGAGCCCTCCAGAAGAACAGTATAGATCTTATGATAATACTAAAAGGGCCACACCAGCTACAAGTTTTAGCGTGAGACTTTTTCACGTCTCTGTGACGTAGCAAACATTAAAAACATTGCCCCACCACGAAAAGTATAACGTTTCTCATTGGATAGACAGAATTTTTGCAGGCGGAGCTTAAGGTTAACATTGAGACCCTGATTGGTCAGTTGAAAACACAGCCAGATAGCTTTTTTTAAACCAACTTCGGTAAATTGTACTAAGGAGAAGTTAGGAGAGAGTTGCTTCCGAGACGGCGAGGTGTGGAGCTGCACTGTCCGCCGCCCCACTGACGCTGCCTAAACACCGTCAAGGTAATGAACGCACGCGATGCCGCATAACAGCACATACCGCTTCACTCAGAACTGCAAAAGTCTCATCTGTTACATCCCCTTTTTACTCAACACTAGTGCCGATCGTCAATTATCGTGGTATTCACATTTGCTACGTAAGTTAAAATCTGAAACGTGATGATTTTTCTGTTCTATAATTATTGAGAAGCCACATCAGCCACTGTAATTTACGACAAGTTAAATAAGTAATTAAAGATAATTGAGGGTCACTGTAGACCATTTTGCTAGTTTTCTCTTTTGTGAAACTTAATTTAAACCTAGCCTATGTTAATTTACAAATTTAACTTATTCTACACTCCTTATATTTTACTTGCACCGATGCGTTCCTTTTCTTAAAACTATGTATGCTTAACTTAAATTAAAATTAGTGCTCTTTACAGTATAGTCTCCGACTTGGGAATAAATGTCTCTATTCATTCTGTTTGTGTAACTGATTTACGTTAGAGTAGTCAGCTGATGGGTACTCAATTTTGTATCCTTCTGTATTTCCCAGTTGGCTGTCTACTGTCGATGCCGATTCGCTTAAATTCTAAAATGGTTTCTGTCGCTGTGTGCAGTGTGTCTTTGCGCATCTAAAAGGGGCACTGAACTCAACTTTGCATTTTGCATACTCTGCCCCTACGATCAGTTGTTCGCCACTTTGCATATAGTGTTGTTAATGTACGCTCTGCTTTGAGAGTGGCTGTGCGTCTCACTGTCAGTACACTTCACCACTTATGACTACACTTAAAATTCGCGCTCTGTGAATTCCTTTCTTTTTCATCAGTCTTATTCAAGTTTTTTGGGCCTGATGTAGTATAATAATGTTTCCTTAAGGAATATGAAAATGTTTCCTTCGCTTCCTTAGATATTTAAGTTTTAAGGAAGTACAATATCAAAATACAAGGATTATTTCTATTAACAAGGTTGCTTCTCATTCTTTACATGTTATATAGCAGAAGAAAATTGAAAATTCCTTATTGACTAAACAGAATAATAAAAGAGGGATAGGATACTGGAAATATGAGTATTGTACTCCGTAGCTGGAGAGGAACCGAGCGCCAGTCGGTTTATTTGTCAAAGGACGACAAAGCCCCCTACCTTCATGTGTTTTTTTGATGCAACAGATAAGGAAAGAACAAGACTTAAATTTTCATTTAATAAACCCTTATGTGGATACATGCCTTTTATTTTACCATTTCTTACATTTCCTATCAAGTAGCACCCAGTATGTGGCTTGTCAACAATGATATATGGACCAACATATAACAATTGCCATTTTTTATTCAATGCTTTTAACTTCGATGATTTTGGATGAGTTCTTAGTAGTACCTCCTGTCGAATCTGGAATTCTGTTAAGTTTTTCAATTTCCTGTCATAAATTCCTTTATTTATTTGACCTTGCTCTTCCAATGTTATTAGCACTCATCGCACTTTCTTATCGAAGGCTACGTCTTTGTGCCCTAATTTTCGATGTCGGTTTTGCCCATTCATCTAGTTCCACCTTTTCAAACGTAAGTTTGTCCAGTGTGTAACCTGTTGATGTGTGCGGTAAGTGATTTACTATATGCTGAAACGGACCCAGGTATTCTATTAATTTCTTTTGATTCTGTGGTATATATGTTCGGATAAACCTATTAAATTCACGAAAGCACCATTCTATGGGACATGCTGTATGTTTTGTGATTTCAAAAATGATTTCCATTGGTAAAATTTGATGCGTTATCAGTTAGTACTGCATGAGCTTTCCCAACATGTGGTACCGCCTTATTATTGGTCCACACCTAATTGTTATGACTGTGTATAGTTGGAGATACTTACTGAAAACGTCACACAGGGCTATGATGTATTTGACACCACTGCAGGCTTGGGGATAAGGTCCTGCAGCGTCAATAGATACAAGATCCCTTGGTTGCTTTGGTATTATGGGGTGTAGTTCGTTAAGACATGTCCTATTGTGATGCTTAACCTTTTGACAAACCGCACAGCGTCTGATAACTTGCTCTATATGCCGTCCCATATTAGGGAAATAACAATATGTAGAAATTTTGGTGGCACACTTTAGCCCTACATAATGTCCCTATGTGTGGTGCATGTGTTGAAATAAGTTGTCCACATATCGCTGAGATATGCACACACACCACTTATCCATTCGTCGATCTCTTCTATGAAAAAGGATGCCATTATGTATAATGTAATACTGCTGTAAATGTGCGTGTGTTCTAGACTAAATTTTTTATTACCCTGCTCCATCTTGGGTCTTCTCCTGCAAGTGTTGCATGTTTTTACATATTTTGATATAATATGATTAAAAAGTTCCATCATTTATAAAAAGTACTTTGAATTCTGATGTTTGTTCTTCTGACTCGTGGAAATAAGTGGGGCCTTGGGATAATCGTGATAGTACATCTGCCAAAACATTCTGTTCCCTTTTTATGTTCACTATTTCAAAATCAAACTCTTGGACATACATGAACCACCTCGCTATTCTCTTATATAACAACTTACACGTAAGAGAAAAGGACAAAGCTTGATGATCACACTAAACTTTAGTATGTTTTCCCCAAAGGTAATATTGAAATTTGTGAAACGTGCAAACTGCCACTAACACTTCTAGCTCAGTTACAGAATGCGATCTTTAACATTCTGTGACGGTTCTACTGGCAAAACTGATTATATTGACTTCTTCTTTACCATCGTTTGTTATTATTTGAAACAGACACGCACCTAGCCCCTAATAACAAGCATCGATGCTTAAACAGAATTCCAACTCCGTATCTGGGTGTTTAAGGATAGCTGCGTTCATCAGCACCTGCTTATGTGCTGAAAATCATTTTTTCATTTTTTAGTCCACATCCAACTGTGGTTTTATGCAGCAAGTTTAATAGTGAACTACTGTTCAACAATTGTTGTGGCAGAAATTTCCCAGAAAATCTTTTAATTATTTCTTTGTATAGGGTGTTGGGGAATTGTGTATTGCATCTAGTTTACTTGGGTCAGGTAGAATTCCTACTGCTGAAGTGATAAGCCCTAAGAATTTTGTCTTTTCCAAATTCAGACTTTTTAAAGTTAACTGACACCATATTCTTCAAATTTTTGAAAAACCTTTCCCAAAATACTTACATGTTCATCCCATGTTTGAGTCTCAATTAATAGATAATAAACGTAGAGTGTAACCTGGCTAAGCAGTTCTGGTCCTAGTACTGTGTCTAATGCTTCAATAAATACACCAATGCTCACGTTTAATCCGAAAGGTAGCACCCTAAACTGGTAGCTCCTCCTGACATTTATGAAAGCTGTGTATTTCTACTCTCTTCGTGTAGTAAAATTTGCTAGTATGAAGCCTTCAAATCGAGGGATGTTAAGTGCCTAACGCCTTGAAACTTTAATAACTGCTCTTCTAAATTCTCTGGCCTTGTACTTATAGGAGCAATGATTGTTTATTTCTCTCGCGTCTAACACCAACCGCACTGTTCTGTCAGTTTTACTAACTGAGAAAATCGGACTGCAGTAAGGTGAGTGCGATGTTTCAATAACCTTCCATCTAATCATACCCTCTATTTCTTGTCTTACTGCCTCTTTCTTTGCTCAAAGGAATGTCATATGACGTTTTACAATAGCTTTCATGCGGATAGTGTTACATTTAAAATTCATATTCCTTAATAACACTGGGTTGTTTACGAAAATTGCTATGATATTTAGAGTAATTTTGTCGCTTCACTTCGCCGCTCATTGTTAAGACAAGTGGATTTACTTATTTTACTCTCTACTGTTTGCTCATCGAGGATCTCCCCACCAGCATCATCAAGTTCCATTTCATTTGCCATTAAGATTTGGGGGTAGATAAGTTTAATGTTGGGTATCTGCCTAGTCTGATTTGTCATTGTAGTTCTTATTAAGTCCACTGACAGAGTGCGCTCTCCTACATGAAATTGATATTCCCAGCTGCTGATGTCTATTTTTACCCCATATCTTCTGAACACCTCCATACCAAGCATACAGTTTACTGTAAGTTTGTCTACCACCATGAAAGTACACTGCAAAATTACTCCAGATATGCTAATGGTTATGCTGGCCTGTAATTTTATAACTTCCCATCGCCATTAGGATCTTACAGTTTAGATAAGATTAGATTAGATTAGTTTTTCGTTCCATTGATCCATGCTGAGGAGATCCTCGTGGATGTGGAACATGTCAACTTTTTTTTTTACCTGAAATAACAATACTAATGGTATGAGTATATACAATACATCATTTGTTTCTATTAAAAAATTCGTCAATGGAGTAGAAGCAGCCTACTCACGCCTTATAAAATTCACATCAGTCTTTCCATTGTGTGCCAGCCAGTCTGCTGTAACTAGCTCTGACGTATTAAATGTTGTGCAATACTTTAAAAATCAAGTAAATAACCTGAAACGTTTGTAGCTTGTCAGGAGTAATACTAAATCAACATGTGTTGAATATCAGTTCAATAACTTTAACCATTTTCGAAATTTGGTCGTTTTTCTGTAAAAATCATTGGCGCAACAGAAAAGATCTAGAAACCTAAAAAATTATATTTAGATCCCTTTTGCATAGTAATTTAGTAGAAACAGTATTCTGGATCTCACAAATTAAAATTTTAGTTGAAATTCATGATTTTCTGGTTTTTGTCTTAGAAATTAAGGAAACAAGATAGATTAAGTAGGCGAATAAATAAAGCTAGGATGTTTAAATTTAAGTAGAAGGGAGATTTGCTATAATCATAAAAATGTGACAAGTTTCAACAGAATAACTATAAAACTATAGCTATAGCGTATCTCCAAAGAGCAAGTTCAGAGCTCGTCTGTTGTGTGTAGTGTAATTAAATTAATTCTCTCGCCCAAAATATTTGACTTAGCATGTCAGACTTTTATTATGATTACTTCCTTGTGTGCTGATGGCACAATTAAATTGAGAGCTTCATCGGCTATCAGCAAAGGAAGCAATGATTTATTCGATAACTTAAAGTGGTGCATTACTAGCCCAGCTGCTAGTCGGGAGAGCAGATTTGAGCAGGCGTTCCCTTAGCCGTCCGCTTTATATGTAAGAACGCTGCGCGAGAAGAAGGAAGGCCCCAGTTCTCTCCAGACGCTGATTAGCGCACCACCTGTGCTGGGAGTCGCGTCGCGACGCTATCGTTTGATATAAACAGCCTCGGATGCAGTAAGTTCCTCGGGATACGCGTAACGATGAAATCGTTTTCGAGTGAAGTGTTAATTTTGGTTAACATTAATGATCTATCTTTAGTTTGCGTATGTCGTATTTTCACGTGCCGCCGCAGGACAGACGTTCTACCATTATTAGCGTGGCGTTTGATGAACATTATCATCAAATTATGGCGAGCATTCACTTAAACATTTAATTTGAACAGTTATAGTTGCATCAGCGCATTAGACTCTGAACTGCTCTGGTAGTTGGATTGTGTGGATTCTTTTTGGTCTGTGACTTTCAAAATATAGTGCACATTTTAGAGAGAATGGTTTTTGATTATGAATCCCAGACAATCTCCTAATTCCTCAGAGCTATAAGCTGTAGCTATAAATGTATTTCTCAGATGAAGTGGGCGCTAGGAATTCTAATTACAGGCTTCACGTTTTGCTAATCACTTTCTGGTTGCCAATATTGTAGTTAGAGAGTCAGTGTTGAGAACGGCAAACAACAGCATTAAATAAATAATAGGAACATTAACAATTATTCCACCCGCTGCCCCACAGAAGGAGTTGGCCACTAGTAAGTCTTTCAGACTCCTTTTAAACTCCTTTTAAACTTATCTTTATTTGTAACTAAATTTTTTATGTGCGCTGGCAAATTATTGAAGATAAGTGTTCCTGAGTAGTGGACCCCTTTTTGAACTAAAGTAAGTGCTTTTAAGTCCTTGTGCAGATCATTTTTGTTGCTGGTATCATATGTATTAACTGAGCTGTTTGTTGGAAAAAGAGATATATTATTTAGGACAAATTTCATTAAGGAGTAAATATACTGAGAGGCAGTAGTTAGTATACCCAGTTCTTTGAAGAGGTTTCTACAGGACGTCCGTGAATTTACTCCACAAATAATACGTATTACATGCTTTTGGACTCTGAAAACTTTTGTTTGACTTATAGAGTTACCCCAAAATATACCATATGACATTATGGAATGAAAGTAGGCAAAGTATGCAAGCTTTTTCATTTTTATGTCGCCTATGTCTGCTAACACTCACAATACAGATTTGTTAAGGCGTTTCTGCAGTTCTGTGGTAGCATGAGTACATTTACTTCCCACAATATCTCTTTAAACAAATTAGTTGACATTAGGCTTGTTGATGTGCCAGTATCCAAAACAACTGGTATATCTATGTTTCCCACCTTTACCTTTTTGTTGCTTGAATAATTTCACTGACCTTACGTGTTGTTTCTTTCTCTTCAGTAAACAAATCTTCTTTCATTTCTGCTCCCTTATAATACCTTAAAAATAGATTGCTGATATGCTGTACGTGTAAGTTTGTTTCGGTGTCTACTTCCTCCTTTCTGTTCGTGTTAGCGTTTATGTCGCTAATATTATTACTGTGGCACACTGACAGTCCATTGCCTTGTAACTCTACTCATGCTCGATTATTATTTTCTGGTAGCGATAAAGGTATTGTTCCATTTCCTGTCGTCACTACTTCTGTGTTCATCGTATGTTCACGTGCTCGCCTGTTAATGTCCCATTGTTTCGGTTTGACTGTGTGGGATGCCAGTTCTCTCTTAGATCCCTATGTTCCACGTTCCGATCCTGGTAATTCGCATTTCCTTGACGCCTAGTCTCTCGAATTTCTCCTATCTCCTCCATTGCCGTACCTATGGGGCTGATATTTATTTTCATACCTTCGGTCATCCTGTGGCTGATGGGTAAACCGATCATATGGATTTCTGTTGCGTTGCGGCGGTGCATATGGATGTCATTCATACATACGCACACGACCATTATAGTTTCCAAAGCCATTGCCGTTACCATAGTTGTTCTTCCCATTTGGGTTGTGTTCATTACCGTCACAATAACTAGGCATGACTTGTCCATCCTCATGAATTAGATCTATTGAGTGAAGCACTGAGAGAAAATTCTTGAGATCATATTCGGGAATGGTCACGAATTTTTCCCTAACATTTGCTGGTAATTTTGCAAAAACAGACATAATGTCTTATGGGATAACAGCAATCAGTGATTTTATAATGTTACTTAAAATCCATCTTGATTGCAAATTTTTTATTCATATGACCGGTTTCTGTTCATTCAGAACCATCTTCAGATCTGTAAAAATAATGATACTAATTTACTATTTCATGGAAGCAAATCTTTTTCATCCTATCTAATCAACATCAAATGTACCAGAACGTACCTGATATCTCAGTTACAGGAGTAACCTGTCCAAATCCAGCAACTTTCACATGCTATGTCACATAAAATTGGTTGGCAGAGTGCACATCATTTATATTAATTATAACACTATTACCGACAGGTGGCGTCTGGTACATTTGTTACATTCCATTTGCACATACTGTATTCAGTAGATCTTTTTTTATATTAAAAATACTTAATTAAAATATGTAGATGTCAAGGTTAAAATCTGTACATGTCAGAATTAAAAAACAGTAAAATTATCATTTTTATACGATCTAAAAAACATAGGGCGATTTATATATCTATGGTGCTGGTGTGAACTTGTTTTCCTCTATGGTCTGCTTCCGCGGTTCCCGCCATTTTGGTGTTGTGCCACTGTCCGCTCAGTCATCTGATGTCCATCGCTGCGGGCAAGAGGGCCACACAGGAGGGCCCCATCAACGACGCAATGCGCTGCACGCGTCTTCCGGCTTCTCCACGGCGCACCATCTATCATCCCTCGGCCTGGATCTCCACACGCAACAGTTGTCATCTTAGTAGGTCGTCATAAATGCTAAAATAGGCGTTATGATTGAATTCGCTTTGCTCGTTGAGGATTAAATCCGGATCTTTATTTTTGTGGGTGTATATTTCAATTTCTTCCAAAATGTTAAGAAACCGTCCCTTATGAGCTCTATGCAGGATGTCAAAATTGTGTTCAATGTTCGTGACTGAGTGCTTTGTCGCAGCCATATGCGCCTCAAAAGCTGTTTTGTTTTGAGAGTAGGTGTGCTCCCTGAACCTGGTTTCAAAGTTCCTACCAGTCTGCCCTATATATTGTTTACAGCAGTCATTACATTTGATCTTATATACACCTGAATCCTGAAATTTATTCCTACTATTGCATATTCTATGCTGGAGCTTCAATTTTAACATGTTATTTGTTCGGAACCCAATTTTAACGTCGGATTTACGAAAGCATCTTTCAATTTTATCTGTAATTCTTCCATTGTAACTGAGAGCTACATATTTTTTCTTGTTGTTCCTCTTAACTGCGACTTGACTTGCTTCTATTTGTTCCATTTGCCTCTTCTTTATCTTCCTATAAATATTCATCACCTGCTTACACATATATCCGTTCGCTACGGCCACTTGTTTTAAAGATTTGCTTCTGTGAAATAGTAAATTAGTATCATTATTTTTACAGATCTGAAGATGGTTCTGAATGAACCGAAACCGGTCATATGAATGAAAAATTTGCAATCAAGACGGATTTTAAGTAAAATTATTTGCTGGTAACTTGTTCTTTAAGAATTTCAATACATCGATATGAGATATCAGGTTAGTCCAGTAGCGGGTCTTGTTTAGATATGTTTCAAAATAGTTTCTTAGCGCCTCGAATTTTGGATGGTATGATACTGGGCTAAATACTTCTCCTCTTAATCTCTCCTGGATAGCTGTTGACCAGTATTTATCTAAATATGCATTCTCAAACTGATCGTATGTCTCACAGAGTTCCGACATGTCCGTAGCCCAGAAAAGGGCATCACCTTCTGTGTGTCATACCACATATTTCATCTTTTGAACTTTTATCCAAGTCCTAGGTAGTACATTCGTAAAGGCTCAGACAAACACTACCGGGTGCGTTTGCTATGTTTTCATTTGAAAATACAGGAAAATGTCGATGGTTTATTACACTCTCGTTCATTAACAACGCTACCCAGCAGGACGGGACAGCATTGTATGCACTGAGGACATATCTGTTTCACGGAAGTTTTGCTGGTTGCTCGCGTCGCGCGTCGGCATGCGGTCGCGTAGCGTGATTTGTGCATTGTTGTCCGCACCACTGATTTCTCTCACCCGCAGACCGCTGTGTAGAGCTCTGCTTACCGCCCCCGACGATGATATTACCGTAGTTTGGTTGTTAACTGTTTCGTCTATTAATCTTTTTTCTACCTGTTTGATATAATGTTCTATGTGTTTTAAAATTTCTTCTTCCTTGTCCCCCATTACTTCCTGTACCACCTCCACATAAGTACGCTGTTCGCATACACATTTTTCCGCGAGCGTTGTGTTTTCATCTTTTGTATTACCCTTCACTGTTTCGTAAAGTTGCACAATGTCTGAGTTGATTCTTTTATGATCTAACTTAAGTAATCCTATCTCAACTGCGATTTTCTCTACATTTTCTGGTAAATCATCACAGAAAGAATGCAGCTTCACTATTTCTGATTGTACATTATCTATGTTAACCTGCGTATTCTTTTGCATTACCTTTAATGATTCCAGTTAGCTCCTGTCCATATGTGTGTGTGAGTGTTTAACATTTTTCTTCCACTATGCGTTTTAATTTTCATTCATATCATGAATTGAAGTATGTACTTGTTCGTTAATTTTCCCATCCACTTCCGAGGAGATTTGCGAAATCTGCTGTGTGAACTTCATATCCAGATTACTGAGTTCTGTGGGCAAATTTTTTACCTCATCTGAAATGTATGTCATGTTTATATTTAACTTTTCCAATCTCGGTCTTTACTGTGGATATGTCTGCTTTCATATTATTCATGTCTGTTTGTACTGTGTCTAAACTCGCCATCTTTGAATTGATTGTGTTCATATCTGCTTGTATTGTTTCTAGACTAGACATTTTTGAATTTATGTCTGTTTTCATTGTGTTCATGTATGTTTTTAATGTGCCTAAACTCGACAATTTTGAAGTTATATCTGTTTTCATTACGTTCATGCCTGTTTGTATTGTTTTTGTTAAGGCTCAAAATAAGGCCTGCATATCTTCCCTAGTCAATTCTGGCCTACGCGTGTCAGCATCTGCATCTGTGCTATGCATACTACTTGCATTTAAAATATTCCTTTGCCGTGAGGTGTCTACTGTAATCAACATATTACTTGTAATAAAATGTTCTGTATTCACAGGTGTCGAATGCAACAATGGCATGTCGCACCCAGCATCCAAATAATCACCACTTAATGGTTCCAAACCACTCATTGTTGCGTTTTGCAAATGCAAGCCTACTAAATTGTCATTTTGATTTTGGAATGACATTTCCTTATTATTTTGTCCATCCATTATAGGATTCTTTACACCTCTGCAGTTACCAAAATTAATATTTTCTCTGTTTCAATTTTACTTCTGCGCTATTTCTTGGGTGACAGAATGCATATAAAGCTATATACAGGGTGTCCTAGCTATCTTGTCCACCCAAAATATCTCTGGAACAATAACAGCTATTGGAAAACCACTTTCACTGGTATCAATGTAGGGCTGGGGCCCATGAATGTACATATTTGGAAACATTCTAAAACGAAAGCATATGTGTTTTTTAACACAAACTTATGTTTTTTTAAATGGACCTCCTATATTTTTTTCTTCAGCAATCCATAGCATGACAAAGCACATACACAATGGCGTTGATTGCATCGCAATATTCCCATTACATCCCGAGATATTGAGACGCGAAGCTGACGCTTGGAACACCCGACATGCGCTGCTAGCGCACGTCCTGAGGCTCAGGCGTGAACCCCATGCTGCCCGTAATCGCGATGTGATTGACATGTGTAATCACACCTCCATACTTATCAAGAGGTCCGAAACGAATAATACGGTCTGCTGCCATCAACTCTCATAGGCACATAATGGTTTCCCTCTTGTACGTTTCACGTATCTACGTACACAATATGAACCAGTACCGATCGGTGTACACCCATCAGGTTGCCTTATTTATCCTGCACACCCAAAATAAGGTTTATCTAATGCGTTATATGACCCATTATGCCTGTCGCGCAGGGCCTAGCTCTACCTAGTCAAGTGTCCAATGTAGTTCCCACTACTGCCACAGTTACCACTTTGCCTTGTTTATGATTTGTGACCCATGCAAACTCCCGTACTCCACCACCCTCCGAGCATCCCATTTGTTGTTGCTTTGGCGTGCAGTACACCGCTTGCCAGTGTAGTCGTGCATCAGAGTAATCTAGTGACGGCACGGAGGTAGTACACATTGTGAATAAACGTTGTGTTGTGGAACTTATACTGTACAGTATAATGTACACACATGAAGATATGGTAGAAATGCTGCTGATCTATGGAGAATGTACCTTGACGGGAAATACGTTATGAGATTGCTTGTTTGTTGGTAGTACTGTTAGCGAACATTATGATTATTAAGTTAATATGTCTGTTTTCTGCCCTACTCTACATACCTGTATTGTACCCTGTTGTAGGTGGACGAAATGCTGTTCAGGCAGAATGACTGTACAGAAGACGATTCCCTGACAAGCCATCGCCTTCGCGCCGGATGTTTGGTCGTCTCACATCTCGTCTACGCGAAACGGGAAGCTTAAATCCAAGACCTCGACGTCGCCCTAGAACACGCACAGATGAACGTGCTGAAGTTGCTGTGCTCGCTACGATAGCTGTGAACCCTCAAATCAGCACATGTCAAATTGAACGTGAAGACGGTGTGTCGAAATCAAGTGCACAGCGTATTCTTAAGCGTCATAAATTTCATCCTTACCATGTTCATTTACACCAGGATCTTCATGGAAATGACTTCCACAATAGGGTAACATTTTGTCGGTGGGCTCAGCAAAAACTTCTGACTAATCCAATTTTTTTTTGCAGATGTTCTCTTTACTGACTAGGCATCATTCTCAAACAAAGGAATTGTCAATATGAGGAATATGCATTATTGGTCTGCAGACAATCCAAAATGGCTCCGTCAGGTAGAGCATCAACGTCTGTGGAAAGTTAATGTTTGGTGTGGGATTATTGGAGATACCATTATCGGACCTTTCTTTATAAATGGCATCCAAAATGGCAGACAATACTCCAGATTTATACGACACAATCTTACTGTTCTCTTGGACACCGTACCTCTGAACTAGAGAATGGTCATGTGGTATCAGCATGACGGATGCCCTGCACATAACGCCTTACGAGCATGACGACGTCTGAACCGTAAGTTCCCTGGTAGGTGGATTGGACGAGGTGGCCCAGTTAGGTGGCCTGCCCGATCTCCGGACCTTACACCACTGGATTATTTTCCTTGGGGAGCAGTGAAGAATGCTGTTTACCAACATGAACCAACAACACCAGAGGACATGAAGCAACGCATTATTGATGCTTGTACAGCCATCAAGGAGGAAACAGTAGCACGAAGTAGGGCATCCTTCATCCGCAGAGTGACCCTATGTATGCAAACCAATGGGCATCACTTTGAGCATGAGATGTGAACGCTATGTTTAGTGTGTAGTGCAGGTATCACAGTGGAAGTTTCTACAAAGGGCCATGTTACCCAGTGATGTTAAGACACATTTGTTTGCAACAATTTGTCATTGAACGCATTAGATAAACATAACATTGATAATTATGTGATAATAAAACTAATTGGTTAAACATGTTTACATTCATCTTCTATGTGCTACCTGAACTTCCCAAATCAAAACATTTTTACCTAAACAACGGTAAAACTTTTAGTCCACTTGCTCGTTTCACTAAAACCATCAACATGAATTTTACTATTACGAGTGAATGATTAAATGTCACTTGTGCTAGATCTACAGTAAAGTAAAGTTTTAACGTTGAACGGCATCACCTTTTTAGTAACGGATTAACGATAAGCGAAGTTAACTTTGTGACTAACGTTGTGGTACACAGATCTGTTACAGAACCGCATCACCCCTAGCCTATGGGATAAATAACCGCTGGAATGTACGACGTTAATGCAGGATGGCAGTATGGAAGTGTGATTACGCATGTCAATCACATCGCTATTACGGGCAGCATGGGGTTCACGCCTGAGCCGCACGACGTGGGCTAGCAGCGCATGTCTGGTGTTTCAAGTGTTAACTTCGCGTCTTAATATCTCCGGATGTAATGGGAATATTGCGATGCAATCAACGCCATTGTGTTTGTGCTTTGTCATGCTATGGACTGCTGAAGAAAAAATGTAGGTCCATTTAAAAAAACATAAGTTTGTGTTAAAAAACACATATGCTTTCGGTTTAGAATATTTCCAAATATGTACATTCATGGGCCCCAGCCCTACAATGATACCGGTGAAAGTCGTTTTCCAATAGCTGTTATTGTTCCAGAGATATTTTGGGTGGACAAGATAGTTGGGACACCCTGTATAATTGAAGTGTCAATTGTTGTTACCTCAATATGCTTTACGTACTGATAAAGAAATGTCATTCTGTTTACTTGATTGCAATTTCGTTAACGTCTGAAGCTTTAGGTTCCGGATTTTAGAAAATAGCTGCTTGGACTTTCTAATAGGTCTAATAGGAACGCATTTTCTACTGTCATTGCGTGGTCCTACCTTATTCTCGTCTTGTAACTGGTACTCCCTCTATTGTGCTTTGTTGTCCACTCTTGGTACTGTTGTCTTCTTCCTTCTAATTTATTTACTATTTCTTTTTCTTTCAGTTAGTATTGTTCCTGTGTTACATCATCGTCTCCGTCATATCATCAGCGTACATGGAACAGAAAGATTTATTAACATACATGTACATTCATTGTCTTAACAATACTAGTACTCACAATTTTGCTCACTACGTATCATGCCTATCACTTGTCGCCACTTTATAATATAATAAAAAATGTTAAGATAAATGGAATTAACGAGATTATTTTTTCGGCACTTGGACAAGCACAATAAGCTGGGGTATACCCGTAAACGGATTCATATTAGTTCCACATGAACGAAATATTCTTTTTCTTGCCATAGATTTGTGCTTACCAATTAGTAATACTATGTCCGATCGCCCTAGCCGCCTACAACATCTTGTATGTGCCCACATTGCGTTAATCGGATCTTCGTGAATACTCTGAAGTACATAGGTGGGCTTCAGTTCTTGTTATTACAGTACTACTTGGAATAACGACTCATACAATCTTTCAGTTAGAAAAATAATACTACATTCTTTCCTTAAATGCACATAAAAAATACAGACTTGTCACTTATCCACATGACTAAAATGGCTACCTCTGATTATGCTCTAAAATAACATGCATCTACTTTCGTTCATTAGCAGAGAGCAAGTCCTTCCTCTTACTGGGTAACAGGAAAAAATCATGTTTTTTAACATTCGAGAATCAAAAATAAGTGATGTCAGGAGCAGGCTCTACGCTGGGCTACCGCTTCACCTTTAATCTTTGACATTAAAGAAAACGAAAACATAAAAGCAAGAAATGCAAAAGGTACATCACACTCTCACTAATTACTGCAGATAAATGACGTATTTTTGAAGCGGGAGCTTTTTTCCCAACTGCTATGTAATTCACCAACCTATAGTATCATAAAGTAACCAGTTTCATAGACAGGGCACGCTCTAGGGCTGAACATTATGGACTTTTGCCGGGTGGCAAATTTGAGATGCGGCATTTTGGGATGGCGTGGAAAACATGTTTTATAACAGATTTCTACTTCGTGATGGTCGCTTCACAAGGTTGTCCAAACTGTGGAGTTCGGTCTGTTGGGAGGAGTTACGTAGGAAGAATCTCCCTGGCGTTGTGGCGAAATCCTTTGTTGTCTCCAGGCTGAAAAGTCCATTTACAACCTGATTCAGGAACCGATGTTTGTATTTAAGTTTTTGTATTCCCATATACCACTTACCTCCTTAACGCCACTGCTCCCTTCATTAAGCTTACCCTATCTCGCTCGCTCATCTCAACGAAATTCACAGTAGTATCACTTTCGGCTGGAACGAATGTATGACGATGAGCCTGCACCGACCTGGAGCGATTTCTGCCACCATGTCGGTTGTGACACAGTCTGGGAGGATCTGCTCCATCAGGAGATTTCATTGGTGCTGAACACATATACATGCAGTTTTTCTAAAATATGCATAGTTGATTAAAATGTGTTTGGCAAAAGTATCCCATTTACCCTTTTAACAAAAGCTCATTCAATTATTAGTTTATAGAAGAACGAAGCTATGAAGCTATTTCTGCTTGTATGTATGTACGTATGTATTAAACTGGGGATCTAGAAACGTCAGGAGGCTTAGTTCCACCGCCCCACATCGAACCCAGGGTTATTGTGTGCCCAGTGGACCCCCCCCCCCCCCCCCCACTCCTGAGAACGTCTCAAACCAGACGACTGTAGCCCCAATGGTTGCGTGGCATTTATGGTGTATACATACATGGAGACAGTGTTTGCACAGCAATCGCTGACAAATTGCAACTGTGGAATAAGGGGAACCAGCCTGCATTCGCTGAGATAGATGGAAAACCACCTTAAAAACCATCCACAGGCTGGCCGGCACACAGGACCTCGACATGAATCAACCAGGCGGATTCGTGCCAGGGACAAGCAAGCCTTCCCAATCGGGAAGTAGCGTATTAGACTGCGCGGCTAGCTGGGAAATCTTATTTCTGCTGCCTCGTCTATTATTTTACCACTACACATTTTTACTTGGATATTATTATTTCAGAATGTCTGAGGAGCCTAAAAGGATGTCTGCTGTCAGTAAAAAATGAGAAGGTTACAAAAGCAAGCTAATATACAGAAACAAGCTGGAGCTTTAGCCAATTATTTACAAGGTAGTTTCGGTGAAAATAAAACAACGGAGCGTGAAGCTCAAGCATCGAATCTGGATCGACAGAAAGGAAATGCAGATACATTATTTCAAGATAGTGGTGGAGATCCACTAAAGAAGTGTATTTCCAAACCAAAAGTCAGCACATTGTTACAGACTGAAAGTATTCCAACATCCTTGAGCTTGGATCCTGCTTTGTGACATAATTTTAGGAGATGCAGACAGAAGTTTTTCGTGGCACTATGTCTGATTATAGATTTCTGTACGATGACACTGGTCATTAATTTAGCTAAAAGTATTATATTCATCTTTTAAGAATTTGGAAGCAGGTCACAAGTGACTGGTTAGTTTATTCCACTTCAAAAAACTGCATGTACTGTTTCTGTTGCAAACTTTTTGGCTACATGTCTAGTTCTCTCTCAAATGAAGGTTTGATGAGTTGGAAGTACATCACTAGAACTTTAAAAGAGCATGAAACTTCTAAAATCATATTCAGGCTGAAAAATCTTGGTTAGAATTCAGTCAAAGGTTAAAAACCAGTCAAACTATGGATTCAACTGCTCAAAGAATCACTAATGCAGAAATAAATCACTGATACCAAGTGCTGCTACACATAGTATTAATCATTAAAATGCTTGGTAAAATTTGTTTAGCCATTGAAGGCACAAGCGACAAACTCTTTGAGTACAACAATGGAAATTTTTTACGAATTGTTGAGTTAGTGTCTGAATTTGATCCTGTTATGGGGGAACACAAAACGACAGAGCATGAAGCTCAAGCATCGAATCCGTATCGACAGAAAGGAAATGAAGATACATTAGGAAGAAGGGAAACAAAGCTATTTTCTAAGGAAATGAAGGTACATTAGGAAGAAGGGAAATAAAGCTCATTATCTTGGAAAAATACACAGAATGAAATAACAGGCCACGTTCGTCTTCCTATTATATCTCACATTACTGATAACATTAAAAAGGCCAAATTCTATTCAGTAATTTCGGATTTCACAGCAGATGTAAGTGTGGTGGAACAAATTACTCTTATAATCAGGTATGTTTCGATTATCAAAGCCGATTGTGATGAGGTGGTGAAAATTTACGAAAACTTTTTAGGATTTCTTCCAGCTGGAAGATCTACGGGTAAAAAACTTTCAGAAATTTTATTTGAAGAGCTTCGTGAACAAGAATTAGATGTGCAGGATATCAGAGGACAAGGGTATGACAATGGAGCTAATGTGAGGGGTGGTAAGGCAGGAGTGCAAACTAGGATTAGGAACTTAAATCCAAGAGCGTTCTATGTACCTTGTGCAAACCACACACTCGACCTAGTGGTTAATGATATGGCAAAGACATCCTTAGAAGTCAGTTTCTTTAATACTGTCCAGAAAATATATGTATCTTTTCGGCATCTACTTTTCACTCAGCAGTACTTTTGAAACATGTTCCAGGATTGAAACCTTTAAGTGATACTAGATGTGATAGTAGAATCGAGGCTTTATCGCCTTTAAGATTTCACATTGGAAATGTATATGATGCTTTGTTTATCATTTTTGAAAATGATGATACTGATAATTCACCAAGAGAAGGAGCTTCAGTTTTATTAAATTGTATTAAACAGTTTAATTTCATATGTTCATTAGTCACATGGCATAAAATACTACAGTGTAAAAATCCAATAGTAAGCTTCTGGAGACAAAGGATTTCGAGTTATCAATAGCACTAGACCTTCTGAAAAATTTTAAGAATTTCTTTTAGCAACTTTGACTGGATGAGTCTTTTGAACAAATTCTTGTAGAGGAAGGAGAATCGGCTAACGAAATCGACATTGAAAGCAAGTTTAAGTCAACAATACCACGGCATAGAGTAAGAAGAAAAAAGTTGAGTTTCTTGTATGGGAACAGAGATGACCTGATCGAAGATGCAAAAGAAAACTACGAAATAGGTTTCTTCTTCGTCACACTTGATCAGGTATTAATTGCATTAGAATTTAGATTTGAGCAACTGAATCACCACCACAACTATTTTCACTTTTTGTATGAGATACATCAGTTAGAAAATATGTCTAAGGAAAAATGAATAACTTTCTGCAAATATCTGGAAATTATTTTACCTGATGGTGAATCAGGTGATATAAGTGGCTTAAAATTAGCAGAAGAAATATCTGCTGTTTCTGTGCTTTTGGTTAAAAAGGAAAGCCCAAGGCATGTGCTGAAGTAAACAACCACCCTAAATTTTACTCCAAAGTTTAGCATTGAACAATGAATATTGCTTACCATCCCTGTAAGTGTTCCATGTGAGAAAGTAGTTTCTTCAAGTTATAACCAATAAAGAACATGTTGCGCTCGACAAATAAGCAAAATCGATTGAATGGTTTGGCCGTGTTGGCGACTAAGCATGAAATAGCGGATGAAATACACTTAAAAGAGGTAACTAAACAGTTTGCAGTATTAAAAGTGAGGAAAAAGATTTTCGAGACTCCATAGCTTGGATCCTTTTGTAAGGTATAAATTGTTTTGTGATGTGCATTATATGGTTGAAAATCCAGAAACCAAAACTTAAAAATGATACCTAGTTACCTAATGTCTTATACTACAAGTTATTTGCACTTTATGTGTAGCAAATAGCATTAATACATTTCTAACAGCCGACAGGTTTGAATGCACTATGAATAAGGTTTAATTTTTACTGGTGCAATATATTATTTAAAGTCTTGAACCTTTCAGTCTTTATGGTTCACTTAAAGCACATAAATTCTCTTCCGCTGTGTGTAAATGTTATGGAGTGCTGTTCACAGAGTAAAGAATAGTTCTGTTTACTGCATTTTACAATATCTACCTAACACTATTCCTGACTCTTCGAAGGGCTTATGTTTATGGTTTCATACTACAATATATTACTCACTCAACAGTGTTCAGTTTTCCGCTCAATTTTTCACTCTTTTGTAGCGTTTGGCAGTGTTCCGTGCTTTTGGGGCATATTGGTTCCATGCACAGACCAGTGTAGCCACGACGTTTTGTGTAGGTGAGTGGTAAACAATAAAAATGAGGTGGTTGCCAAAAAGGACTTACTAAGCGAGAAACGCCGATATTAAGAAACGTAGTAATGAGACTGTGCTACTTGTTTATTTTAATGATGCATCATTTAGTGTCTTATACAGAATGTAACTTTGGAAATTGTTTCAGTTTAAATGTCTTCAGTGCTATTTGTATGTTTACCTAACTTTTGAATATTATATAATTATGAGATTATGCTGTACTCGTTTATTCAACTAACGTGTCACTTTCTGCCTTGCACATTATGTAGTTTTGTAACTTATATCCATTTAAATACATGATTTTTATATTATTTAAAGACTTAAATTTTATTACTATAAATAAAATATTTAAATTACCTAATTACAAGGGGCAGGCGCGGATGGAGGTTTTCGGGATGGGAAAAGTCACCACCTGGGTTTTGACAGGGTCATGATTTGGAATAGTCATTTTGTGTGAAATGAATACTACAATAATAATAATAATAATAATAATAATAATAAAAGGAAACAAAATCAAACATACGACACAAACCAAAAGAAATTTTATCACACAATAGATAACAAACACATTAAAATAGACAACCCACCAATCATAACAGACATGGAACACTTTTGGAGCAACATATGGTCAAACCCGGTACAACATAACAGGCATCCACGGTGGATACAAGGAGAAACAGACACATACAAGATGATACCACAAATGCCTGAAGTGATAATTTGCAACATGAAGTCACCCAAGCAATTAATTATACGCACAATTGGAAAGCCGCTGGAAAAGATAAAATAGCAAATTTCTGGCTAAAGAAGTTCACCTCAACACATTCACATCTAACTAAATTATTTAACATTTGCATTGCAGACCCATACACATTCCCTGATACACTCACACATGGAATAACTTATCTGAAACCTAAAGATCATGCAGACACAGCAAACCCAGCAAAATATCGCCCCATAACATGCCTACCAACATTATACAAAATATTAGCTTCAGTCATTACACAGAAATTAATGACACATACAACACAGAACAAAATTATAAATGAAGAACAAAATGGCTGCTGCAAAGGAGCATGAGGATGTAAAGAGCAACTGATAATAGATGCGTAGGTGACATATCAAGCTAAAATTAAACAAAGATAGCTACACTACGCATACACTCATTACCAAAAAGCTTTTGATAGTGTACCCCACTCATGGTTACTACAAATATTGGAAATATACAAAGTAGATCCTAAATTGATACAGTTCCTAAACATAGTAATGAAAAATTGGAAAACCACACTTAATATCCAAACAAATTCAAATAATCTCACATCACAGCCAATACAGATTAAGCGTGGAATATACCAACGAGACTCATTAAGTCCTTTCCAGTTCTGCCTTGCTCTGAATAAACTATCCAACATGCTAAATAATACAAATTATGGATACAATATTTCTGGAACATACCAACACAAAATCACATTTGCTATACATGGATGATCTAAAAATACTGGCAGCAACAAATCAACAACTCAACCAATTACTAAAGATAACAGAAGTATTCAGCAAAGATATAAATATAGCTTTTGGAACAGACAAATATAAGAAAAATAGCATAGTCAAGGGAAAACACACTAAACAAGAAGATTACATATTGGATAACCACAGTGACTACATAGAAGCGATGGAAAAAACAGATGCCTATAAATATCAAGGATACAGACAAAAAAATAGGAATAGATAATACAAATATTAAACAAAAATTAAAAGAAAAAAATATAGACAAAAACTAACAAAAATATTGAAAACAGAATTGACAGCAAGAAACAAGACAAAAGCTATAAATACTTACACTATACCAATATTGACCTACTCATTTGGAGTAGTGAAATGGAGTAACACAGACCTAGAAGCACTCAATACACTTACACCATCACAGTGCCACAAATATAGAATACATCACATACATTCAGAGTCAGAAAGATTCACATTAAGGGTATACGGAATGAGTATTTCGATTAAAAAAATCGATTTTTGGGTAAATGCCTTTTCTAAAAATTTAGGCACTCCCATTTAATACCATGTATAAAATATTCGGATGACGTGAATTTTTTAAATAATTTCGACACACGATGTTCCGCACCTTGTATATGAGATGCGAAATATACCTGATATAGACAGCCTTGCCAGAGATATAATTGAGCACAAGGGGGTTAGCTTTTCTGTTGGCTACACTGCTAGACAGTTGACAATAGATTCTGCACCATTTGTATTGTTTCCTTTGTGAGTACATACATGTCATTGTTGTGAAAGTCGTATGTGGAGAAGTCATTGAGTTTTATTTCCTTCAACATGCCAAGACCTAGTCTGAAGGTATTTAGAAAGCGTGTACATTGGCGCAAGAAAGTAAAGTGTACTATAAATTCGTCTGATTCATCTTCATCAGTATCTGATGTCCCAGTAGCGACTAACCTCAACACTGGTAGTTGATTGATGCTGCTGCCACTACACCGGAAAGTGCTTCAAGAAGAAAACTAGCTGGAATTGAAGAAGAATACAAGAAACTAAATGCTGAGACTACAAAATACGAGGTAATTAACGTCTCTTTATTATCAGACGTTTTGGATAACAATGTGTGCTGCAAACAATGTGGAAAATGTGGTGTTTCATTGAAAACAAACTTACCTGTAGGACTTACTTGTGAATTAGAGTTGATGTGCAGTTATTGCAACACAGTGTTACTTTCTTCAATTCCTCACATGTTACTGCAGATACAGGTAAACTATACAATATAAACATTAGACTGGTTTGTGGATTACGGTGTATAGGAAAGGGCAGGGCTGCAGGTGCCATGTTGTGTGGTGTGATGAACCTCCCTCCTCCACCTTTAAAATTTAACAAACACATAATTGCAATAGGCTCAGCTGTAGAAGATGTGGCACAGGAAAACATGAAAGATGCTGTTGAGGAAGCAGTTGTTGAAAATAATAATAGCAGAGACTTGTCCATAGCTTTTGATGGAAACTGGCAGAAGAGAGGCCACACATCTCTGAATGGTGTAGTAACAGCTACAAGTGTGGACACTGGTAAGGTAGTTGATGTGGCAATACTTTCCAAGCATTGCAGATGCAAGGATAAAATGAAAAATAAACATGAAGAGGAGTGCATGGCAAATTACTATGGGTCAAGTGATGGTATGGAAGTTGCTGGTGTAAGAAGTATTTATCAATGCTCAGTAAAATGGTACAACGTTAGATACATAAATTATCTTGGAGATGGTGACTCAAAGGCTTTCAAAGAAATTGAGGAACTGAGACCCTATGGTAACGATGTGTAAATTTCCAAACTGGAGTGTGTTGGCCATGTTCAGAAAAGGATGGGCTCAAGACTTCGACAGCTCAAGGCTAGCATGAAAGGCAAGAAATTGAGCGATGGAAAAACTTTAGATGGGAAAAATAGACTGACAGATGCTACAATAGATCATATTAAGAAGTGCTGTGGTCTAGCAATAAGACAGAATACAGCAGATGCAGGATTAATGAGAAGAGCAGTCTGGGCTCTGTTTTTTCATACAACTTCAAACAACGAGAATCCCCAACATGGGCTATGTCCGAAAGGAGACGATAGTTGGTGCAAGTACAACAGAGGCAAGGTAACTAAGAAACAATACAATCACCCTCATGACCTGCCACCTGCCATAATGGATGAAATAAAACCAATATTCCGAGACCTTGCAGATATTAGTCTACTAAAGAAATGTCTTAATGGCCAGACTCAAAATCCAAATGAGTGTGTGAACCATGTGATATGGAATAGACTACCTAAAACAGTGTTTGTGTGTATAAACACACTTCACTTTGGCGTTTATGATGCTGTTTCATCATTCAATCAGGGCAATATAACAAAGTGCTACGTTCTGCAGAATTTGGGGCTCTGTGTAGGACTACGAACTGCCGCAGCCATGCTTTGTTTGGACAAGGAACGGCTCAGGTCTTCAGATAATGCCATAAAAGTATATTCAAAGATGGCTAGACAGCATAGCAGAGCCATCAAGAGGAAGCTGTTGGACGATTCTGATGATACAAGCTATGGAGCAGGCTTGTACTGAAGTAAAAACTTTGAAGCTAATTTCCCATAACTTTTGTTTTTTTGTGTATAAGGTATCATCAAGGACAGCCACACATCGATCCAGACGCATCCAACACATGGCTAAGAAAAGGCAATATATACAGTGGGACAGAAGGATTCATGATTGCAATACAGGATCAAACAATAAACACCAGCATATTATTAAAGATCCCAATACCACAACAGATAAATGCAGACTTTGCAAACAACAAATAGAAACAGAAGATCACATCACAAGCGGATGTACAATACTAGCAAATACAGAATACCCTAGAAGACATGACAATGTTGCAAAAATAATCATCAACAACTTGCCCTACAACATAAACTAATAAAACAACACATTCGCACATACAAGTATGCACCACAAAATGTACTGGAGAATGATGAATACAAATTATACTGGAACAGAATCATAACAGATAAATCAACACCACATAACAAACCTGACATCATACTCGCCAATAAAAAAAAATTAACACGACTAATCGAAATATCCATACACAATACAACAAATATACAGAAGAAAACAGGAGAAAAGATTGAAAAATACATCCAACTGGCTGAGGAAGTCAAGGACATGTGGCATCAGGATATACCAATTATACTATCAACTACAGGAGTCATACCACACAATATCCACCAGTACATCAACACAATACAGCTACAGCCAAACTTATATATAAAACTACAGAAATCTGTAATTATTGATACATGTTCAATTACCCGAAAGTTCGTAAATGCAATGTAACATATACTGTACAGTTAAAAGGAAGTCACGCTTGATCAAGGTCCACATCACTTTCCATTTTTAACCAGACATAACGTTTGAGATAGGAAAGAAAAATAATAATAATAATATTAATAATAATAATAATGTAACAAAGTCTATAAATTTGTAAAACAGAAATATAAATATTTTATTATAATGTGTGGATCATGACACCAACACCTCCAACTCCCTGCTCCCTTGGATGCGCGCTTGACGAGGAGCAGTATCTTAACTTTTTCGCCTGGGTCTGCGTTAATGCTAGAGTGGGCCCTGGTCATATAGAATCTTCCGTTAACCATCCTAAAGTGGAATACCCTTGCATAGGCCTATTAAAATTGTTTTATATTAAAATATCACTTGAAAAATTGAATTGGGGTATGATACTAACAAAGCGAATTGAGAACAAACGGAGCACAATAACACAATTTGGCCAATATGTGAAGCTGTCAACATCTTAGTGGAGAATATTGTCAAACCGTCAATACTTGACCTTACACGTTCAGTATGTATTGACAATACTGAGAATATTTTGAAGGTCTTTAATACTGCTTGTTCATATTTCTGGTATTGACAATGCATAAATATGAGCCCTCAGACTGTCAATATATTGTCGGTTTCACAGTATTATTTAACATTTAGGTTCCTCTTTAAGTGGACACGTTCAGTAATATTGTCAAACTGTCAATGTATTGACCGTGTGCGCGTATTGACGTATTGTCAATAATAGAAATATTGATGAGCAGTGTTGATGGATCTCAAAATATTCTCAATATTAACAATACATACTCAACATGTGAGGTCAAATGTTATCTGTATATGAATATTCTCCATTTAGATGTTGACAGAGCTTTAGGAACCAGCCACGAGGCGTTAGTGTGCACTGTTTATTTTTTTTTTATTTCCAATTTGCCATTGTGTACGTACCATAGTTTTCAATTTTTATGGAGCCCTTTAACACAAAAGAATTTTAATAGGCCTGTGCAAGGGTAATCATTGTACATGACGGTTTTGATGGTTAACGGAGGATTCTCAATTATATTGCTTCATTAATTCGAAAATATAGTGTAGATTGTTGTGTTATATAGCAGTTTTGAAACAACATTTCAATCTCGAAGAATACGTTGCATATCTGCTGCAACTGGTAAGATGTCTGACAAATACGTGTCAGTTCCACAAAATTATCGAAAGGGCAAAAGAGAAAATAATATTTGGTGTTAATTTCCTGATCACAGCCTTGCGAGGCAGTTATAATTGTTGCATAGTTTTCCATATCATTTTACTAATTGCTGATATTACAGAATTAAACATCGAGCATTAGAATGACCTTTCTATCGCCAGACATCTCTAAGTTACTCTTAATCTCTCGTCGAAAGTGATTTCCTCTCCCATTAACATATTTTGCTTCTTCATTTTATCTTGTATCGACACTAATAACGCGTCGTACGATGCAGAACTCATCAGGAAATAATGTATAACATCTTTCGGGTCCCTGATTCTGAAAAGAGTCAGTAAGTTAACGAGTGACCAGTGACTCCATTTTTCCACCAATCTCAGACCCACTTGCCCTTTTTCGTTGTTTTCTGTTACTTGCAAGCTACAGTTAACGTGATTGCATCACACGCTTTTGTTTGGGTCTTCAACTCTTAACACTTTAAAATCGCGATGTCAGCTGACAGTTTTTGTCAATGTTATTGACAGTGTGAGGTCGCTTCAATATATTGTAGGTCTGCCAAGCAAGTATTGTCAATAAATATTAAACATGTGGAGGGGCGGTACCTGATTCCAACTAAACCCTTTGTTTTATAGTTTGCTGTGGAAAGTTTCAGTCTCTGGTTACATTGATATCTTTGGTAGCAATGTTATTGCCCCCACCGTACATCTTTGGTTTTGTTTAGTGTTCAGAACCGCGTATGGCGTGATAAATTGAAAGATGAGTGAAAAATACGATGGTCAGCTTGGAGAAATACTTTCAGATTTAGGACATGCTGTTTCGTTTCTTGACTGCGTATTCGGATTCCTCCAGAGACGGTAGCTTTTTGAATCTGTGTTACTGCGGCGTGTGCTTTATAACTAAGTTGCGTGAAACGATCTTCACAGTCCTCTGCGTTTTGTTTTCAGAACTGATTTCTACCGACCAGAAGATGGGCCGCCTGCGTCACACGAAGACATTGAAAAAGTTGTTCTCGGCATTTTCAGGAAGTGGCAAGAGCGCACTGAGACAGAACTGGTATCATACAGGTGAATAAGCATGATGCGATGCTTGACATCCCGTAGGGTTATAGCATTTGTTGATGAATTACTAAGAGTATGCGTCCTTCAGGTGTTTTTTTTTTTTATTACAGTGCAATTATACAGTGTCACAAGTACGCCTACTTTGAGTAATTTATCAGTAGTAAGTGTGATTTTTTTCCCTTGCTTTAAGATTAGTGTACCTTGGTCTACCGTTTATAACAGTCTACCATTTACTACATTACTGCCCTGCATTTATGGATAAATCGCATTGTACTTCCACTGGAATAATGTTTACTCCTCTTCTTCAAATTCGTTATTCCACACCGTCATTGTGAATTGAATGTTATTTCTCTTAACTTAATAATTTGTACCATTTTATTAATGTACATTTGTTTGCAACAAATTTATAATACAGTCAAAGTTGAAACTCATTATTTCGTATATGGGCTTCACCACGGCTCTATTCTTTAGGGGGACCTATAATTTTTTGTGCCTGTGTAATATGCACAAATATTTTCTTCATGGGTTTTGGAAGATATTGTTATGAACAGGGAAGTGAGCCCTGTCTTGTGTGTAGCCTGGGGTAGGAAAAGAAACCGTGTAAAGGGAGCAGCCCCACTCCCTGCAACCACTACCCTTTTGCATTTTACTTTGCCCTGAACATCCAACTTCATTGTGGACAGTAAACTTTGTTTTTTTCAGAAGCTGTAGGCAGCAAACTCTATGGGACAGGAATTGCTTTATCAGTCATTCTTGCATGTTATTCACATCAGTGTTATTATGCACAATATGATTTGATCACCAAGGCTGATCTCTGAGCATTCTGGTCCATATTGCTTATATATGCCATACATCGTCTATGATAAATGGAGAGGGGCATGGTCTTGTGAAAATTTTGCTAGATCATACCAATTAGCCCTGATATCAGAACCAAAAATTTTGTGTGGAGAATAGTTTGTGAAATAAACAAACATGATTCACCATATGCCTTTCAGGTTCTACTAGTTCCATAACATACAACCATCAGTTGATTTGGGAGAGTGCTTTACAAGTGGCGTGATTTGTGCATGAATTGTGTGGGCAATGCTTTCTCATTTAAATGTGTTTGGGTTCTGTCCTGCCCCCGTAGTAAATGTGACTGAAATTATCTACAAGATATATATCAAGAGCGAGCTTCCAGTTTCAACAAATTTGTGGTTTCCAATGATACTTGTTTGTGGCCATTTTTGTACAAATTATTTGACTTCCTTAATAACAAATTCTTAGTGTAAGTGCCAGTACAAAGGTGTGGTGCCTGAAATTTATATAAATTGTGTGTGATGAATGTTGCCTTGCTGAAGTAGATAAATTGACAGTGTGACTACGGTTGATCATTTTTGTTTATTGCTTGTCATCCACGTATGGCAGACAGTTGCACGTTTGAGAGTTGTTTTGCTGTGAGTGTGAGAGGAAACAGTTCACCAAAACTTCGTGGCAGATTAAAACTGTGTGCGTAAGTGGGACATGAATCATGGTAGAGCACTTGGCTGCTAAAGGCAAAGGTCCTGGGCGTAAGTGCCAGTCTGCCACACACCTTTAATCTGCCAGGAAGTTTCATATCAATGCACACTCTGCTGCAGAGTAAAAATTTACTCTGAAAGTTGGCTAAAAGCTACGCAGCAAACACTTCCCACTACCCCTTCCATTCTTGTAGTTTGTGTGTGATTTTCAAACATAATATGTTCCATAATACATATCAAAGACTTATCCATTGTATAATATAAATTTTCCAAAATTACATCCCAGTTTTAATATTTATAACAAAAAGTGTGCAAGTGCGTTAAATGTGGTGCGAATGTAGACATCAGACTACAGTACGGATCAACATATTATCACAACATTTAGTGCGTGTTTACATTTTTTGGATTCACAAATTGACAGCTGAATTATCAACTTTCAACCTAATCTAGACCTCGAACTTCACTACAGATCAGTCTGTCACCGCAATCAGTACTTCGAGAGAGGGGGAGGGTGTCACTATCACACTCCAGGTGGCAGTTTGGATAACCAGTAGCAGTACATATTGTCAGTCCAGTGGTAGTAGCATAAAATGGATATTTCTGTTCTGTGCGCTCCTCAGTCACGGAGGCGAGTTCGTTATATTTCAGAAATGTAAATGGAGCATGTAGTGTTTTGTGTGTTAAAAAAAAAAAAAAAAAACTTGCTATCACATAGGCTATAATGATGTGGTGATTATGAAAAAGAAATCATTTGAAAAGCAAAAATGTCATGTTTTACTTTTTTCGGAATTACAGAAGTGTCAGATTCCACCCGTCTGCTTTGACCCATGGCGCCACCAATATGGCGGAAACGACCATTCTCAACTTCTCCAATATGGCGGAAACGACCGTTCTCAAATTCTCCAATATGGCGCCTATGACGTCAATGACCATTCTCAACATCTCCAATATGGCGCCTATGACATCATTACATAAACACAACAAACACATCTCCCTCCAAAACTATAATCAAAATAACTGGACCAGTGCAGGAAATTGGGGGTTTTTTGGTGGGGACAAACTAAATATAAACGCATACAGACACACACCACGATCCCAAATCACACAAAATGACGACATAAAAGCATTACAAAATTCCCAAATACAATATCAACAGGAATCAGTCACTTCCCTTCATCTACATAGCTCAACCATATCACATTGGAATCGAACACTTCTCTTGACCTATATAGCTGAACAACAGCTCACGACACCAAAGCACACATAGCCACAACGAAAAATTGGAATCGATCACTTCCCATGACCTATATAGCTCAAATACAACTGACAATACCAAAAAAATTGAAATCAAGCCCTTCCCCTAAGATACATAAATCAACTACCAACATATGCCGTAAATAACAATGACCCCACAACACATAAAACCCCCACCGAATATCATAACATGCGAACAATAGACCCAAATAACGACTACTTACCACAAAAAAGTTTTGGCGCTGCACACCGGGTCAGCACACACACAACCCAACTCACATATTCTGCTTGCATATGCCGTTTTTCGCTATCTCTGCCACAAGCCCAAAAAGTTACGGAAACTTAATGATGGACAACATGTCGCCCCCATTTCAGCCCGCATATGTGTACTATTAAACTTAGAAGTCATATCCATACCTAACAAAAGAAGCCACAAATTGAATTAAATGACTTACCGCACAACAAACCAACAACATCAAACAACACTGCAATGACATAAACACAATGGAAACCTAATTCTTAACTCACTGAAACTAATTTCTGTTGCCGGCCAGGGTGGTCTCGCAGTTCTAGGCGCGCAGTCCGGAACCGTGCGACTGCTACAGTCGCAGGTTCGAATCCTGCCTCGGGCATGGATGTGTGTGATGTCCTTAGGTTAGTTAGGTTTAAGTAGTTCTAAGTTCTAGGGGACCGATGACCACAGCTGTTAAGCCCCATAGTGCTCAGAGGCATTTGAACCATTTGATTTCCGTTCTTCTATAACAGTCATGACCAATAAATGCACACTTTAAGCACCAACACCTAAATGAACCCAATACACTACATATACACACACACTATACACACATCACCAGGGGACACCACCAACTGCAACAAGACATCTACAAACACAACACACTCATAAACTAATCTCTGTGCTGTCATGATGTCACAACACAACATCCTAATGTCACGGGTCAAAGCCAGGAGGTGGGATTGGACGCCTCCATTGACCCATTTTTTCTCGCAGTCTTTTAAACAGCAATGACAGAATGTAGATTGTTTCCAAGATCTACAAAATAGAACTAGGCTGGTGGGGCATTTAAAACATTATACTGGTTGTTTCCTTATACTGACCATAGCGTTATGGATTTCACAGACACTGCCTGCTGATACTTCTCTGAGGCAAGAGATTTACTATTAGTGCAAGATTATAGTCATACTGTATTGAAGTCTTTTCAATTCACTATTTTCAGTTGATAAGCATAAGGAAAATGATATAAAGAAATAAGAAGTATGACTGGTCAACAACACAAACGATATCTAGTGTATAGTAACCTCATTCATTTACTTCAGTTTCTTGGCTTAACTACTGCTCGTCATATGCTTGTTCAGAATCGCACACAAAACCAACAGTGATATTACTCACACTATGATGCCAACATTAAAGACAAAATAATTGCAGATTGTTTCAAGTAACCCCATTTTATGGTAATGTTTTTACATTGTACTCAAAAGAAGAAACAAGTTAGCATATGATTAGCTCCTATTGCAAAATCTTAAAGTCAGTTGCAAATGATCTGCAGATGTGTGTATGTGACACCATTGGCTACGTATGTACGTAGATTTAACTTTAACACGTAATACGCAAATCACATCCTGTGATTCTTTGTTCGCAGGAGCACTTAATGATACATCTAATATGCAAAAATGTACTAGGTCATGCATACAATTACCTGACCGGACATTTGGTATTGCCTCTGTTCACACATCCTTTCTTATGATGTGCAAACTTTCCGGACTCTTATCTCAGGTCAGTGACAGCAGGAAAAGGGTCTAAAAACTAAATGAACACTATAAGGAAACAATCTGTATAATGTTTTAAATCCCCTGCCATCCTCATTCTGATTGGTAGAAATTTGTGCTATTTTGTTCACAGGTTTTCTTTAAACCTGGGAGAAACAAAGTATCTTATTTTCTTAATTTTACAATGTTTTTTTTCCCCCAAATTCACCTAGTCATATATAGGATATGTAATAGTTTCCCCATGATTATTCCTGAGGTATAATGAAGCTACCTCAGTGGACTAGGATGCATAGAGTGGAAATAACCATGTGATGCTATTGCCATTGGAGTGACAATGTCCACTACCGTATCCAACTTGTGTGTAATAGACATTTGTCAAACTGTATTGGCACATGAGTGCTCTAACATAGCTGCCGCATGATTAAATGGTCATCTTTTTGTTCTTACATTGTAACAACGATTCCTAACTACAGATTTGTCATCTAAAATGATTAGCCAAGAACTGATGGAATGACATTTCAATAATGTGACTGACACATTTCAGCTAAAGGTTACTTTATCTCCAGCTATCAGAAACGTGTTATGGTTGAATAATGAATGCTGGAGGTTTCATCAGAAGAAGAGTGTGACCTTGAAAGCTGTAATTGATTTCCTTATTAATATTAGTTAGAACTGAATGTCTTGTCATTCATCAAATATTTGTTAAGAATTGTTTACAGGCAAGATGTTGTTTGTGTGGGGGAAGTATGTCTTTGTGAGAACATATAGATCTCCTTGGTGATACATATAAAACTGTTTTTGTGTAACCATATAGTTGTAGATGTTTGCAGTCTTCGCCTTTCGGACATTGCTGCTGTAATAACAGCTTTGAAAGAGGGATAGCTATGGCTTACAATGGAGTTCACAGTACCAATTGCTAATAGTGTTGTGGGAATGTGATGGAATACTGTCCCGAAATCAGACACATCCACTTTATATTTTGATACAGATTTACATTTAGGTACAAGCATCTACAAGTGTATGTATAAGGAGTCACATAAACAGACGGGTTATCTCAAAATTTTCATCCAAAGAACTCTTGAGCAGAGAGAGAGTCCCCGTTTGTGAGTTGATGTTTATATAAACTGCCCACCCCACACCACAGTGCAGAATATATGGGATTTGTCCTGGGGGGGGATAGCATCTGCGTTGTATTCAAGCACATCCTGGGCTCCACAAGCTGGATGATTGGTACCTCCAGCAGGTTGGCCAGTGATGAAGTCGGTGTTGGAACACAGTGGTAGGTCCTGCAGATGGCGTGGTCTGGTGAGGCGACAGCCGGCTCGAGAGAAAGCCAGTGGGCTGAAGTGCGGAGAAGAACCTAAGTGCGGAGAGACGATTCAAATCTCGCTGAGTGGAGAGATGAAGTCGTGTAGGAGGGCGGGGTTGCCTTGTTGAGGGAGGGCGAAACACTGTAGTGCCTCGACTTCCAAGTACTCGTGTGATAAGAGAGGGTTCGAGTCCATCAGAAGGACGAGGATGTGGCCGTTATGTACTACCAGTGAGATGTCCTCCACGCGGTGTGTCAGAACTACGACATGAAACGCGATTGTAGGAGGGTCGACCTCGGCGTGAGTCGTGTGGGTTGAAAAACCTGCGAACGGAAAGTCACTTGAACTGTCTGGGAGATCAGCAAAAGGATAGTCGCTAGGGCTGGACACTGGTGAGGGACCATGTGCCTGAGTCACTTGTGCCATATCATTCAAGGAGTCCGAAACATGACGGGTCCCTAGTTGGTCAGCCGTGTTGGGAGAGCCCGATGCCAGAGAATCAGAATCCACAATTGCAGGTTTGACTAGATGCAGTGAAACTGTTTGTGGCGTGTCCTTGATGAGAGTGTCGTATGTTGAATCCCCATGTTGCAGAACATTGAAGGGGACTGTAAAAGTTGGCATACGGCGTCGTCCTGTAACATGATGTGGTAACAGTTCTGCAGAGAAGTGGGCACATAGGAGGCGGGCAGGCTATGGCTAACCAGTGGATAGAGGCATATGTGTTTGAAATTCGTATGCAAGGGGCTAGTGAAGTTTGGGAGGGGGAAGTCTTCCTGAGCCATGGGCTGGATCAGTTCACTTGGCAGGATGGGGTTCTCCCCATAAACCACCCCTGAATTGGTGCCCTGGATGTCTAGTTTGTGCATTGATCTCAACCCAAAAATGACCCCAGGTTGAGCTTCTGACCAAAGGCAGTTATAGGTGGTGTTGATTCTGCACATGCATCACAGAAAGCAAACAGGAATGGCTCGAATTGCCGGCCTTGGTTAATTGTGATTGTGGCTGGGCAGCCGATTCGTGTGATCCAAGAGGAGACAAAACCTTTGGCTACCGTCTTGGGCGTGATGTTCAGCAAAGGTATGGCTAACACCCTTTGGGACAAGTGGTCAGTAGAAGATAGGACATATCTAAAACCTTCTGATGGCAGAAGGGGGCCAGTGAGATTGATAAGGGCGTGTCTGAAACGTCCTGTAGGAACGCAGAATTTATCCAGCGGGAGGGGGGGGGGGGGGGAGGCAGAATGGTGGTCAACTTTGTTGTGCTGGCAAGGGATACAATTGCGAGCCCATCTGTCAGTCTTCTTTGATATTTTTCCAGATAAAGTGCTCGGTAGTGAGGGTGAAATAGACGAAATGGCCTGCACATGAGATTTTGGAGGTTGTATATTGTCAACAGATGCTGTGTAGCTGAGGAGGGTTAGAGACGTCTGCCATAATTGTAACTTATCTCTGTTGACTTCAACACCATTCGACTCTAAAGTCTTCACTACCATGGATAAGTGATGCTTGCGCTGCTCCTCTGTTGTTTCACTGAAAATGAGTATTTTGTCCAGGTATGCGAAACAAAACTCAAACTTTCATAGGATGGAGTCAATAAATCGTTGCCACATCTAGGCATGTAATGGTACTGGAACAAACCTAGCATGGTGATAATTGCACCTTGGGTATGCCCTCCCGTACCGCAGGTGCCTGGTGGCAGGCGTGTTTACAGTCAATTACAATGAAGATGGAAGCATCTGATAACATTTGGGTGAAGTTATTGATGTTTGGCACTGGGTTATTATCTATTATGGTCCTCAAGTTTAAACGCCCGCAGTCCCCACACATGCGAAATGGGCCATCGTGTTTGGTAGTGAGGTGAATAGGCGATGACCAATTACTGTCTGACAGCTGTAGTATACCTGCAGATAAGATCATTAATTTGCTGTCATGCCGCATGTAATTTAATAGGGTTGAGGCGTCCAACTTTGTCAGATAGGTTGCCGACAGTAGTAACTATCTTATGCACTGTCCCGTCCATGACGGCGAATATTGAATACTGCACACAAGGGTGTTCCTGGTTAACAAAAGCATCTGTCATGTGGGGAGTACACCCATGGGTCGAAATATGACCATTGAAGTGAGTAGGGAATGGCAGTGCAAAAGTGACATATTTGACTCATGCACGTGATGTGCGCAAATGCTGGGAGATCAGTAGCGAGCGCAGTGAGTGGTGAGCAGGAACACTTGGTAAACATCGAATGTCACTAGTGTGCACGAAAGCCGGCGTGAGCACGAGCAGCGCTGGGTGGGTGCGAGAAACAGAGGTGTTGGCTGAGTCACGTGGCTGGTGCGCAGGAGAGGGGGATTATTTATCAATACGAGGTGTGTCAGTTTGTGCAGAGGAGGTGGGCGCGTCGCATGTGTGACGGTGGGGTTGGCATTTGGGCACACTGATCGGTACACATGACACAGGGAGGGACCGGCATGGTGTGGGTGCCTGCCGAAGAAACTGGTTCATCACACGCAAAATGTTTTGTAGAGCTGACTTGAGAAGCAGCCGGGCTGGAGCTGGTGGAAGAAACTTGTCCTGTTGCTGGTGTTGTGACTTGCAGGTTCTACAGCTGAATGGGGGCTGAGGCAAGCTCGCTGGAGGTGAGCGAAATGCGGCATTGGAGCTCGCCGTTGTCCCAATGGATTTTCATCACGGACCCGCACTCCGACGGTAAACCATCCACACTCCTCAGAATGTCACCCACAAGGGTGGAACACTCGTGCACCAAATTATTCGTTGCAAGAACACTTGAGCGATAAAGCGAAAGGCGAGCACACTGTATGTTTGTGTTCTGAGGGTGGTGCAGCACCGTGCTCTGAAAGGTGTTCGGAGAAAGTTTTTGATGTGACAAGAAATCCTTCCCTAGAATTGGCTCATCTGTCAGCTATGTAAAAAGTCCAGGCGAAACATTGACTGAGACTGAAGTTTTTAGGATCAAAGTGTTGATTGCTCAGAGGAGCGAAGTCGATGGAGAAGATGCAGGTAGAGGGATTATAGATATGTCCGCACCTGTGTCGACCAAAAAATTGAGTTTAGAAGAAATGTTGTTGCATACGAGCGGCTGTTGGGAAAAATGGGGGAATGTACGTTATGCAGCATAGGGGACGCCTGTCTGACTCCGCAGGGTTCGGCGTCTACTGTGCCCTGCGGACAGTGTTTGGGTGCTGGCAAGGTGACTTACACTTCTGTGCTCAGTCGCCGAAGATCTTGTGATACCAGCAGTATGGGTGAGTTGGATGTGGCAGAGGTGGAGAATTAGCAAGAGGGGGCGGCTGGTCATCATCGATTGCTTCGGGTAGGTATACTGGCACATACAGGGTGTGCGTGATTCGGGAATGTTCGGAGAGTGAAGAGTGTGAGCGCAGGCTGCCGGGTGTTGTGGAGGACAGAGCAGTGGAACGGGCCCTGCTCCTACCAGCAAAGGGGTGGAACTCTGGTGCAGGCGTACCAACCTGTGGCAGAGAATGCAGAGGTTGGCACTCTCTCAGGAGAGAGTACAACTGATCGGCGATCCGTAAGCGCGATCCGATCTATTCGAAGGAGTGTTGTAGCAGTTGTTTCTGGAGATTGGTGGGTAACTTAGCAGACGACACTGCCCAGAGCACTGTATCCTGCATAGTTTACTCATGGACCAGCAACCGTAGGAGGTGCCAGAGCTGTGACAGTGTCTGGTCCCTAAGGTGTTCTTCATATAAAATTTTTAGTATGAGCTCCTGGGGGGAACAGGCAAGGTGTTCTATAATCATTTTCTTGTCGAAGTCATGCTTCGGAGCCAGTGGCAGATGCAGGAGCAGGTCACAGATCAGGTCTGAGTGGTCGTGAAGGTGTCTCATGAGACAGAGGAACCTGGAGTTGTCATAGTAAACTTGGTGTAGCTTGAAGATGTGCTCTACAGAGATGAACCATGTCACAGGGGTTGTCTTCTGACAGCGGTAACTTCAGTGGTGTCCAGGGGGAAGAGAGAGGAGAATTAGGAACTTCCGGGAACACCGAATTGTCTTTGTGAGCCGCGAAATCCTGTTCCGGCCAGGGAATGGTAGGATGGCAGTCCGGCGGAGTAGGTGGTCCCGCAGAGAAAACATATGTAACACTGGAGGGGGGGCGGGGGGGGGGGGGGCAAAACCACATTTGCCACAATTGCCATGTGTGTGATCACTGAGCATACCTGTTGTATCGCGGAAGGCCATCGCAGTAGGCACAGGTGGTATCATGGAATGAACAGGCGGAATTGTTCAACTTCATAGAAAAGTTTGTTGTTCAGTGATGTACGTCACTGGATAGGGGTGGGGGGGGGGTATGTGTCCATCAGTTGTACAGCACTAGCAGCAGGTGCTGACCCGTATATTGAACACGCACTATTACGGTCAACCGCCTACGCAGGAGTCCTGGAGAATGCCCGTGGAGCACTATTAATGATATGTCCTTAGCTGGTATTCATGCGAGTCATAACAGGTGCGGAGGATGGCTGATTCAAACATGTTACATGTTGCGGTAATGGTGGCGTTGGGCACAGCACCACAGTAACGGTCATAGGAGTGCACTGTGAACGAATGTTCATCTGCGGAGGAAACCTAACATGTGCTTATGGATTATGATCGCATGAAACACTGTTCTGAATATCATCAACAATCGACAACTGTCAAAGAATACTAGGCAGATCCTCCGTGGTTGCTGAATCTAGCATCTATTCAAATCAATAAGTTGCTTAAATTTTCAGAGTTTGTTAACTTTTTCTTGTGTAATGTGAGTGTGAAAGATTGAAAACTTACAAATGTTGGATACATTGGGAAATATATAAACTAAAAATAAATATAATTATGTGCCTGAGAAAAATGTTAATGTTTCAATATTCATGCAGTACCTTGTATTTAGTGATTCTTGCATCATCTGCTTCTTCAAAAATTCGAGGGCAGTCAGGAAATGTGGCAGCCACCATCAAAACATTTCTGGATTTTTTTTTTTTTTTTTGGTGAACCCACCTGTAACAAACTACACTCCCACAGATACTTGTTTCTGGGAGAAATCTATAGCAAACAATAAAATGTAGAGCTTAAGCATCAATTTGATGTATAAGGGGATAAACTAAAACTTACACCGAATGACATCCTGGTCAGTTTTGTTGTTGTTTCTTTGTTTACAAAAGTGCCACTCACTGACTCTTCGGAGCTCATCGGTTCCATTTTCTGACAATATATCACAAATCTCTTTCATAAATGTCTCATCAGGAGCTACTTCATGTGGAATGGCAACTTCTACAAACAGCTGGAAGGCGTCGCCATGGGTAGTTGTCTTAGTCCAATGATTGCCGACTTCTTCATGGAACATTTCGAGCACTGGCACTCGACTTGGCACCTTGTAAACCTAAGGTGGGGTACAGGTACGTTGATGATACCTTCGTCATGTGGAGTCATGGTGAAGGACAGCTCAGTGATTTCCTAAGAAATTTGAACAGACTCCTTGCAAACATAAAATTTACCGTGAAAGTAGAAAAGGACAAAAAACTACCATTTCTATATGTACTCATCACACAGGATGATGAAAGCCTGGGACACAGTGTGTACTGAAAACTGACACACACGGACTAATATCTGCACAAACTTTCAAATCACTACCCGAGCCAGAAAAAGAGGCATAATTATATGCTCATCATGCGAGCAATGCGAATATGTGAGCTGCAGCACCTCAGACGTGAAATACAACACTTGGAAAGTGTTCTGAGGAGCAATGGGTACTCCACAAGATGTATGAGAAGTATAACAGAGCCAAACACTTGGTGAAGTGACAAATCAGAAAAAGAAATGTTGATATGACCTTTCTGCCATACGTTCCCAGAGTGACAGACAGATTTGTCTGTATGTTGCGCACACACGGTGTAAAGACTATTTACAAACTGACAACGAAGATCAAAGAGTGTCCCAGATAGGAAAAGAAAAAAGGGGCCCACTTGCAATGTCGGGAATATACTGCATACCACGCGGAGAAGTTGGAATGACTGTACGAGCAGTCAACACCGGGATCACAGAACATAAGCGACATTGCAGGTTGGGGCAGGTGGAGAAATCTGCTGTGACAGAGCACGCGCTTTGTTAGACAGACCACATTGTAAAATTTGCTGACATGGAAATTTCGGCTGTACAGAGGAATTATTACATCCGCTTGTTCAGAGAAGCTATAGAAGTAAATCAACTCGAGAATACCTTCAACAAGAAAGAAGAAAGCCTCAAGGTAAACGGATCTGGCTTTCCATACTGCAGCAAATGACCATTGCAGGTAGCAAGAGAGCCGCACTGGAAATGACTGCGGAGAAGCCCTTGGATGTTGGCGCACCATGTACATATAGTTTGTGGCCATTAGCCATGCTCCAGTCCACCACCAGCAATGGAGGGTGAAACTGTGACAATGCCAGCCACTCATGCTGGCAAAACATCAGAAATATCATCAGATGAACGTCGCCTGAAGAACCTAAGACTGAAGCAACAGCCAGTTTGTCAACAAGTGGCCACGAAGGCCTTAACAATTTTGTAAGAGGATTACATTTGCTAAAAGTTAATTTTTCATCTCTTATCTCTGTATTCCTCTGGAATGACTGAATTGTCATTTGCGTGAGAAATTTTACAGGATAGTTGTAGACGATCAGGGAAAAACCATATCTCAAAATTTTATGTTTTGTAAAGAAAAAGATGCTCTTTCAGAAGGTAATTAATGCTGCTGTGGATCAGGTGCCCCTTCTGAGACTCAAGGGTTAAAAATCACTTCCTCTGCCAGCAAATTTGTTTTTGGGCAACTTCATCCTTGTCTCTCTCAAAAACTATGGACCCAAAAGTTTGGAACTTACAGGTTTCATAAACAAGCAACCTGGCCATAAGATTACAAAAGGAGAAGTTTGTAAACCTACTACATTAAGCTACATCAGCTTGAGAGAAGATTTTTGACGACTTTGAGCACTACTTGGAGCAATATTAGTGAGACAGATAACATGAAACTTACAGAATGTGGATAATGCAAACTGTTCAGATGTCTTGCCTTATTTTATAGCTTTACCACAATTACCCACTGAATAGCAGCACTTCAAACAGTGCTAACATTTTTGAAATATCACAGCATCATTTTTGCACCCGTAACCTGCATACCAGATTTGAACAAAATCAGACGTGTAGACCATAGTGTGCTGTAATTTTTTTTCACTTTGTAATGAATTAGTTTTAATACAAAACACCTCTTGTCAAATTTATTACTCAAAAATTGTGAAAATGGTGATAACTAAAGAAAACTGTAGATGCAATCCAGTGTTGTAGGATTTTTGTAAATTTGTCCAAGTGCATTCAGTATTGGAAGTACAGGCATTTGTTAATGATATGCTAGAGTGTTTTGTGGGAGAGATTGAAACACCAAATTTTCAATTTACAGTATCATTAATTTGGCTGTACTATTAATCAGTAGCTACATAATATTTGATATTTGTTTCTCATGTATTTTGTGTTTCAGTTGTTCCATCCCAACAGAAATGAATGTTATATTTTTTTTAGTATACATTACTTACTTTTTTGTGATACAAATTTCATTTTATTAATTTTTCTTGTGTTAATTTCTTAGTGGAGATGATTTGCCAGTAGCACAAGAATATGAGGTTGGTGATGACAGCCTAGCACCTGGTAATCGCCGAATACTGAAAGCTGTTTCCCGAAAGAAGAAGACTGGAGCTAGTGAAAGAAGTGAAATGGCTGTTGATACTCCAAGGTAAAAATGGATACCAAATGGGTATGAATCCACCATCTTGTATTTGTTCTTTTTTGTAGTTGTTTCAAAAGCAAGAGAATGTATGTTTGCATTGTAAGGAACATAATTATAGAGTATTACATAATATATATTGTCAGTATCATGCTGCATGTGCTCGGCATTTAATTATACACGTATAACCAACAAAAATACAAATTTTTGTATTGTAACCTGAAATCATAAGGGGAATCCAGGTACATAAAGTCCAAAGTGCAAAGCAGAAATTAGGTTGTGATGAAAAATCTTACCATCCAAATGTTCATTGGAAGTTGTTTTGCCAAATCCGAATCTGTATAATCAGCAAATGAAAATCTGAACCAGGAGAAAAACAAGCTATTTTAGGTAGTTAATTTCAGAACTTTTGAAAAATCGTTGAATGGGTTAGTTGTAATGTACTAGGTGGTTACAACCAAAGTGCAGTTACTCAGAGAGGTCCAGTGTGGGCTGTAATTGTCATATGGCAGCAAATCTTGGTAGAAACGCTAATGCATTAATTGGAACCAATTTAGGCTGGGAAAATATTAGTTCAAATTTTGGTCACCAGGTGGAAATCTGCCACTTAAAACATCTCATCACTGCACATCTACATCGATACTTCGCAAGCCACCATATGATGCATGGCAGTGGGTACCCTGTACCTCTACTAGTCATTTCCTTTCCTGTTCCACTCGCAAATGTAGTGAATAAAAAATGGATGTCTGTATGCCTCTGTATGAGCCCTAATATCTCATAACTTACCTTCGTGGCCCTTACGCGTAATGGCCCTTTTAAACAAAATCCATGCATGGACATTATAATTTTTTAGGGTATTGCCCCCCCCCCCCCCCCCCAATAGATACCTTTGAAAAATTTACAACATTATTATAAATAGTCTGTTACGTCACACAAAAAGAATCAGTTTGTAGAAATAATAGGAAGTGTGAAAAACGACGTTATTATAAAAGAAGTATTGAAGTCGCTGATTCATGACTACCATGTTGCCACTAAATTGTTGAAGTTGGCTACACTGGACTTCCCTAAGAACAAATCATATCTGAGAACACTGTTTTATTGCCACTACATGTATTGCGTCATCCAGTTCCTTTGTTCTGAGTCATTTTCACTGAGCATGGAGTTCCGAGCTCTTGTAGTGAGTTTTACCCAGAGTCAGTTATTGGTTAAAATTCAATTGTTTCAGTTTTTAATTGTTCATTCCAAAACAGAAGTAAGTCCCCTAATGTTACAATAATAATGTGAAATACTTTTGAAATGAAACAATGGGATAGAATGATTTTTCATTATTTAA